>NW_026575140.1:48749644-49397769 GCF_905146905.1 Nyctereutes procyonoides | reverse complement strand
TTCAGCAATCACCAGCAATCACAATAGCACAGGCAGGAAAACGGGAGTCCTCAAACTCAAAGATGATCATCAGAGGAAGAGTCTCCAAGTTTTTATTCAACATCACAAAATGGGAACATCAAGTCAATAAAAGATATACCCAAGGAAAGAGAGTTAGTAGAGCACATGGGAGAAATTATTAGACACCCCTGGGAAGATTTGAGGGGACACTCTAACTAGGAAAGCAAGCAGCTGAGAGGTGAAGATCTCTACATCGTGAAATAAAAAAGCAGGGTGAAGGGCAGTACGTGGACTAATGCTATTATCTGTGCAAGAAAAAAAAGAGGAGGGATTAAGAATTGAATTCATATTTAATTGTATTTGCATAAAGAGACTTCGGAGGGACATATATGAAACTAATAACGTGGCTACCTGCTTGTGGCATAAGGGAGAATTGGGCAGATGAGGGAAGGGAAGGAGGGAGACCTTTCACTCATAGCTTTTTTTTTTAAATTTTATTTATTTATGATAGTCACACACACAGAGAGAGAGAGGCAGAGACATAGGCAGAGGGAGAAGCAGGCTCCATGCACCGGGAGCCCGACATGGGATTCGATCCCAACGTGGGATTCGATCCCGGGTCTCCAGGATCGCGCCCTGGGCCAAAGACAGGCGCCAAACCGCTGCGCCACCCAGGGATCCCAACTCATAGCTTTTTAATACAGTATGAGTTTTGAACACTGAATATGTTCTCTGCTCTAAAAACTAAATTTTATAAAGTAGAGACCTTGAAAGTTAAATGTATGATAATCAACATTGATGGACCGGAGAGTTGATTGGACAAAGCCAAACACTAGATTAGTGAACAGGAAAGTCCAAGTAAGGAAGCTCCCAAAATGCGGCCCATAAAGATTAGAAGGCAGATCATTTGAGAAGAAAGGCCAGAAACATAAAAGATAAATTGCAAAATTCTGATAACTATTTAATAGTAATTCCAGAAAAAGAAAATAAAGAAATGGAGGCAAGGAAATATTCAAAGAGAAACTTCTCCCATGTAATAGAAATGTATTAATCTTTGGAAAGAAAGGGACCACCAGGCAGTGAGCAGGGAGAAAAAGAGAATGATCCCTGGACCAATAGTGAAATATTTGAACACCAAGGAAAAAGAAAAAAAATGGTAGAGCTTCAAAGAAAATAAATAGGTTGGGCAGCCCAGGTGGCTCAGCGGTTTAGCGCCGCCTTCAGCCCAGGGTGTGATCCTGGAGACCCGGGATCAGTCCCACGTCAGGCTCCCTGCATGGAGCCTGCTTCTCCCTCTGCCTGTGTCTCTGCCTCCCTCTCTCTCTCTCTGTGTGTGTCTCTCATGAATAAATAAATAAAATCTTAAAAAAAAAAGAAAAAGAAAAAGAAAAAGAAAATAAATAGGTTAACCATAAAGAAACAGAAATCAGACTGCAGAAACTTCTCATCAACATTAGATAGCAGCAGATAATGAAGAATTATCTTCAAAATGCAGAAATTTTTTTAAAAATATTTTATTAATTTGAGAGAGAGCAAGAGCACGAATGTGGGAAAGGGGGAAAAGGCAGAGGAAGAGGGAGAAGCAGACTCCCCGCTGAGCAGGGAGCCAGCACCAGACTTTGTCCCAGGACCCCAAGATCATGACCGGAGCTGAAGGTAGATGCTTAACTGACTGAGCTACCCAAGTGCCCCAAAATGCAGAGGTTTTTAAGCTAGAATCCAATCCTCAGTCAACTGTACTTATGCAGAAAAGCAAAGTAAAAAATATTCTAAACATGCAAGGGCTCAGAAAGTTTACCATCCACAAAATCTCAAGGGGAAAAAAAATTCCTTGAGGACTCATTTAACCGATAATAAATCCAAGAAGTAGAAAAACAAGAGATAAAAGAACCAATGATAAGCAAATAACCGGCAAAACTTACAAGTGATGAACAAATAATCAGTAAAACATAGCTGTTTATGTGTAATGTACAAAAGCTCCAAATTCCATATGATTGTAATGTGAGACAGAATTAAAGTCATGTTAGGGACACCTGGGTGGCTCAGTGGTGGAGCGTCTGCCTTGGGCTCAGGTAGTGATCCCAGGGTCCTGGGAATCCTCCCTGTGGGAAGCCTGCTTCTCCCTATGTCTCTGCCTCTCTCTCTGTGTGTCTCTCATGAATAAATAAAAAAAATCTTTAAAAAAATCTAAAAAAAAAAATTAAATAACAATAAAAAAATAAAATAAATAAAAGTAAAAATAAAAATAAATTAAACGTCATGTTAAGGTTCATTCTTGCTCTACTCACGAAGAATTCATATATGCAGATTATCTTTAAACATCAAGAGAAAAAATGTTTAGACATTGTGAAAATGTAAGGGTAACAAAAGAGCTCAATTTCATTTATCATTAGGGAAATAAATCAAAACCACAATGTGATACCCACCAGGATGACTAAAATGGAAAAGATAGAAGTTACCAAGAGGTGGCAAGGATGTGCAGCAACCACATACCCTTCTCAGGCACCTACTATTGGAAACTATCAGTATTTACTTAAACCCTATGTACACACCATGACCAAGCAATTCCCCTCCTAGATATATACTCGACAGAAATGCATACATTCATTAAACAAAAGACATGTACTAAAATGTTCATACAGCACTATTCATGATATCTCCAAACTGCAAACAACCCAAATGTCAAGCATGTGAAATGGATATCTATGTTGTGGTTATACACACAATGGAATATATACAGCAATGAGAGTGGACGAACCATAACTACACTCAGGAATATAGACGAACCACACAACTGTAATGTTGATGGAAAGAAACTGAACATAAAAGAGTACATACTGTATAATTCTATTGACATAAAGTACAAAAACAGGTAAAACTAATCTGTGGTGTTAGGATAATGACTAGTCAAGATAGTGGTTATCTTTGGTGGTGGGCCACATGAGGGCAGATTCTAATTTTTTTTTTTTTTTATTTATGATAGTCACAGAGAGAGAGAGAGAGGCAGAGAGAGAAGCAGGCTCCATGCATCGGGAGCCCGATGTGGGATTCGATCACGGGTCGCCAGGATCGCGCCCTGGGCCAAAGGCAGGCGCCAAACCGCTGCGCCACCCAGGGATCCCCCGAGGGCAGATTCTAGAGTGTTGACAAGGTTGTTTCCTATTTGGAGTGCTGAGTACATGTGTGTTCACCCTGTCAAAATTCATACAGCTATACACTTATTATTGTGTAACTTTATACATTTATGTTGTACCTCCATAAAAAATTGCCTCCAAATTTAAAGGTACCTACCACAAAGTAGAAATAATCTCTGTAATTTCCATGTCTTGAGAAAAATAATACAGAATATGAAAAATTCAGTCAATCCAACAAAAAGAAAGGGATGGTGGCTGCCAGGAAATAAGCAGAAGAAATAGAAAACATAAAATAAGATGGCAGGAAGCAGCCCCCAAATATCAATAATTGAAATAAATATAAATGGGTTAAAGCTGCCTACTGAAAGGCAAAGATTTCACACCCATTATGATAGATGCTGTCAACAAAACAAAACAAAACAAAACACCAGAAAATAACAAGTGTTGGAGACAAGGGGGAGACATTGGAACCCTTGTGCACTGTCGGTTAGGAATGTAAAATGGTGCAGCTGCTGTGAAGAATAGTTTGGCACTTTCCTGAAAAGTGAAATATAGGGGATCCCTGGGTGGCTCAGCGGTTTGGCACCTGCCTTTGGCCCAGGGTGCGATCCTGAAGTCCCGGGATCGAGTCCCATGCCGGGCTCCGGCATGGAGCCTGCTTGTCCCTCCTCCTGTGTCTCTCTCTATCATGAATAAATAAATTGAAAAAAATTATTTAAAAAAAAGTGAAATATAAGTTACCATATGACTCACAATTCCACATCTGGGTATATGCACAAAAGCATTGAAAGCAGGGTTGCAAAGAGATATTTGTACACCCATATTCATAGCAGCATCATTCACAATAGCTAAAATATGGAAGCAACCGAGAAATGTAATGGTAAGCAAAATGTGGTATACAGGGGCACCTATCTGGGGAGCTAAGTCAGTTAAGCATCTGTCTTCAGCTCAGGTCACGATCCCAGGGTCCTGGGATCAAGCTCCAAGTTAGGCTCTCTGCTCAGCAAAGAATCTGTTTCTCCTTCTCCCTCTGTTTCCTCTTCCTTCTCATGTTCTTTCTCTCTCAAATGAATAAAACCTCTTTTTAAAATGTGGTGTATGTAGGCAATGGAATATTAGCCTGAAAAAGGAAGAAAATTGTGACACATACTAGGACACCAAATGACCTTAGGACATTATGCTAAGTGGAATAAGCCAGTCACAAAAGGACAAATACTATATGAGGTACTTTATGGGGTATTTATATGAAGTTCCTAGGACAGGAAAACTCATAAAGATAGAAAGGAGGGTGCTGGTTACCAGGAGCTGGGGGGAGGAGAGAATGGATAGTTGCTGTTTAATGGGTATAGAGTTTCAATTTTGCAAGATGAAAGAAAACGTTCTGGAGATTGGTTGCACAATAATGTGAATATACTTAATAGTTTTTTTAATAGTTCACTAGTATGTGAACTGTACGCTTAAAATATTAGAGTAAATTTTATATGTATTTCACCATAATTTTTAAAAAACACAAACAGTAAGTAATAAAGCAAAATCTAGTAGAAGCTAATCACAAGAGTAACAACTGAAACATAGAAAATTGAAAATAAATGAATATAAAAAGATAAGCCAGATAAGTACTCACAAAAATAAAGCAGATGTAGCAATATTAATATCAGGCAGAACAGAATCAAAAGCAAAGACAATTAAATAAAATAGATGACTATTTATTCCCAAAAGGTACAAGAAAACATAAGAATTGTAAAGCTTTAAAGTGTCTAAAAGCTTAGCTTCAAAATTGCATGTAAATATATAAACAATGTTTATGGGTGGCCAGTAAACATAACATATTGCAAAAACAAATAGAAATAAAACAAAAGAAACACACTGTGAATCATTGTGAAAATCTTTCATGCAAGTCTCAGAATCAACAGGTCAAACAGGAAAAATAAGGAGAGAACATAATTTTTAATTAATAAATTTGAGGTAAATCTATATATAATTTTGCACCGGGAAATGTCACAAAAACCGACAGTTCATTAGATAACTCATTTGCTTTTTTCTCTTTTTTTCAATGACGTGATGGAACAGAGATCCCAAAGACTTCCAGCCACAAAACTTCTTTAAAAACTGCTAGAGGGACGCCTGGTGGCTCAGCGGTTCAGCGCCTGCCTTTGGCCCAGGGTGTGATCCTGGAGTCCTGGGATTGAGTCCCACATCGGGCTCCCTGCGTCGAGCCTACTTCTCCCCCGCCTGTGTCTCTGCCTCCCTCCTTCTGTGTCTCTCATGAATAAATAAATAAAACCTTAAAAAAAAAAAAAAAGGAAAAGGCACACACACAAAAGTTGAACAAGACAGGGACCGTACCATAGACTGCGTACAACAGAAGACTATATACAACATTAAGCCAACACATATTAAATTTCAATAATGTTAATGATTTTCCAAGAAGATGTAAAGTATTAGATTGACTTTGGAGAAACAGAAAACCTGAGAAGAATCAATGATCATGGAAAAAAAACAGAAAAGATCATTAAGTATTGATATCAAACTTCTTTAAAAACATTATCGCCAGCAGCCCAGGCAGCCTGCAGTCAGATTCTGCCAAACTTCAAGGAACAGATAATTCTTCTGTTCCAGAGCATAGAACACAATGAAAAGTTTCCCATCTGAATCGATGAGGACAGCCTAAAGCTAATTATGAACCAGGACCCCCAAAAAAGGGGGCAGGAGGGACAATATACCAATCTCACTTATAAATATAAATACCAAAACTCTAATTAAATGTTAGCTCATTAAATCTACCGAACCTAAAAGTGCATTTTATTTTATCCCAGGATTTTAAACACAGAAAATCTAGCAGTATCATCCCTTCTGTTACCTATCTTAAGAAGAAATTTATGCAATCATATCAATACATGCCATACAAAAGCACTTGGGGGAAAAAAAAATAAAGCGCCCCCCCCCCAGCTTTTTAAACTCTTAGTACTTAGGCATAAACGAAATTTTTACTTCATATGATAAAAGTATACTTAGTGAAGATCCCATGGGAGCATTCCTCTAAAACCAAGTCCAAAATAGTCAACACTGTAGAGAGGATGGTTAATGGGAGATAAATAAAAAGTACAAACATTCCTAAGAGACATCTGCTGCGCCTTAACAGATGATGATATTATTTACCTAGAACAGCCAAACAAATCAACTGAAATAGTATTAAAACTGATAAAGTACAAAGGTTCAGCTTCAGATCTAGCCTTAGCTGCCAAATGTGCTTGCTTTGAGAGTTACTCATGCAAAGCCTTTTTCTGTAGCATAAGAAATGAGGGTTGACAAACTTTTGCTCCTTCTCTCCTCTCCCATCTTAAACATTGAAATACCGTCGTGTTTGAAACTGGATAACAAAAATCTTCTCAAACCTAAATGAGTCCTGAAGGGTTGAGCTGTGACGCTAACTCAAAAACACTTTATCTCCTGCCTCCAGCTACCGCAGCTGCGAATGGATAAGCACGTCAACCAGTCCAACATAATTCTTCCGATAGAGGGCAAGGAAGAGCACCTTCACAGTAATATTTTTTTCAGACCTTACACTGCTTATTATGTAAACTTGCTTGCTGGAGATTGCAGCTCTCACAAAATAAAAATAAGATATTTGGGGTCACACTTCCTTTAAAAAAAAATAATAAGGATGCACAACTGGTTTTATTTCAAAGACACTGGGGAAGGAGGATGTGTCTGTTGCACTCCTGGCAGGCTCCGCATCACCGGCCACCCCTAAGCGTCCGAACGGTCCCCCGGGGCTCGGCGGGTGCACTGCGCTGTGGCACCGCCAGCCGACCCGGGAGACGCGCGGCCAGCGCCTTCCCGGGTCACCCCAGGACAACAGGGGGCCGGAGCTCTGTGGACGCGGAGGGCGGCCAAGGGTTACTCGGTCCCCGACACACACAGCTGAGAAGAGCGCGAGGGAGGCTGCGGGAGGCTGCGGGAGGCTCCGGGGCCCCGGGGAGCCCCGTCGGGCGTGCCCACGCACCTGTCCCACCCCGGCGAGGGCTGGGGGCGCCCCTCAGGGCCGCAGTCCTCGGGAGTCAGCTGGCCCTCGGTCCCGGGCTCCTGCGCCAGCCCCCGGGGCCCGGCGGGGAGGGGGGCGGCCCCCTGCCGCGGCCACCTGCGGCACCGCTCCCGCAGCTCCCGGGCTGGGTGGGCAGCACAGGGTAGACGTCCGTCCCGGGCTGGGGGCGGGACCCGCCGGGCGGAGGGGAACCGGGGCCACCGCGGCGACCACGGCAGCACTGCGCCTTCCCTCTCAGACGGACGGTCCTGCGCCCCCGCTCCCGGACCCTCGGACCTCAGGGCTCGCCCGCTCGACCGGGAAGACGACGCGGCGGAGGCGCAAAGGAGCCGACGACCAGCATCGCTCCTACTCACCCGCCCCGCTCGCTCCCGCCGCGCCGCCGCCGCAGCCCGCAGCAGCCGCGGCTCCCCGCGCTCACCGATGCTCCGCGAAAGGTTCCCGGGATCCTGCCCGCTCCTCCCGGAGCCGCCTGCAGGGGGCGGGCGCGAGTCGGCGCGGGGCATCCTGGGAGATGTAGTCCTGGGGCCTCTGCATCTTCGCCCTCTGCCGCTCTCCATCCAAACCTACCGGTGGCGGTCCTTTCTTGCCTGGTCCTTCCGCTGCCTCCCTTGGGCTCACCTCTGCTTCTGAGTCATAAATGCTGGAGGGTCCGGTCGAGCCCTGGGCCTCCTCTCCGCACTGTAGGTCAGTGGTTTGCCAAGGTACCTGTTGTAGCAGCTTTTCAGCATCATCTGGGAACTTGTAGAAATGCAAATTATTCATCACGGGGAGGCTATTCAGTTTTAACTGTATTAAAAACTGGGGGTGGGGCCCAAGGAATATGCATTTTTCAAGCCTTTCAAGTGATTCTAATTGCTTTTCCCACCATCGCCCCTTGCCAAGATACTTGACATTACACCTACGGCATTAGTTACCCACACACATACACACACACCCACAACCTACACACCTAGGTTCACTGCAGGAGACCCAGGCAGTTTAGGTCTCAGCCCCGACCTCTCCTCTGACTCCAGCCTCAGTGTCTCAATGTCCACCCCATATCTCCTCTAAGATGCCTCTGAGATACCTGAAATTCAACAGGGTCAGGACCAAATTCATGATCTTTACTTCCCTCAATCTAATTCTTCTCCATTGTGCCTGTGGCCATAGGCTGAAAACTGCCCACTGCATTTATAGACATGGAAGTCACTTAAAACTGTCAGGAAAGCTACAGGGGTGGAATGCCAAGAACCCTGAGTCATATTTGAAGGAGAGACGATCAAATAGAGAATAATGGAAGCAGGGCAAATAAACAGTGCTTGTAAGATGTGGTTGGGAGGGAAAGAAGAGATACTGGTGGTGGGGGATGGAAGTGTGGCTGAGGAAGGGTTTTTTTTGTTTTGTTTTGTTTAAGATGTCTAAGTATTTATGAAAAGAATCCAGTTGAGAGCTTCTGACTATAGAGGAGAGGAAAAGATATTTCCTATTGTATGATTCCTGAAAAGATTGTATATATGTGAGAGGGGAGGTAGACTCCCAGACACAAGGAGAGGGCTGAGTCTAGACTAGTGGTTCTCAATCAGGGGTCATTCACCCCTCACCCAGACCCAGGAAAATGTGGTCAGGTCTGGAGACATTTCTGGTTGTCATGACTAGGAGTGCTATTGGCATCCAATGGGTAGAGGCCAGAGATGCTGCTTAACAGTCTATAATGCACTGGACAGCCCCACCTCCACCCCTACCCCCCCCCCACCAGCCAACAAAGAATGTTCCAGCCTAAAATGTCAATAGTTCTGAAGTTGAGAAACTCTGGCTTGGATAGTAGCCTCTTCTGCTGTAAGAGGTGGGAAGAAAGAAGACAAAAGCCAGAGTTTTCTCTGGAAAGGAAAAGAGGAAGTTGTCTATGAGGACAGACAGGCATGGCATGTGTGCGTGTGTGTATCAAATACTGAGTCTTGGGATCTAAGCTGAATAAGAAGAGAAGTAGAGGAGGAAGAAGGGTGGGGAAGAAGTACTGGGTTCAACAGACTGGGCGTTTTGATGGGGGGGGTTAGAGATTTGTCTTATTGCAGTAGCTGAAGAAGCAAATAAAAAGCAGCTCCTGGTAAGAGAATAGGGATGGTTGCTGATGACCAGCTCAGGGTGTAAGGATGGGTGGCTAATGTGGAGCGGAGGCAGGACCACCGAGTACCCTTATGTAGTTTGGGCAGTGAGCAGGGCAGCCCCGGTGGGAGCAGTGGAGTGAACAGAGGAGCTAAGGTCACGAACGTGAATGTGAAAATATCCATACACATGACAGATGACTTTTTGCATCACTGAGAGCGATGTCTTCAGTGAGTACGAAAGTAGAGAGATACCATCAAGGGGAGTGGATGGTGATATCACATGATTGAAATCTTAAAGAAGCAAGACTTTGGACAAGAGTTCAGGGAAGCAGGGTGTTAGAGAACAACAGGCCCGGGTGTTCTCAGGCATCCTCAGGGAGGTCTGTGTTTCAGTGAAGACAGAACTGGAGGCATAGAACCATTCGGAGTGCTTGAGGATAGAGTAGAATGTGTTGATTGTAGGGCAGAAGTTCCAGAAGATTCTAGGTCAGTATGGGGAGCACTTTGCAGGTAGGTTCACAGAAGGATGGGGAACAGGGCTAGGATAGCATCTTATACTTTGGAAGTTGACTGATAAAAATGGGTGAAACATGAAGATTGCACCTTAAAGACCAGAGAATTTGCCTCACCACACAGGTTGGGGCTGAGGAGACATCCATCCTTGCCCATTATGCTCTCTGCAAGATCTGTGACTGTAGTTTCCTAATATGAATATAATAAGTCTTGGTTATAATAGATTCCTCATACAAATATTTTTAAAGATTTATTTACTTATATATTTAGAGAGTGTGTGCAAATGGGGGGAGGGGCAGAGAGTGAAAGAGAGAGAGAATCTCAAGCAGACTCTGTGCTGAGCGTGGAGCCCAACACAGGGCTTGATCCCATGATACTGAGATCATGACCTGAGCTGACACCAAGAGTCAGATGTTTAACTGACTGAGCCACCAAGGTACTCTCCACCCAATAAAATTTTTAATTTATTTCTGGAAGAAGTTTATGTGTCTTGCGTTTTTTTTTTTTTTAAGTATGTGGCTTGATTCTGTTTGCTAATACTTAGGATTTTTACACTGATATTCAAAAGTGAGCATGAGCTATCATTTTCTTCCTGAATGTGACGATGTTGGTTCTCCGAATCAATGTTATGCTCACATCATAAAAAATTTTTGAAGCTTTTGCTCTTTGTTTTTACTCTGGAACAATTTAAGTAGCTTTAAAATGTTCTGTTCTTTGAGATTTGATCACTGCCTGGTTGAACATTTCTGGGCCTGGTGCTTTCTTTGGGGAGAGTAAGCCTTTGACAACCTTCTTTATTTCTCCTGCAGTAATCTCACAATTTAGATTTTTAAAACTTTTAGAGTCAGTTTTTGAAAATCATATTTTCCTTACAACAAATTATCCAATTCATCCAGGTTTTTAAGTGTATTTGCATCAAGTGGAGCAAAGCAGTCTTTTGTGAACCTGTTAATTTCCCCCTAATTTCTTGTTTTGCATATTTTTACTTTCTTAATTATGTTACCATTTAAAATTGTATTTTTTGAGGTGCCTGGGTGGCTCAGTCGGTTAAGTGTCTGTCTTCTGCTCAAGTCATCATCCTGGGGTTCTGGGATCAAGTTCTACATCCAGCTCTCTGCTCAAGGAAGAGTATGCTTCTTCCTCTCCCTCTATCCCTCACCCTGCTCGTTCTCTCTCTTGCTTGCTCTCTCTCAAATAAATAAATAAAATCTTTTAAAAAATAACATTGTATTTTTTATTTCACTTCATAGATGTATTTTTTGGTGCTACCATTTTTGTTGTTGTTTCCTAATTTATTACTTTTTGTCTTTAACTTTATTAATTCCTTTTTCTCCATTTTTTAAGGGGTATTTTTGTCACTCTCTGACTTTTAAAAAGATTTTATTATTTATTTGAGACAGAGAGAGTGCATGCGAGAAGGAACACAGGTTGGGGGAAGGGGCAGAGGGAGAGGGAGAAGCAGGCTCCCTGCTGAGCAGGGAGCCCAATTAGGGACTTAATCCCCAGACCCTGGGATCATGACCTAAGCCAAAGGCAGATGCTTAACCAACTGAGCCACCCAGGCATCTGTTCACTCTCTGACCTCTTGAATTGGATGCTTAATGATTCAGTTTTTACTTGTAAATATAAGTACTTAAGATTAAGAGGCAGTTTTTAGATATAGGTAGGTATTACTTTAGATATATTCCAAAATTTCTGATGTATCCTTCTCTGTTATTGCGGTTTTATGGAGGACCTAAAATTTTGGTGTTTGACTTGCCTTTGATAAGGAGTTTTTAAATTTCAAGAGAAAGTGGCAGAGTTTTAAAACTTCCAGGGATTAGAGTCTTTTGTTTCTGATTGGATCATTAATGTTCAGTTTTATCTCATGTGATCAGAGATCTGAGATCAATGTTATCTGTATTACTTTCTATCTTTGGAATACTTGAGTTATCTTTGTGGTCTAAACGAGGATCAATTTTTGTGAATGTCTTAAGAGCCCTGGAGAGGGATGTATATTCCCTGTTTTGGGCATACAGATTTTGATACGTATCAATGAGATAGAACTTATTAATTATGTCATGTAAGCCTTCCATATCTTTACAAGTAGTTTGACCTGATAGAATCTGAGAGAAGTAAATTAAAACCTTTACCACTATTGTGTTTTTATTTCTCCTTATTTCTCTGGAGTCCTGCTTTCTAAATGATGATGCTATGTTATCTGTGCACAAATATCTTTATATTCTTGTGAATTATCCTTTTTAATTATAAAATGGCCTTGGTCTCGTTTGATGTTTTTTTACCTTTGCCCTGAATGTAACCTTGTGTGATATTAAGACAAGCCTGCTAAATTTTGTTTGCATTAGCCCAATAAAGCTTTGCCCTTCCATTTTCATCTTTTCTGAAGCCTTTGCTGTAGGCAAATCCCTTGAATAAAACGCCGATGTTTGTTTTATGATTTAATCTGAAAGTCTTTTTTTCTTGGAATAGATGGGTTTGGGCAGCCCCAGTGGCTCAGCGGTTTAGCGCCTGCCTTCAGTCCAGGGTGTGATCCTGGAGACCTGGAATCGAGTCCCACATCAGGCTCCTGCATGGAGCCTGCTTCTCCCTCTGCCTGTGTCTCTGCCTCTCTCTCTCTCTCTCTCTCTCTCTCTCTCCCTGTGTCTTTCATAAATAAATAAATAAAAATCTTAAAAAAAAAAAAAGAAGGAATAGATGGGTTTAGCCCTATTCACCTGGTGGTTATGCTATTTTATGCTGTGTTTTCCTAGCCTTTCAGGTTCTTCTTTTTGTTCTTCTTCCTTTTTTTAAGATTTTATTTATTTATTTGAGAGAGAAAGTGAGCATGAACAGGGGGAATGGTGGAAGAAACAGACTCCCCTGCTGAGCAGGGACCCCCCAACTCAGGGCTCCATCTCAGGACTCTGGGATCATGACCTGAGCTGAAGGCAAACACTTAACCTACTGAGCCACCCAGGAACCCCAAGAAAATCTTTAAAAATAATAATAAATTAAATTAAATATGTTTACACATACCTCTATTACTTGATTTTTTAAAATCAACTTTAAATGGGATATTTTGATCCCTGGCTATAAAAAAAAATGAGGAAATCAGTGTGCTTTAAATATTCCTTCCTTTGCTTTTCCTTCTCGTCCCAATTTTTTCTAGTCAGATCACCTCTTCATTCCTGGGTCTGTAAAATCATCTGTTCTGCTCTGTAACCATCAGCCCCACATTTGTTTTCATCTTGGTCCTCCAGGTAAACAGATTCAGAATTTCCACTAGTTATTTCACCAAAATGTCCCCTCTACCCCACATACGCACACTCATTTTATAGTAATCCCATCTCATGATGCCATCTTGTGAAGAATCTTCCTTTAGCAGTTTCTTCAAGAACAGTTTATGGAAATTTGTGAGTTTTTCATGCTCAAAAATGTAAATGCCTTTGTCCTGCAAAAGTCTGGCGCTGAGGGCAAAATTCCTGGGCAGTACTTTATTTCTTGAGAAATATGTAGGTATTGCTTCATTGTCTTCTCTGTTATGATGATGTTTGAAAGCAACCCAATTTCCTTTTTTCTTAGAAATGATGTAATTGCCTTGCTGCTCCAAGAATTATTTCTTTGTTTATGAAATCTGTAAACTTCATTGTTACACATTTTGGAATTATCATTCTCGGCTGATCATTCCTGGGACACAATGGTCTGATTGTATGGACTCAACTTGTCTTTTAATTTTGTCATTTTTCTTAAATCTTTTTTTTAAAGCAATCTCTTCACCCAATGTGGGGCTCAAACTCACTACCCCAAGATCAAGAGTCATATTCTCCGCCAACTGAGCCAGTCAGGTGCCCCTAAAACGAATGTTGAGGATGAGTCATGTTTTTCTCATAGGACCACCTAACAACTTGTTCATTCCATAAATTGTTTAGTACACAACTCTTGTTAAGCAACTCTGGGCCAGGCACTGTTCTGAACCCAGGGATTAAAGGTTTTTGTTTTTGTTTTATTTTTACTTATTTATTTTTAAAGATTTTATTTATTTATTCATGAGAGACACAGAGACAGAGGCAGAGGGTGAAGCAGGCTCCCCACAGGGAGCCCAATGCGGACTCCATCCCAGGACCCCAGGATCATGCCCTGAGCTGAAGGCAAATGCCCAACTGCTGAGCCACCCAGGTGTACCTATTTCGTTTTGTTTGAAGTAAGCTTCACGCACAATGTGAGGCTTGAACTCATGACTCCAAGATCAAGAGTTACATGATCTACCAACTGAGCCAGCCAGGTACCTCATTTTTCTTAAATCCTTAAACATTGGTTCTAATACCCTAGAAGTAGGGTAAATAAGCACCTTATTTTCATTGTTCCTAGGACAGGCTTCACATATTCAGGTCCACCCTCACCTTAATATTAAACTTGGCTGGCTCTTCCTGAGAGATACAGCTTCTCCTCTTTAACTTTAGATGCTTCTGTCAGCCCTCCCCTATTTCACAGGTTGCAATTTCATGGTCTCCAAACTTTTATGGAAGATGGTGCTTATGTGTGAGTGTGTTTGTGTATGTGTGTGTGTGTGTGTGTGTATGTGTGTGTATCATACTCCTCATTACTCTCGGGTAATTCCTGAAAAAAGAGTGGGAAATTTCAACTTTATTTCACCATGTCTAAGCCAGATCCATTTTCAATCCTGTTCTATCATTTTAATCTCCCCTCTGGTAGAATGATCACTGATTACCCAAACCAGTACACTCTGAGAGCAAAAGACGGTGACATTAATATGATGCTGTGATTCACATTGTAAATGGGGATTATCTCTGGGGAAGCAGGAGGTATGGTCACCCTACTTGTGTTGGTTGAGTTTGGTGTTTCTATTTGCAGGCTTATTTCAGCTGGATAGCCTGTTCTCTCCCTGTCCAGCAGTGTTTGGGGCTGAGTACAAAATTCTTGGGCAGTACTTTATTTCTTGAGAAATGTGTAGGTATTGCATCATTGTCTTCTCTGCCATGATGATATCTGAAGCTAGCCTCTGGAAACCCCCCCATACTCATCCTCAATCCAGAAAAGCATTAGATGGAGTAGCTCAGGGTGGGAGTAGCTCAGGGGCCCTGTCCTGAGGCATACTGAAGATACTGCAGATCTGGTCAGTAAAGCAGAGGCTCACTTAGATGAGTTCCTGTGTCCTATCACCTCCCTGCATGGACTGCTGCACATAAATTGTAATCCTAAACAGAGACTAGCAGCTGGTTTTCCTATTCTTTCAAGAGCCAGAAATCCCACCTCAGGCGCTGCAGCCCCATGTCTTGTGAGGCAGTTTTAGTTCTTATTACCCACAGAATTGAGCTGCCAGCCTTCACTGCCTTGTTCCAGACCCAGGTCCAGCAGTCCAATGGCTTTAGACCAGCATCCCACTTGGGATTTTTGCCCCTCCACCAGTCCATGGAGATACATAGGTTCAGTGTCTTTGAGTCTGATTTTATATTTAATTTTTGTTCTTTTTTTCTATTTATTTGCTATATTTAGGGGATGAGTTTACAGCACTATATAGAATAGAGGTATTTGTATGATTTCTACCTTGGGGAATATTCCATTCATAAATATTAGTTAGATCACAAAGAAAAACCTCAAAAAATTTCAAAAATCAGTCATCACACTGACCCATTGCAATAAAATTATAAAGTAACCACAATGTGATGTTATGGGAAGAAAGAGGAAATAAACACCAAAATTACAAACTCTCTAGAAATGAATTTCAATGTGAGAGTTATCTATCAAACAACATTGATTGACAGTATTTATCACTCTCTGACATACTATACATTTTACATTTTTACAAAATTGTCTGTCTCCCTCCAGCTAGAATGTATGGTCCCTGCAGGAAGGCACTTATTTTCTGTTTTGTTCATTCTGTTCATTCCCAACTCTGGGAACACTGCTTTTACATAGCAAGCACTCAATAAATATTTGTCAAATAAATGAAGTGTTGAATAAATTAGTCTTTAAGTGCAACACTGATTCAATATTAGAAAATTTATTAGTGCTCTTCTTTATAGTGACACATTAAAGGAAGAAAACCTTATGTCCATGAATCACTTGAAAAAAATCAACACTGATTTCTGTTTTCAAAAACTCTTAGTAACCTGGGAATACAAGGAAACTTCCTAACCCAGATAGAAGATCTAACTACCAAAAGCTTTCAGTAAACATAACATTCCATTGTGAAACATTAGAAGTATTCCCATCAAAAATCAAGACAATTGATGGACACTTGGGCTGTGTCCATATCTTGGCTATTGTAGATAATGCTGCTATAAATATAGAGGTACATGTATTCCTTTGAATTACTGTTCTTGTATTCTTTGGGTAAATACCCAGTAGTGCAATTGCTGGATGGCAGGGTAATTCTATTTTTAACTTTTCGAGGAACCTCCATACTGTTTTTCACAGTGGCTGCACCAGCTTACATTCCCACCAATATTACAAGAAGGTTCCTTTTTCTCCATATTCTAGCCAACCTGTATTTCTTGTGTTGTTGATTTTAGCCAATCTGACAGGTGTGAGGATATATCTCACTGTAGTTTTTTGTTTGTTTGTTATGTTTTTTTTTAAAAGCCAGCATAAAGTACTTTTATTGCAATAATAAAACTTGAAACTCATACGTAGTGCAGGCAGGTGGGGGCAGGGGGTAGGCAGCAATAATTTCTCTCACCAAATCACTACACAGGAAAGGAAGGGGTGAGAGGAGGGAGAAGAAAAAGCCAGAAAACTCTGAGATCAGCAGGGGGAGCCAAACATCAAAAACCAGGAGATACTGAAGCTGTGATGACCAGCATCATTTTCTCAAGACAACACTCAAGGGTTTGTCATGGTGGCTGGGCTTTCATCGGGTGTTATGTGTCTACAAACAGCACCTTCAATTTAAACTTTCAATTAGAGTCCTTAAAATTTGGAAAGTGAAGCTCAGATAGCTATGAGATTACAAAAGTCCTGAATATCTATTAGAAAAACCACAGGATGGAAAACAAAACAAAACAAGAGTCAGGCCATGAAGAGGGCTTTGGAGGTCCCTGCTGGCCTGGGGACAGATACCTGTAGTGTCAAATACCTCAGAACAATCTGCTTCCAAAAGGCAGCGGGGGAGGGGTAGTGGGGGCAGAGGCTCTCCCCCTCCCCACTTCAGTTTCAGGTAGGGCTTTAATTCAACCTAAGGACAGCTCTCAACTGGGAGGGTTACTTCAGCCCTGAACAGTGCCTCAAACCTGCTATGGCTTTGCAGAGCAGCAGTAAGAATGTTTAATATATAATAGATAAAAATTGCATCCGAAAATAAAATAAAATAAAATAAAATAAAAAGATTCTTGTAATCCCCCCCCCAACACCAATTCCTATTCTAAAGTAAACCTATGACTTGTGCGGTTAATATTTGACTAATAAGTGGAAATCTAGATCCAAAAGACTGAAACTGAACCTTCACCCCAAAATGAAAACGAAATAAAATGAGTTACTTGAGGTTTATGGCATGTAGTTTAGGTCAACACACATACGAGGAGAAAGGGAAAGAGCAAGGCTGGGTGACGGAACACATTCAGTCGGGCTTGATGTTTATACAAAGAGTGTAGTGGAACATCAGGAAAAGCTCCACAGGGACTCGCGTGTTCGCCTCTGCAGGAGCCACATCCCTCCACATCCAAGAATGGGGAGGTCGGGGAGGAAGCCGTTCCTGTCATTCCAATTTCAGAAGCTCCACGTCAAAGATGAGAGTGGCATTCGGTGGGATGACGCCTGGGTGCCCAGTAGCACCGTAGGCCTAGTCTGGGGAGACAGTTGGGCTCTCTGACCCCCACTCACCTGGGCAACCCCTTCTTCCCAGCCTCGGATCACCTCGTGCTTGCCTAGCATAAATTTAAAGGGCTTGTTTCTGTCCCGGGAGGAATCAAATTTCTTTCCATCTGCAAGCAGCCGGGTGAGGTGCACCACGCAGGTCTGAGCGCGCTTCGGAAAGGTGCGTCCGCCCCAGGGAGGTGGCCTCCACCTGCACTGCCTTGGGGGCGGCGGCGGCGGCGGCGGCGGGGGCCCAAGACGGGCCTGGCGGCGATTCCCGGCTCTGCCTCAGCCCCCGGCTCCCTCGCTGCGGTTTTCATTTGCATTTCCCTAATTGTAAATGATGATGAACATCTTTTCATGTGTCTGTTGGCCATCTCTATGTCTCTTTTAGAGAAACATCTGTTCATATCTTCTGCCCATTTTTTAACTGGATTACCTGTTTTTTAGGATATTAAGCTTTATAAATTCTTTATATGTTTTGGATACAAACCCTTTATCAGATACGGTATTTGCAAATATCTTCTATTCTTTTTTTATATATTTTATTTATTTATTCATGAGAGACACAGACAGAGAGAAAGAGAGGCAGAGACACAGGCAAAGGGAGAAGCAGGCTCCATGCAGGGAGCCTGATGTGGAACCTGATCCCCGGGACTCCAGGATCACACCCTGGACTGAAGGCAGGCGCTAAACCTCTGAGTCACCCAGGGATCCCCAATATCTTCTATTCTTATTGATTGTTTGCTTCACTGTGAAGAAGCCCAAGATCTGGCAGCAAGCCAAGTGTCCATCAACAGATAATAGATAAAGAAGATAAATACAGATAAAAACAGGTAAATAGATAGAGAAAATGTGAGATGTGATAAAGATGTGATACACACACACACACAATAGAATATTATTCAACCATAAAAAAGCCCTGAAATCTTGTTGTTTGCAATGACATGGATGGGGCTAGAGAGTATTATGCTAAGCAAAATAAATCAGCCAGAGAAAGACAAATACCATATGATTTCACCCATGTGGAGAACTAAGAAACAAAACAAAAGAGCAAAGGAGAAAAAAGAGAGAGAGAGAAAGACAAATCAAGAAACAGACTCTTAATTATGAGGAACAAATTGATGGTCACCAGGGGAGGGTGTGGGGATGGTGGAAATAGGTGATGGGGATTAAGGAGTGCACTTGTCGTGATGAGCACAGGGTGATGTATGGAATTATTGAATCACACACCTGAACACACCTGAACCTAATATAACACTATGTAAACTGGAACTAAAATTAAAACTTAAATATATATTTTTATATATATTTATATAAGTTTTAAATAGGTATTTTATATTATATTTATATGTAGTATAATATGTACTTATATTATAATATATATTATATAAGTACATTTATAGAAAAATGTATTTATATAAAAATATATAAATATATAAAACATATACACTTGTCTGCATAAAAGTCAAGACAAGAATGTCTGTAGTCTTCACAACTGTCCCAAGCTGTGATCTATCTGCTTGTTCCAGAGCAGTGGGTAGATTCTGTTAAAGCACAACTATCCCAAGAAGTCATGAAAAAGTGGTAATAAAAACAGTGATGGGGCAGAGGCAGGAGAAGACTCCTGATGTGCTCCAGTAAAGCCTGCCCAGCAGGCCAGGGAACATTGGTGTTGTGCAGTGTGGTGGACGTAGACACTTCCTTGACCTCAGAGAAGCCACATCAAGGCCATCCTCCCTCTCTTCACTCTTGGGCAGCTGAGGCCCTGGAATATGAATGACGAGGGTTCTGTCAAAGGCTCCACCTGCAAGCCTGAAATACAAGATGCACAGTAAGGGAGAAATCCAAAGTTTGAATCCTTTCTTGATTTCAGTTGCTTGCAATCAAGAACATTGGCAGGGGTATGGTGGGGGGCTGGGGGGCTCAGTCTGTTAAGTGACTGCCTTCAGCCCATGTCATGATCTCAGAGTCCTGGGGTCAAGTCCTGGGTTGGACTCCTTGCTCAGGAGGGAGCCTGCTTATCCCTCTCCCCCTCTCCCTGCTCATGCTCACATGTTCGCTCTCTCTGTCTCTCTCTCAAATAAATAAATAAAATCTTGATGAGATAAGCACTGAATGTTATGCTATACGTTGGCAAATTGAATTAAATAATTTTTAATCAAAATTAATTAATGAATTAGTTAATTAATTAAAAAAAACATTGGCTGGTACACTGGGGTTTACACATATATGGCCATTTGAATAGAAGCCTTTTTCCAACCTGGGTGATGTCTAATGTTGTGCATTCCTTGTGGTAATCCACTCATTCATTTGTTCAACCGACTCTGCCTCACCGACAGAGACTACCACAATGTTAAAAGTATCACCAGTGTTCTTCTAGTGTATTTAAGGGGAAAATCTGTACCTTAGATTTTCCAATCTGTACTACCTGAGCCTTTGCTGAAATCAGTCCCATAGTCAAAACCTGGAACCGACAATCACAGCAGTAAGCACCTTAGTATATTAGTTCATGCTGAGGTAAGCCACTTAAAGAGCTTGGAAGAAGCTCTGGGTCTGTGTTCCATCCTCGGTATAAAAATGTGGCAAGAAAATTCAGACAGGAGGAAATGTATTTATATCGAGGGGTTTGCTGCCATCTAGAGGACTAGTCTAGTAACTGTACTGCGTGCACCGAAATTCAGAACCCCAAACGGGAGGCTGCTTTTTTTTTCCTTTTTAAAAAAGATCTTATTTATTTATTTGACAGAGGGAAAGAAAGAGAGAGAGAGAAAGCACACAAGCAGGGGGAGCAAGAGAGGGAGATGCAGGCTCCCCGCTGAGCAAGGAAGCCAAAGTGGAGCTCAATCTCAGGAACTCCACCTGAGCTGAAGGCAGATGCTTAACAGACTTAGCTACCCAGGCACTTCTGCTTGGAATTTTGAACAATAACCGTTTTTTTTTTTTAAGATATCTTTATTTATTAATTTATTTGTTTGTTTGTTTTAGAGGGAACACGCGTGTGCATGGGGAAGGGGGAACTACTTGTTTCACTTCCCAGTAAGATGTTGGCCCACAGAGAGACACTCATGGTGTGAGAAAGTAGAGTGGAATTCAGAGCAGAGCATTAGAGAGGCCAAGTCAAATATTCCTTGATTTTTTTGGTACAATCTGAAGGACCCCTCTGCTTGTTCCAAGTAGATTCTGTTAGAGCACAGTCTGCAGCATTTACTAGAGTGTAACTTTGAATCTCAGCCTCAGTTTTCCCAGATACAAAATGAATGTAATAATGGTATTGAGGGACTCCTGAGAGGCTCAGCGGTTGAGCATCTGCCTTTGGCTCAGGTCATGATCCCGGGGTCCCCAGATTGAGATCTGCATCGGGCTCCCTACAGGGTGCCTGCTTCTCCCTCTGTCTGTGTCTGACTCTTTCATGAATAAAAATAAAAATAAAAATATAATAATAATAATAATGGTGTTGACCTCAAGGGGCTGGGGTGGTTTTTTTTTTTAATTTTATTTATTTATTCATGAAAGACACAGAGATAGAGGCAAAGACACAGGAAGGGGAGGAGAAGCAGGTTCAATGCAGAGAGCCTGATGTGGAACTCGATCTTGAGACTCTGGGATCACGCCCTGGGCCAAAGGCAGATGCTCAGCCACTGAGCCACCCAGGCATTCCACAGGTGAGTTTTAAAGTGGTCATGAATATAAAGGCTACTTCCAGTGTGTGATATAAAATAAACATTTAATGAATGCTAACAGTTCATATCTATGGATAGGTTTCCTGGTCGGGCCTTGGGAGAACATTCTACAAAGGTCTTGCCTTTACAGTGTATCTTTAATATTTGTGTAAGAGAAAAGTTCCAGCCAAAGACAGCCAACTGAAGCAGGGATCCAGAATATTTATCTTAAATGTAATAAAAGTAACAAAAATTAGGGAGAAAACATCAAGAATTCACAGTGGCAACCAAGTAAACGGGATATAATATAATGCAAATAATTTCAAAGAGTGGGGACGCGTAGGTGGCTCAGCGGTTGAGCATCTGCCTTTAGCTCAGGATGTGATCCCAGAATCCAGGATTGAGTCCCACATCAGGCTCTCTGCGTGGAGTCTGCTTCTCCCTCTGCCTATGTTTCTGCCTTTCTCTCTGTCTCATGAACAAATAAATAAAATCTTTAAAAAAAATTTCAAAGGGTGGCAGTCAGGGAAGAAACCAGAGATTCTGATTCTACATCAGGCAAGATTCCCAACTACAACCTGACCCTCAGTGAGGCTGGAAGATGAGCTGCCTAAGAAAGTATATGAGCGGAGGTGGTGGTCATTACAGCTGTTCACAAATATATTGTTTCTTCTTTTTCCAGGATCATGGTAGGATAACAGTTCCCTGCTTTATTTAAAATGTACCTTTGAAACTAGAGGGAATTACACTAAGTGAAATAAGTCAATCAGAGAAAGACAATTATCATCTGATTTCACTCATATGTGGAATTTAAAAAAAAAAACAGAAGAGCATGGAGGAAAGGAAGGGATAAATTAAACAAGACAAAATCAGAGAGGGAGACAAACCACAAGGGACTCTTAATTATAGGAAACAACCTGAGGGTTGCTGGAGGGGCTAGGGGTGGGGGTACCTAGGGGATGGACATTAAGGAGGGCACGTGATATAACGAGCACTGGGTATTATATACAACTGATAAATCACTGAACTCTACCTCTGAAACTAATAATACACTATGTTAATTAATTGAATGTAAGTAAAATTAAATTAAATTTAAAAATTTTTAATGTACCTTTGAATTTTCCTTTGAAGTTAGTCATAGCCATATGACTTGCTTTGGTAAATGTAATATGAGCAGAGACTCTGAGACCTAGCACGTGCTTTAACATGCCGCCTTTGCATTAATGCCATAATAGTGGAATAATGCATGGTGATGAAGTCACTGTCAACTTGTGTCTCTGAGCACCACAATAAGCAAAGCCCCATAATGAACTGTGTCAGACATGTACAATGAGTGAAGAATAAACTTTATTGGGGTGCTTGGGTGGTTTAGTTGGTTAAACATCTGCCTTTGGCTCAAGTCATGATCCCAGCGTCCTGGGATGGAGTCCCACGTTAGTCTCCCTGCTCAGTGAGGAGTCTGCTTCTCTCTCCCTCTGTGTTTGCTCTCTCTCTCTCTCAAATAAATAAAATCTTTAAGAAAAAAAATAACTTAGAATAATAATTTTTAAAAAGAATAGACTTTGTTGTTTCAGCCCCTGTATATTAGAGGTGTTTGTTACTGCAGCATAACCTAGCCTATACTTACTGATATAGCAGGCTGGGATAAAGTACAGAATCAGGTCTTTTGAGTTAAGAAAGGACTTAAACAGACATTTCTCCAAAGATACACAAATGGCCAATAGGCACATGAAAAGGTGTCCAACATCACTGGCCATGAAAAAAGGCAAATCGATACCACTTCTCATAGCCATTAGGATGGCTACTGTTTAAAAAACAACAACAGCAACCGAAAACAGAAAACAACAAATGTTGAAAAGAAATTGGAACACTTCTGCACTGCTGGCAGGAATGCAAATTGGCAGAGCTACTGTGGAAAATAGTTTGGCATTTCCTTAAAAATTTTAACATAGAATTACCATATGATTCAGCAATGCCACTCATGGGTATATACTCCAAAAAATTGAAAGTAAAGGCTCAACAAATGTTATATACCAATGTTCATAGCAGTATTATTCCCAACATCCAAGAGGAGGAAACAATTCAAATGTCTATCAACAGATGAATGGATGAACAAAATGTGGGTTTTATTATTATTATTCAGACTTAAAAAGGAATAAAATTCTGACGTGTTACAACATGAATGAATCGCTAAGTGAAATAAGCTAGTCACAAAAGGACAAATACTGTGTAATTCCATTTATATGAAATACCTAGAATACTCAAATTCAGAGAGAAAGTGAAACAGTGGTTGCCAGGTGCAAGGGGGAGGGGGTATGGGCAGTTAGCATTTAATGGGTATACAGTTTCAGTTTGGGAAGATAAGAAAGTTCAAGAGATGGATGGTGGTAATGGTTGCACAACGCGAATGTACTAAATGTCACTGAATCGTACACTGAAAAATGGTTAAAATGATAAATTTTATCTTATGTATATTTTATCTTTTTTAAAGATTTTATTTATTTTTTCATGAGAAACACAGAGAGAGGCAGAGACATAGGCAGAGGGAGAAGCAGGCTCCCTGCGGGGAGCCCGATGTGAGACTCCATCCCAGGACCCCAAGATCATGCCCTGAGCCAAAGGCAGATGCTCAATCACTGAGCCACCCAGGGACCCCTATCTTATGTATATTTTACCACACAGAAAAAAAAGAGTAACAGCCTCAGCCTCCATATACTGTACTATTTGCACAGATTGAGAAGAGCCATGAGAGTTCTTCAACATTGGGTCTCTCTGTTGAGTTGGAAGAAGTAACCCACTCCCACAAAGTGGGATCCTCTACACCATGATGAACTGAACAGGGGTCCTTAACCACCGGAGATAGAAACTTTTGAGGGGTGATGAAGGTTCTAGGAGCCCATTTTCAGACTTGAGATTTCAAAGGAAATCTAAGGGATGGAAGGACCCTCAGAAGCCTGAAGGTAACTCAGGCTGTTTGTGTCGCAGAAGCAAACGTCAGATGCAATAAGAGGAAAGGACTTTGCTCAGTAGCTTCTAGGCCACCAGAAATACAAATATATCTGTACTTCTTGACTTCTAAACATTGCTATGAACCATAAAAGATGTGTGAAGCTTTCCTATTTAAAACTTTTGTTCCAGGGATGCCTGGGTGGCTCAGTGATTGAGCATCTGCCTTTGGCTCAGGTTGTGATCCCGGGGTCAAGTCCCACATCCGGTTCCCTGCAGGGAGCCCGCTTCTCCCTCTGCCTATGTCTCTGCATCACTCTGTGTGTCTCTCATGAATAAATAAATAAAATCTTCAAAAAAATTAAAAAATAAAACTTATCTTCCCTTAAAATTAATTGTTAGCTGGTAACAAAACTGAGGAACAGATAGGAAGGATGTGCAAATAGAAAACCTGACAGGAGACCTGGGTGGCTCAGGCAGTTAAGCATCTGCCTTCTACTGAGGTCATGATCTCAGTCCTAAGATGGAACCGGCTTCCTGCTCAGTGGTGAACCTGTTTCTCCTTCTCTCTCTGCCTGCACCTCCCCCTATTCATGTTCTTTCTCTCTCCCAAATAAATAAACAAAATCTTTTTTTTTTTTAATAAACAAAATCTTAAAAAAGAAAAGACAACCTGACCCGCAGCCCTCAGGTCTAAGTGGACAACATTGAGCATGGGTTTTTTCATGTGGAAGAACATTTAAGCTTGTGACTTTAGTTGCATATATACCATAGAGCCATTGCAGGAATAAGAACATTTCTAAATCTCCAGATGGAGTTAAATGAATGATGTCATGTGCACGCTATGAAGGTGCACACATGGCGTTGTATCTTTCCACAGCATCAGTTTTGCTCAGTGTTCAAGCAAGGTTAACACAATTAGCAAGTGGGTTCCAGGGTCCCAATTCAATGATACTTCACCTCGTGATTAACTTGGCGTCTTACTCGGCACACAGAGCAGAACATAATGTCACACAATGGACAAGATACCAGGGAGGGTTAACAGACCAAACACAATATCAGTCTATGGGTGCGCAGTTAAGATAAGGCCTGGGTCTGGTCTGGGTCAGCTCTCAGCATTTACTGCTTTTTATGTACAAGCAGTGAAGGATCTCAGTTCTGTTCAGAGATCAATTGGGCAGAGCCTTCAGCAAAGCTGCTTTTTTTTTTTTTAAGATTTTATTTATTTATTTGAGAAAAAGAACGAATAGGGAGGGGAGCAGAAGGAAAGGGAGAAGCAGGCTCTCTCTGCTAAGCAGGGAGCCCAACCTGGGGCTCGATCCCAGGACCCCGGAATCGTGACCTGAGCTGAAGGCAGGTGCTTAACTGACTGAGCCACTCAGGTGCCCCAGCGGCTGTCTTTCTAACTGGTCAGACATAGAGGGGGTAATGTCTGAGGAATCAGACAGTTTGCTGCAAAATTCCTCCTTTTTTTTTTTTTAAGATTTTATTTATTCATGAAAGACAGAGAGAGAGAGAGACAGAGACAGAGGGACACAGGCAGAGGGAGAAGCAGGCTCCTCTCAGAGAGCCCAATGTGGACTTGATCCCAGGACTCCAGGATCATGCCCTGGGCCAAAGACAGATGCTCAACCACTGAGCCACCCAGGCATCCCAAAATTACTCCCTTTTAAAAGGGATTTAATTAGTTGTTTTCCCCCCCGCAGACCTCCTCTGCGGTGTCAGCTGATGCCGGTCTCTGTGATTTCTCGTAGCTGCGGTACCCTTAAGTGCCCACATCATTGCTTAACGCAGGCCCCTGCTTGACATGAGTGACTCTGTCTTGCTCTCTACAAATGGCCACAGTTGAGAGCACTGGTTTGGGGATCAGACAGAGGGATTTTAAATCTTGGCTCTACCAACTGAGGCAGAAAATGTTAGTTGCCCCAAAGATCCATCCTTACTATTGATATGGAACTAGAACCCCCAATTCTATATAAAAGTTCAGGCCCAGATCTCAGTTTGTTTTTTTTTTTTTTTCCAGATCTGAGTTTGAATTCTGGCTCTGCTGCTGATTTTCTGTAGAGTCTTGGCAAGGCTTTCCTGAGCCCTAACAGCTCCATCTGTAAAATTAGAATGATGATGCCTGTCCCCCAAAGGTGTTAAAAGGTTGTGAGATAATGCCTAAAGGATGTGTTGCCTGTAATAGGTAGATGTATTACTAAAAGTATGACAGTTTAGAAGCAATTAAGTTTGGAAGGGCTGAACAGTCAGGGAGGACTTCCTGTAGGAGGTGAGGTGACTTTGGAGCTAAATCCTAAAGAAAAGGTAGGAGATGGATTACAATAAGGATTATGCCCTACAGAAAGGCACTGTAAGATTATTATTAGTGCAAGTGGTGGCAAGTGGTCATGAGATCGAACCCCACCTCAGGCTCCGCACTCAGCTTGGAATCTGCTTGAGACTCTCTCTCCCCTTCCTCCCCCAAAATAAATAAATACATCTAAAAAAGAGAGAGAGAGAGAGAGAGAGAGAGAGAGAGAGAGAGAGAGAGATGGACTTACCTTGCTCTACAGTTGCCAATGAGGAACAACCAGAGAAGAAGTCCCTTTTGATCCTTTTATACACAAAACCCACCCCTTGCCTTAAACAAGACCTTCCTTTTTCTAACATGGTCTTCACCATCCCTCTTTTCACCTTGCCTTGGGAGTGGTACAGCTCTGGTCTTTCCAGCCCCCTGGTGGCACAATTAGCCAGTGGATCTGTTTCCAGTAGTCTGTGCAAAGTGGGGTTACACAAGTCTGGGGGTGCTAGTTATTTTTATATCTGTCTGTCTCCATAGTTAACTGTTGCCTGATGCAGTGAGGGCAAGGCTCCATTTCTCTGGACATTCAGCTCTTGTCAAAAAAAAAAAAATCTTGCAAACATTTGTACCAAAAAGCAATTATTGGCTTAGATAGACTCCTGGATAGAAAGTTCATCCTTGAGGCATCTCAGTTTTATGAACCCCACTTCAGGCCTTGTGGCTCTTTTGTGGCTTCTCTGAACTTGAAAATGAAAGCTCTGTGGAGGTGTCCTGCACTTTCCTATGTATATCACACTTGGTTTCTGACTCTCCTAAGTCAGAAAACCAAGAGTTGAAAACCTCTCAGTCACTTCCCTGTGAAATCTGGTTATCATTTTTTAAAAGGATTTCATTTATTTATTCATGAGAGACACAGAGAGAGGCAGAGACACAGGCAGAGGGAGAATCAGGCTCCTTGCAGGGAGCCTGATGCGGGACTCGATCCCAGGATCCCGGGATCATGCCCTGAGCCAAAGGCAGATTCTCAACCACTGAGCCACCCAGGCATCTCTAGTTATCATTTTCAAATGAAATGAACTATTAAATTTACCAAAACAAACCTTTATGTATAAAAGGTTTATACATATATAAAGGGTGATGATAAAAGATATAAAGAAAGGGGGCTTTGGACACACACAGAACCATGTTCCAATCCTTGGCTCTGCCTTTTATTAGCTGAAAGATCTTAGGCAATTCATTTAATCTCTCTGATGGCTCATTTCCTCATTTGCAAAATGAGGCAAATAATAATACCCAACATCCCAGGCTGTTGTGAGACTTAAATGCTACATTACTTAAAGCAAATGAAAAGTCCCCTGGACAATATCTGGCATACAGCACACACTCAACAGATGTACGTCTTTTATTTCTATCCTTTTATCTAGATACTGAGCATGTAGAAATAGACGCTCATAATAACAGAATATGGTGAAAACATCATCCAAATTTATTGGATGATTGTGGACAGATCACCATCAAAGGAGGGGCGCAAGAGGATTGAGTTTAAAGGTTCAGGCCCACTAGTCTCCCTTGGAGGGGGATGGCGGAGACAAAACAATTTTAAGTTAAATGTCGGTCTCTACATTCTCTTCATCAGAATCATACAGGCTGGTGTACATCAGAACCTATGTGAGACTCTTTTTCATCTGCAAAATGAGAGCACTTATGGGGATTAAGTTTTTTAGAAAGTATGTGTAGTAGGTGCTCAAAAATGCTAGCTGAGGGGTGCCTGGGTGGCTCAGTTGGTTAAGTAACTGCCTTTAGCTCAGGTTATGATCCCAGGGTCCTGGGATCGAGTCCCGTATTGGACTCCCTGCTCAGTGGGGAGCCTGCTTCTCCCTCTCCCTCTGCCACTCCCCCTGCTTATTCTCTCACTCTCTCTCTCAAATAAACAAATAAAATCTTTTAAAAATGCTAGCTGAAATTATCACCATGGTGGTCATGATCGTTGCTCTTTTTACAGTGTGAGAGATTTCAGTTTTCTGATCCACAGAGTGTGGGGACTTCTGGGAGCCACACAAGATCCCTTCTAGTTTTGACCAGAGTGTTCTGTGAAATCCATTTGGGACATCCTGGATAAAGGACGGACTGCCCAAGGACAAGTGATGTCAAAACTGACTCTGGAGGTCCAGCCACTCATGATGCGTTAGACATGACTCAACTGTCCTTGTGTGCACCAAACAACAACAACCAAAACCAAACCAGGTTATCCTAGCATTCCATTTATCTAGTTTCTTTACAGCCTTAACTCTCAGCAGCAGGATATGGGCAGTTGAACCTTGAGCCCTACAGATGCCTAGAATCCATGCAGCTTTGTAACTGGTACAAACACATTCCCTTGGCATCATTCCTGGCCACTCTGGACTTTCAGGTCTGGAGTGGAGCATGTATGTTTGCCCACTATTTCCCATCTTTCTCTTGTCCTCCTCAAGACACTCTTGGTTTCCTGTGGCTCTGGTTCCAGCTCGCATGGTCTCTGGACAAATTCATACCAAGGTAATCTGATACTACCTCATTTCCTACCCCAATACTGTGCCTCCTCTCTCCCCTGTTCTGGGGCTTCCACATTCACAATGTCCTGGGGTTTGTACACACAGCCCTGAGGTGCAGGATTTAGTACCCTGTGGGGTGAATCATTGATCAATGGGAGATAAGAGCTGGCGGGTGCGTTTATACAGGCCACTGAACCTTGAGCAACCCTACAGACTGGCAGTCATTCCCACTTGGCGGCAGCCCACTCAATAACATCATCTCACATTGGCTCCTCTCCATCCCCACATCACTCCCATTTTTCTCCACTTCTGTGCTCTTTGACATAGCCCTGCCATGAGCCCTCTGCCAAGGCTCTGCTTTCTGGGGAACCCAGGCTAAGCCTAACTGGGTGATTGAGATCTGGGAGTTAGATTATTTACCAGTATGACAGCAATAAAATGCAAATAGCCCCCATGCAAAAAGCAGGGAACCCCATGGATCAAAATTACTCAGGTTTTCGCCTATGACTAATTGAAATGAAGTTTGATGATAGGTCTGGTTTCTGGTAGAAAATGAAACAGTAGTCTTAGGGTGGCCAATCACCAATTCCAGCCACACTGTGAGAAACCACACAGCCCCCTTGGCAGCTTTCAAGAAGCAGTTGCAGGGGCACCTGGGTGGCTCAGTGGCTCAGCATCTGCCTTTGGCTCAGGGCATGATCCTGTGGTCCCGAGATGGAGTCCCGCATCGGGCTCCCTGCAGGGAGCCTGCTTCTCCCTCTGCCTTTGTCTCTGCCTCTCTCTCTGTTTCTCAAAAATAAATAAATAAAATATTTAAAAAAAAGAAGAAGAAGAAGCTGGAGAATAGACTTTGGTGTTCACAGGCCCAGAGCTCATTGTTTGAAGAACAAGGTCCTTAAGGAAGTACCTTGTAACACCACCTTAATTCTCTATATAGTACATTTTCCCCCAGTCATTCCCCTAGGTAAACTTCAGGTCATATTCCAAGGTAACTATGCACCAGGTTAAAAGAAAGACCCAGAATTTATCACACAGGACTGTGTGATATTGGATCTCAGATAAGACTGATTGAAATCAGAAGACATCATATGCTCAGAAGTCACGCCCTCTGTACAACAATGGATTAGTGACAAGACCACTGGATTATTGAGAACCTGAATAGCAGCCCAGGAAATGCTGTTATGGAATTGGGCTCTCTAGTGTTAATGGTGATAATAGGATTCCAGAATAGCGGAGCCCATGCTACAGACCTCAATTGTCAGAGACATGATACATATAATGACCACATAGGTGGGAAAGGTACCAAGCATGCCTTGACCCACAGGGATATGTGAGAATGGCTGATGATGATTAGGTCTTTGAAGTGAGATAGATGGCGGTGTTATGGACTGAATGCTTGTGTCTGCCCAAAATTCATATGCTGGAATCCTAACCCCCCAGTGTGATGATATTAGGAAGTAGGGCCTCTGGGAGGTGATTAGGTCATCAGAGAGCCCTCTGAGTGGGACTAATGCCTTTATAAAAGAGACCCCACAGAGCTGTCTTGTCCCTTCTGCCTTAGGAGGACACAGAGAGAATGTGGCCATCTACGAACCAGGAATTAGGCCCTCAGCAGACACGGATTGTGCTAGCACCCCTGATCTTGTTCTCTAAAGTCTCCAGAACTGGGAGAAATAAAACTTTTTGTTCAAGTCATCAAGTCTACGGTATTTTTGTTAAAGCAGCCTGAAGGGGTTAAGACAGGCAGTAAACAGCATTGTTTGACTCATATAATCAAAAGATCAAGATCAGATATCAAAAGACTGATGTCACTACCATGATAGAAAAGTCATGATCCTTTGTCAGTTTCCAAATCTGAGAGAGTTCTAAGATCTGAGCCTAGCAATTGAAAAGGAGGCCAAATCTTGAGAAACCCTGAAATGCCACAACAAATGTCTGTTCTCCCAATCCTTTCTTCAAATAGGCCGTTAGTCATTTATGAGGCACAATCAATATGGATTTCCCTAGAATTTGGCAGAAACTTTACATTGGCTCCCTGATCTGTTGAGTCCTTAAATTTTTAAAAAAGGAGAAAGAAAGGCCAACTGGAAGTTCCTGAAACTACTCCCAACCTGTGGCCAAGATAATGACTCAAGCCAAACTATATCCCAGGTGGAATGATAGATTATTGCCTCCCTTGAAGACTTAAAGAATGGGTAGTGGTTCCCATTCTACTTTCTATTTCATTCACGGGCATATGGCCCTGCAAAATCCAAATGGATCATGTTGGATAATGGTGGACCACTATAAATTTAGCCAAGATGTAGTCCTAATTGTAGTTCCCCCTCCAAATTAACACAGCCCCTGACAATTGGTATGTGGCTATAGATTTAGCAAATGCATTGTTTTCAAATTCCGTTAAGAATGAGGCTCAAAAGCAATTTGCATTCATCTGGGATGGAGAACGGTACAAACTCAGTCTTGTCCAGTCCTTGTTAATTCTACTGCTCTCAGTGCATTGGCCATAGTTCCCCAGTAAAACAGAACTGAGGGAGAGAGAGAGAGAAGGAGAGAGACAGGTTTTTTGTAAAGGATTAGCTCATATGATTTGGGAGGCTGAGAAGTTCCATAATCTGCCATCTGCAAGCTGGAAACCCAGGAAAGCCAAAGGTGTGATTCAGTCCAAGTCCTGAGAACCCGGAGAGCTGACAGTACAAATCACAGTCTGTGAGGAAGGAGACCATGAGATCAGATGTCCAAGCTCAAGCTGTGAGGCAGATAAAAGGAATTCATCCTTCCCCTACCTTTTGTTCTATTCAGGCCCTCAACAATTTTATGATGCCCACCTGTACTGGAGCAGGCAATCTACTTTGCTGAGTCCAATTCAAATACTAATCTCATCCAGAAACACTAGCAGACACACCCAGAAAGAACACTTAATATGGGCACCTCGTGGCCAGTCAAGTTGACACATAAAACTCACCATCATGCTCAGTATCAAAATAGTCCAAGCAATGCTGTCCAACAGGAATATAATGTGAGTCACATTTGTAATTTTAGTAACCACACTGAAAAAAAGTCAAAAAGCAACAAGTGAAATTAATAATATGTGTATTGACTTACCAAACATATCTAAAATACTATCAATTACAATAAGTAATCACTATAATAATATTGAGATATTTTAATTATTTTTTCATACCAAATCTTCAAAATCTGGTGTGTATTTTATGGTTATAGCACATCTTTTTAAAAATTTTTGTTTATTTGAGATAGAGAGTGAGCAAGAGAGAGAGGGCAGAAGGAGAGGGAGAAGCAGACTTTCTACTAAGCAGCGAGCCTGACACAGGGCTCAATCTCAGGACCCCAGGATCATAACCTGAGCCAAAGGCAAACACCCAACCAACTGAGCCACCCAGGTGCCTCAATAGCACATCTTAATTAGTTACATTTCAAGTGCTGAGTAGCTACACGGAACTAGTGGCTACTATACTAGTCACCGCAGGTCTAAAGAATCCTTCATTGTCTGGACATTCTGCAGAACATCACACTAGGACACTATATTGATGACGTCATGCTAACTAGACCCAGTGGACAAGAAATGGCAGGTATTCTAGATGCCCTGGTAAAACACATACATCCCAGAAGGTGGGTTATAAGCCCTACCAAGATTCAGGGACTTGCAACTTTGGTGAAAATTTTAAACCTGTTAGGTATTTATGTAGAAAACAATTTAATTTGCCCAAAGGGAGGTCTGGCTTTAGCTCTTGGCTAGTAGGCAGTCATCTCTAGGCTGTGAGAATGTCATGCCTGATAGAAGAGTTTTGTTATAACCTCAGCCAGCCATATTGTACCAAAGTGATTTGAGGTGGGGCCTTTGGGTAATGTGGTGTCAGTGTTACCTCTTGAGGGGCTGGAGACCGAGTTTTGCAAAGGCAGTTGATCATGTTTGTGTGATGGAGTCCCAATAGAGACTTTGAACACTAGCCCTGGGTAAGTTTCCCTGACTGGCAATACTCCATGCATATTGTCATATATCAATGCCAGGAAAGTAAATGCTCTTCTGACTCCATGGGGAGAGGACAACTGGACACTCTGTGTTTTGTACTTGCCTGGATTCTGCCCTATGCATTCCTTCGCTTGGCTGATTCTAACTGTATCTTTTAGCAATAAGAAATGATATCTGTGAAGATAACAGTGATCAGTGTGTTTTGCAAGTCCTTCTAGCAAATTATCGAACCTAAGGATGGTCTTGGGGACTCCCAAACTTGCAACTCATGTCATAAGTAAGGGTGACCTTGTGTAGACTGTGCCCTTAACTTCACAGTTGATTACTTTCACTTTATCATTCAATGTTGATTTATATTTGTCTACATATTTGCCACTTTCTTTGCTCTTTGTGTCTTCTACCTCAGACTTTCTGATACCATTTTTCATAAATTCTTTGGAAAATTCAGGTCACTGGTTATATTTTTTTTCTGTTTTCATCTGGAAAATGTCTTGTTTTGTATCATCTTTGAAATATCTGGGCATAGGATTCCAGGTTGTAGTTATTTTTTCCAGCACGGTGAAGATTTAATTCCATAATCATCTGTCTTCCACTGTTGCTGTTGAAAATATCAGATCCCTTAGTGTCACTCCTTTGAAGGTAATCTGTTTCCCCAACTCCCAGCTATCTTTAGCTGAGATAGAGAAAGGAATGAGAGCATGAGCAGGGAGGAGGGTCAGGGGAAGAGGGAGAAGCAGACTCCCTGCTGAGGGGGGGCACCCAATGCAGGGCTGGATCCCAGAACTCTGGGATCATGACCTGAGTCGAAGGCAGACACCTAACCAACTGAGCCACCCAGGCACCCCAAACCTCCAGGTATTTTTAATACTTTTTTTTAATTTCCGGAAGTTTCATTATAATAGTCTAGGTGTGTATTTTTTTTTTGGGGGGGGGATTCATGATGATTTTTAATTTTTTTTTAGAGAGAGTGTGAGCAAGGGTGGTAAGGAGGAGCAGAGGGAGAGGGAGAGAGAGAATCTTAAGCAGGCTCCAAGTCCAGTTTGGAGTCCAATGTAGGCCTCCATCTTATGACTCTGGGTCATGACCTGAGCTGAAATCAAGAGTAGGACATTCAACCAACTGAGCTACCCAGGAGCCCCTCATAGTGATCTTGAATATTAAGTTGGTTTCTATCATCACTTCAGGAAAATGATTAACCGTTAATGTTTCAAATATTTCCTCCACTACATTCTCTCTCTTCTCCCCTTCTGGGACTCTGATCAAGCATATGGTAGAACTTTTCACTGTATTCTTCTCTATGTCTCTTACCTTCACTACATGCTTCATTCTGGATATTTTCTTCTTGACTTGTCTTCCATTTTACGAATTCTTTCTATTATAACGCTGCTTACAGATCCATCAATTTAGTTCTTAGTTTCAGTTATTTTACTTTACAGTTCTAGAATTTCTAGTTGCTTCTTTTTCATATATAATCCATCAGTTTTTATAATTTCTAGTTCTCTGCCCAAATTTTCAATGTTCTTTTTCATATCCCTGATCATAATAAGCATAATATGTTCAAATTTATGACCAATAATTCCATTATCTGGAGCTCTCATGTCACTATTTCTTTTATTTTTTTTAAGATTTTATTTATTTATTCATGAGAGACACACAGAGAGAGAGGCAGAGAAACAGGCAGAGGAAGAAGCAGGCTCCATGCAGGGAGCCCGATGTGGGACTCAATCCCGGGACTCCAAGATTACACCGTGGGCCGAAGGCAGGCGCTAAACCGCTGAGCCACCCAGGGATCCCCGTCATGTCACTATTTCTATTGTTTATCATTTTTCTTGGCTCCTGATATCTATGATTGTGTGCCAGGCATTATGGTTGAACAATCGTTTGTGGAAATAATTCAAGACCTTGGATGAAACTATTTTATTCCAAGTGGATCTTCATTTGCTTCCATCAGGCACCTGGAACAGCAAGAATTGGGATTTTTCTCAATGTATTGCTGGGGGTTCAGATTTCCTAAATCACACAGATGTCTTGAAGCTGGAGTATAATCCCTGCTGGGGGCTGGTTTATACCTGGTATAGCTTCTTCAGAATCCTGATCCAAAGCAATTCTTGGGCTCCAACTTTTGTCCTCTAGTCTGTGACATTATCAAAAGCATCACTCAACTAGCTTCTCAGTCTCTTTTCCCTGAACAGGGAAGCTCCCAGAAAAGAGACCCCAACGGTGGAACTTAATTCACTAGATTTTGTTTTTCTTCTCTCATCTGATAATTCTTCATGACCTTCTTATTGTCTTAATGTTTTATAGCTTTGGTTTTAGCTTTCCTTTTTGGTTTTCCACAGCAAGTGGATAGTCCAAATGACCTGCTTTACTATCATTAGAAGTTGTCCCATGAAAGGGAGGTATATGCAAGAGTACCTCCAAAGGCCAAAAGAGACATAAGATGGAAGAAATGGCCAACAAATCCAACTTGACAAGAAATGGTTTATTAAGGGGACTTATGGGCAGAAGTGTGTCTTGGCAGCTGTAAGACAAGTGGGTTTCCACAACCGCACCTTCAGTGAGAACTGCATTTATAGTTCTAGAGGCTGAGAAGTACATGCTAGTAGACCATCTGAGAGGAAATGTTTGAGAACAGTTGTGTGTCATACTCTTACCTCCAGAGCAGATCAAGGATGTTATGCCCCAGGGGTGTACACAAGGAAGTCTCTGTCTGTTATACTTATTTAAGAGATTATTGTCATATCTCCTACTTGTTTCAGGTTCCTTTGATGGGAAAAATGTGCTCTAAACTCCCATTTATCTGGAATGATTAGAGACTACAGAAGAAATAAATTACAGTAAGCCCAAACTGCTTTGATTTAGCTTTGACTAAAACTAAACTCAGAGGCCACGACTTTCTTAGAGATAGATTTTACAAAGCTATGGATACAAATGCTTTTGAGAATGTAAAATACTCGTTTAAGAATTAGCCTTTGTCAGTTGATGAGAATTTAAGTTATATTTGATACACATTCTGAGTCTTGTCATAAACCTGTTTGTTTTTATCTGGTTACTAATAAGGTACAGGGAAGGTTTTTTTTTTTTCCTATAGTGTCAAAAGATTTGTTTGAATAATTTCCTCGATGTTAAGAATGTTTGATATAGACAACCACGTTTGTTAGAATGTTTGTTATAGAATTCTTCATTAAATTTGTAAGAAGTGTTTGTCATTGGAAATTAATTTTATTCACTGGCTTTGGGATAATCACCTTGCTGATTTTACCCCACTAATTTGTTGTAATTGATACAACTGGTATAAAAAGGATTGTGAGGGGGTGCCTGGGAGGTACAGTCGGTTAAGCATCCTACTCTTGGTTTTGGCTCAGGTGATCTCATGGGTGGTGAGATAGAGAGCTCCATGTCTGGCTCAGTGTGGGGTCTGCTTGAGACTCCCTCTCCCTTTGCCCCTTCCCCTCTAAAATAAGTAAATAAATCTTAAAAAAAAAAAAAAGACTGTGAGGATTCCCTTAAAATTGGAAATATAATTAAAGGAATTCCTTCTGGTGAAAATTTATTTTATGTGTAAATTAAAGTGGCTTTAACAAATTCATTTAGAAATGCAATGCAGTTTGCCGCAACTGGGTATTCAGGTGAATGAAATACTGTCGCCTGTTTTTATATTCTTGTTTTATTTTAACTTTATTCATTTGTGCATCATCAAATTCCTACAGATTAAATGATAGTATTGTGCTCTTAAAGCTTCCCTAAGCATATAAACACTTTAGTAGATGATGATTCAGAAGGCATTTGCACTGCCAGATATCACTCATCACCTTATATTTGCCCAATAAATAGACACGCATGCTGGAACATCAACTGAATAGGATTAGCTGGAGGTGGAGAAAAACATGGGAGCAAGTGGTGTAAGCAAATAGCTTTGGAGTCAGCCTACACTGATAAAAATCCTGTCTCTACCCCTTATTGGCCTTGTGTTCCCTTGGTAAGTTACTCTGAGCCTCAAGGTCATCATCTGTAAATTGGGGATAATGATATTAGCCATCTCTTGGGGTCTTTTCTAGGTGGAGGGAGGGAGAAGGTGAAGATGAAGGGAGACTGTGTTGGCAAAGCACTTAGGATACTGAGAGCACAGAAGTACTTAAGAAATAATGACAGGTATTACTACCTGACTGGGGATATATATTCTGCTGCCTGGAGGAGTAAAGGCAGCTCCAGAATTTCTGCTAGGAGGTGCTCAAGAGCAGTAATTACGATGGAAGGCGGGGATAGGACACCACTTTTACATGGATTCTCTGCTTAGAGAAAATGAGAAAGGGTTTGAGATTTACAGGAGTGAAAGAGGTCCCCCCTGGCCCTGCTCCTATTTGGTGATATTCAGGATTTCTTGCACTCTCCCTTCGTCCCAGGCAACTAACCAGTCTACAAATACAAAAAGGCACTGCCAAGGGATTGGACTCCTGGGGAGAAGAGAGAAAGGCACTGTGTTTTCTTGCCAAGTGTGTCAATGTCCTGTGCTTACACCTCTGGTAGATACCACTCACAACCTTATATTGACTGCTCCTCTGCCACACTCCTGGACTTCAGCCAATCTCCAATCTCCACTTCCAAGGAGCTAAGGGCAAGATCTTTAGTTTTTATTTGCCGCAGACAGCAGAGTGGTCCTCCTGAGTGCAGGCTGGTTTCCAACAGCCCCTCTGATCTCCAGAAGAACTGCTGGAAATTCCCTTGCAGCCTCTGCTGAGGCCCACAGGAGTGGGACAGCACCAACTCACGGGGTCAAGGATACACTCAGGCATCCAGGTCTCAGCCGGTCTTTCTTCTGCCTGCTACACTCTACCCAGGCAGCAAGAGTTGGCTGTTCAGCTTTGGAGGTGACTCTCTAGGTTTGAAATTCAGGGTTCATCCCTAGTTAGCTAATGACCTTGGGCAGGATATTTTTCTGTGTCTAGTATTCCCCACTTCAAGATTGACCTAAGGACTATTATTAATCCTGAGGGCTTGGTATAGTAACTGCATAGAAAACTTTCAATAACTATCAGCTGTGACTACGCTATGGGCCCAGGACCAAACAGAGAACCCTATTAAGTTGCTCTAATTATACAGTGAAAAGACCCTGGGTTGTAGTTATAGTCTCAACACCGACACATCTTAATCTTGGACAAGTTGGACTTCTTTTTGGTCCTGTTTCCCCAACTGTCACATGATAGACTCAGGAATTAAAAAACAAACAAACAACTCAGGAGGCACCTGGATAGCTCAGTGGTTGAATGTCTGCTTTTGGCTCTGGTGGTGATCGGGGGGCCTGAGATGGAGTCCCATATGGGGCTCCCTGCAGGGAGCCTACTTCTCCCTCTGCCCATGTCTCTGCTTTGTGTCTCTCATGAATGAATGAATGAATGAATGAAGTCTTAAAAAAAAAAACCTCAGTGAACATTTATCTTTCAGACTCCTTCCCCACAGGAGCACCCACAAGGCTACAATTATTACCCAATCAGCACACTTAACTGGTGGTAAGGGACACTGAGTTGGGGGAAAGACTTGTTCCACTCTGCATGAGGCATGAATGGAGGGCCTGAAGATTCACTGGAAAAAGGCATTTGAACAAAGCTTGAAGGATATTCAGGAGTTTGCCTTGTAAATTACTGGGGATGCTTGTGTTACTGTGCCTTTCAAACCTGAGCATTCGCAGGGGTTTGGTTCTGAAAACAAGCCCACTTCTTTTTTATCGCCGAGGTCACTGTGATTGAGAGCGCGTGGGAAGCCGCAGAAAGCAGGTTATGCCTCCTCTTCCCTCTTGGAGGAGCGGTGACCTCCCGGTACCCCCGCGACCCGGGGGCGCGGTGGAGGTGGTCTGCTCGCCTGGGCCTGGCGGTGCAGGGTGAAGCCCCTCTGCGGGTCAGCGCCTTTCAGCCCAACTGGACAGAGAAGCAGGAGGGGCTGAGCTGGAGCGTGGCAGCGCGGCCCTCGCCTTGTCCAAGGGCATGCCCTGAGTGCCACGGCCGCGCGCCCCGGACCTGAACACCGCGCCATCCCGCTCCGGGGACGGAGGGGCGGGGCGGGGCGGGGGGGGGGGCTGCGGCTCGGGGAGGACCCGTTTTGCGGGGGCCGTGCCCGCACCGCTCCACCCCGGGGGGACCACCGCAGGCTGGAGGTCCCCGGCGCCAGGGAAAGGGCACAGGCCGCCGGCTCGCAGGGTCACGTGGGCGGGCCGGGCGCGTGCCCCCGCACCCACGAGAGGAGGCGGGGCTGGGGGGCGGGGCCGGCGGGGCTGGCGGCGCGGCCTCCCGTGAAGCCTCGCGCGGGGAAGGACCGGAACTCCGGGCGGGCGGCTTGTTGATAATATGGCGGCAGGCGCTGCCTGGGCTTCCCGAGGAGGCGGTGGGGCCCACACCCGGAAGAAGGGTCTCCTTTCAGGCTAGTGCGGCGGCCGCTGCGGACCCGGAAGTCCGGGCCGGTTGCTGAATGAGGGGAGCCGGGCCCTCCCCGCGACAGTCCCCCCGCGCCCTCCGCCCCGACCCGGGCCCCGCCATGTCCTTCTTCCGGCGGAAAGGTAGCAGAGGGGGCTCCGGCGGGGAGCCAGGCCGGGCCTCAGGGGCGGCGGTGGGGCCGGTGGGCCTGCACGGGCTTTCTCCCCGGGGGGCGGCGAGGCCCTCGGCCTCCGCGCAGACGCCCCGTGCGTGCCTTGCTTTGCTCCCGGACTCTGCAGGGAGGGAGAAGGCGGCCTCCTCGCGCGAGGTCAGAGGGGAATTGTCTCGCTGGTCTGGTCCGAAACTGTTTGCCGGAGCCCGTACAAGTTAATGCCTGTTTGCGTAAAAACAGCTCTCGCGTTTGTGTGCTTGTGTGTCTCAACTGTAGATCAAAAAGAAGGAAATTCCTTTAGTACCGTGTTACGGAAGTCTCTGACTTTTTCAGAATATTGAGGGTTTTTATGTCTAAAAGCAACATGTGAAAAAGCTGTTTTCTTCGACTAGTGCCATTTTCTGGTTTCCCCTTCTTTGGGGGTGGGGTGGTGGAGAGGAGGATCCTGCAGTTCCTAAAATAACATTACTTATTGCTAAAAGTTCCCTAGTGAAGAAGACTCTTTTGATGACTTAGCAAGTCTACTAACTATTGGAACAGCTCACTTTGTAAACTACTTACATTTCTGATTTTCAATTGTGATAGCTGCCCAGTTTTTGAGTAGAGGCAGCTTAATTTTGATCCTGGATAAGGAGGTGGTTGTGTTTCATTAAAAATATGTATCCAAAATGAACGAGCGTAGGTCTTTTTGGATGATAGTGGTTCTTTCAATTCTTGTTATTGGAGAAAAAAATGTACCAAACAAACACACACAAAAAAAATGCAGCCCACTAAATAAATCAGGGACTTAGGTTCACATGACTCCTCTGCTACTGACGGTCGCTTGGAACAGAAAAGTGTTAACCCACTTTTTCCTTCTTTCTCAGCTGAGAATTAGATGATTCCTAAAGGCCCCATTCAGATATGAATTCAAGAATTCATTTAAGTACATAGTGAGTTTTAGTAATTGATGTCATGGGGTGAGTGAATAAAACTGTGATGAATGAATGAAAGCACTGCTGAGTGAAGGAAACCTGTAGAATGGTACATGGAAGCTTTGTTGATAAGGTACCTGGGTATAGTTAATTTAATAGCTCTTAATTTGTTTGACAGTGTTGTAATAGGTTGTTTTGGTCTTTTTTTTTTTTTAAGGAGGAAAGAAGCATTCTGTGTATAATGAGGCAAATTGCATGTTGCATAATAGACTGTTGTCTCTGTTCAACAAATACTTTTGAATGCCTGGTGTTTGGCAGGCACTGTGTTAGGCCCTCGTTGTTAAGCACTGAACAAGGCAATGTCCCTTTACCTATGGAGCTTATTGTCTGCTGGGACAGGCGGACAGAAAATCTTTCTTTCTGTACCTGTGTGTATTTACAGATTGATAACCTGTTACGACAGAGATAACCTGAGAGAAGCATATTTTGATTTGATGTTAGAGAAAGACCTCAGCAAGTGACCTTGAAACTTAAAGCTGAGGGATCAGTAGAAGGTAATAGAGGTTAGGGAAGAGTATTCTAGGAATAGGGAGTAGCATGTTCAAAGGTTGTAAGTCAAGAAAGAATTTGATGCCCTTCAAGAAAGAAAGGAAGGCCAATGTGCTTTGGGCTTGGAGAGGTAGACAATATTTGAAGCTTTGTAGGCCATAGTTAGGTTTTATTCCAAATACAGAGACACTATAATTTTTTTGTTTGTTTGTTTAAGAGAGCATGAGTGAGGAGGGAGATGGAGAGAATCTTAAGCATGCTGCACACTCAGTGTGGAGATGCTGCGGGGCTCTATCTCTTGACCCCGAGATCATGACCTGAACTGAAATCAAGAGTCAGACGCTTAACCTACTGAGCCACCCAGGCACCCCTTAAAATTTTTTAAAGAGGAATGATTTGGTCTTGTGTTATAAAAAGATCATTGTAGAAGCTTTTTGCAGACTGAATGTGGCAAGAGTAGAAGCTGGAGATGCTTCTGTTTAGGGATTCCATCCAGTCTTTAAATACCATTTTTAAATACCACCTATACGCTGATGACTTCTGAATTTACATCTCCAGCTTGAATTCTCTCCCCTGAATTAGGAATGGTATATCTAACTGTTGGTCCATTTCATACCTCTACCTAATAGATATAGTCATATCTATTAATAGAAATAATAGATATAGTAAGCGAAAGATCCATCTGTTAGCCTAAAATTTAACTCCAGGTTTTTTTAGTATGTTCTTGAACCTCTCGTTTTCTCCTACCCTATATCTACATCAGCAAATCTGCTAAGTCTACACCAGAATGTAATCAAATTCGTTTTTTTCTCACTATCCCTGACCGTTAACTCCCTAGTCTAGATGATCATCTCTGTTTAGATTGGGCGGTTAAGGAAGTCCTCTAAGAGGATGTCATTCAAATCTCAGCTTAAATGTTAAGAGGAAACTTGTTTTATGAAAGTAGAGTAAGTAGGGCTCAGTTGGTTGAGAATCGGACTCTTGATTTCAGTCAGGTCATGATTTCAGGGTCGTGAGATTGAGCCCTGTGTTGGGCTCTGTGCTGAGCGTGGAGCTTGCTTGGGATTTTCTCTCCCTCTTTGTACCCCTTCCCTCTTACACTTGCTTGCTCACTCACTCCAATAAATAAAATCTTATTAAAAAAAAGAAAGAAAATGGAGAAAGCAGAATTAATTTGCTCTAGGCTTCAGTTGGTTTCCCTTCTTCCATCCTTGACCCCTATGGTATATTTTCAAAATGCATTATGCCACATTTCTGTTCAAATTTCTCCAGTAGCTTCCATGTATAGGAAGCTTCTATTCCTATACATGGCCCTCCTTAATCTAGGTCCCATTTCCTCTCTGTGTTCATTTCCTGCTCTCTTTTTCCATCACTGTTCCATTTATATATTGGTCTCTTTGTTGTCAAGTACATTCCCACCTCAGGGCCTTTGCACTCACTTTTTCTCTCTCCTTGGAAAACTCTTCCCATAGGCCTCCACTATTTCATTCTCTCATCTCCTTCAGGTTTTTGATCATTTGACATCTTTGGTAAGGCTTTCTCTGTCCATCCTACTTTTAACATTCCAGTCCCCAGCCCCTGCACTACTATCTTGCCCTACTTTCTCTACAAGATTTATCGCCATCTACTTTACTATGTATTTTATTAAGATGCAAGTTGATTTTGTTTGCAGCTGTATCCCCAAGTCTGGGTCAGTGCCTTGGTATAGTTAGGAATTTAATGAATATTTACTGAATAAGTGAATAAAAAAAAATATCCACTAGTAAAAAGTGCTGTGCAGAGAATTTAAACCTATGTGAGAGTAGATCCAGGGTGACAGTTTGTGTTCAGATAATAAAGGAAGGCTCATCTGAGAAGATGCCATTTGAATGAGGGGAGAGAGCCAGTCTCACAAAAGATCAAAGGAACTGCTTTTAGCCAGAGAGAACCGGAAGTACAAATACCTTGAGGCAGGAATAGCTGGGTGTGTTTAAGGGACCCGAAGAAGGCTGGAACTTACTGGGAATGGATATGTTTTGGATATAGAGATGGCATAACTTGAGTAAGTGATTGGAGTGAAGAAAAACTGGGAAAACTTTGGGCTTAGAACTTGAGGTAGGAAGAATCAGGAATTGTCTTTTGACAGTTGTGAGTTTATGATAACAGACATCTATGTGGATATGTCAAAGAGGCAGTTGGATTCTGTAGTTCTGAAAAGAGGTCAGAACGTGAGATCTGGTTCTGGGTTTAGAAATATTTTGCATAAATGATTAACGACATGGGACTAGATGAGATCACCTAGAGAATACATATAATGTGTGAATTAATTGAAAGGCTAAGTTACTATAACAAAGATACACTGAAGTGTAATGGCTCAAACAAGATAGACTTTTAAATTATTCTCTTGAGTGTAACCATCCAAGTTCATTAGAGGTCTTTGCTTCACAGTCATTCAGTGATCATTTTCCTCCCATCTTGTTACACTTCTTTCCCTTAGGGTCTTATCTGTTTTATCAAAGCTGGATCATAGCCCTTTCTGTCTATCCTCAGTCTTCTGACCCATGGTAAGGAGGAAAGAGAATCTTTGGCCAGGATGTGGCACATAATAATTTCTATTCACATTCTGTTGGTGGGAAGTTAATCACATGGTCATAGATAACTGCGAAAGCTCCTGGGAAATGTAAATAGCCAGCTAGTAACTAGCTACTAGGCTACAGCTGTCTTGCTAGGAAGAGGAGAATGAGTTTGGTGGCCAGGTAGCATTTCCTGCCATACTATAGACCAGAAGGGAGCTTACGTGAGAGCTCTGGCATTAAACCAGCTTTTAGAAGTTAAATTGAGGGCACCTGAGTGGTTCCGATAGTTGAGCATCTGCCTTCTGCTCAGGTCATGATCTCCAGGTACTGGGATTGAGCGTCTTGGGCTCCTGGCTCAGTGGGGTGGGTGAGGTTTGCTTCTGCCTCTCCCCCTGCTGTGCTCTCTTGGTTTCTCTCAGATGAATAATAACATCTTTTAATGTTTTTAAAAGTTTAAATCGAGGAGCATGAGCCATTGGCAAAGAAGAATAAAAAATAAGATGCCAATTATATAGGAGTGCAATTACGTGGGAGCTAAGAGAAGATAACATTTCAAAAAGAAGGGAGTATTGTAGTGAATGTGTCACTTGCAAGATCAAGATAGAAATGACTACTCAGTTTGATAATGTGGAAGTAATTGAGTAGTATCAGTGGAATGGGTTGAAGGGAGAATGTAAAGTGTGGAAAGTAGCAAGAGTAAAACTAAAAACACCTTTTTCAAGAAACTGAAGTGCAAAGGAACTAAAAGGGGCTATTTGTATTTGGTTAAGGGTTTTTTTTTTTTTTTAAAGATAAAAGATACTAGAATGTGTTTGTATGCTGATAGTAATGATGGTAGAGAAGGATAAAATGATACAGGAGAGAGGGGTGTTACTCCTGGGAGTAAAGTTCTTGAGAAGTCCTGAGGATGGGATTAAAGGCTGACTGTACCAAGATTTGGTTAGGGTCCACTGCTGTTGGGAATGGCAATTGGTAGGACCAGTTGTATAAAGTTTAAAAACCTTCAATCAGTGCTATATGTTGTTTATAGATACACAAATATATTAAAGAGTAAAAATGTGGGTGGATATAATAAATATTCAATTTATGAAATTATTTCCCTAGGAAGGAGGGAACAAGATCAGAGACCGCAATTACACATGCATGTTTTATTTCTTTTGAAAATTTTTCAGAAGCAAATATAGCATAATGTTAAAATTTGATAAACCTGAGTGTTACTTAAATTAAAATTTAGTATTCTATTTTAGAAGTTTCATAATAAAAAGAAATATAGAAACAAGAAAAAGCATAGTCAGCAGTACAAAATAAGGTGGCTGAAATAAACCTAAATAGATCAATAGTCATGATAAATGTAAATAGACTAAATTCTAGCAAAAGACTAAAGAGCTAAAAGATAAAAAGTCGGGCTGAATAATAAGACAAAATCCAGCCATAAACTACTGAGAACACAAACGTTAAGACACAGAGAAATTGAACATAACTGGATGGAAAGATATAGCAGACAAATGTCAACCAGAAGAAAGCTGTGTGGCAGATGACGTACTTTAAAGCATGAGACATCAGAGCTAAAAATGTACACTACATTTTGATAAAATGAACAGGGTAGTAGGAATATAAAACTCTGAACTGCTTTGCACCTAATATCAGTCTCAAAATACATAAAGCAAAATACACAGAATAACCAAGGGAAATCAACAAACTCTTAATTAAAGTGAAAGTTTTCAGAATGATCTTTAGACATCAAGAACAGTAATCACAATAAACAGAAATGGGCTGCCCCAGACAGTAAAAAGACTAGATTCCTCCTGTATACTGTTCAGATATAAAAAGGATCATGAGAAGGTTAAAAGCAAAAGGATGGGAAAATATAGCAGGGATGTAGGACAAAAAGAAAGCTAAGATAGTCTTCACAATAGCACATACACCAAACAAAAAGGAGACATTTAAGTTTTGAGAGGGAATGGGAACAAAGGAATCATTCATTAGCCCCAGATAACATGATTGCATATATAAAAAACTGAAGAAAGTCTATATACATACTATTAGAAATCATAAAAGAACTCGGGGGGGGTTTAAAAATGTGTGTTTATATCTAAGTATTTAAAATTCAGTTGTACCGCTGTATGCCAGTAAAAATAAAAGATTAAAAACTTTATGGAGTTTACAAAACCTGATTTGACATGAAAGGAGACCCAAATAAATGGAGAGGTAAACTATGTTCATGGATAGAAAGACTCAGTATTGGAAAGATGTGAACTGTCTCCCAAATTAATCATTAAGTCAATGCTACTTTAAAAATTCCCATGCAGGTTTTAGGATCAGGACAAAATTGACCTTATAATTAATAGGGTGGATAGTTTCAAAAGAGAATGAAGTAGAGGGCTCGACCCTGCCAAAGGCTGATTATATGATTAGGTAATTAAGACAGTAGAACTAAATACTCAAAAACAGACCCATGTATGTATGGAAAGTTGGTATATAAAGTGTTCCTGTTCAGTTGGGAAGGGTTGGACTAATCAGTAAATGATGCTTGTTGTCCCTCTGGCAAAAAAAGAATTAGGATTTTCTACCTTCGATCATATGCATCAGGGGTCAGCAAACTTTATATAAAAGACTAGATAGTGTCCTTGTAGCCCTGGATAGTATGTTAACAAATGGACATGGCTGTGCTAAACTAAACCTTATTTGTGAAAAAAACAAAAAACAAGACAAAACAAAACAAAAAAAAAATAAAAAACAACAAACTAGAAATGGGCTTGATTTGACTCATAGGCTGTAGTTTCCTGGAATCTGATAAAGAGAAATAAATTTCAGGTAGGTAAGAGCCCAGAATTTTAAAAAGCAAAACTTGAAATCATATGGAAGAAAGTACAGAGGAAAAAAAATCTTATCTAGGGCTAAACAATAAAACATAGGAAAATACAATCCACATAGGTAAATTTGGCTACATTAAAGCACATTAAAATTTAAAGCTTCCAAACAATAAAATACACATAAGATATTTAGAACACAAAGAATTAGTATCCAGAATATGTGTGGAATTTCTATAAATAAGGGACAAAGGAATAGGCGCCCATAAAAGAGGAAACCTAAATATCTGGTAAATATGAAAGGATATCTCCCTCAAAGGAAATCAAGGAAATGAATTAAAAACACCATCAATACCATTTGAAAAGTATTCATTAAATAGCCACTTTCATTAAAAATGCCCATCGTTGGTTCCCTAACAGTTCCATTTATAAAGTGTTTTATCCTAGAGAAAGTCTCACATATGTACATAGGAAGATATGTACTAGAATGTTGATCACATCATTGTTTGTGATAGTGAAAACTAGGAAATAAAACCTAACAGGTTCATTAACAGGAAAATGAATAAATAAAGGTGTATTTTAGGAATTAAGCAGCTAAAATGAATGCACTAGACTACAGGAATGTATTAGAACTGTATCAATATAGATAAATTATGGGATGAATACAAATTTCAGAATTGTAGAATACCATTCATGTAATTTTTAAAGGTGTGCGGAATAATCTCATGTTTTACACTCATGTAGTAATGGTTTGAAAACCTACGTGGCACTAAACACATCCAATTTAGGGCAGTATTTATGCGAAGGGAAGAGGAGCAATGGGACAGGACCATTTACTATATAATATTAAGAGAGAAAAGAGAAGTAAGGCAAAACACTAGTATTTAGTGAAGTTGGATTGTGTACTTTTCTGTTTGAAATATTAACTAGATCTGATTGATGAGAATGTATTGAGGGTGACAAAAGTAGAACTGTAGAGGTATGTTTTAGTGATTGAACCAGTTGGTTTTAGAAGCGGTTGGGTGTGGGAGGTAAGGGAGAGACATGTTAAGAATGAGATTTTTCGCCTGAGAAACTGGGGTGGGGGCGTCATTCATGAGAGAAAATGAAAAGTGAGGTATACCAGGTTTGGGAAGAGATGGTACGTTCTATTTTGGACCAGTGTAATTATAGACAAATGGGTAGATGGTTAAATGAATTTAAGGTCAAAAAGTATTTAGACTAGGAATAGAAATTTAGGATTCACAGCTTATCCTCAGTGTTCAGAATGGGTAAGTTCAGCCAGGAAATCCATATGTGTACATAGTGAAAAGAAAAGGTGCTCAAACCCTTTCTCTGAGAAACTCTCAGTGGGTAAAGGAGAAGTTGGTCAGGGGATAAACTGAGGAGGAACAGCCAGAAAACCAGGGAGGGTGGAGTGCCTTGGAAGTCAAGACAAGTTCGTGTTTCACGTGGGAGATGTAGTCAGTTAGCAGATGCTGTAGTGAGGGCTACAGCCCAATCACTTCTACCACATTTCCTTATTTTCTTCCCAACAGCAGTGATCAATACTTGAAATGATCTTGTTTTGTTTTTGTCCATTTATGTCTCCACAGTCTTGTATGTAGACTTCTTGAAGGCAGGACTGCTCTTTTCTGAGCCAGGAGAGTGTCTAGCACATACGAGACACTCAAATATTTATTGATGGATTAATTTATCAGATACTCTTGGAGCTAGTTATTTCCTGCTACTGCTTTTCAGTGTTGAAAGTTAAAGAACATGAAGTAGGGAGATGGTCACATTTTGGGATTTCTTATTTTGATAGCTTCTCATGGTAGGGTTAAAAAAAAATTAATGTTGAAAAAAATACAAGAAAAGTGAGAAAGGTTAAAAATAATCTTTTGTCAGATCCTGTAAGTTCACGCTTTGCTTAAGCTGCCGTGTACCTTCCTTTCTTGGATATTATATTATTAGCATGTTTACAGTAGAATTTCTACTGTTTTGTATAATGGAGAAGAGACTATAACTTTTTTTTAAGATTTATTTATTTATTTATTTATTTATTTATTTATTTATTTATTTATGAGTGATAGACATAGAGAGAGGCACAGACACAGGAGGAGGGAGAAGCAGGCTCCACGCCGGGAGCCTGACGCGGGACTCGATCCCGGGACTCCAGGATTGCGCCCTGGCCAAAGGCAGGCGCTAAACTGCTGAGCCACCCAGGGATCCCTGAGACTATAACTTTTTAAAAGAAATTGTTAAGCCTTGAGTATTAAATATTTAGAGTATAAGTTTAGAATGTTTGTATTTGATGCTATGAGAGGAATACACAAGAAGTAAGATAGGATACATAACCAAAGAACTCTTTCTTCAGGATGCATCTAGTAGTGGGCATATATTAATAATATTAGTTAACATCCTAAATTAACCGTGTGTCTGTTACTCTTCTAAGCCCTTTACAACTATTTATTTTTTTACTCAGAACCCTGTAAGGTAGGTGTTATCACTCTCCTCTAACTTTATAAATCAAAGAAATTGAGACCTAGAGAAGTAAAGTACTTGTCCATGATCACATGGCTGTATAATAAGTGGCAAGCGAGAATTTGAACCAGTGTCAGAATACATTGTTCAGTGCTCTTGACTGAACCACGTTCAAAGGTCACTTCCTTATAGAAACTTCACCCGACAACTGTCTTGCCCTGTCCCCCTTCAAGGCAATTATCCCATTGTTGTACAACTTTGAATACTCCTCTGTTAGAATAAAGCTTGTCTAATTTTTACATCATATAGAGGGGCTCTTTTTGACTGTAGAAGGTGGTCATGATGCTCTTTTATCTTCCAGTGAAAGGCAAAGAACAAGAGAAGACCTCAGATGTCAAGTCAATTAAAGGTGAGTTCAGTAGCATTACATTGTATTAAAAAACGATGTGCTTTGCATTTATAGACTATTTAATCCTGTTATCTTCCCTCATCTCTTGCCATTAGTCATCTCTGCCTTCTTTTATAATTATTTATGATCGTGACTGACTTCCTCGTTCAACCTATATATTCTTCAGCATCTTGCATATGATAGGCTTTTACTAAGTACTTGTTGGCTGTCCTAGTGATACAGTAAACCAGTATCCTCCTATATTAATCACGTTTGATTGTTCCCTAAAATTGATGAGTTGACTTTATTTCATTTTATTATTTTTTTAAATTTAAAATCAATTAATTAACATAGAGTATATTATTAGTTTCAGAGGTAGAGTTTAGTGATTCATGAGTTGTTTATAACACCAGTGCTCATTACTCATTAGATCAGGTGCCTGCCTCCAGGCCCATCACTCGGTTACCCCATCCCGCCACCTAACTCCCCTCCAGCAACCTTCAGTTTGTTTCCTATAGTTGAGAGTCTCTTATGGTTTATACTTGACTTTATTTTAAAAAACAAAAAATGAGGGACTCTGAGGTGGGTTGAACCTCCAACTCTTGGTTTTGGCACAGGTCGTGATCTCAGGATTGTGAGATAGAGCTCTGAGTCAGGCTCTGTGCGGAGTCTGCCTCACACATTCTCCCTCCCCCCAGCATGCGTGCTCTCTCACGCTCTCTCTCTCTCTCTCTCAAATAAATAAATAAATATTTAAAAACAAAAAGTGAAAAGAACTCTGAACTGAGCTGACAGTTCTGGAGTGAAAGAACTGCCACATTACAAGGCTTGATTTTCTTTTGTTTATCCAGAAGTATAGATGATTACAGTTTTTACTTCTCTGTTACTTTGGGTGAGTGATCTTAATTTAAAATTTACTTAGAATACTTTATTATAATCAATATATTGTCTTTATTTATAACTTCAAGCATGCTTTTTAGGTAGTAATCTCTATTGTAGTTTTGACTGATTTCATTATGTCAGTTACAAAGATTGGAATGGAAAATTATAATGGGAATTACTTATATAGCCATTACATGTAAATTTCATGTAAATAAATTTTATTTACATGACATCTGTAGATTGCTACTTAGATTTTTCTTTCAAATGTTTGTAGGTTGTGTGGCTAGCATTGAGTATTAGCCATATATGCTCAGTTTGCTAGAGAGAGACTAATTATAACTTAAGAGTTTTGTAACATTAGGGAAGAGCTAGGGTGCCTTACAGTCTTATTTTCTGCTTACTTCTGATAATATGAAACCATTTGGATTCCGTGTTGGTTCATACTGCCCTCCTTAGGCAAAATTTGATTGGCTTTGATAAAGACTTTAAGCCCTTAGCAAGCAGCATGTATAAAGACTAGATCTGAATGTAGAAGGAAAGAATTTGATGTCTCAGGCACTTTAGATTGCTCAGGTCTTCTACTCTAAACTCTGCTAGTAACCGTGTGACCTTGAAAAGTCATGTAACCTTCAGATTCTTCATTTGTGGAGTGAGAGGATTGGCCTGCCTAACTCCTAAGTCTGTACCATGTTCCTACTCTGTGACAGTACATAATCTGTGCTTTACCTTAGGGCTATACAGAAGCAGTATAGGAAACAAGCCCTCAAGAAGTTTTCAGTCTGATTAGGATTTAGATGTAGAATAGCAGCAAATACACTAACATACTAATAACCATTTCTTGAACATCTGTTCTGCCACATTACAAGGCATTTTTAGGCATTAAGCAAAAACTGCAGCTAGACAAAAAAAAAAAAAAAAAAGAATTGGATCCTGTATGCATTGAACTTACACATTGGTAAAGGGAAGAACATTAGTCAAGGGATTCCATAGATGGCATGGGCTAGACCTGTAGTGATTGAAAATAAAGAGATCTGGATTGATCAGTTTAGAGCTAAAACAGATAGAACTTTGTTATTAATTAAAGATGAGGTGTAAGAGATAGGGAGGTTAACACCTACTTTTCTGGCTACCATAACAGTGTGAATGGTGGAGAACCAAGTTGGGAAATTATATGTTCAATTTCGGCATGTTGGGTAGGAGGTACTTAGAGACATTTACATATTTTATCCACACAGTAATTCTAGAGTCCGAGTTTCCAACCAAAGGTAAAGGAATGATTTTCTAGAGTCTGGCAGACCAGAGTTGAAATCCTGCCTGTGAAACAACTCTTTACTATCTCATTGACTTTTAGCAAAGTAATTAACTTTTGTCTGTATCTACATCTCCAAAATGAGGAAAACACTGGTCTTGTGAAACTGTTATGAGAGATAACGAAACAGTGTACCCCCAAAAATGTACATCAAGCAACCAGTATAATAATGCCTGGTGTGGGAGATACTGCATTGGTATCTCTTGTTTTCTAGTTATAGCAGAAGCAGCCCTCAATATGCTGACTTAGTTAAATGAAGTATTGGGAGGAGTTCAGAGGAAGTTGAGATCAGCAGATATTTTCTGAAGTATAGGGAAGATTTTGTAGAAATGAGACTTAATCTTTATAAAAGTTGAACAGTAAGAAGGATTTGAATAAAATAAACAGTTCTTTCTCTTTTTCTCCTAACAGCTCAACTTCTTATTTCTTTGAGTATACACTGGGCAAAGAGACCTGTAGATGGAGTAAAGGGATATTTTTACAGAAGATTGATATCCAGTTATGAGGGCCTTAAAGACCAGAACAGAGTCGAGACAGAGAAAATAGGGACCCTGTAGGCTTTTGAACAGGATGTTGATGCTTTACATAGGGTATTTATGAAAGGTGAGTCTGGAAGAGTTCTATAGGATGGAGACCCTAGAAATTTTTTTGTTATAATACAGAAAGGCCTGTAGTAAGGGTGTGGTGTTGATAATAACCAGGTAAGTTGATTTTTAAATACCTTTAAGGAAAAATCAACAGATCATGGCAGGTTAACATGTAAAGTGGAAAAGAATGTGTCCAAGATTTTGAGCTTTGGAGACCAGCAGATTGAACAGAGACAGGGAAGGAGCATTAGTTTGGAAGAAGATGGTGTAAGTTTGGTATTGGAATAAATTGGTCTTGATATGCTAAAATCAAAGTGAGAATAGCTAGCAGTAAGTAATTAAAGATACAGGACCAAAGCCCAGATCAAAGGAACAGGTCTCAGATACAAGTTGGAGGTTCTCCACTGGGGTGCCTTGAGGTTTATTTACCCTAGGAGCTGTTTCCAGAGAGGTCCAGGTCCAGGGTGTGAAAGAGACTTTCCCTTTGAATCAGCTAGAGTTACTAATAACTTTTTAAAAAATCTCCTTTATCTGTTTAGATTTTAGGTACCCATTTTATCTAGACTCTTACCTACCTTACAGATGTATCAGCGTCTCACTTAAGTTTATTTGGGGAAAAAAAGGAGCATTCACAGGTTTAAAAAATACGTTGAAAAAAGATGGCTCTAAATAACTAAGGGTTTTAGAATAAATGTTTGTAGCAGAAAGAATAAAAGAACAGAGAACCTCAGGAAGAGGAGTCATGGAAGGAGACCATCTCTGACATAGTGGGCATTGAAAAACTGTTCTAGGGCAGCCCGGGTGGCTTAGCGGTCTAGCGCTGCCTTCAGCCCAGGGCCTGATCCTGGAGACCCAGGGATCGAGTCCCACGTCAGGCCTCCTGCATGGAGCTTGCTTCTCCCTCTGCCTATGTCTCTGCCTCTCTCTCTCTTTCTGTGTGTGTCTCTCATGAATAAATAAATAAAGTCTTAAAAAAAAAAAAAGAAAGAAAAACTGTTCTAAGGGCTTAAGAGGGAGGCACAGATAGAAAACGAAATTAAGGAGCAAGTAGTACCATGGAGACCAAAGGAAGATAGACTATCTGGAAGCAACATCTAAAATAAGTTAATCCTTCTAACAGAGAAGTTAAAAAAAGAGGAGAAATAAAGCCTTGCACAAATAAATTAATAGCATTTTGTATCATACTTACCTAATTAGGAAATAATTAGAAAGTTTTATCTTTCTTATAGAATGTTATTTGTAGCTTGTTGTCTATACAAAACTAGCTATTATTATTTACAGACTTGCTAAAATGATTTTCCTTTCTTCAGTTTATCATGAAAATAAGTAAACAAAACTTTCTAAAATAAAAAAAGAAATCTCTAGAAGACAACTCTGTTAGATAATTCTCCCACCTCTCGTTGAATGGTAAATAGAGATACCTGGCAAACAGACGTGGATATTCATATTCTTACCTGCTTAAATTTATAAAAACATCTTGAGTAATAATTTGAACTATGTATTCTTCATAAGAAATATGACTTGTTATTACTCAGATTCTGTGTCTGGGAACCATTTGCTGAGATTGAGAGCCCTGATCTGTTGGCAGTGTAATAATAAATGGTGCTAGTAGCTACAATTTAAATTATCTGAGTTATTTATCTTGAGGGTGACCTATATCATTTTTATCCTTCTTGCTACAGCAATGTACTAGACCAAAACTTCTTAAAAACCTTTAGGAAGAATCATTAATATTTGTGTGGAATAAATAAGATAGGTAGAGTGTTGATCCAGCTGTAGCAACAAGGTCCAGGACTATTTTGACAGTATTGTAATATTGAGTTGCTTATATCCTAAAAAATGGGTAACCTCTTTATTCTGATGTCCATAGAATATTTCTTCAGACTACTAAAAAAAATTTGATTTGTGAGTTTTTTAAGTGGGCTTTATCTTTAAGCAGCTTGAACTTTGATCATAAATGATTTTCATTAGAGAAATTTTTACCCAGTTAAAAAGTAAAATTAGTATTCTGAAGAGTGTTTTTCTCATCTTTGCCCCATTCTTCAGTTCTTTGTTTTGTTCCTTGGACAAAAAAGGGTTAAGGAATTGAAAGGGGTCCATATATCAGAATGTTTTGGGGCTTGAGTACTTTCTGTCATCAGTAGAACCTCTCAAAGAAGCATCTCTGTTTTAAGTTCCATTTTTGGCACAGTATTTTTGAGAATTATAAACAATAGGGCATTTCTTTCCAATTTTCTGCTCCTTGATTAATTTACCTTTCCCCTATTTTTTGTTGAGTGTGCATACTTAAGAGAGGTTACAAACTTTATTTTTTAAAGTTCTCTTAAAGCCCTTTTATGTATGAGACAGTTTCAGCCTATCAAATTGTGTTTAATTTTTAACTTTTTTTTTTTTTTAATTTCAGCTTCAATATCTGTACATTCCCCACAAAAAAGCACTAAAAATCATGCCTTGCTGGAGGCAGCAGGACCAAGTCATGTTGCAATCAATGCCATTTCTGCCAACATGGACTCCTTTTCAAGTAGCAGGACAGCGACACTTAAGAAGCAGCCAAGCCACATGGAGGCTGCTCATTTTGGTGACCTGGGTAAGTAACTCACTTTTTGCTAACTTCCAGTGGGGAGAAGGATTTGAGTGTACTATGTGAAACTCTTGCTGGAGGATACTAGAACTATATAATTGGAATGAGCTTGGAAAAAAATATGTTTAAAATAACAGCTGTGGGGGGCCTGGCTGGCTCAGTCAGTAGAACATGTGACTCTTGACCTGAGGGTTGTGAGTTGATCCCCACTTTGGGCATGGAGCCTACTTTAAAAAATAAATAAAATTTAAAAAATAATAGCTATAAGTATGATGAATGATACTCTATTGTGTTCCCATAAGCATAAAATAGAAAACTTTCTCAGTGGAAAAATGGCCTATTTCCAGAAGAAGAAATACATTTGACCACTAATTATATGAAAAAGATGCCTCATTTCACTCATACTCAGGGAAATGCAGATCTCAATAATGAGTTAATGTTCTCCCTAGCGCTTCAGCAGATATTTAAAGTTTGATAATAATGAATATTAACAGAGATGAAGAGAAATGGCCACTTCTATTTAGTGGAACTATAAATTCATGAAGATTTTTTGGAAGGCAGTTTGGAACTATTTACAAAATATAAAATAGAAGATCGAGCTTTTGATATATTCACATGTATGTGAAAAGCTATATATACAAGTATGTGTAAAGCTGTTTATTGCAGTGTTTGTGAAAGCAAAAAAATGAGGAATGACATGTAAATATCTACTAATGGAGAAATGGTCAAACTATGGTATACCTGCATCTGGAATACTGGGTAGCTGTTGGTTTGTTTGTTTGTTTATTTATTTTTTTGGGGGGTAGCTGTTTGAAAGTCTGAAGATGACATAGAGAGTATCTAAGGTTAAAGTGAAAAAAGGTCACAAAGCAGTGTTTGTAGTATTATCCCTATTATGTTAAAATAACTTTCCCCCCCTCAACCCACCCCAGAAAAGATAGGCAGAAGATCGATATTTTCTGATTTTTTGTTACCTAGAGTTCTGCACTTATAAAAATTGCGTATCTTGATACCATAAATTGAAAAAAAAATGAACAAATTGATGTCTAATAAAATTAGTCCCTGACATCTTTGCTTAACATTTGTATATATTTGAAGGTGTCAAAGTGTTTATGGGTCACACTGAGCCACACGATGCCAACAGCATTTATATTGGTCACAACGTAAAATTGTAAGTTTTACTGGATTACTTATATGTTGCTGGTGGGAATGTGAAATGGTACAGCCACTCTGGAAAACAGTTTGGCAGTTTATTATAAAGGTAAACGTGCAGTTACCATATGACCCTGCATTTGTGCTCGTAGGCGTTTATCCCAGAGAAATGGGAACTTACATTCACACAAAAACCTACACACCAATGTCCATAGCAGCTTAAAAGCCAAAAACTGTCTTTCAGCAGGTGAACGAATGGTTAAACTGTTACATCCATGCCACAGAATACTCCACAATGAAAAAGAGCAGACTATTATTATACCTAACAATGTGCATGGTCTTAAGGGAATTATGCTGAGCATCAAAAGCCAATCACAAAGGATTATATGCAGTATGATTCCATTTGTATAATATTCTTGAAGTGACAGAAATAGAAGAATGAAGAGCAGAGTGTGTTTGCTGAGGTTAGAAATGGAAGAGGTGGTTATAAAAGGCCACATGAGGGATCCATGTGGCATTGGAACTGTTGAGTATCTTGGCGCTTATATATAATAAAATTGCATAGAATGAAGTGCATAGGTGAGTACAGGTGAAATGGGGAAGAGTGGTGGGTCCTGTCAATGTCAGTCAGCACCTTGATGTGATCCTGTACTACAGGATTGTAAGATGTTACCATGGGGAGCCTGGGCAAAGGGTACATGGGATCTCTCTGTATTGTGTCTTACAATTGTGTTTGAAATTACCATTATCTCAAAATTAAAAATTTCATTTAAAAAATTGTAAATCTTGCAAAGGACCAGGATTTCCTGAAGTTTAAGGGAGTGATGTTAACAGAGATACACTGGTTAACATTGAAAATGAGACAGCCAGGGGGAGCCTGGATGGCACAGTTGATTAAGCGTCTGACTTGATTTCGGCTCAGGTCGTGACCTCAGGGTTATTAGATCGAGCCCTGTGTTGGGCTGTGCTCACTCTTGCGCTCTCTTTCAAAAAACGAAAAAGAAAGAAAATGAGGTAGCTAGCAAGGATGATAAATGAAGTGCTTCAAAAGAAAATGATTTGAATACCAAAGGATTAAGAAAAGCCCTTTTGAAAAATTGGTGAAAGCCTGTTAATTTTATGAAGATGAACCTCAATATGTCACTGCTGGAAATGTAAAACAAATTTTTTTTGTTTATTCTAATAACTAGTTTGTGGTTAGTTATAACCTTAATTTAATTAAATATAAAATTAACTTATTTTTATTAAGTTTTGGTAAGTTTAGTTTTAGTTTTCAAAGTAGAATCCCAGAGCTATTCTTTATTCTGTTGTAATGAATGTTGAGAGTTGGTAACATTTTTCCGGCTGTATCCACACATGCACAATTTTTCTTCAGGAAAGGTTACTAGAGGTGGGATTATTGGATTGCAAATCATGTGGATTATTAAAGCTTTGCTGTCTGTTACTGAATGCTCCTCCAAAGAGGTTTTGCCATTTTTTATTTCCATCATCAGTGGGTGACAGGTGTTGCCTATTCTCTTGTGCATTGTTAATTTTTGTTATTTTTTGAAAAAAACATCTTCCGGTTTGACAGACAAAAATGTTATTTTGTATTAATTTGCTTTTCTGGTTTTTTTTTATTATTAAATCTAATATATTTTCATGTTATTGGCCTTCATTCTTTCTTTGGGACTAGTATTGTAAGATTTTTTTTTCCTCAAGAATTTACATGATCTGAACTGCCATTAAAAGATAAAAGTGGGGGGCAGTCCAGGTGGCTCAGTGGTTTAGTGCCGCCTTCAGCCCAGGCCCTGATCCTGGAGCCCTGAGATTGAGTCCCATGTTGGGCTCCCTGCATGGAGCCTGCTTCTCCCTTTGCCTGTGTCTCTACCTCTCTCTCTCTCTCTCTCTCTCTCTCTCTCTCTCTCTCTGTCTCTCATGAGTAAATAATAAAATAAAATCTTTTTTTAAAAAAGGAGCCAAGGGATCCCTGGGTGGCGCAGCGGTTTGGCGCCTGCCTTTGGCCCAGGGCGTGATCCTGGAGACCCGGGATCGAATCTCACATCGGGCTCCCGGTGCATGGAGCCTGCTTCTCCCTCTGCCTGTGTCTCTGCCTCTCTCTCTCTCTCTCTCTCTCTCTCTCTCTCTCTGTGACTATCATAAATAAATAAAAATAAATAAATAAAAAAGGAGCCAAATATTTAAAAAATAAACATAAAAAATAAATAAAAGATAAGAGTGGGACGCCTGGGTAGCTCAGTGGCTGGGCTGAACCTTTGGCTCAGGTTGTGATCCTGGAGTCCTGAGATCGAGTCACACATCGGGCTCCCTGCATGGAGCCTGCTTCTCCCTCTGCCTATGTCTCTGCCTCTCTCTCTCTCAGTCTCTCATGAATAAATAAGTAAAATCTTAAAACAAAGCAAAACAAAACATAAGAGTAATTGAGTTACAGAGAGCTTTTTAATAGATTAAGTTTTGGACACTTGTTACTTTGCTTGTGTAGAAGCCAAAATGATAGTATTTCTAATTCTTTATTCATTTAAATTACTAGGGAACTAAATTTTATTCAAAAATTCTGGTACCATTGATGCTGAAGGTGGCTGATTAATCCATCAATCTTAAATTATTTGTTACTCAACTGCTAATCTTTTGCTTCTTTCAGGCAGATCTTGTCTGGACTACCAGACTCAAGAGACCAAATCAAGTCTTTCAAAGACCCTTGAGCAAGTCTTGCGCGACACTCTTGTCCTCCCTTATTTTATTCAATTCATGGAACTTCGGAGAATGGAGCATTTGGTTAAATTTTGGTTAGAAGCTGAAAGTTTTCACTCTACAACTTGGTCCCGAATAAGAGCACACAGTCTGAACACTGTGAAGCAGAGCTCATTGGCTGAGCCTGTGTCTCCATCTAAAAAGCATGAAACTGCAACATCTTTTGTAACTGAGTCTCTTGACAAGAGATTGGAGGATTCTAGCTCAGCCCAATTACTAATGACTCAACCAGAAGGAATTGACCTGAACAATAGAACTAGCAACATTCAGAATCACTTGCTGCTTTCCCGGGAATGTGACAGTGCCCAGTCTCTCCATCTTGAAATGGCCAGAACAGGAATGCATCAAGTTTCCATGGAAACCCAAGAATCCTCCTCCAGACTTCTAGTAGCCAGTAGAAATAACCCCTCTTCACCACTAAAGGAATTATCAGGAAAATTAATGAAAAGTAAGTATGTGGTTTTCTTGTCTCTATCCTGTTTTTTGTTTAATCGGTTTACAAAGTAGAACTTGAGATGGGGAATAAAAGGATTGGAATAATTTTCTTTTCTCTCACACCCACTTGCAAATTTGGAAGGATTTGGAGAATGTCCTGGAGGAGGATTGGTGTATAAAATAGGAACAGCAAGGAATACCTACCAGCAGTGAGGATCCTCTCAAAAGGATATTAGCAGGATTAACAAATGAAGAAGAGTTAAGTGTCATCTGACCTTTCCCTTCCACACATTTTGAAATCAAATCATTTCCAGTTATGCTTATTCCATTCTCATCTCATTCTTTTTTCTTTTCTTTTTTTTTTTTTTTTTTAAGATTTTATTTATTTATTCAGAGAGAGAGAGGAAGAGACATAGAGGGAGAAGCAGGCTCCTCACAGGGAGTCGAATATGGGACTCGATCCCTGGACCAGAATCACGCCCTGAACTGAAGGCAGATGCTCAGCCCCTGAGCCACCCAGGCATCCCCTCCTCATTCTTTTTTTTTTTTTAAGATTTTGTTTATTCATGAGAGACAAGAGAGGCAGAGACACAGGCAGAGGGAGAAGCAGGCTCCACGCAGGGAGCCCAATGCAGGACTCGATCTGGGGACCCTAGGACCACGCCCTGGGCCAAAGTCAGGCGCTAAACTGCTGAGCCACCCAGGGATCCCCTTTATCTCATTCTTAATTTACTACTTAATGTATTTTGCAGATAAAATTATTTTTTAATTGTCGACAGGTGACATTTATTGGGTTCTGGGCTAAGTGCTATACTTCAGTTTCACTTAATTGTCATGTCACCTCCACAAGGTTGGCATTATTGCCCTGTGTTACACATGAGAAATTCATGGCTTAGAAAAGTTAAGTAACTTGCCTAAGGTTGTAGAGTGAGCAGGGAGCTAGAGTTAAACCCAGGCATTTCAACGACCACCTCTTTATTTCTCCTCGATTCTTTTTGAAGTTATACTCTTTAATTTTTTGGTCATCACCACCTGGAATTCTTTTTTTTTCTTTTTAAAAGTTTATTTATTCATGAGAGACACATTTTTTTCTTTTTAAAGGTTTATTTATTCATGAGAGACACACGGGGAGGGGGGCAGAGACACAGGCAGAGGGAGAAGCAGGCTCCCCGCAGGGAACCCGATGTGGGACTCCATCCTGGATCCTGGGATCACGCCCTGAGCCGAAGGCAGACGCTCAGCTGCTAAGCTGGTTGGCGTCCTACCACCTGGAATTCTGAGTAGACAGCCTCCATGTTTTTCCTCTCTTTCATCTTATCTGTTGTTTTTTATAGGGCCAGGTGATTCTTTTTTGTTTGCTTTTTCTTTTTTTTTCCTCTAGTAAGACTATTTTTTTTCAGAGCAGGTTTTTTGTTTTGTTTTGTTTTGAGAATTTACTTATTTCTTTGAGAGAAAGAGAGAGATAGTGACAACACACGAGGGGAGGAGAGGGAGAAGGAGACTCCCCATTGAGCAGGGAGCCCTATGTGGGGCTCAATCCCAGAACCCTGAGGTCATGACCAGAGTGGAAGGCAGATACTTAACGACTGAGCCACCCAGGTGCCCCTTTCCAGAGCAGCATCATTTAAGATTCACAGCACAATTGACTGGAAGGTACAGCAATTTCCCATATACCCTTGGCCTCTGCACATGTATAGGTCTGCTGCTCCATCATCCATGACTCCCACCAGAGCAGGACATTTGTTGCAGTTGATGAACCTACCTGGACACATTATAGTCACCCATAGTTCATAGTTTATATTAGAGTTCACTTTTGGTGTTGTGCATTCTATGGCTTTGGACAAATGTACAATGAGGTGTCTATCATTATGGTATTAGAGTTTTTCACTGCCCTAAAAATTGTCTGTACTCTGCCTTTTCATCTCTATCTTTTCCTATCTGGTCCCTGACAGCCACAAATCTTTTTTACTGTCTCTGTAGTTGTGCTTTTTTCCATAATGTTATATAGTTGAAATCATATAGTATGTAGCTCTTTTACATTGATGGTAGTTGCTTCAGATTTGTGTTTTAGTTCACTGATTGTCTCTTATGATGGGTCTAATCTTCTGTTGAATCAGTTATTTAAAATGTTATTTTTATCTAAAAGTTACTGAATTTTGTATTTCTAGATTTTTTTTTTAATTCAGATTTACCTGGTCACTTTTTAGTTTCTTTTTCCTTTATTCCTCCATCTTACTTTTGAGCCCATTTCTTATTTGAGTGTATTAAGGATATATTCATTATCTGATAATTCTAGTATCTATATTTTTATGGATCTGATTCAGCATTTGTTTCTTTAGATTTACACTCTTGGTACCTTGTGATTTTAGTGATTTTTGGCTGTCTGAATATAGGTTTTTGGATTTTTATATGCGGGGATTTGTGTGAGAATGCTGTTTAAATTGAGTTATTCCAGAAAAATATAAAAATAAGTAAGTTGGGTTATCCCAGAATATATTTGCATTTGCTTTCGCGATGCATCTGGTGCCAGCTTCACTACCTTCCTTGTACCATTTAAAATATGTTTTTGTCTTGGGTTTTTCAGGCAAAGTCTTGGGGCCTTTGGCATGATATGGTCTAATCTCCTACCCTGTTCAGGCCCTGGGCAATTGCCCTTGAAAGTGCACACTTTCAGTCTCTAGACATTGGTGGTTTTCCCAGGTGAATGCCCTGCCTATCTCGCACTCTGCCCATCTTGATTTGCACTGGCTCCTGCAGGTCCACAGTTTCTTTATCTGCAATTTAGAAATCCAGAAAGCTTTAACTATCACAAGTTATTTTTTAAATGAACAAAACTTGGCCTGAACTGGGATGAACTTACTGCAGAAACGTGAATGTGTTTGATTATGTGGTGTTGTCCCACATGCTGCTAGAGTATTAATATGGTATATATGAACATAGTTGTGTTCCCTCTGTAAAAAAACAAAGCTAAACAAACAAACCCAGATTCTGAATTCTGAAATGTTAGAGGCCCCAAAGGTCTCCAATAAGGGAACTGCTTGTCCTTCTTTCTGCTATATTTCTCTTACTTTACAAACTCTGATAAACTTTTAAAAAGCATTTTGGGAGAATCCGTATTGGGAAGAATTTCTTTGAACATCTATCTAGTCTGGCCAGTTTCTGGAAATGGAAGTCTGTTTCTTTAATTGTAATACACTTTATTGTTTTTGGAAGCTTTTTGTTTTGTTGGTACTTAATTTTTTTTTTAAATTTTTATTTATTTATGATAGAGAGAGAGAGAGAGAGAGAGAGAGGCAGAGACACAGGCAGAGGGAGAAGCAGGCTCCATGCACCGGGAGCCCGATGTAGGATTCGATCCCGGGTCTCCAGGATCGCGCCCTGGGCCAAAGGCAGGCGCCAAACCGCTGCGCCACCCAGGGATCCCTGTTGGTACTTAATTTTAATAAAAAATAGAAATAGCAGTGGAGTCATTTAAAGAGCACTAGTTTTTTCCAGTTTTCATTAGTTTTAAAATTTTTATGCAGTAGATTTGAACCTTCTTTGATAGATACTTGCATGAATTGTAACACATGCATAGATTCCTGTAATTGTCATCATAGAATAAGAATAGTTCTGTCTCCTTTGTAGTTAAACCCTCCTCTATCCCAGCATTTGGCAACCTCTGATCCATTCTCTGGAGTGCCTTACAAGTAAATTTACAAAATATGTTGCTTTTGAGACTAGCTTCTTTCACTCAGCATAATGGCTTGAAATTTATCCATATTCTGTCAATAGTTCATTGCCTTTTCTTGTATTCTATGGTATAGATGTGTTATCTATTCACCTGTGGAGGGTATTTGGATTGTTTCCAGCTGTTGATGATTATGAATAAGGCTGCTATAAACATCTGTGTACAGGTTTTTGTGTGGACAAAAGTTTTTATTTCTCTAAGGTTAATACCTAGTAGTAGGTTTGTTGATTATATGGTGTGTGTTTAAATGGTAAGAAACTACCAGACTGTTTTGTAGAGTGGCTGTACCATTTTGCATTTTCCCCAGCAACATAGTCTCATACTTTATTGGATTGTTTGTTTTATTATTGTTGAATTTTGAGAGTTCTTTTTGTGTTCTGGATATAAAACCTTTATGGCTATGTGATTTGCAAATGTTTTCTCCTAGTTTATAGCTTGGCTTTTCATTCTCTGAATAGTGTCTTTCACAGAACAAAAGGACTTTTTCAATTAAGTCTAATCGACCTTTTTTTTTTTTTTTTTTTTTTTTTAAATGGATTGTGCTTTTGGAGTTATACCCTAAAAACTTTTTGCCTCGTTTAGTTCATGGAGATTTTCTCCTGTGTGTTCTAAAAGTATTGTGATTTTTTACTTCATGTTTAGATACATAGTCTATTTTGAATTAATATTGTATAAGATGTAAGGGTTAGGTCAAGTTTTTTCGTGTTGGTTTTTAGTTTGCATGTGGATACCCAGTTGTTGCAACACCATTAATTGAAAAGACTACTCTTACTCTATTGAATTGCCTTTGTACCTTAGCCGTATTTGTGTAGGTCTATTTATGGACTCTCTGTTCTGTTCCGTTGAGATATGTGTTTGTTCCTTCACCACTACCCACTATCTTGATTACTGTAGCTTTACAGTAATTCTGAAAATCGGGTAGTAGGAGCCCTTCAAGTTTGTTCGTTCTTTTTCCAAATTGTTTTGTCTCTAGTTTTGTTTTTTTCTTCATATAATCTTTAGCATAATCTTGTCTGTACCTACAAGAAATCCTGCTGCAATTTTTATTGAAATTGTATTCAATCCATAGGTCAGTTTGGGAGGAATTTACACCTTAACTGTATTAGGTCTTAAAATCCATGGACGTGGAATGTCTTTTTATCGTCTTTTATTTTTTTCATCAGCATTGTGTAGTTTTCAGCTCACAGGTCCTTCATGTGTTTTATGAATGATATTCAAGAATGATACTATGTTATGAATGATGTTTTAAAAATTTGTTTTCTAATTTTTTTATTGCCAGTATTTAGCAGTATGATTGAGTTTTATATGTATTCTGTAACCTTCTATTCTGTAACCTTATGAAAATCACAAGATTGCTTGGGATTTTCTATGTAGGCATTGATGTTGTTCATGAATAGGGACAGTGTTATTTCTTACTTTCCAGTCTTTTTTTTCCCCCCTTGCCTTATTGTGCTAGCTAGGACTTCTGTATCATGTTCGTTAGGATCAGTGAGAATGAATATTCTTATCTAGTTTCTGATCTTGGAGGGAAAGCATTCAGTCTTTCACCTTTAAGTATGAGGTTAGCTGTGGGTTTTTCTGTAAATGCCCTTTATCAGGTTGATGAAGTTTGTTTCTCTTAATGGTTTCCTGAGAGTTGTTTGAATCATGAATGATGCTGAATTTTGTCATGTTTTTTTTTTCTGTGTTGTTTGATAGGACTGTGTGGTTTTCCTTTTTTTGTCTATTAGTATGATAGATCATATTTATTGACTTTTAAAAGTTTGAATAAGCACTCATTCCCAGGGTAAAACCATTTAGTTGCGGTGTATTTTTCTTTTTACATGTTGCTAGATTGGATTTTTTCTCAATTCTGTTGAGCATTTTTGCATTTGTGTTTATGATGGATTTGGTCTGTAGTTTTCTTGTACTGCTTTTGTCTGGTGGTAGTATCAATGTAACGTTGACCTCCAAAAATGAGTTGTGAAGTTTTCCTACCTCTCCTATTATCTGGGAGAGATCATGTAGAATCGTTTTTATTTTTTCTTTAAATGTTTCGTAGAATTTGCAAGAGCCTAGATTTGTTTGTTTTGTTTTCAGAATGTTTCAAACTGAATTCAAATTCTTTAATTTTGGGGGCTATTCAGGTTATCTATTTCTTCTTGAGTGAATGTTAGTAGTTTATGCTTTTCAGTGAATTACTAATTTCATTGAATCACTGAATTTATGGGCAGGTAATTATCTAGCATGCCCTTACTGTCTTTTTAATCTTGAGTTTGTAGTGATATCCCTTTTTCATTCCTCTTGTAGGTAATTGTGTATCTTTTTTCTTTGGCAGCATATATAGGGGTTTAATCTGTCTTTTTCAGAGAACCAGCTTTTGATTTAATGGATTTTTATCTATTTTTTTGTTTTCAAATTTATGGATTTTCTGCTCTGTGTTACTTCTTTCCTCCTGCTTACTTTGGATTTATTTTACTCTTTTTCCTATTTCTTAAGCTAGGAACTTAGATTGTTTGAGACCATTCTTTTTTAAGATAAGCATGTAATGCTATAAATTTCCTTCTAATCACTGTTTTAGCAACACACTAGAAATTCTAATGCTTTGAGCAAAAATTTGATGTCTAATTTCCCTTGAGTCTTACTCTTTTGTCCATGATTATTTAGAAATGTTTAATTTCAGGTGTTTAGAGAATTTTTACCCTGTTATCTTTTTATTATTGATTTCTCATTTAATTATATTATGCTCAGAAAACATACTTTGAAAAAATACCATACTTTGAGTGATTTCAGTTCTTTTAAATTTGTTAAAATTTTTAAATGGCCTAGAATATGGTTTGTTTTGGTGAATATCTCACATGCAATGAGAAGAATGTATATTCTGCTGTTCGATAGATTTTTATAAATGTCAATTAGATTGAGTTGGGTTAAGGTGTTTGGTTCTTCTTTATCCTTGCTGGTATTTTGTATGCTTTTAATATCCATTATTTTGAGAGAGAAATGTTGAAGTCTCCAACCAGAATTGTGGATATTTCCAACTGTACTTTCAGTTCTACCCATTTTTGCATGTATTTTGAGGGTCTTTTGTTTGTTGTATACATATTTAGAGTCATTATATCTTCCTGGTGAATCAAATCTTTTATCATTGTGTAACGTTCTTCTTTATCTGCGGTAGCTTCACTTGTTCTAAGCTCAGAAATATCTGCTGTCTGACTTATGTAGCCACTCCAGTTTAATCTGATTGGTGTTTACATGGTGCATATATATCTTTTTCTATCCCATTGCTTTTGACTTACCTTTATCATTTTCAAAGTGAGTTTCATTTTGACAGCATGGAGTTAGGTTATTTTTTTTAATATATTCTAACTTTTTTTTTTAAGATTTATTTATTTATTTATTCATGAGAAACACAGAGAGAGGCAGAGACATAGGCAGAGGGAGAAGCAGGCTCCTCACAGGGAGCCTGATGTGGGACTCAGTCCCTGAACTGGGATCACGCCCTGAGCCAAAGGTAAACAGATGCTCAACTGCTGAGCCACCCAGGCATCCCACGATCTGGTGTTTTTGTTGATAAATTTTTTTAAATGTAGTTATTTGTATTGTGTAATTAATTACAACATGATTATTTACAATGTAATTTGTAAATGTAATTACTGATACTTGTTAACATAACTCCTATGTAGTGATATTAAGTGTAATTATTGATGTATTCGGATTTAGGTGTCCTGTTTTATTTTTTTGTTTGCTGCTTCTATTTTACGTCCTTTGATTTCCTATTCTCTTCTTTCTTTTGGATTTTTTTTTAAAGAATTTATGAGTTCTTGATTATATCTCTTTGTATATAGATTTTTAGTGGTTTCTCTAGGGATTACAACATACATATACATACATACCTACATATACAGTCTACTTAAAATTAGTATTTTATCATGTTAAGTGGGATGTAGAGCGTACCACCTAGGTCCCTTCTCCTCACTCACATGATGTAGTTGTCATCTACTTTTGTTGAAAACCCTATCATACAATGTTAGGACTTTGGCCTTCAACTGTTGTACACAGTTTAAAGAACTTAAAAATTGTCAATTACATTTAAACCAGATATTTGCTGTATCTGTTGCTGTTCTTCATCCCTGAAAATTCAGTTATTATTTCTGTTACCATTTTACCGCTGTTTCAAGAATTCTTTTAGCATTTCTTTTAGAGCAGGTCTGCTGTTGGAGAATTTTCTCAGCTGTTTTCCATCTGAGAATCTCCTTAGATTGAAGTAATTTTTGCTTGATAGAGAATTCTGGGTTGATAGTTATTTTCTTTTACCAGTTTGAAAGTGGTGTTTCACTGCCTCTGGCCTATCTGGTTTTTGGTAGAAGTCTGCAGTCTTGGAATCATCATTACTCTCTATTTAGCATCTTTTTATAGCTGCTTTAGAGATACTTCCCTGTCTTTAATGTTCAGCAATTTGGTTATAGTGTTTGGGTATGGATTTCTTTGAGTTTCTTCTTATTTGAGGTTCACTGAGCTTCTTGATTTTAAAAGTTTGGGTTTTTTTGCTGGTTGGGAGGAAGTTTTTAGCCATTGTTTTTCACATTTTTTTTTGGCACTGTACTTTTTTCCTTTTTTTTTTGTGGGGATTTAATGACCCAGATGTTTTACCCTTGTTACTGTTCTGCAGGTCCTTGAGGTGCTGTACTTTTTTCTATTTTTTTTTTCCTGTTGTTGAGCTTGGAAAATTTCTATTCGTATTACCTCTGGATTCACCGATTCTTTCCTCTGTCATTTCGTTGTTCTTTGAGTCTTTACAGTGATTTTAAGTTTGTATTATTTTTTGGTTCTAAGGTTTCCATTTGTTTCAAGAGTATTTGACTTTTCTTGGAACATGGTTATAATACCATTTTTTTTTCTTTTTTAAGCGAGAGAGAACACAAGTGGGGAGAAGGGAGGGGCAGAAGGAGAGGGAGTGAAAGAACCTCAAGCAGGCTCCACACTCAGCACAGAGCCCAATGCGGGGCTCAGTCCCATTTCCCTGAGATCATGACCTGAGCTGAAATCAAGAGCCAGATGCCTAACTGACTGAACCACTAGGCGCCCCTATAATTGCTTCTTTAAAAAGCAAAACAAAATTTAAAAAACCTTTGTTCTATAATTCCAGCATCCATATCATCATCTTGCTTGTCTTTTCCTTTGTGAGATAATGCAGTTTTCTAGGGTTTTGTATGGCAGTTAATTTTGGATTGTATTATGGACAATTTGACTTACATAATTCTGAGTCATGTTTAAATCCTGTTAGGTTAGGTTCAGGCTACAAGTTTCAACTAGCACTCTGTAGGCTGTGGTTCCAGAGTCTGTTCATTTTTTTGGATTTTACTTGTATATGTACCTGTTGGTATCCAGTCTGGGACCTGACAAGGTCTGACAAGTGAAAAGGTCATAGTTTAGGTCTCAGACCCTTTGGTATGCTCTTACAGTCAAATCCATGTATGCTCAGCTCACGTGTGAGCCCAGAAACACACACACAACTTGATAAGCTTTTCACGAACCTCCCTCCTTTCTACAGTCTCCCTAACAGCTTCTGGTGCCAAGGGGAGCCCACCTTCCTTGTTGTTGGGCTAAAAAGTTGGAGCTTTACTTTCCAAGCAGCAAGAAGACAGAGGATAAGAGAAAAAGGGATTCTCCTCTTCCTTTTGGGACTACAGTTTCTCCGTCAAAGTACAGGGATTTTGGAGCCTGCCAGAGTGCTGCTGCCATTTCCACCGTAGGTAGGCTGGTATTACTTGGGGACCAAGACTAGAGTGAAAGGGATAAAACAAAAAAGCCCAGGATGGTTCCCTCACTCTCTGTTATCCATAGGCATCGCCTTCTGCTCCTTAGACCAGAAATAGAGGGCTTGTCTGGAGCTTTTCCTTTGAGCATCTGGCTGTGCAGTGTTGGCTTTTGAGTCCAGGCTAGGAGATACTGGAGGAACAGAAAGTGGGGAAACTTGCCTGTAGTATGATGGTACTTCAAGTTCTGGTTTCCTTTCTCTATCTGCCTGCTACCATTTACTTTTCCAGGTCCTCAGATAAGTTCGTCTGGTGTTTGTAGTTGCATTCTGTGGGAGAGATAGGGTAGAGTGTGCTTATTTCATCTTGACCTACTCCTTAGAATTTCAAATCAAGTCATAGAATATGGATTTTCTATTTTCCCCTTGAAAGCAAATACATTAGGGAAGATAGTGGTTTAACACTTGCTTCTCTGGTTCCTATTATAATTATTTTCATTGCATTAAAATCTCTTGAGCTACAGTTTGTAGCCCTATGTCAGCACCTCATATTTGTATTTAGAAGTTTTCTGGAGCATAGAAATGCCTACTCTCCTGTTTCTGATTCCAGCTCTCATTTTTCATAGAGTGGAAACTTTCTTTCTTTTTTTTTTTTTTGAGTGGAAACTTTCTTGTAAAAACCTTCTTTTTGTATTTGCCTAATATCACTCTTAGGTGGCCTAGGGCTTTCTTAACATGCCATTAAAACTTCTTTTACCAAAAGAGGGAATTTTTAATGGCCTGTTGATTTTGTAAATGAAGATTAAGATTAAGAACTCAGAATTAATGTGTAATTTCTTCCTGCATAACCTCTTTAGGATATACTGGTATTTTGTACTTCCATGTAAATAGATACTAAGTTGGTTTTAGGATCTTTATGCAAAGAGGTGGAGGTTAACAAAATAAATTCTTCTTAGCTGACATTAATAAGTGTGTTAATTTCTCATTTTGTTGATACATGTTCTCCTTTAATAGCCACTTTGAGTGACTAATGCAGTCTTTTAGGAATAGGCTTGCATGTTCCTTGTGTTGAAGTCCCACTTGTCTTGATTTTCTTCTCTGCTTTAAGCCATTTTATCACAAGACCTCTTCCCTCTGACTAAAAAAGGATTCCTGACTTCAGATTTCTTCATAAATATGCTGCTAATTTAAAATGCTAGGAAAAAAATGTGTGACCTTATCAAGTAAATTCTTTCAGCCAATGTTTGTGATGTTTATTCTTTCAACGGATATTTATTATGCGCCTATTATGTAATGCCAGGTACCATACTGGACACCAAGGACTCAGAAATAAATAGTCACAGACTGGACATTCAGGAAAATTTTTGTCCATTGAGTGAAGTTTATAGTCTGAAGAATTTTTCTTTTTTTTTTTTTTCTTTTTAAGATTTATTTATTTTGAGACTGAGAGGGAGTTGTGAGTACACTGGGGTGGGAGTGGGGGCAGAGGGAGAGAATATTAATCAGACTTCCCACTGAGCATAGAGCCCGAAGCGAGGCTTGATCTCACGACCCTGAGATCATCACCTGAGCTGAAAATCCAAGTCAGAGGCTTAACCAGCTGAGCCATCCAGGAGCCCCAAGATTTTATTTACATGTTTATCTTTTGTACTTCATTGTTCGTGTTTAAGTCTGCTAATCACAGCTTTGTCTTTAAAATCGGTGATTAAAGGGGGGCACCTGGGTGACTTAGTGGTTGAGCTGCCTTTGGCTCAGGTCATGATCCTGGGGTCCTGGGATCAAGTCTCGCATTGGGCTCCCTGCAGGGAGCCTGCTTCTCCCTCTGCCTATGTCTCTGCCTCTCCATGTCTCTCATGAATGAATAAATAAAATCTTTAAAAAATAAATAAAATTGGTGACTAAAATATATCCATTTTAATGAAATACTCTTGTATCTTGGTTACGCAAAAGTCTTGGTAAAGTTCCTGATATATGTGTATCATCTCATGGAGTTGGTTGGTATTTTGTATTTTGGGGTTTGTTGTGGTTAAGGATTAGTTGCAGTTAAAAGACACTCCTAGCCATTTGAAAATTTTAAAACTTCTTAGTGAAATACTAAAGTGAGTAAATGGAGTTTTGAGCATCATTCAAGTAATTGAAGGAAAGTTCTTTATTTCCAGTAATCTGGCCTCACAGGTTTCCAAAAGGTATGCTTTAAAAAGCAAAGCAGATATTTTAAGCATTTCTATGTTCTTTTGTTAACAAAATATTTTAGAAATTGGACCAAAGCATTTATTTTAGTTTAGCCCAGTATTTATTGAATTAAAACTGTTTCATTTATTAATTTATTAAGATGTTTAATTTTCTGAGGAGTTTCCATATTGTTTTCCATAGTAGTCACACCGTTTTACATTCCTACCCAACAGTGTATGAGGGGTCCAATTTCTCCACATCTCACCAACACTTGTTAACTTTTGTTTTGGTAATGGTCATCCTTAGAGGTATGAGATGATATTTCCTTGTGGTTCTGTCCTTTTGGTTTGTATATCTGTCCTTAAGCCAGTACCATACTGTTTCCGTTTTTGTAGCTTTACAATATATTTTGAAATCAGGAAAGATGTTACCTCTGGCTTTGTTCTTTCTCAAGGTTGTTTTGGCTATTCAGGTCCTTTGTGGTTCCTTGTGAATTTAAGGGTTTTTTTTCTATTCCTGTGAAAAATACCACTAATATTTTGATAGGGATATATTAAGTCTATAGATCACTTTAGATAGTGACATCTTGCAACACCTGGGTGGCTCAGCGGTTGAACATCTGCCTTTGGCTCAGGGTGTGATCCCTGGTCTGCTTAGAGTCCTGCTTTGGGCTCGCTGCAGGGAGGTGGGGGAGGGTGAGTGGGGGGCCTGCTTCCCACTCTGCCTATGTCTCTACCTCTTTCTGTGTGTCTCTCATAAATAAAAAAATAGATAGTGACATCTTACTAGTATTAAGTCTTCCATTTCACGAACACAGGATGTTTTTTTTATTTGTGCTCTCTTTAATTTCTTTCAGCAGTGTGTTACAGTTTTAAGTGTATAAATCTTTCACTTCCTTGGTTAAGTTTATTTCTAAGTATTTTATTCTTTGTTATGTTATTACAAATGGGATTGCTTGCTTAATTTCCTTTTTTGGCAAGTATATTTCATTGTTAGTATATAGAAATCCAACTAATTTTTGTATGTTGATTTTATATCCTGTAACTGAATTCATCTATCAGTTTTTTGTGGAGTTGTCAGGGTTTCCTACATGTAAAATAGAGTTATCTGCAAATAGAGATAATTTAACTGCTTTCTTTCCCATGTGGATACCTTTTATCCTTTCTATCCTAATAGCCTTGGTTAGATTTCTAGTACTGTGTTGAATAGAGGTGTTAAAAGTGGGCATCCTTCCCTTGTTCCTAATATTAGAAGAAGAAAAGCTTTCAGTTTTTCATGATTGAATGTGATGTTAGCTGTTAGTTTTTTGTTTATGGCTTTTATTATGTCGAGGTAATTTCCTTTTGTTCCTAGCATGTTGAGAGTTTTAAATCATGAAGGAGTATTGAATTTGTCAAATACTTTTCCTACATCTGTTGAATTGATCGTATGATAGTTACACTTCAGTTGATGTGGTGTATCACTGTAGTTGATTTTTATATGTTAAACCATATCCTCGCACTTCAGGGATGAATTCCACTTGGTCATGGTGTGTGATGCTTTTCAGGTACTGTTGAATTCTGTTTGCTAGTGTTTTGTTGAGAATTTTTGCATCTGTGTTCATCAGGGATATTGTACTGTAGTTTGCTTTATAGTATCTTTGTTTGGCTTTGGTATTAGAATAATGGCTGGCCTCATAAAATGAGTTTGGAAGTGTTCCTTTTTCATTTTGGGGGGACAAATTTGAGAAGGATTATTGTTAATTCTTCTTTAAATGTTTGGTAGAATTTTCCAGTGAAGCCATTTGCTTTTCTGCTTTCTGCTATGGGCTTTTCTTTGTTAGAAGGATTTTTAATTACTGATTCAGTCTCCTTACAAATTATAGATGTGTTCAATTTCTCTGTTTCTTGGTGATTCAGTCTTAGTAGGTGTTCTAATAGTGTCTTATGAAACTTTTAGCTCTGTGGCATCAGTTGTAATATCCTCTTATTTTTTATTTTGTTTGAGTTGTCTCTTTATTTTAGTCTAGCTAAAGTTGGGTCAATTTTGTTGATCTTTTTGAAGAACCAAATTTTGCATTAATTTTTCTGTTTTTTTCTATTCTGTATTCGTTTATTTCTGCTCTAATTGTTATTCCTTCTAACTTGGGTTTAATTTGTTATTTCTAGTTTCTTGTGTAAAGTTAGGTTCTATGAGATTTTTCTGCTTTCTTGATGTAATAAGCATTTATAGCTATATGTGTCCCTCTTGATACTGGTTTTAGTGTATCCCGTAAGATTGTGATATGTTGTGTTTTCATTTGTCTCGAGACATATTTTAAACTTCCTTTTCAATTTCTTTTTCAACTCATTGGTTGTTCAAGAATGTATTGTTTAATTTCCACATATTTCTTAGTTTTCCAGTTTTCTTTTTGCTTTTGATATCTGGGTTTATTCCATTGTGGTTGGGAAAGATACTTAATATGATTTCTGTCTTCTTAAATTTAAGACCTGTTTTGTGACCTAACATGTGATTTGTCCTAGAGAATGATTTGAATGTGTATTCTATTCTGCTGCTGTAGGATGGAATGTTCTATAAAAGTGTGTTAGGTCCATTTGGTCTGTGGTGTTGAGTCCTGTTTCCTTCCAGATTTTCTGTCCGGATGTTCTATATCCATTACTGAAAATGGGGCATTGAAGTCTCCTGTTACTGTCTTGCTGTTTATTTCTTCCTTCATTTCTGTCAGTGTTTGTATATTTAGAGGCTCTAATATTGCGGCATATATAATTGTTATATCTTCTTGGTAGATTGACCCTTTTATCATTGTTTCTTGTGACAGTTTTTGACTTAAAGTTTGTTTTGTCTAAGACAAGGTTACTCCCCTTCTCTCTGCTCTTTTTGTTACTGTTTGCATGGAATATCTTTTTCCATCCTTTCACTTTCAGCCTTTGTGTGTCCTTAAATCTAAATTGAGTCTCTTATAGGCATCATGTAGTAGGATCTTGATTTCTTTTTATTTTAAAAATACATTCAGTCTCTCTGTGTCTTTTGGGCAATTTAATTCATTTACATTTAAAGTTATTGATAGAGCAGGATTTACGTTGCTTGATAGAGCAGGATTTACGTTGCCATCTTGCTCATTGTTTTTCTGAGTGGCTTCTATAGGCCTTTTTACTTCTTTTCCTCTCTTGCTGTCTTCCTTTGTATTTCCTTGTTTTCATGTAGTGACATGTTTTGATTCCTTTCTTATTCTTTTGCATATCTTCCATAGGCATTTTTGTTGTGGTCACCATGGGACTTACATAAAAGACTTTTACAGCAATCTGTTTTAAGCTGATAACATCTTCAGTCACATCAAAAACTATGTTTTGCTTCTCGTTGGCCCCATCCTCTCTCCAGCACTTTATTAACTCAAATAGTTCATTTTATTTTTTTGCACATAAGTATTTTTCTATAAAAATAGGGATAATAATCTGTTCTTTTAAAAAAAAATTGGGGGACGCCTGGGTGACTCAGCAGTTGAGCACCTGTCTTTGGCCCAGGGCGGGATCCTGGAGTCCAGGGATCATGTCCCACATTGGGCTCCCTGCATGAAGCCTGCTTCTCTCTCTGCCTGTGTCTCTGCCTCTCTGTGTGTGTGTCTCTCATAAATAAATAAAATCTTAAAAAAAAAAAATTGTTCCATTAACCCAGAGGTTCTCAAAGTATGTTTTGCACCCTCTTAGAGGGTCCCTGAGATTTTTTTTTCAACACGGTCCAGTTAGTCAAAACTGTTTGCATGATAATTCTGAGATGGTATTTGTCTTTTTCACCCTGTTGACATTTGTAATGATGGGGCAAAGATAATTGTGGGAAAACCTGCTGGCGCTGGGCCAAATTGTACTAATAGTCATTTTGTGCTGCTACATATTCCCAGTAAAATTAAGTGCCAGTATTACTTAAAGACGTCTTTGAGGAAGTAGATAATTAATTTTATTAAATCTAAACTCTTGGGTATATGGGTTTTTTTAGAAGATATAAATGGAGGGACGCCTGGATGGCTCAGCGGTTTAGCGCTGCCTTTGGCTGAGGACGTGATCCTGGAGTCCCGGGATCGAGTCCTACGTTGAGCTCCTGCATGGAGCCTGCTTCTCCCTTTGCCTGTGTCTCTGCCTCTCTCTCTGTCTGTGTGTCTCTCATGAATAAATAAATAAAATCTTTTAAAAATATATAAATTTTTTTAATGTTTTTATTTTATTGAGTTTTTTATTTAAAGTTCAGTTAGTTAACATACAATGTAATATTATTTTCAGATGTCAGTTTAGTGATCACTACTTCTGTAAGACACCCAATGCTCATCACAGCATAGGTATATAATTTTTTTAATATGTATGGTGAATTGGGAAGTACGCATAAACAAGCATACTACTTGTTTTAAGGAAAAGTACATGCATATTTGATTGTTTTTGTGAACCCAATTAACTACTTTTTTTTTTTAAAAGATTTTATTATATGAGAGTGAAAATGCATGGGAGGGAGAACAAGAGAGAATCTGAAGCAGATTCCACACTGAGCACAGGGCCCGATGCAGGGCTCAGTCTCATGACCCTGAGATCACGACCTGAGCTGAAATCAAGAGTCAGACACTCAACCAACTAAGCCACCCAGGTGCCCCTCAATTAGCTCTTTTTTTAATGGAATACCATTTTTACTCCAAAGAATGACTGTGGCTTGGGAATTGCCAGATGTTTTCTTGGAAATGAATGAAGTGAGCTTGTCATTTCAAGGAAAACAGCTGACAGTATTTGTTGCCCTTGGTAAAATGTAAGCTTTTAAAGTGAAAATTAGAATTTTGAAAAACTTATATTTACCACCCTGTGCTTTGACAACTTTAAAGAGTATTCTGGAGCACCTAGGTAGCTCAGTCAGTTAAGCGTCTACCTTGGGCTCAGGTCACGTCTGCTGTGCCTCTCTGTCCCTCCTCCCCTCTCATGCTTGCTCTCTCTCAAGTAAATAAATAAACCTTTTTCTTTTAAAGTGTGTTCTGATAAGATGATTGGTGATATTAATGATGCGATTTCTTTTTTTTACATTCTCTGATGTAGTGTATCAACATTTGGAAGGTCTGCATAAGTCAGTGAACCAGTATTTTCCAAAACATTAAAAAATACATGATGTCATAAAATCATGAATGTAAAGATCTACTTACTAAAGGGGGAGATATACCACTGGATTTTAATGTAACCGATAAGTTCACTGATCTGGCTTGCACTTCCCACATTCTTCTTCTTCTTCCTTTTTTTTTTTTTTTTTTTTTTAAACCAGAACGTTTATTTTGACTAATCATTGAAATCCTTAAGATGAACTGGATGCTGCAGCAGCTGCCCTCTTGGGCTTAGGTGTTGTTCCTTCACGGAATCCATGCCTGAATCTGCTGTATACAATTTTAGGTGCCTCATTCGACCGGTCCCAGTGGTATTTTGTCTTTTAGCCTTGGCACTCCAGTTATACTTTCTCTTCCACTTGGCAGGGTAGCCACACTTGCCACAGGTAGACTTTTGAAGGTGGTAGGCCTTAGAGCCACAGTGGCAGCACAATGTGTGCCTCTTATTGCGACGCTTTCTGAATGATGACATCCCCTTCGTCATCTTGTTTCTGTGCCAGACCCCAAAGAGACTGGAAGAGGAGGTCCACTTCCCACATTCTAACTAAACTTTAAGAAACTGCCATTTGTCAAATTTTGGTGTAATATCAAAGAAGAGTATATTCACAGTGATTTTAAAAAGCTGTTAAAATACTCCTTTTCCTTTCTCTGCATATCTGAGGCCAGATTTTCTTAATATAGATAAAACCATTTCTCTATTCACAACACTTCTGACACCAAATGTGTGGGTTTTCCACACGAAGTAGTTCTCCAATTCTCTGTAACTTGGGGTTCTACAGTTTAATTCATTCTGGCACTAATTCCCCAAGTTAGCACAGACCTCACAGGTTAAGGGCTCAGTCCACAAGATTGCCCCCTACTTGCCAGCTGCAAGTCTCAAGTTATCACATGTACTTCTGGCCAACCAGCTATAAATCCAGGGTTTCCATAACTTCTCCTCGTATTCAGTAATCTTATATTAGTTCACAGAGTTTAGGGAAACACTTTACTTATATTTACTGTTTTATTATAAAGCACATTATAAAACATTCAAATGAACCACCAAGTAAAGAGATGCAGAGGGCAAGGTCAAGAAGGATCCCAAGTGCAGAAGCCTCAGTCTTTGTGGGTTGAGGTATGCCATCCTTCCAGCACATGGATGCATTCACCAACCGGGAAGCTCTCTGAACTACTTCATTCAGGGGTTTTATGGTTCTATAACATGGGCATGATTGGTTAAATTATTGGCCATTGGTGATTAACTGGATCCCCAGCTCTTCTTCCCTCCTTAGAGTTGGGGAGTAGAGCTGAAAGTTCCAATGCTGTAATCACCTGGTTTGTTCCTCCAGCAACCAGCTCCATTCTGCAAGTCATTACCATAAACTTTCCTGTGGTTGAAAGGGACTTATGAATAACAAAATATGCTCTTCTCACCCTTACTATTCAGGTATCTGCAGGGCTTTAGAAGCTCTGTACCAGGAACCAGGATGAAGACTGTGTGTGTGTGTGTGTGTGTGTGTGTGTATTTATTATTACATCACAGTATCAAAATAAACTTCAGCCAACACAAAATAGCATAGCAGATTGAATGCCGAAGCAGATATGAAAATATAGCAGTTTCCTATCAAGACAAACAGCGTTGCAAAAATGTAAAATAATGCCCACTTCTTGCTAATTTTTTTTCAGTTTGGAAAATAGTTTTTTTTTTTCCTAAAACATGTTGTTTATGTTAAGGAAGATTTGATATTGTTAATTTTAACAATCAGTCATTTTTCTTGTTTTTTTTTAAATTTCTAATATTTTAATATCTGTAGATAAAATTCAGATTTAACAAAAGCTCTTTTATTAGGGTTGCAAAGAAGTCCTGAGACTAAAAAGTTTGAGATTTGTTGTTTTAACCTTCTAAGGTTGTTGAAAGTTAACAGATGTATTTATGAACGTGAAATCATTTTGTAAAATATTTTAATTGTAGATTTATAAATAATTTTTGAGCCCTTGCTCTTATATTGCTGTGCAAGTCCATTAGATTGAGACTTTGGAGAGGAGACATGGAAAGAGAACATGCAGAAATAATTACTGTTTAAGGAGCTCCTTAGTTTAGATGAGGTGTAGTGGAGGGAATTCACATATAACTGTGTTCCACAAAGAGTAAAAATGTAACATGCTAGAGGCTTGTTTTGTCCTAAATATATTGTTATATATGTTTATAATACATGTGTATGTATTTGTGTGTGTGCTTGGTCCTACAGCAAACAGCCCTGCTGTTCATGATTATAGTCCATTACTTTCCCAAATTTCTCTTTGAATTTTGAAGTTGTCTCCTTCCCTTGCAGGTATAGAACAAGATGCAGTGAATACTTTTACCAAATATATATCTCCAGATGCTGCTAAACCAATACCAATTACAGAAGCAATGAGAAATGACATCATAGGTAAGCAGTGCTTGAAGCTATGGCAAAAAAATAAAAAATAAAAAATAATAATAGTGCGGGTTGTTTTGCTTAACTACGAGGATTTTTTTATGAACATGGAATTCAGCGTATCCCTTCCTAGTCTGTTTTCAGAGCACTTTATTATATCAACTGTAGCTCACTTAAAATTTTCCTCTGTTCTATGTTGGAACCAAATTCTTAGACTTTGACTCATTTAACAACAGCAGCATGAAAAGAATAGTAGCACACATTTATTGAGTACTTACTGTGTCCAAGACAGCATCGTAGGCACTTTCCATGGATAAACTCTAACTTTCTAAAGACCCTTATAGCATATACAGTTATTATTTTATAAATGAGGAATTGGAAGCACAGGAGGGTAAATCATTTGCCCAAAGTAACACAACTCAGACATGGCAGAGTTGGGATTTGGAAATAGATCCCTACACATTAACTAGGGTGTTGTTTGTGGTGTTTTTCAAACTGTAAATTCAGACCAGTCTCCTCTTGCGACCTCATCTTCCTGCCAAAAAAAAAAAAAAAAAAAAAAGACTAGAATAGAAATATCAAAGATTCAGTAATAAAGGCAAGCAGACATCATTTCAGGACATTGTTTTCATCATAAATTCATATACATTTGTGTGTACTGTATAACATAAATCTATTTCTCTCTAGGTCATAGTAAAAAAAAAAAACTTATAAGTTTTTACTATGTTGTATCAGAAGGACCTGAGGTGTACCTGTAATCACAGATGAAAGTGGTTTGTTTTTATTAAATAAATACTTATATTCCCGTCAAGTTCTAGTACTGAGTTTTTTGTATCTTTTTGACAGAGACTTTGTAGTTTTGGTTTATAAAATACAGCTTGTTATTCTGCTTCTAGCAGATTCTCCCCAGCATGGGGCTCTTTAAATCTTTACCACTGATATTTTGCACTGGCTCAGTATTGGACACTGTAAAACCCTTTAATGTCTGAGCTGTGCTTCTTTAATTGGCCCATCAGACTTCACAGTGAACAACTGTTGGCTGTTTTGGGGCTCATCAGATGCTGGTCCCATTGTTTTCCTTTTCTTTTTCCTACACAGACGCCTATAATACATAGGTCTTGTGGCTGCTGGTTATTTGTCACCATTTGCTTATATTTGGGGTTTTCCCCAGTTTTGTTCCAAATGTCGTTTCATATTGGTTTTTCTATGTAGTTCCTCTATTCTTATGTGGGAATTTGTTGTTGCCATCTTCCAGACTTACCTAGACGAACATTTCCTGTACAATAATACAACTAGGGTGTCCTAACTGATTAGAATTTGGCTATTTGAGGAATTGGCTGACTAGTGATTCCTTTTAGGATTTGTTTGTACCAGTGACTAACCAGACTGTCTGGCGTAGGAGACAAGGGGGGGATTTTTGAGCCAAATAAGCATTAAAAATGAAATATCACTTCAATTCTTTTTTTTTCTTTTCTTAAACTTTATCAAATTAATGATATAATCCTATTAAGGGAAAAAAAATCTTTGAAAGTATAAGTTAGTAACCTTTGGTGATTAAGGGATCTGAGAAAATTAAAATGTTGATTACATATGTGTTTTTAGGCCATTTTTCTCTTTGAGCTTCATTCTGAATCCTACCCCATATTCTCTTACAGCTGAATATTCTAATACAGCTGTACTTCAAATACATTACAGTTGGAAGAAGTCTGCCCGTGAGCTGTTACTATAAATTCCACCTGCCTGGTTTTGTTGTAAATGTTATCCATGGGTTTCTGGTGTTGCTGTCTGATTACTTCCTTTTTACATGGGGATTCAGAATAACCCAGAAACTATCCTTCCACTGCATCCTTCGTCTTCTGCAAATCCTTGAAGTGGTGGAGTTTAAAAAATATTTTGAAGGTACAGCTGATAGAATTTGCTGATGGTTTGAAAGTAAACGTTGTAAGGGGGAAAAAGGAATCAAGCATGACTTCAGTTTTTTGAAAACCTGAGTAAGAGAATGGAGTTGCCATTTATAAGTTGAAGAAGATTGTGGAGGTAATGGCTTATGGGAAAAATCAGGAGTGTGGGTTTTTAGACACCCAAATGGTGAATGTCAAGCAGTTGGATATCGGTGCTAGGAGTTCATGAGAGAGGTCTAGGTTGAAGATATGTTTGGAAGTCATCAGCATATAGATGGGTTTAAAGCCGTCGATAACATTATCCTTGGAATGAGGATGATGAGTAGAGACGAGGCCTAAGGACTGTGTTCTGGGGCAGGCCCAACATTCACAAGTCTAGTGACTGAGGGAGAACTAGCAAAGGAAACACAGAAGTAGCAGCTCATAAAGTTGGCTCTGCTATATCATCTATGTTTCAGGAGAGTAGTTCTTTCTGGAAGCAATGTTTCTAGGAGTCAGGGAGTAATCAGAGGTGTGTTAAATCCTGCTGAGAGGTTAAGTAAGATGAATATTAGAAATGGAATGGACATGCCAACCTTGTGGACAACTGGTGCATTTGTTATCTTAATTTCAGTAGGTCACTGGAGACAGAAATTTAATCAGAGGAGTCTTACTAGACTAGGAGGTGGAATGGAGACAAGTATGAGCAACTGTGAAGAGGCATTTTGCTCTAAAGATGAGCTGGAAGGGGATGTTAAATCTCAAGGGACAATGCTTTTTGTTTTGTTTTTGTGATGATGTGTTACAAGCATATAAAGTATAGCATACAAACAAGTATATACGTAGAGCATACAAATAGACTATATATAACTGGTGAGTATGAGGCAGTAGCAAAGGAAAGCTTGGTGCAGGAGATAGAGGGACAGTTGCTGTGAGAAAGAAGTTTTGAGGCAAAAGAGGATGAGATCCAGGGCTCAAACGCGGAGTGCGTGGGTAGAGGTGGTGCAGATGAGTTGGTAGATGTGGTGGTAAGTGGTGGAAATAATTTTCTGATTCCTTCTATTTTCTTAACGAAGTAAGAAGCAAAGAGATTAGATGAGGTGTTAAGGTGTCCAAAGAGAGAGGAGAAGTTCTGTTTTGTGTCATCTGGCAGAGTATGAGAGGAAATGGACCAGAAAACTGTAGTATGATCCTTGGGTTTCATTAAGGTCCCACTAAGGTCATGAACTTAAAGTGAAACCAGCCGTTGCGGGTGAATGGTTTTTTCCAGCCATATTTGATAGCTGGCTAAACAGCTTACTGATTTCCTGAATTTTACTTAGGTAATTCCTATTTTTAGCACATTTCATGTTTCTACCAGATAACATTTTGATGAACTTTTTTACAGATGCATCTTTTTACAAATCCATAACTCTTTAGGTTGCAGTCTTAGAAATAGAATTGCTGATTGAAAGGGCATGCATATTTTTAAAGCTTATGCCATAAACTACCAAAATGCTCTCCAGAAAAGGATATACCAGTATATTCTCACTAACACTAGTGTCAATTTTCCCATGTCTTTGCTCAAGCAAGACAGTGTAGTGTTAAACGATTAAACGTGCGTTGTCACAACTATTTTGTGCCAATTTACTAAATGAAAAGTGGGGTGCCTCCTTATTCTAACTTGTTATATTTATTTGATTATTAGTGAGCGTGTATATCTTTTCATATTGGCCATTTTATATTTATTCTTTTTTTTTTTTAAGTTTATTTCTTTTAGTAATCTCTACACCAAGTGTGGGGCTTGAACTCACAATCCTGAGTGAGCATCCTCTTCTGACGGAGCCAGCCAGGCACCCCTATATTTGTTCTTTTATAAACTCTTTTCATGTCCTTTGCTCATTTTTCTTTGTGGATATTTCTTACTTATTTGTAGGGGCTCTTGATACATGAATGATAATTTACCATATTCAGAGTAAACTGTCAATCATGCTGCAAATTTTTCCCTGCGTGTGCCTTTTGTATTTTGTTTTGGGGGTGTGTTAATGTATAGAAATTAATTTTATGTTGTTAAATCTTTTGATTTCCACTTTAATATATATATGCTTGGAAAGATCTTCCCTACCTCAAGATTATATGTTCACCTGTATTTTTCTTAAACTTTCTGATATATATACCTCTACAGTTATTTTCCTACTTTGATTCACAAAAGTGTATGGTTTGGATTTAGTAGAAAATTATTTACCATTTCTTTTACAGCAAAGATTTGTGGAGAAGATGGACAGGTGGATCCCAACTGTTTTGTTTTGGCACAGTCTATAGTCTTTAGTGCAATGGAGCAAGAGTAAGTTAATTTCATACTTTCACATTTTGGGTTTGGGGATGTGAGTTCATTCAACTAAAAACAAACTATCTTGTTGACTTAAATGTTTTGAATGTTTACAGGATCTTATAGGCATACTCTGAGACTACCTTGATTCATGGTGTCTTAAATGTAAATTATATGAACTCTTAAAAATAAAACACTTATTTGTTTTTACTGTTCATATTTCCTAAGTTAAAAGAATTTTTTAAAATTCTGAAGTCATTTGAGGGTGATTGTAACTATAGTGTGACTATTATAATTTATTTATTTCAACAATGCATGTGTTCAGGTGGATATCCTAATTTGTTAGTGCATGCTTTAAGCTTAATGGATGCTGTATTACTAAATCCACATAGATTTTTTGAAACTGCCTCCATGGTTTGTTTTTTTGGTTTTTGTTTTTTGTTTTTTTTTTAGATTAAATACTGCTGCATGCCCTTAAAAAAAAGTCCACATATTGAGTCATTTGGTATTTATGGAAAGGGTGCTCTGCGCAAGGCACAGTTAGATATAGTCCCTGCTTTGAAGGAAGTTACAGCCTATTAAGAGAAATAGAGCATGTTTTTTGGTTACATGTAATATGATGTAGCATGTGTCACATAACAGAGGCAACTACAAAGTCACTAAATGGTGGGAGAGATCCTTCCAGGTGTAGGAACCAGGAACAACATCATGGGAAGGGAGGTAGTGTGACCGAGGCTACTAAGATACAGTAGGCACAGGATGGAAAGAGAGAGTATATTTTTCCCAGTTAAGCTCTTTCCTTGGTCGTTCCCTCAAATTTTCCCTTTTTGTCCATGTGCAGGCACTTTAGTGAGTTTCTGCGAAGTCACCATTTCTGTAAATACCAGATTGAAGTGCTGACCAGTGGAACTGTTTACCTGGCTGACATTCTCTTCTGTGAGTCAGCCCTCTTTTATTTCTCTGAGGTAAAGTCTGCATTTCCTTTCACACTCTGTTAGAACATTCCAGCCTCTAAACTAGACGTGTTGGGCCCCCTATAGAAAATAACATGGAGGAGCCAAATCATTTCCAAAAAGATCGACTGGAATGAAAGAATTTTATTATGTTAAGTTGTGCACCTAATGGCAAGAGTACTTTAACAGTATATTAGGTTAAAGAGAACATGAGAATTCAGTGTAAAATAACCAATTTTGAAAAATTTAACTAAACTTCTGCTTATAGGAGAATGCGTATTTTTAATTATCTGGAGCTGTTTTAAAACCACAGGTTTGATACTTGATTCCAATGCGCACATATTTGCAGACCAGACTTCAGAAGAGGAAAGGAAAGTAGTAAATTTTTTCCTTCTATCATTGCTTTTACTTTAGCCACTTAATAGGATTTCTCAAGCAATGAGTAGATTAATCTCTTTGAGGCCTATACACTGTTTAGCTTGATGATATTTGTTAGGTTTCGGTAAATGAAATTCTTTAGTTGCAAAGCAGATGAGTATTAAGTAGAGAGAAGAGGATTTCCAGGTTCACAGAGCATAACTTCTATACACACTTGCCTTGCCCTCTGCCTCTCCCAGGAATAGAACTTTTGGTTGATTTGCTGTCTCACTCCCTCTCTTTGCCGTAAGTTTAAGTCCACATTCGTTCAGGTTACTGTGGCTGCGTGGAGTGATGGAAATGATCAGATATAAAAGATTTGGTCTGGTTGCTTTACTTTTTGTATGTTAGCCAGCAAGGGCCCACTGATCATCTTTACTGTGATTCTTATTCCAGTTCACTTAAGTTTGTATTCAGCAGTGTGGTGTTTTTTTTTTTGTTAGTTCTTTGAGTTTTTCCTCTACAACAATGGTTTTTAAACTTTTCAGTCTCAAAAGCAACTGCAAGGTGCTGACTGGCATTAACTGAACAAGTGGATCTGTTTTTGTTTTTTGTGTATGTCCTGTATTTTTAATGGTTGGGCTTATGGATTAGAGATGGTTAGAGAAATCTGTTTATCATCATTTTTTCTTTTCTTTTGTATTTTTCCTTCCTAGTACATGGAAAAAGAGGATGCAGTGAATATCTTACAGTTCTGGTTGGCAGCAGATAACTTCCAGTCTCAACTTGCTGCCAAAAAGGGCCAGTATGATGGACAGGAGGCACAAAACGATGCCATGATTTTATATGACAAGTGAGTTTTATTGATTTTTCAGCATTTGGCAAATACTGAGTATTTGATGTGTATTTTGGAAGTAAAGATGAACAAATCCAGTCTTTGCTGTCAAGGAGCTCATAGGGAGTATCATAAATCTGCTTTTCATACAGTGTATAAAGTTTTAAGATTCTCAGAATAAATGTCTTTGATGGGGGAACAGGAGGTTTGTGTGTGGCAAGAAAGATGGTGGTGGTGGAGTTCAGGGAGCGTTTCTCAGAAGAAACATTTGAATTGGATCCAGAGTAATGAATTAAATTTTGCTAGCCATAGAAGGTGGGAAAGAACATTTTAGACAGAGACATTGGCACAAGCAAAGTCAGAGAAACGGGAATGTGGCACTTTCAGAAAATCTGAGTTTGGGTAAATAAAACTTGGGTAGGGAATATAGGAGGAAGATGAAACTAATCAGAATATATTGTAAAGGGTCTTAAATATCTATGAATGAGTGCATCATATTTTCTGATGCAGATCTACGCAGCCAGGTTAATACTCAGTGAATAAGTGTTTTTCATTGGTCTTCACTGAAAATGAGAAGATGGCAAAATCTTACAGTGAACAGAACTGAAAACATCTGGTCAGTTGAGTGATATGGCCCCCTGTGTTACTCTATTCATTTAATTTTTCTTATTCTGTTAAGAAAAGTCTTGTGCTATTTGTATCTATAAGCAATTGCTGGGAGGATAACTTGACAGTAGAGTAAAGTCTGTGGGATGTTAGGGTTTGCAAGAGAGCTGAGAGCATCTAGGTCAGTGGTTCCTAAGCATTGCTCTGCAGGTTCATGCTGGGCTGTCTGCGTAAGAACCACCTGGGAGCTTGTTAAAAATAGGTTTCCAGCCCTCCTCTTTAAGAGATTCTGATTCAGCACATTTGAGGTATGACCCAGGAATCTTTATTTTTAGAAGATACCCAAGATGATGCTGATGGAGCCAGATTAGAGATCTAGTCTGATTTTCCCATTATGCAGGTGAGAAAACAAAGGCCCAATGAGGTATTGCTTTTCTCAAGGTCACAGGGCAAGTTAGTGGCAGAACTTGGGCTGGAATGCAATTCTTAATGTTTGTCCAGTGTTTATTTGTATAATGTATTTGTGGAAAATATTATATAAGGAACATTGTTACATGGATGTTAAAATAGCAAGTGTTTACATTTAGAAATTTGGTCTGGGTTGCCCCAAAATTCGAATCATGGAAGAGTATTTACCAACTTATTTGTTATAAGATGGGAGACTATTTGTTAAGAAAAGAGTAATAACAAAAAAATACATACATATTTTTTTTTTTATGCTGGAACAGAAGAGTGGCAATAGTAGTAAGCTCTTGGCTGGAGTTCAGTAGCCACCCAGAGCAGAGACCCTGTTTTCCCACTGGATCCCATTTTCACGTTGGGAGCCATTTTTAAATGAAGATCACCATATGGCATCCCACTGGCTGTCATTTTGTCAAGTTCATTATGTCAAATTTGACTGCACTGATCCTAGTTTTTTGTTTGTTTTGTTTTGTTTTTTATTCCATTTGAGAGAGTGAGTGTGAGGCAGGGGAGAGGCAGAGGAGACAGAAAGAGTTGAGAATCAAGCAGATTCCCCACTGATTGTGGAGCCATCCTGAGGCTCCATCCCACAACCCTGAGATCATGATCTGAGCCAAAATCAAGAGTCAGATGTTCAACTGACTGAGCCACCCAGGTGCCCCAACCCAGTTTGTTTTTGTATCTTATGTATGTTATGTACATATAGTCACAATCGTTCCTCATCAGTCTTTCTGCATTTATATCTTAGACAAGATTTAGAAGTCCCTAGTATGCTTGGAAGAGAACATACATATATATTTTGCTTTTAATCCTCCTTTTTTTTTGGTATCTACTTTATAAATCAGCTTACCAAAACACTAGGTTTGCAAAACAAAAACAAAAAAACACTAGTTTTGCATTATATCTTAAGAAGTTAGATATCTTTGAGGTATCTTTGGTTACTCCTTTTCCTTTCTACACCCAAGCTTCATCAAGTCGTGTTATTCTGTCCAAATACATCAAATCCATCTACTTCGCTTTCCGTGTTACTGTATTTTGAATTCCTGCATGTATATTACCTGTGCCTCCTGGTTATAGGGTGTGTTCTCATTGTGTTCTATGCAGAGATCTTTTCTGCTCCCTTTCCAGCATAACTGTGTCTTACCCTCTTTTAACTCTATTTCTATCTCCCAAGTGCTAAACAGAGGATAGGTGCCCATCAAATGTGTGTGATTGATTGATTTCTTTGTCTCAGCTGTAGCCTGACTCTCAGAAATCTTAAACAAGAACTAAGGAAGATGGAAGGAGATAAGAAGGTAGCAAGTTGACTTAGATACCTTTGGGGTTGTGGGAATAAAGGTTGCAGCATGGCCAGCATGAGCCAGGTCTCGAGGCCTAGGTCTGCAGGCTGAATCAAGTGGCCTCATAAAAGAGTACCAAAAGTTGCTTGTACTGGCTAGGACATTGGTTTTATTTTTGCTGCCTTTGTATCATAGGTACTTCTCCCTCCAAGCCACACATCCCCTTGGATTTGATGATGTTGTACGATTAGAAATTGAATCCAATATCTGCAGGGAAGGTGGGCCACTCCCTAACTGTTTCACAACTCCGTTACGTCAGGCCTGGACAACCATGGAGAAGGTAACTAAGAACTTCAAGAATATTAAACTGCAAGAAGTTTTTACTTCTTTCTGGGTAAAACCCAGAAAACCTAACACAGGAAAAAAAACAAATGTAACAAAACAGGGAAAATTGAAGCAGTGAAGCATAGTGATTAAGAGCAGAGGCTTTGAGTCTGACTTGGTATGTATTAATTAACTTCATAGGCTGAGTGACCTCAGGCAGATACTGAAATTCTTTAATGCCCATTTTCCGCATCTATAAAATGGAGATAATGTGGATACTTACCTAAGAGTTACTTTAAGGATAATGAAGTTAGACATATAAAGTTCTTATATTAGCATTATGTCTAACATAATAAACATTGAGAAATGTTAATGGCCATTATTACTGCTGTTATTATTACATTTTAAAAAATAATTAGATTAGCAGTATTGGGCATTTAGCTTAGGAATGATCCAAATAATTCATCAGTATCTATCAACGGAGTTAGAATACTAGTTTTGGGTATCAAAACTTGTGGGGTATCACTAATAGCTTATTAATAGTAAGGTGTTGGAATTTATGAATGATCTATTCTTCAAATAAACTAGAGTAGGTCTTACTAGGAATCCACAGAGCCCAGGATAAGCCCATGAGGTTATGTTGCTTATGTATGTCATGTGTATCTTGGTGAAAAAGGGTCCAGTAAGTGCTATTAAATAATGCCACACATAAAAACTGAATTTCAGGAACATGGAAAAATTACATATAAAAATCAAATCACTAAAAAGCTAATGGCAAACTAAATAAGAGTATCAGCTAGTGCCCAGGGATAAAAAATTTTTTCCTGATTTAAATTAAAATCTTTCTGATCTCCAAGGAAAAGTTCCAAATCTTTATTGTATAAAGAATGTAAACTTCTGGGGGATCCCTGGGTGGCTCAGTGATTTAGCGCCTGCCTTTGGCCCAGAGCGTGATCCTGGAGTCCCGGGATCGACTCCGACATTGGGCTCCCTGCATGGACTTCTCCCTCTGCCTGTGTCTCTGCCTCTCTCTCTCTCTCTCTGTCTCTCATGAATAAATAAATAAAATCTTTAAAAAATAAACTTCTTAAAATACAGAGAAAAACCGAATGTGGAAATATTTCTTATAAAATAATGTATAATATAAAGAACTTAGACTAATTTTAAGAATATTATCAATTAGATAAATGAAAAAAAGACCTGAATGATTTGTTCATCAATACTTTGAAAATTTCTGTGCTAGGTATTAGTATTTCAGTGGTAAACATAAGAAACATGGTTTCTGCCCTCCTGTAGCTCTTGTCTGTAAAGAAGGCACATGTTAAACGTAGACTATTTATAATCATGTGCTAACTGCTATGAAGGAAAAGTTGCTAATAGGAAATGCCAGTAATAAACATGGGAACTTAGCATCATTAATAATTTTTAAATGTAAATAAAAATACCCATATATCATAGATACTAATTTAACAATAATTTGAAAAAACACAATCCATTGTTGGAAAGCCTATGTCAAAACAGATACCTTGATATATTGCCAATGATACAAATTGACAGCATCCTTCTGAAGGGTAAAGTGGCCATATCTGTCAAAGCTTTTAAAACATTGATTCTGTTTAACTGCATGATCACACCTCATAATTTACCCTAAGGAAATCATTTCAAAGGTAAAAAAAAAATAAATTTATATACAAAGACTTTAATATTTATAATCAGAAATCTAGTTTGAGATTAGATTCACTCCCTGCATGTTTTCTGGTCTCTAAGAACTCTGATCTCTCCAAGTCTATGTAATAGCTTTATGGCAAGCATTTTTTGGGGGGGGAATAAAGCTATAAATTGTACTCATAATTTTATTTTTCTTTAAAGATTTTATTTATTCATGAGAGACAGAAAGAGAGAGGCAGAGACACAGGCAGAGGGAGAAGCAGGCTCCATGCAGCGAGCTCGATGCGGGGCTCGATTCCAGGACTCCAGGATCACGCCCTGGGCCGAAGGCTGGCACTAAACCGCTGAGCCACCCAGGGATCCCCTGTACTCCTAATTTTAGTGACAATATAAACTACACAAAAAGGTAATACTTGGAGTGTAACAAGGAAAAGTAAAATCATTTGTGCTAGCTGGTAGAATTGTGGGTAAAATTCTGTTTTCAAATGAAGTTTTAGTTGTATTTGATTTCAACTTTAAAATAATGCTTGTCAAAAAAATAAAATAACGTTTGTCCTCTCTTTCAGGTCTTTTTGCCTGGCTTCTTGTCCAGCAATCTTTATTATAAGTATTTGAATGACCTCATCCATTCGGTTCGAGGAGATGAATTTCTGGGGGGAAATGTTTCACTGATTGCTCATGGCTCTGCTGGCCCTCCTGATGACTCTCACCCGGGTGGTTCCGACATCTCGGCCTCTCAGGTATTGACCAGTTAGCCTCTGCCATGCGGGAGAAAGGTCTACAGATCCTTTCCTTCAAATATCAGTAACAGATTCTGTTTGGAAGTTTTCATTGTAGGAGAAACAAAGAAAGTAAATTGGGCCTACTTACTATATGCTTTAATCAAAATATCTGTGATGATATAATAGTATATTGTAAGGTATTGTGCTGTTTCATTCAGGCCATTATTCTGCTTGACACTCCAGCTGTGCTTTCAATAATCAAGTTATATGACATGCATTTATAGCCTCTGAAGAGCTCTTTGTGTAATTATTTGAGAAATTTTAGTAACTACATTTGGGAGATTTATAGAATAATTCCCCCTCTGCTTTTTTAAGGATTTATTTATTTATTTCTTAGAGCATAAGCACAAGTGGGAAGGATAGGCTGAGGGAGAGAGAACCCCAAGCAGACTCCACACAGAGTGGAGCATACTGGATCTTACTTTCCTGAGATCACAACCTGAGCCGAAACCAAGAGGCAGGTGCTTAACCAGCTGTACCACCCAGGCACCCCTAGAATAATTCTTAATAATTCTTTCTTAATATTGTACTAAATCAAAGAGCTTTTGGTTTCATTTTGAACTGTAGTGCCATTGTACATTTCCTTAATCTTTTGTGTCTTTTTGGAGTGCTTTCATGTATCAAACCTTATCTGATGCTCCCCAAAACTGAGTGAAATGTCCCCAAGAGAAGAGATCTGAGGAGAAGTATTAAGAAGTTAACTAATTTTATTAAAGTCACACAGTAAATGTAGAGCCAGAACATATTCCCTGTCTAGTGTTCTTCCCCATAATGTAGCATAATTATTTTCCCATTATGCTGTTGACATGTAAATAAATAATACTTGAGTTTTTTGACATGGAGCCTTATAAATTTTCTTAATTTATAAGACAGTACTATTTATTAGCATCAACAAGACTCCGTACATTTTCCTCCTATTTAGATTAGATAGGAGGTGACCTGCTGAATGTGGTTGCCTTTTGTTTTTTGATATAGGCTAGAACGTTTTATTGTTATTTAAGCACTTAAAAGGTCTAGATGCTAACCATAAATACAGTTTTACATTTTTGGTTGAAGTATAATATACAGAAAACTCTATATAACTAACTATATATAGCTTGAAGAATTTTCATAAACAGACTTGACCTGTATATCCAGCATCCAGATCAAGAAATATTATATTACCAGTATATCCTGAACTCTCTTGTGCCCTCTAATAGTCACTGTCCTCCTGCCAGGATAGCTACCATCCTGACTTTTGATGGTTTAGTGTTACCTGTTCAGTTATATAATTGAAATCATTCTGAATATGCTTTTCCCTTTCTTTTTTGGTATGCCTTTATTGAGATCTAATTCACATACCATACAGTTCACCCATTTATGTTATATAATTCAGTGGTTTTAGTACATTCATAGAGTTGCTTAACTGTTACCACAGCCAATTTAAAAAGTTTTTCACCTAAGGAAGAAACTGTGTCCTTTAACTAATACCCTCCAAATCCACCATTCCTCCAGCCCTAGGCGGCTGCTAATCTACTTACTGTCTCTATAGACTTGCCTATTCTGAACATTTCATATAATTGAAACCATATGGTGTGTGGTCTTTTGCGACAGGCTTCTTTCACTTAGCATACTGTTTTCAAGGTTCATCCATGTTTAGCATATATCAGAACTTTATTCATTTTTTTTGTTGTTTTTTGTTGTTGGTTTTTTAAAAGATCTTTCATTTGAGAGAGAGAGAGAGAGAGAGAGCGAGCATGAGCCAGGGGGAGGGACAGAGGGAGAGAGAGGGAGAAGCAGACTCCCCCTGAGCAGGGAGCCCAAAGCAGGGCCTAATCTAGGACCCTGAGATCATGACTTGAGCCAAAATCAAGAGTCAGTTGCCCAACCGACTGAGCCACCCAGGCTCCCCAGAACTTTATTCCTTTTTATGGCCAAGTATTCCATTGTACAAACGTATCACATCTGGTTTATGCATCAGTTGAGGGACATTTGGGTTGATTCTCTCTTTTGGCTATTATGAATAATGCTCCTGTACAAGTTTTTGTGTGGATATAGATTTTCATTTCTCTTATGTATATATCTAGAAGTAGAATTGTTAGGTCAAATGATAACTGTTTAACTCTGTCTTAATTACTCCTGCTTGGGTAACAAGTTTTGAAGTCAAGAAGGAAGCAGGAGTCTTCCAACTTAGTTCTTTTTTAAGATTGTTTTGACTTTTTGAGGTCTCTTGAGTTTTCAGATGCATTTAAGGATCAGTTTGTCAGCTTCTCTGAAGACACCAGCCAGGATTCTGATACAGAGTGCATTGACTCCATAAATCAGTTTGGGATATATTGCCATCTTAACGGTATTAAATATTCTGACCCATGAACATAGGATGCCTTTAATTTTATTCAGATCTTTAATTTCTTCCAGTAGCATTTTGTGGTTTTCAAGTGTCAGTTTTGTATTTCTTCAATTTATTCTAAGTATTTTATTCTTAAAAAAAGATAAATAGATAAATATTTTATTCTTTTTGGTGCTATTATAAATGGAATTTTTTTTCTTGTGCTCATATTTTCATTGTAAGTGGATATACTTTTTTTTAATTAAGGAAAAATTCATCTAACATAAAGTTAACTGTTATAAAGTCTCTAATTCAGTGACATTTAGTATAGTCACAGTGTAGTGCAACCATTACCACTGTCTGGTTCCAGACTTTTTCATCATCCCAAATGGAAACCTCGCAAATGGAACATTAACAATCACTCCCCATGCCCACCGTGTGTTCTTCTGAGTTTTAGGCCTTTGATCCATTTTGAATTAGTTTGCATGTTGTTTGAACTAAGGTCCAACTTTGTTTTTTTTTTTTTTTTGCATGTGAATATCTAGTTGTCCCAAACCATTTATTGAGAAAGTTACTGCAACTTTGTAAATTTAAATATCAGGAACTGTGTGTCCTCCAGCTTTTTTTCAGTTGTAAGATTATTTTGGCTATTCTGGGTCCCTTGAAATTCCATACAAATTTTAGGATTGAATTTATGTTGTATCTGTAGATTCCTTGGGATATATTGCCATTTTGACAATATTAAGTCGTCTTTCAGTCCATGAACAATGGGATGTTATCCCATTTATTTAAGCTATCTTTAATTTCTTTCATTGTTGTTTTGTAGGTTTCAGTGTACAAGTCTTATACCTACTTGGGTCATTTTTTCCTGAGTCATTCTTCTTGATGCTATTATAAATAGAATTATTTTCTTAATTTCATATTCTTATTCTTCATTGGTAATGCATAGAAGTACAACTTTGTGTTGATCTTGTACTTCAGCTTTTACTAAATTCATTTGTTAACTCTAATAGTTTTCTTGTGGATTCTTTAGGATTTTCTATATATAAGATCATGTCATCTGCTAATAGAAATAGTTTTCTTCTTCCTGTCCACTTTGAATGCCTTTTATTTCTTTGTGTTGCCTGATAGGTTGGGCTAAAACTTTCAGTATGGTGTTGATTGGAAGTGGTGAAAGTGAGCATCTTTGTTTTATTCCTGACCTCATGAAGAAAGCTTTCAGTTTTGTTGTATTTTGTTTTACGATTATTTATTTATTCATGAGAGACGCAGAGAGAGAGGGCAGAGACACAGGCAGAGGGAAAAGCAGGCTCCTCATAGGGAGCTCAGTGCGCGGGTCTCGATCCCCAGACCCGGGGTCACACCCTGAGGCAGATGCTCAAGCACTGAGCCACCCAGGCGTCCCCTGAGTTTTTCATCTTTTAATATGTTAGGTATGGATGGATTTTTCATAAATGCTTTTTATCAAGCTATTTCCCACTATTTCTAATTTTTTTTTATCATGAAATGGTGTTGGATTTTGTCAAATATTCTTTCTGTATCGATTGAGATGATCATGTGGGTTTTGGTTTTTACTCAGTTGATATGGTGTAGTACTTTAATCGATTATCAGATGTTAAACCAACCTTGCATTTCTGGGATAAATCTCACTTGATCATGGAATATAATTATTTTTATATGTTGCTGGGTTTGTTTGCTAATATTTTGTTAGGATTTTGCATCTATACTTAGAAGAAATATATTTTTTATATATTTTTTAAATTTTTTTTTATTTATTTATGATAGTCACACACACACACACACAGAGAGAGAGAGAGAGAGAGAGAGAGAGAGAGAGGCAGAGACACAGGCAGAGGGAGAAGCAGGCTCCATGCACCAGGAGCCTGACGTGGGATTCGATCCCGGGTCTCCAGGATCGCGCCCTGGGCCAAAGGCAGGCGCCAAACCGGTGCGCCACCCAGGGATCCCTACTTAGAAGAAATATTGATCTTTAGTTTTCTTTTCTTGTGATGTCTGGTTTGGTATCTCAGTTAACAGTAGCCTCAAAGAACTATTCCACCTTCTTTATGCTGGTGCCTCTTTTTTTTTAATTATTTACCCTTGGCACGTAAAGAGACCCCCACACACACACTGTAGATGAGAGTGTGTTCTATAAGCGTCCAATTTTTATTTTATTAATTTAACCTATACCTTATCATGGACATTAAGCATATTCTCATCTTTTGTTATTTTAAACAATGCTACAGTGAATAATAATCTTATATATTAGTAATTTTGTGGAACTGCATCTGTCTGTAATTGAATTTTTAGAAGTAGAGTATCTGGGAAAACCCATGGCTCTGGTATTTCATAGAAATACCAGTTCTGACTTGCTTTTTTTGTGGGATGAGGAGTGGGAGATGACATGCTAGAGGGGAACTTACTACGCTCATCTAGCTTGTCATTTTAGAAAGTTTACTTTTTTCTCTTTTGTCACATGGCCTCATGTGACTCTGTAAAAGTTAGCTAAGCTGTATATGCCTGGGTGGATGGCAGTCTTGCACATTTGGGAATGTAATGCCTGTGAGGATACCACATTTGTTGGAACTTAGATCATTAAGAAAACAAACATATGGCATTAAATGCATATATTGTATATTGTAATACTGTGCTTTCCTCCCATGGTTATATTTTGAGGTTACATTTTAGAATCATTGCTGTTCAGCATCTCTGTAATGATAAGGTTGAATGAGAATTACATATATTTCAAATACTGAAGATTTTGTACAAATCTGTCATTTTCCAAACCCAGGACTTTTTGATTCCCAAATAACAGACTATTAATTTTACATTTTCTGTTGTAGTCCAGTATGAAAAAAGCCAGTGTTAAAATTCTGAAAAATTTTGATGAAGCGATAATTGTGGATGCTGCAAGTCTGGATCCAGAATCTTTGTATCAGCGGACGTATGCAGGGTAAGCTTAACTAACGTCTAGGATTTTTACAGGTCTGCTGAATTTTGCATCTTTTATTTATTTACTTATTTTTAAGATTCTTATTCATTTGAGCGAGAGCGCGCACACAAGCAGGGAGAGGAACAGACGGAGAGGGAGCAACAGACTCCTCGCTGAGCAGGGAGCCCAATGTGGGGCTCAGTCCCAGGACCCTGGGATCATGATCTGAGCCAAAGGCAGATGCCCAACCATCTGAGCCACCCAGGCACCCTGCATCTTATATTTTTTAATTTAAAATTTAAAACATGTTTTTAATCTACTGTTATATACCCAACACTACTATATATCATATCCAGTAGACCACAGTTAAGAGTGGAAGCTCAGGAGTGACTTTTTGGGTTTTAATCTTGTCTCAACCACTTATTAGCAAACTACTCAACCTCTGTGTCTGTTTTTTAATCTCCAAAATGAAGATGGTATTACTACTTCATTGGGTTACTTAGGGGATTAAATGAGGTACATAAAAAGCATTCCAAACCTTTCCAGGTATCTAGTAAACACTCCATAAATACCATTACCATCATCAGTCCACCACACTGTACAAGGTTGAGGAGTGTCATGTTTATATATGTTGTAGGTTGTATCTCTTGCATATGTCATTTGGTTCATATGTTAGCTATTTCAAAGTCTCTATCTTAAAAGCAAAACTAAAAGTACAAAGATGCCAGCACCATTTTTTATGGACTATGTAACTGATACTTGAAAATGGAATAAAATTATTTCTCTATATTTAAGAATTGGGTTTATCCTATTACAAAAAGACATCAGTCAGTTCATAGCATATGCCACTTGCCAACCTTTACCACAGATCAAATCATAAAATCACTTCCTCTTCCCTAAAGATGGCTGATGAACCTATAAACCTGTGTAACTTCTTGATTACCGTACCCAACCCCAACCCCAGTCCTGATAACACCATAAAAAAGTGATTTCAACATATTTAGCTAATTGATTTTATCAGAAAGTAGCAGTGATACTTTGGGAAACCAAGGATCCTGAAAAGTACTCAGGTATAAATAAAGGGCTGTTTGACCACATTGTCTTTAGGAAGCCACTTCAGCTGAGTCAGTGTTGTAATTTGTAATCTTCATCTTTTCTTTTAGGAAATGGTGGACAATAAGCATAAATTATTTAATTACAAAGATTATATTTATTAGGGAATGGTTGGTTCATTTACTTAAAACCTAACTTAAGACAATCTGTCAGTTCCAAGATCTTTTACTTCTATAAGTTCTTTGTGTTTGTAAATTAAATATATTTTAACAGATAATGTGTAAAAGCGGTCAGAAGTAGAGAAATAATGACTTTTCTTCATCTTTAAAGATAGTTCTCAATGTTTGTTTTGGCATCTTCCTGAAATTTTTCTCAAGGCAGACAAAATTGTATCTATCAGTGTATTGCAACCACATGTGAAATGATGGCCTACTAGGAGCAATAGCCCTAAAATAAGACCCACTCTGCCTGAGGTGAAATAATATATGAGCATACAGAGTTGTGTTTTTTTTTTTAACCTACTTTTAATTACAAATACATTAATCTCTTATAAAAATTGATAGATAAGGCTAATGTCCCCTTTGGTCACACACCAATGCTCATTCTTTCCCTTTCCTACTCAGGATAATCACTGATACAGTATGTATTTTTGTTTGCTTATTTTTATGTAATTGATATCACACTGTATTCAGTATCTTGTGCTTTTATTTGCAGTGAGTTTTGGAGATTTTTCTTTGCTAGTCTATACTGATTTACCTCATTTTAACCATGTTGTAGCATTCCCTGTATAATACTAATTATAGCTCATAACCATGGCCACTATTTAGCTCTTTTGGTATTGGTGAGTATTTAAGTTGTTTGCAATTCTTCACTATTATACACAGTATAGCAAAAGACTTCCTTTTATATACTTCTTGTACCAAGAAGCAGATTTTAAATTTTAATAGATCTTACCAACTTACCTTTAAAAGTATCTATATATTATGCATTCTTATCCCCCATTAATAAAGATACTAATTTTCTCCACATCTTTATATTGATAGTAAGTAACATTACATGTTTGATTTTTTTTTTTTAACCAATCTGGACTACTACTCATGAGATTAAGCTTCTTTTGGCATTTTATTCAGTTTTTTCTTCTATGAATTGACTGTTGGTCTCCTTTTTACGTTTTTCTGTTGGATGATTTCTTAGTGACTTGGTAGGATTCTGTATTTTTTTTAATATTATTAATTAGTAATGTCTGTTAAGATCTTTTACTGTGTTCTTTGCCTTTTAACTTTGTTTTATATTATTATAGCTTTATAGCAAATGTAATTATCACATATAATTACTCCAGCTTTATAATACATATTTTGATCCAGGGCAAGTTCCTTCCTTTTTATCTCTTTTACAAACCTATCTTGGCTGTTCCTATACTTTTTCTCTTTTGTGTATAAATTTTAGAATTGTGAGATATGTCTTTATCCATCATGTTTCATAAACCTTTTTTGGGATTTTGAATGAAATTACATTGAATTAAAGATTTTGTTTTCATTGGGGGACTTTCTATTTGAAATAAGCTTTGCTCTGAATAAATGAGCTAGCTATAAATTGTATTTTTAGCTTTCTGGGTTTAGATAAGATGCTTAAGAATGGAATTTTTCTTAATTTAAAATTGATTGTTAGAAATCATGTTCTACTTTTTGTACTTATTTAGGAAGATGACATTTGGAAGAGTAAGTGACTTGGGGCAGTTCATCCGAGAATCTGAGCCTGAACCTGATGTAAAGAAATCAAAAGGTTTGTGGTGTAAAATTTTATACTCCGCATAAGGCCTTCACTCATGTTAGTCATTGACTGTAAATGAAGGGTCACTTAAGATTTAAACAGTTTATTTTATGAAATAATTGTTTTACCTCTCACCTTATGTTTCTATCACGACTGATTCCAAAGGCTGTGTGTAGTTGCATCTCTGTGCAGTCTTTCTGAATGAAAGTTTGTGAAGTTGCATTACCATTATAGAAAGCACATCTTTATGTAAGGATGACCTTTTTTTTTTTTTTTAATTTTTATTTATTTATGATAGTCACACAGAGAGAGAGAGAGAGAGAGAGAGGCAGAGACATAGGCAGAGGGAGAATCAGGCTCCATGCACTGGGAGCCTGACGTGGGATTCGATCCCGGGTCTCCAGGATCGCGCCCTGGGCCAAAGGCAGGCGCCAAACTGCTGCGCCACCCAGGGATCCCAAGGATGACCTTTTTATTTAAAATGGTGAATACCCAGTCCAGCTTGGATTTAATGTTTATTTTGAACCCCTTTAGTTCGTTAAATTTCCTCTAATTTATTGAAAGTTATTATGAAATATTTGTGAAAAATATTAGTAGATTGAAATTCAAATCCTTTAACCAGCAGGAGAGTGCTCAGTCAACTGTAAGAGTTAAACACAGAAATCTTTTTTAACAAGAACATTATTTGTGACTGATTTCAGCTTCCAAACAATTGGTCGACACAGGAAGATTTTTGGAAACCAATGTGGAGTGCTTGCTTCGGCAGCTCATATACTAAAATTGGAAACCAATGTGGATCCATTCACTTAGGATCTAGAAATTTTTCAGTGTGATTGGATTGACACTATTGTCTTGAGTAAAAGATACTAACTTTTTTAAGAAGAAAATGTTTGAGGGGTGCCTGGGTGGCTCAGTTAAGTGTCTGCCTTCCACTCAGGTCATGATCCCAGAGTCCTGGGATCAGAGCGCCCCATGTTGGGTTCCCTGCTCAGTGGGGATTGTGCTTCTCCCTCTCCCTCTACTTGTGTGATCGCTTACTCGCTCTCTCTCTCTCTCTCTCTCAAATAAATAAAACCTTTAAAAAACACTTTTTAAAAAAGAAAATGCTCCATCTTGGTAAGTGTGTTTAAATTAAGAGGTATTGTTAATCTTTATTGGATTTAATAGGATTCCATTCCTGTTATGTGTATTTTAAAAAAAATTTTAAGTAAACTCTACCTGGGCTTAAAATCATGACCCTAAGAATAAGAGTCGCATGCTCCTCTACTGACTGAGCTAGCCAGGTGCCCCATATTATGTTTATTTTTTAATGCAACTGTTGTTTGAGTAGTGAATCACACCACTTTATGTTGATGAGTAGCCTACTTTTGGGTCAGATATACATTGACAGAGTAAGCTAAAGATGCAGCAATTGTTGAAATAATTTAGACCAAAAAGGGACCTGTTACCTATTTCACCTTACATTGCCAAAGAAGTCTGAAGAACATGATCGGGAAAAGTTTACAGACTGAAAGAACATTCAGTAATAGGTTTTTAGTGCCTCTGTGTACTCATACCCACTGGGCTGGTTAGAAGATAGAGATCCTGTCATTAAGCTTAGAGTCTAGTAGTGTCTTTTATTGGGTAAAGCATGAATACAAGGAAGAGGTTACTAGTAGCCTTCGAGCAAAAGTACTAAACAGCCTTTGTAGGGTACTGGCCAAGAAGGGCTCCACGTTGTCCTCAGGTAGCTTCTGTCAGTGAGGATAACGGCATCTCCAGTATTAAGAGAATCTCTGCACTCATTAATTTTTTAAAAAGCTGGTCTGTCTTCTCTGATATTTCATGAAGAAGTGCTACTACTAAAGTATAGATATTGAGTGCTTGCAGGATTTTTTTTTTTTAATACAGGAGTCAAGATATGTAGTTAGTAGCTACACAAAAAACTTTTTTTTCCAAACACTATCTTTGCTCATTTTGTTTATTTAATCTCTTCATATTACTCATTTATTCATTCTAAAATATGAGTGCCTGCTCTTTGCATCTGCAGTTCTAGATTCTGAGAAGAAAATGAAATTTCCAGCCCTTGTGGAGCTCACAGTATTGTGGAAGAGACAGTAAACAGATAAATATTGTGTGTGTGTGTGTGTGTGTTTATATATATATAAACATAAAAATAGTGGAGAGTTCTATCTTAAAGTGGTTGTGAGGGGTGCCTGGGTGGCTCATTTGGTTAGCATCTGACTCTTGATTTTGGCTCAGGTCATGATCTCAAGATCAAGCCCCACATTGGGCTCTGTACTCAACATGGAATCTGCTTAGGATTCTCTCCCTTTCCCTCTCCCCCACCCGCTGCTCACACTCTCGCACTCGCACTCTCTCCCTCTTTCTCTCTCCCCCTAAAATAAATAAATGCACAAAAATCTTTAAAAGACAAAAATAAAAGTGGTTTTCAGGAGGAACACCTCGTTGACTCAGTCATTTAAGCATCTGACTCTTGATCTCAGCCAGGTCTCGATCTCAAGGTTGTGAGTTCAAGCCTCGTGTTGGGCTCCTTGCTGGGTATCAAGCCTACTTATATATGAAAAAATTTTTAAAAAGTGGTTGTCAGGAAAGGTCTCACTGAGAAAGTAGCATTTTGAGTAGAGACCTGAGAGCAAAATGGGGGAGTGAGCCCTGGCGTATCTGCAGGAAGAGCATTCTTGGCAGAAGGAACAGGAACGATCCCTGAAGCTTAAGAGCCCAGTATGATCTAGCCACAGCAAGACCAGTGTGACTGAAGAGGAGTGAGCAAAGGGATGCATGGTAGAAGGCAAGTAAGGTGGGAAGGGTTATCACAGACCATGATAGGAAGTTGAAAGTGTTGGAAGTGGGAACAGGGGAGTAACATAATGTGATTAATGTTTTAAAGGTGTGTCTTTGGTGACCCTTTGGAAAATAAGATGTAGGAATTTAAGAGGAGAAGCAAGGAAACAGCATTCTTGCCATGGTCTCAGTAAAGAATGATAATAATGGTTGTGAATTAGATAATGGAGGAATGGTCAGACTTGGGTTGTCTTTGAAGGTAGAGGCAACAGGATTATATATCTACCAGCAAACTCATCCATCAAGTTACTTGGATTATTAATGTAATCGAGACATGCTTATATAAAGTAATAGTAGTTTCTGCAGTTTGAGTAAATGCATCCGTATATCCCAGTGCTTCCTTTAGCGTCCTTTAGCGTCCACACGTCTTTTTTTTTTTTTTTTAAGATTTTATTTATTTATTCATAGACACAGAGAGACAGAGGGAGAAGCAGGCTTCATGCAGGGAGCCTGACGTGGGAGTCGATCCCAGGACTCCAGGATCACACCCCGGGCTGCAGGCGGCACCAAACCACTGTGCCACCGGGGCTGCCCCACACGTCTTTAAATCACATATTTTTGTGGGAAGTAAATGACCTAATGTAGGAGCTAGCAAATTTTATTCATTACTCAGAGATGATGCTATCTATTAAGGATACTAAGAAGGTGTACTCAGAGTTTATTTTAATCTAACTTCATCCCTCTTTTATGACCCTGCCTTGGTAAGCCTGTCAGGGTCATTATTCTATAACATGCCCAACCTTCTGGATTTTCCTGGTTGTACTGTTCGGCTTGTTCCTTTCTCACTGTGTTTCTTGTAAACTGGGAGTTGTTACCTAAAGTCTTGATGTGAGTTACACCTTTTGGTTAGAATATATCATAGGTGATCTATGTATGTTGTTTTTAGAAGAATATACGTATACATTTCCTGGAAAGATACACAAAGTAGATCATATAGTTTAAGGATGAGAAGAGGGAGATGCCTTTTACTTTTCCTCTACCTTTTGAATTTTCTTACCCTACGTGCTTTATTGCTTAATTACCTGCCTATCTCTTTTCCCATAGCTTTGGATCACTCTCTGCTGTGACCTAGGAATGTTCCTTGCCTCTACAACTTTGCCTTGAACCACTCTCTGCTTCATGGACTAGACTCTAATTAGAATCTCCTTTATTCTTTTTTTTTGAGGTCCCTTCTCTGTTAGGGCCTTTCCACTAGCTGTTCTCTCTGCCATGGCTTTCATGTGCTCCTTCTCATGGCAAGTAGTCTCTCATCAAAAGAGAAAATATTTTTTTAAGATCTTATTTATTTATTTATTAGAGAGAGAGACAGCATGCAGGAGCAGTGGGGAAGGGCAAAGGAAGAGGGAGACAGGAAGACCCTGCGCTGAGCAAGGAGCCTGACATGGGGCTCAGTCCTAGGACCCTGAGATCATGACCTGAGCTGAAGGAGGACGCTTAACCAACTGAGCCACCCAGGTGCTCCACAACTATTCTCTCTTCAGAGAGGACTTCCTAGCCAACATGATCTCAGCTCGTCTGTACCACTAACATACCATTTTTTTATTACTGTCTGATATTATCTTACTGATTTATTCACATACTTGTTTATAGTCTGTTTCTCTTCCATGAGTATAATATCACATCTCTGAGAGCAGGGATTTTATCTATCTTACTTGGCACTATATTCCTTGATTCTAAAATTATGCCTGCCACATGATAAGCATTCATTAAATATTTGTTGATTTAGTTAATTTATCTAGAGGAATTTCTGCAGAGATTATATATAGATGGTAAGATTATGGATATTTATTTAAGAAAAGTATTGTTTTTTAGACTGACACAGACACTAAGATTTTTTATCCAGATTACTTTATTCTTCTGAGGATACTCACAGAACCCCCAAGCCTTCTCAGATCCCAAATAATGGAGATTTCTAGTAACCTCTGTGGATATTACCTCCTTATTCTACAAATGAAGTAGTTGAGGATCCAAGAAATTTTAACTTGTTAGGGGATCACACAGCAGATGAATAACACTCTCAGGACTTTGACTCAGACACCATTGTGACAATTCAGCTCTACTTTCTCACTTTCCCTGCTGAGGGTAGCTGCAAGAATGTTCATCATTTACTAATCTATAGTTTCAATTTGGGTTTTGAAATACTGATACAGCATAGAGGAAAGAGTTGAGTTTTGAGAAGGGTATATCAGAGGCTTCTGAGAGTATGAGAACTTTGCTTTCAGGGCAAGCAAAGTAACTTTAAAAGTGACATTCATAGGTGCTTGGGTGGCTCAGTTGTTTAAGCATCTGATTCTTGATTTTGGCTCAGGTCGTGATCTCAGGATTGTGAGATCAAGCCCTGAGTTGGGCTCCATGCTCAATAGGGAGTCTGCTAGAGATTCTCTCTCACTCACCCCCCACACCTCACCCCCGGCCTTATGAATGTGCACATGTTCTCTCTCTAAAATAAATAAATCTTTAAAAAAAAAAAGTTGCATTCAAATCATCTAGGAGAAAGTATAACAAGGAATTGTAAAAGATGTGAGCATATAGTCCCTGTAGTGACAGTCCCTAGTGCCTAGATGCAGTGGTTGATGAAACTGTACTTACATGGGAAAGCCCTTGCATTTCATATTAAGAAGCCTGGGTTCCTGTCATGTAAGCATCAGGGATTTTTTTTTTTAAGATTATTTATTTATTTGAGACAGAACGTGCAAGTGAGATCATGAGCGAGAGAGAACACAAGAAGGGGAGAGGGGCAGAGAGAGGGATAAGCAGGCTACTGCTGAGCAAAGAGAGCCCACAAGGGGCTTGTTCCCAGGATCCTGGGATGGTGACCTAGCTGAAGGCAGATGCTTAACTGACTGAGCCACCCAGGTGCCCTTAGATTTTATTTTTAAGTAATCTCTATACCTAACATGGGGCTCGAGCTTACAACCCCGAGATCAAGAGTCACACATTCCACTGACTGAGCCAGCCAGGTGCCCCATCATTAGTGATCTAAGCAGAGTACCAACTAAATGCATTTTTCTGGCAGTGATACAGGAATGAATTGGTATCAGAGAAACCAGTCAAATAGTAGGAATAGCTAATAATGTAGATAGAAGAAGAGGATTTGAAGGTAGGTAGTAGTAGCAGAAATTAAAAAGAAGGTCACGGCAGCCCGGGTGGCCCAGCGGTTTAGTGCTGCTTTCAGCCCAGGGCGTGATCCTGGAGACCCGGGATCGAGTCCATGTCAGGCTCCCTGTGTGGAGCCTGCTTCTCCCTCTACCTGTGTCTCTGCCTCTCTCTGTGTGTGTGTCTGTCATGAGTGAATAAATAAAATCTTTTTTTAAAAAAAAAAAAAAAAGATTTTTAAGACTTCCAGAGAGGAATTCAAGAGACTGCATTCAAGGAGGAATTTGGTGACAGATTTCATATAAAGAATAAATGAGGGCAGCCCAGTGGCTCAGCGGTTTAGCGCCGCTGTCAGCCCAGGGCCTGATCCTGGAGACCTGGGATCGAGTCCCACATCGGGCTCCCTGCATAGAGCCTGCTTCTTCCTCTGCCTGTGTCTCCACCCCCCCCCCCCCGTATCTCTCATGAATAAATAAATAAAATCTTTTAAAAAATAAAAATAATAAAAATATCTTTACAAAAAAAAAAGAATAAATGAGGAAGGTGGATTGAGTTTTGTAACCTGAGTTCTCTGGGTGAAAGTTTATGATACAAAATTTTAATAAAGGATTAAATTAATTTCTGGGATAGAGGATATAAGAAAAAGAGTAGGTGGGAACAGATGAGGTCAGTTTGGAACACATTAAGTTTGAGACAACTTAGGACAATTTGTAAGTATGAATTTAACACCCAAGACAAGTTTTTGATTATTTGCATTTTGAAGGAAGTTAAAACCACAGGATGGGATGAGATAACCCAAAGAAAATATTGTTGAAGGAAAAAGAAGTTTGATATTAAAGGGGGAGAGGACATACAGAAAGGAGTCAAACACGTGGCTATTAAGAAAGAGAGAATGTTAAGCAATTAGGAAACTGTCAACAGTGTGACTCTTTGGGTAAGCCTGAAGAAAGAGCAGCACACTGGGCAGTTCAACGGCCATTTGCAACTTTAAGCAGAACTTGTAATGTTGTGGCCCCTATTGACTACTTACAAAATTTAACTAGATCAGTATTCGGACTGAGCTAATATTGAAAATTCTTAAGGGAAAGGATCTGGGTTTTGTCTCTTTCATAAATGCTATTTTTAGTTCTAGTCCAGTCATTGAATTAATCAGGGCCTTGCCTAAGAAGTAATCTACCAACCATTTGATTTAAAGCAGAGTTAGGACAGGAGCCTATTTATGTTAATGGAAGGATAAGCTGTGTATTTCATTCATGGAAAAAGTGGTTAGCCTATGTCTTGATGATTCCTCAGAACCTGAGTACAGAAGTAGATAGGCTTTTGTGTATCTCCTAGGAGGTTGAGGTGTACTATGGCTTGGATGGAACTTGGCTATTTTTTTTTTCTTTTTAAGATTTTATTTATTATTCATGAGAGACACAGAGAAAGAGGCAGAGGGAGAAGCAGGCTCCCTCTGGGGAGCCTGATGTGGGATTCGATCCCAGGACCCCAGAATAACACCCTGAGCCAAAGGCAGACGCTCAACCATTGAGCTACCCAGGCACCCCTGAACATGGCTATTTAAAACTCTGCTCTTACCTAGCTAATTTATACAAAGCAGAGATTGAGTGTGAAACAGCATAACTCTACTGGAAGCCCTTTTGTATAGGAACTGGTGTGAAAAGTTTGGATATATAGTAAGTGGATTGATATCTCCTGATGTATTACTAGATTCTTATCTAAGACTAAATTCTGGTCCTAGTTTTCTTTTGCTCGCTTAATGTTTGCTAAAAATCTAACACTAGGCAATAGAGGAGAATAGAAGAAAAGTCTAGAACTCTCAAACAGCCTTTCAAGGGATCCCTGGGTGGCGCAGCGGTTTGGCGCTTGCCTTTGGCCCAGGGCGCGATCCTGGAGACCCGGGATCGAGTCCCGCGTCGGGCTCCCGGTGCATGGAGCCTGCTTCTCCCTCTGCCTATGTCTCTGCCTCTCTCTCTCTCTCTCTCTCACTGTGTGACTATCATAAATAAAAAAATAAAAAAACAGCCTTTCAAGAGTCTTTTGAACCATGGTGTTTGCAAGTTAAATACTTATTAATGGAGATAATCAGTTTTGATTAATGGTAATATTCCTTAATATTTTAGATTTTTAGATGAGATTGTAAAAAAAGAATATCCATTTCTGGAGGTAGCTTTTGAATAAGAGCACTTTTTAAATGTAAAACTGCATGAAATCTACATTCTATTCTGGTTTTGTTTACTAGGATCTATGTTCTCACAAGCTATGAAGAAATGGGTGCAAGGAAATACTGATGAGGTAAATTCTACTTTTAGTGTAAAGAAATTCCTATTTCTTTGGAATAAAGAAATAGGCACCATGTCTGAATAAGGTTTCAAGTTTTCTGTTTCTTTAGTTCCTATGTTTAAAGGGCATGGCACATTGCTCCCTTATCCAGGATGTAACAAGAAAGGGTGGTCCCTCTTTAACATCTGACAATTGCCTCGTGGGGGCAGTGCGGGATCTTTAGTACAGAGACTCTGGCCACTGAAAAATATGCATGCCTTAAAGTTTCCATCAATCAGCAGCATCATTAGAAACAAAAAGCTCAAATGTTTGCTGCTTCACTGTAAGTTTATAGAAGAGGATTGCTTTTTTTACCAGTTAAGTACATTGAGAGAGGTGAGTGGAAAAAGAAAAATTTTTGTTTTGCTCATCTAACATGAAAATAGTCATGTAGCTGACCCTAGAAGACAGTGAGTGAACAGCATGTTAGTGTAGCCACAGTGTGGTCCAGGTCCCTTCATATATGGAATGTGCTTCTTATCCAAATAAGTAGAAATGATATGCATATACACTTGTGTTTAGAGCGCTGATAGTGTAAGTCTTGATTTTTTTCTAATGAATTACCATTAGCAACAGTTTGAATTTTTTTTGTTTTGTTTTGTTTTTTTTAAGGCCCAAGAAGAGCTAGCTTGGAAGATTGCTAAAATGATAGTCAGTGATGTTATGCAGCAGGCACAATATGATCAACCCTTAGAGAAGTCTACAAAGGTAAGGATGACTTGTGTTCTGATCTAGTTTATATAAAACTGAAAAAATTCAATTCCAGATATATAAAAATGAAAAAGACATAAGGGAGACTCTTCTTCTGCCTTTGAAAGTTTAGCTGCTATAAAAACTACCCTCTTATTATGGACAACTAGAAAACTAGAAACTAAGTGAAACAACTATTTGCAGATCCTGGACGATAGTCAGCAAAGGTCTGTAATCCTTAAAAGAATGGTAACATTGATGTGATCCCTAACTCACTGCCCAGAAGCAGTTTCCAAAGTCCAGGGAGGTGAGACCCAAACATAGTTCATAGTGTTGCTGAATTAAGGAGTCATAAATCAAAGTTTGGATAATCCAAGGTGGCTAGAAGTCCTAGAGCAGGGTACCAGAAAAGGAGCTTCACAGAAAGAAAGCTCCACAGTTTGTTTCTTTATAAGAGGTCCCCTGAAGTCCTTGGCCAAATAATGATCAATACATGTATTGGGTGAAACTGCATGGGGAGGGAAGAAAACTATCAGAAATTAGTAGGTTGAGCAATTCCTGAAACATGGGTTTAGAACTAGGTGACACCCTGCTGGCCAGTGTGGACTGATCTTGTAACATACAAGACATTGGGTAGTGTCCTCAGAAACCTTATGCTTTACTGCTGAAGCTAAATTAGCCCTAGAGTAAAGCACCTTAACCAAGCTTAAAAGCAACTTTTGAAGGATCAGACTGCTCATTAAATAACAACTGCATGCCAGAACAAAGGCCAACTTCTTAAAAGCAACACAATGAGGTTTAGCACTCAACAGTATAAAAATGACAGTGTCTGCCATCCACTGCATTACTGGGTATACAAGGAAGCAGAAGAACTTGACCCATTATCAGGAGAAAACACACCATCTATAGAAACCACACTCTAAAAAATACTATAATACAAAAGAACTAAAAAAATTGGGGAAAGGTAAGAAAGAATCCTGTGGGACAAATAGAAGACAAATAGCAAGATAGTAGGGTTAAATGAAATCATTCTAATTGCTACATTAAATGTAAATGGTCTAAATAGTCTAGTTAAAACAGAGATTGTCTGATTAGATAGATAATGGCAGAACCCACTGGATGCTCTCTGTAAGAAGCCCACTTTAAATATAAAGACATAAGCTAAAAATGAAAGGATGGAAAAGATATACCATACAGATGTTACCAAAAGTAAAACTTCAAAATGAGGAATATTACCAGGCAAAAAGGGAGGACATTTTATATGATAAAAAGTCAGTTCATCAAGAAGACATCAAGAATTTTAAGTGTGGGATCCCTGGGTGGCGCAGAGGTTTGGCGCCTGCCTTTGGCCCAGGGCGCGATCCTGGAGACCCGGGATCGAATCCCACGTCGGGCTCCCGGTGCATGGAGCCTGCTTCTCCCTCTGCCTGTGTCTCTGCCTCTCTCTCTCTCTCTCTCTGTGACTATCATAAATAAATAAAAATTAAAAAAAAAAAGAATATAAAAAAAAAAGAATTTTAAGTGTATGTGCATCCGATAGCAGAGCTTGAAAATGCACAAAGCAAAAACTGATAGTACTACAAGGAAAATACATAAATCCATAATGACTGTTGGAGATTTCAACAGCCCTATCTCAGTAATGGATAGAACAACACTATCAACCAACTTGACCTAAAGGACATTGACCTAAGGGAACAGTGCATTCAGCAGCAGCAGAGCGCACGTTCTTTTGGCCTACACATAGAACATTTACCAGATATACCATATTCTGGGCCATAAAACAGGTTTTATAAGGATTGAAATCATACAGCCTGTTTACTCACCACAAAGGAATTAAACAAGAAGTCAGCTAGAGAAGGAAATGTGGAAAATTCCCCAAGTATTTGGAAATTGAACAACAGACTTCTTAGTCTTCCATTGATTAAAGAAGAAATAAAAATGGAAGTTAGAAAATATTTTGGACTGGGATGCCTGGGTGGCTCAGTGGTTGAGTATGTGCCTTCGGCTCAGGGCATGATCCTGGGATCTAGTCATGCCTCAGGTTCCCCACAGGGAGCCTGCTTCTCCCTCTGCCTATATATCTGCCTCTCTCTGTGTGTCCTCATAAGTAAATAAATAAAATCATTAAAAAAATTTTTTTTGAACTGAACTAAAATGAAAATACAATAGAGTATTTGTGGAATACTGCTAAAGCAGTCCTTAGAAAGAAATTTATAGCATTAAATTGTTTATATTAGTCAAGAAAGAAGTTTTCAGTCATCTTAAACTTTTTCTTAAACCCAAAGAAAGCAAAAGAAGGAAATAATGAAGATAAAAGAATACTGGGGGCACTTGGAGTGGCTTAGTCAGTTAAGCATCCAACTCTTGATCTCAGCTCAGGTCTTGATCTCGGGGTCATGAGTTCGAGCTCTATGTTGAGCTTTAAAAAAAAAGTGAATATCAATTACATAGATAATAGAGAAAAATCAAAAGCTGGCTCTTTAAAAAGACCAATTAAATTGATAAGCCTCTAGTGAGACTTCCAGAACAGATTAGATATGAATTACCAATCCCAGAATTAAAAAGAGGGGACATCACTACAGATCCTAAAGTTATTAGAATGATAATAGTGGAATATTATGAACAACTTTATGCTAATAAATTCAACAACATGAATGAGATGGAGAAATTCCTTGAAATGCATAAATTACCAAAGCTTACTCTAGAAGAAATAAGTAACCTAAATAATACTGTAGCTATTAAATTGAATTTGAAGAATTAATATCCAAAATATATATGGATAAATAATTTGAATTAAAAAAATGAGCAAAGGACCTGAAAAGACATTTTTCCAAAGACATTCCAAATGGCCAAAAGGTACATGAAAAAGTATTTATTATCATTAATCCTTAGGAAAGTGCAAATTATAACCACAGTTAGATATTACCTCATACCTGTTAAGATAACTGTTATCAAAAAAGATAAGCAATAACAAGTGTTAACAAGGATGTAAGAAAAAAAGAACCCTTGTTCACTGTTAGAATGTAAATTGATATAGCCATTATGGAACACAGTATGTAGATTCCTCAAAGAATTAAAAATAGAATTACTGTATAGATCCAGCAATCCCACTTCTGGGTATATATTTGGAGGAAATGAAATTATTACCTCAAAAAGATACCTGCACCCCATGTTCATTGCATAATTTATAATAGCCAGGTGCTACATGGAAATAATCCAAGTGTCACTGACAGTTAACTGGATCAAGAAAATTTAGCCATAAAAAACATGAAATCTTGCCATTTGTGACAATATGGGTGTACCTTGAGGACATTATGCTAAGTGAAATAAGTCACATTGACAAATACAGTGTGATTTCACTTATATGTGGAATTTTAAAAAGTCGAATTCATAGAAACAGTGGGTAAAATAATAGTTGCCAAAGACTGGGGGTTAGGAGAAATGAAGAGGTATTGGTCAGAAGGTATAAATCTCCAGTTACAAGATGGATTAATTCCGGAGATCTCCTACGCAGTGTGGTGACTGTAGTTAACAGTATTGTATTATATACTTGAAAGTTGCTAATGGAATAGATTTTAAGTATTCCTACTATTTTGTTAAAATGGTATTTATCTGAGGTGATAGATGTATTAACTAATCTGTAATAATCATTTCACAATATGTATGTATAGCTAATGATCACATTATATACCTTAAACTTATACAGTGTTATGTCAATCATAATAATAAAATTGGGGGATGGGAAAGAGAAAGTCAGTTTCCTTCCCCCAAAGAAAACTCCAGGCCCAGATGGAATTTAAAGAAGAAATAATGCCAATTCTAGACAAAGTTCTAGAAAATTGAAGAGGAGGTGATATTTCCCAGCATATTCTATGAGGCTACAATTACCTTAACACCAGACAAAGACATTACAAGAAAAGAAAAGATGCTAGTGTCTCTCTTGAACATACATGCAAAATCCTTAACAAAAATACAGGAAGGGGTAGATGCTTGGGTGGCTCAGTTGGTTAAGCATCCAACTCTTGGTTTCAGCTCAGGTCCTGAAATCAGGCCCTGCGCTCAGCAGGGAATCTGCTTGAGGTTCTCTCCCCCCACCCCAACTGATAAAACTCACAGCTAAAATCATACATAATGGGGAAAGACTGCCTGATTCTAGGAAGAAAGGAAGGATGTTTGCACTGGAAGTCCTAGCTAGTGCAAAAAGGCAAAGAAAAAAAAAGACCTATAAATTGTAAAGGAAGGAGTAAAACTGGTTTCCTTGCAGAAGACCTTATTATTTATGTAGACCTTCCCAAAGCTGATTTATCCACTATGATAGTGACTAACCATGTATGCATAATACAGAACATTTCTGTTGTCACAGAAGGGTCTGTTGGATGATAGTATCTTAAGGAATTTACAGAAAAGCAATTAGAACTAAGGTTAGCAGTGCTAAAGGATAAAAGGCTAATATACAAAAATGAAGTACATTTCTATACACTAGCAATTAACAGTTGGAAATTGAGATTTATTTATTCATTCATTCATTCATTCATTCATTCATTCATGAGGACACACAAGATAGAAGCAGAGATATAGGCAGAGGGAGGAGCTGGCTCCCTACAGGGAGCCTGATGTGGAACTGGATGCCAGGACCCCAGGATGACACCCTTAGCTGAAGGTAGGTACTCAACCACTGAGCCACCAGGTGCCCGGAAATTAAAATTTAAAAAAGGATCCCATCCATAGTAATATCCCAAAACCTAAAATTCTAAGAATATATTTAATAATATGTGTAAGATTTGTACAATATAAACTATAAATAACCAGAATAAAGATTTAAATAAAAACAAATCATATTTGTGAATCTAGAGACTCAATGTTGTTAAGGTGCTGTATTAAGGTGCTGTATTTCCTCAGGATGATGATGATGATGATGACTGAGGTATAACTGACATAGAACATTATGTTAGTTTCAGGTATACAGCATAGGGATTTGATATTTGTATACATTGCAAAATTATCACCACAAATTTTCTTTCTTGTGATAAGAACTTTTAAGATCTGCTCTCTTAGCAACTTGCAAAAATGTTATACAGTATTGACTGTACTCTCCATGCTGTACAAGATTATCCAAGATTACTGATAGATTCAGTACAATCACAATAAAAATTCCAGCAGCGTTTTTTGTAGAAAGTGACAAGATGATTATAAAAGTTATTGGAAGATTTGGGGATCCCTGGGTGGCGCGGCAGTTTGGCGCCTGCCTTTGGCCCGGGGCGCGATCCTGGAGACCCGGGATCGAATCCCACATCGGGCTCCCGGTGCATGGAGCCTGCTTCTCCCTCTGCCTGTGTCTCTGCCTCTCTCTTTCTCTCTCTCTCTCTCTCTCTGTGACTATCATAAATAAAATAAAAATTAAAAAAAAAAAGTTATTGGAAGATTTGAAGTAACTTGAATAATAAAAAATATGTGGGGAGAAATTGGAAGACTAACCATACGTGGATACATTTACTATAAAGTTGCATGATCAAGGCAGAGTGATATTAGCATAAGGGTAGACACACAGAGTATAGAACTAAGCCCAAATATATGAAGTCAATTGATTTTTGACGTATATGCCCAGGTAATTCAGATAAAAGATAGTTTTTTTAGTTTATGGTACTAGGACAACTAGATATATATACAGGAGAAAAATAAATCTTCTTCCTTGATAGTACATACAGAATCAGTTCAAAGTGGATCATTGATCTGAATGTCAGAGCTAAAACTAAAACTCAGAAAATCTTTGTGATTTTGGGTTAGGTGAACCTAACTCATACAAAGTATGAACCATAAAGGAGAAAAATGAATAAATTAATCTATATCAAAAGTAGAAACTTGTACTTGTTAAAAGACGCTGTAGAGAAAATGAAAAGGCAAGTTACAGACTGGGAGATGGTATTTGCAAACAACTTTCTGAGAAGAGTTGTATCCAGAATAAAGAACTCTTAAGCTCAATAAGAAGACCGACAATCTGATGTTTTTTAAATGGGCAAAAGATACAGACATTCCACCAAAGAAGATAAACAGATGGCAGATATTCACATGCAGACGTGCTCAACATCTTTTGTCATGAGGGAAGTGCTGACTGCAGTCACAATGACACACAGCTACTTAAGGGGATGGCTAAACTTACACTGACCTGGCAATTCAAGAATGTAGAGCATTGTGGACATATTACTGGTGGAAATGCAAAATGCTGCAGCCACTTTGAAAAGCAATTTGGCAGTTTCTTAAAAAGTGAGACACATACTAGCCAAGTATTTCATTAGGGAACTCCGATGTCAGATTGTTTTTTGAGTTTCCTTCTTGGACTCATCATATTTCCCGGAGAAAACACTAGCAGTCTCTGGCCTGGAGGATGAAGGCCAGGTTACCAATGTTTGAGGAGCCAAGTGGGGAAAAGCTAGGGAAGACTCAGTATTCCTTATATATACCTCTCCTCAGTCTCTCTCCTGTCAGTACAGCGTCCTTGTCTTTGGCCGGGCCTGGTGTATCTCAGCCCTGAGATCCTTTGCTTTATTCTGCTCACAGAAGAAGGCTCAGATTTTCCTACTAAGATTGGTTTTGGAGCAGGGGCTGGCTGATCAGAATTGCAGAACAGTAACTGTAGACTATTAACTTATAAAACAGACTTTTAAAGAAATCCTTGTGTGGGCACCCATCCCCTATCCCATTTACCAGTTCCCGGGCTTTGAGGGAACCTGCACTATAAAATCAAGTTGCTTCTCCCTTTTCTCCACTTGCATTTCAGTCATTTACCTCTCATCCACTTGCTTCCAGCTTCTGAAATTTTGTTGCTATTTCTTTTTTCTTTCTTTTCTTTTCTTTTCGTTTTGTTTCTTTTCTTTTATTTTCTTTTTTCTTTTTTCTGTCTTCCTCTCTTTCTCTCTCTCCCTCCCTCCTATATTAGGAAGGTGTGAATTGAGTAAGTGTGATCAATTCCCCATCTTCGGAGGTCAGCAGCTGCGATAGGAAATCCTGACTTCCACAAGCTAATACTGTTTCTCTATAGCTTCACCAGCTGATTCTAGCTGTGTGTGTGAGAGACATACAAGTAACCTTCAGAAAGTTGAAGGCCGCCAAGTAGTTTGCACCCTACCCCAGTCCTCTGTTCAAGCCAGAGATTTCGCAGTTTTTTTTAGCAGTTTGACTTTTCTGACTTGAACTGATTCCCATAGACTTAATGCAATAGGATGTTCCTTATAAAATAGGCATTAAACTACTCCTCTATTATTTACATTAACAAAAACTAGGAATTAGAATTAAATATGTTCAAATGACATCCCATATGACCTACAGTAGTTTGGAGGGCTTGCATTTAGAGTTAGGCTCAGTATCACCTGTTTCTTGCCAACTATTTACTCCAAGAACTGTCATTACCAGAGCTTGGTTTAATTTTCAACTTTGCACAGAGCTAATTCACACCAAAGCTCTGTTCACTTTTTTTTTTTTTAGCTCTGTTCACTTTTGCAGATTCTGTCTTCTTTTCTTTGTAAGGGTGATAATTTTTATCTATATTTATCTTCAGTGGCTCAGGCAAACCTAAAATAGCAAAGAGCAAGGTAAAGGTGTGTGAAGTTGTGATTCCCCATTATCGCTGATGGTCAAGTGTTTAACAATTTGAAAATGTTCTTCTAGGCACCATTTTAGAAAGCAGGTATTTAAAATTAAGGCTTTTCATTTGAGTTATATGTTCAGATTTTATTACCATGTGCTTTTTATTTTTAGGATATATAGATTTTGCTATATTTTATTTTTTAAGCTTGCTAGTCCTTTTCTTTGGCTGGCTAAGATATCTGTCCTTTAGGGATCAGCAGTATATTAGTATAAAAAAAGTGCTATGCTAAACAGAACTTGTTCATTCCACTTTCAGTGAACATATGTGACCTTTTGCAAGTTACTTTTCTAAGCTTGCTTTCTATCTATCTATATCTATCTATCTATCTATCTATCTATTTGAAATAGAGAAAGAGAGATCACAAGAAGTGGGTAGAGGTACAGGAAGAACAGGACTCCCCGCTGAGCAAGGGGCCTGACAGGGACTCCATTCCAGAACCTTGAGATCATGACCTGAGCTGAAGGCAGCTACCCCACCAACTGAGCCACCCAGGCACCCTCCAAGCCCTATTTACTCATCAGTAGATCAGAGAAATTGGACAAGACAGTCTCATAAGATCCCCTCCTGATTCTCATTCCATGATTATATGAATGTGAGACATCCTACTTACATGAAAGCATACCCAGCCTCTCTAGCCCATGTTGAAGCCCCTCTGCTTTGAATATCGTACTTTATGCTTATCTATAGAATGTACTTGGGCATTTAACATAAACTACCTCACAGCATTTCTAAATTGTTTCATGTGTATATGTCCCACGGACCCTGTCTCCTGGGATGTTTGTTTCTTCCTCAGTGCTGTGGGTAAAGGGGTCTCAGCCTCTGGAACCTTGTGTCAGGTGATGAGAAGAGTTTTGGTGGGGGCGGGGGGGGGGGGTTGTTTCTAAAGGTGTTGGGTTATTTTGTATTACAGCCCTCCTGATTTAATGAATCCCCTATGGATTGTCATTTAAGTTGCTTTAGGGTTTTCCCTGTTATAAACAATACTTTAAATAATGTCTGTGTATATAAATCTTTGCCCTCTCTTATGAGTATGCTCTGTGGTTAATTCCTGTCAAAGAGTAGATATTTCATTCTAATATCTGTTGCCAAAAGGGAAAGATAAAAGCAGATCTGAGTGCTGGTACTTGTTATTTTTTTTTTAATTTTTCATTTATTTATGATAGTCACAGAGAGAGAGAGAGAGGCAGAGACATAGGCAGAGGGAGAAGCAGGCTCCATGCACTGAGAGCCCAATGTGGGATTTGATCCGGGGTCTCCAGGATCGCGCCCTGGGCCAAAGGCAGGCGCCAAACCTCTGCGCCACCCAGGGATCCCTGGTACTTGTTATATAACCTTAGGGTAAGTTGCTTGACCTTTTTAAGCTTCCTTTCATTCATATGTAAATGAAGATAAATTACAGTATTTTACCTCAAGTTTGTAGTCAGATAGATCCTGGCTGTCATAAGTGCTGGTATGTAGTAAACACTCAGTAAATGTTGGTTCTGTTCTTAATCTGTAATGATAATATGTCACTGGTTATAAAAATGTGCCTTACGTTTTTCTTTTTCTTTTTTTTAGCTATGACTCAAGACCTGAGATAAAGGAAATCTGCTTTTGAAAAATAAGAGAACTTTTTTCCTTTGGTTGGATTCTTCAACACAGCCAATGAAAACAAAGCACTGTATTTCTTTTCACTGAGATATCACTGTTGTTCCCAAGAAAGAATGGCAGACAATCCTAGACTTCCATCATAAGCAGAGTGACATGTAGACATATTTGCTGCACATGATGTTCACACAGTGAAAGTCATAAAGAGACAAAGTGGTATTGTTTACATTACTAGAAAATTAATAGCTTTCCAATGGCAATAACCCATTTATGAAAGAGTTTTAGTCCACTGGAATAGACAGGGACCACATACTGTGGGAGGCAGATAAGCATAGAGCTGATATTTGATGCACATCTTGTAATGATAAACCCATCCCTAAAAGTATCCTAAAGCAGGTACCAGACGTGCTTTTCTTTGGCCTCCTAAACAAACAGGTGAGTCAGCCCCTCCAAGAGCCAGGCAGCTCAGAGTGGCAGTGTGGTGCTAGCAGATTGTTTTCCTTCAGTGGACCAGGGCAAGGGCTCCCTGGCCGTCTTCCTTCACAGAGGCATTAATTTGGAAGGAAGCTAGCTGACAGGTCGAGTCTCGGTGACATTGTCCTTCCCTTTGGTGACAGTATGCAATTTTCACATTTTAATGGCTCCTGAGATGCAGTATACTGAAAACCAGTCTCTCCCTCACTAGCAAAGATGAGTCCCCTTGACTCTGAGCATTAAAACTTGCTCTTCTGGAATACTGTGCTCCAAGTTACTTAACTTTCTCCCCAGACTACATGTGGAAAAGAAGGAATAGTAACAATCACTCCAGGTTCCCCCCCAGTGATAGCTTGGACAAAATGTTCATTCTCCGATTGTATGGTTTTTGTTTTGTTTTTTCCTTTTTTTTTTTCTTTGAAGATTGGCAAGCAAGGTTTGGGGATAGGGAAAGCACTCAACCTTGACTGCCTCCCCCTTCTTTGATGTGAGCTGGGAAGTAAGTGTGCAGCTGGCGGCCTTTTTTCCTTCAGTCTCTAAGGAGCGCAGGAGACCCCCTCACTGCACTTGCGCTCAGTCAGCTCCTGGGGCGGGGCCTTGCTGCCATCAGCACCGCTGCCCCACTGACGAGCACACTCCACTGGCCGGGCAGTGCCAATGTTTCTTCACTGCACATGACTGAAGGGGAAGAACATTCTCTTAGGTGTTACTGCTTTTGCTCAGACTTTGCAAAAAAAAAAAAACAAAAACAAATTATATATATATACATATATATATAAAATATATAATTATTAATCACCTCTGTCCTTGAGAAAGCCTTGAATGAATAGAGAATTTATTCCATTGCAATATTTGATTGTATAGAGGCACACTGTTTCATCAACAGAAGAAGCAAAAGGCTGTGTATAAGTTTTTGGTACTATGTACCACCTCTGTTATTCTTCTAAAGCGAAGTATTCATGTACTTAAACCATATTCTATTTAATTGTGTTTGATTTAAAAAATATATATATATGAATTATATTTAAAATTGTGTCAACTTCCTGCTTTCAGGGCATTTATGGCTCTTCTACTGAAATGTGTTGATTCTTCCAAATATTTCCATTTGCTTTACAAAACCCAGACATGAACCACTCCTGGACTTAGCCTTGTGTTTGAAGTGTACGCCATAGACTTGAGGTTTTATTAGGTGTAATTGCTGTGATTAACTCATTTTGTTCTTTAAAAAAAAAAAAAGTATTTCCATCCTTTCACTTTGCTTCAACCTTTAAGTAACAGAAAAGCAATATAAAGGTCATAGAATAAAATGTGGTTTTGGGTGACTTGCTGCCTCTGCATGTTTTGGAATAACCATTTCTGTAAGATTCTAGGCTATTTAAGCTAGTACTTTCAGTTATGATAATATATAGTAATTTCTTGGTATACATTTTGTGCTTCTGAGCTAAAGATGTCAGTACTTGTAATGTTATTACAAAGAAAAGAATAGCAAATTGGAGACTTGGTTACTTTTCTCTGCCCTACCTGCTGTGGGACACAGTGGCCAACTGTGGCCTGAAATTATTAGATTAATATTTGATCGGAAGTAGATCCTTGTACTGATGTTAAAATTGGAATTGGATTCAGTCTGGCACCACTGTGTTTCAGCCTCTATGCAGTGTGCCCACAAAATACAGTGCCTCAGCAGGATTTTCATAGGCTCAAGGAATCAGTTGAACATCCATCTTTATCATGTTTATCAATGCAAATTGTTAGAAAAGATGTTAGTGAAAAAGCACTACCTTTTGTAGTGAAAAAGCAGTACCTTTTGTAACTTGCCATGTCTTTATCACTCCTGTAAGATTTGATGAAAGTAAAAAGTAAATGTCAACCGAATCCAGTGAAGAGCAATAAAACAGGGAGCAACTTATTGTAACTTTTTCGACTTGGGTTTCAGTATTTGGTAGAGCTTTATGAAATGTAAGTAATGCACATTTCTGGAGCTGTATTGAATTCAGTAGGAGTTTGGAGGAGAAGGTCACTCTGAATTGTAGAAAATTACAGACAACTCTTGTTTTAAGTTCCAGTAGCTAAGCACCTGCTGAAGGAGCTCTTCTGCCTCTCTTTCTATTGACACTGTTTGGGGGTACCTGCCTGACTCCTACTGACCCTGCCCTCATTCCTGCAGGAACCATGTCTGTACACTAATGACATCATTCCCCTTACATCTCCCCACATACCAGTTGATTAGACCAGGGTTGAACTTCTGATCCAAACAGGCTCAAGACAATTCTTAAGAATTTAAGAATTCTCCTTAAGAAGGAGAGATACCTTCTGGGATTGCAGTTTGTGTGGGGCCCTTAGAAAGTCAGGACCTGTGAGCCACCCTACACATGCTGAGAGGTTCAGAAGTAGGAAAACATGAGTGAGTGCAAGTGAGTCAGATCAGCCACTTGAGTTAGCCTCGAGAACTTAACTGGTTTTTGGATCTGGTTCTCCATCCTTGCTGTGGACTCTGTTCACCCCTCAAGTAGCCTTAAAATGCATTTGGGGTTTTCAAAAATCAGTCTGAAGAGAGTTTTAATTAAAACATGGGACCAAAAGGACCTTGACTAAAGTACTACCAGACTGTTCTAATTACAAATCATCATGCATCCTCAGCATGTTTGCAAAATGCCCCTAAATTCTAGGGAATTTTTCTTTAGTAAACCTTCTTTCGTTATTTTGTGAATTCTCTCAAAACAGAATCCTCAACTAATGGAGCTAAAAGACATTGCCTCATTCTTATAGGGAGGAGTTACTCGGGCCCAGGAAAAGGGTGTGGGATGGGATAGTCACCATTAGAACTCAGGCCTTCAAAAAAAAAAAAAAAAAGAACTCAGGCCTTCTGGACCAGAGCCTTGTCATGCTTCCCAGCATCCTTCCAAAGAATAAACACCATCCCCGCTTTTAGCAACTGTAATAAACCCCAAAATAGAGGGCATTTCTATTAATGAGTAACTGAAAATAAGCTTCAAATGATGGAGTGATCAATCCCTGCAGTGATTATCACAAAATAGGTACATGCTGACCACTTCTGTGGACTAGTCAAGACACCCGGCCTTTGGCTGGAACCGTAAGTGGGAGTAAATCCTAGCGAAACTTTCAAGGTTACAACTTAGGAGACCCACATGTTATAATAGTAACCTGATGAGACCCCTTACAGATAAGCACTCTGGTTACTTAGGAGGCCTCCCTGGCTGGGCAGGGTGGGGATGGCTCCGAGTAAGAAGTGTGGTACTGTGTTTATACGGGACAGGTGGGAATGGCCATGGCGTGGCCAGTGTTGGAGGGATCAGTATAAGCAAAATTCTGGAGGGCATTCGCACTCAGGGAGAAAGAAGTTCATCTGCTTGCCTGTCACATCAGGGTAGTTATTTCTGCCTTAGTAATTTTATGCAACCAAATATTTCCTTAGTCTGTTCCCCTCAAACCGCCTACTCTGGCACAGTGAGGGTGTCTGAACTCACCTGGAATAGTTAAGCCCATTGCCTAAGGGTGGTAGTACATCCCCCTTCCCCCAGGTACCATTGAGGCACCTCTACAACTGCTTCTTTAGTGTCCCCTGTGTTTGTGAGCACAGGCTGGGGCAACTGAGCCGTCAAGGCCTGTGGTGCGCAGGCAAGGTGCTAGAAAGGGTGGGCTTAAGTTCAGCTCAGAGAGAGCTGGGAATTGCCAAGGAGCAAATAAGAGGATTGTGGTGACTGTTGTTTCCCCGGACTGGACTTTGGGTATCTGAGTCCCTCATCTTGAATGTGCCTTGAGGCTCCTCCCAAATGATTCCCCGCTGGCCTCTGCCTGCATTGCAGTAAGAGTCCTGCGCACCACGCACCTTGTGGAAAAGCCCCAGCTAAACAGTGCCATGGGCCTCCACACTGCTTAGCTCTGAGCCACGGGCCCAGCCTAGCGGGCTCGCCACAACCCAGGGGGCTCCACTGAGACCCTTGGTTTCCTCTTCTTGACAGAAATCAACCTTTGTTCCTTCTAATGACAAAGCCACTGATTAAGCAAATGTTTGCCAATTCCGAAGTATTTTAATGCCTACTAAGTGCCAGGCTCTGTTTATAGTGCAATGTTACAGGAATAAAAGAAAGTTCTGAGCCCCCTGGAGCTTCTGTTCTGCTGAGGAGGAGATAGACATTGGAAGCTCCATCTATAGTGTGTGCTGGTATTTTTTGACTCAAGATAGCCTTTTGAGCCTATGATTTAACATCTTTTCCTTACAAAGCTTTGCAAGAGGTCACTAGGCTTTCCTGACCCATGGGGTAGAAGTGGCCTAAGGAGGGGTCGCTCTTCTGAGAGCACCTGCCCCTCGTGGACCAGTTGCTGTGCCATTCCATTTATTCCCTGAAGGACTAGATATGCTCAGGTGTTGAACACCTATCTGACAGCAGGGGGTGGGCCCCTTGATGTCTGAGGCCATCAAGTCTGAGTAGGGTAGGCTTAGAAGAGGCCAGAGGATCAGTCTCAGCCCCCTGGGGTTCTGCAGAGCTTTGGGAAATGTGAATTCTTAGAAACCAGAAACAAGAAGGCTAGTGTAGTTATCACACACACGTGATACCAAATCCCGGCCTTGGAAGAACCTAGCTAGCTATTGAGCTGATTCCATGAGGTTATCAGCTCTTTCTGAGTTCTGCTTTAATGATAATGACAATAAACAGCATAACTGAATACGTAACACCATGCCAAGCACTGGTAAGGTAAGTACCTGCTTTCCCCTCGTGTGAGGGAGGCTGAGGCTTCAGAGGCCAAGGAAACCAATCCAGGCACTGACCCTGCCCTCTTCCCCACTACTCCGTTCTGTTGTAGATCTTCCTCAGCTCTTCTCTCATTGTGCTGCTTATTTGTTCTCACTAAAAACTGGTATAGGGCAGCCCCCGTGGCGCAGCAGTTTAGCGCCGCCTGCAGCCTGGGGTGTGATCCTGGAGACAAGGGATCGAGTCCCATGTCAGGCTCCCTGCATGGAGCCTGCTTTTCCCTCTGCCTGTGTCTCTGCCTCTCTCTGTGTGTGTCTCTATGAATAAATAAATAAAATCTTAAAAAAAAAAAAAAGACTGGTATAGCAGATGCTGAAGGTTTCTGGAAGAGGGGATTGTGGCTTTAAAACAATCCATCCGTGACCTGTGGTAGTTCTTAAACTTTCACATGCTTCAGGATCTACTGGAGAACTTGTTAAAACGTGGATTTCTGGGCCTAACCCTGTTTCTGTTTTAGTTGGTCTGGGGTAAGGGCTGAGAATTCCCATTTGTAACACATTTCCAGGTGATGCTACTGCTGCTCCCGAGATCAGACTTTTGAGAATCACTGCCTTTAAATTTTCCTGTAAACTGGGAACTGAATATTATTCATTCCCTTTTATTGGAAATGCCCATGCTACACAGAAGTGGAGTTTGAGGCGTATTACTCGTGAGTCACCAGAACAATCACATAGATCCTTTATTCGTATTCAGATGTTAAAGCCAAAAACACCCAAACAGCACCCCACTGTCTCAGACACTGAGCAAGTCTGAGATCGTGGAGGCAAATTTCTAGGGTAAGGCTTAAGAGAAGCCACAGTCTAGTCTCAGCCCCATGATCTCCTCTGCCACTTGTCCCCATGTTCCATGCCTTTGCCAGGAAGTGCACCTGCCAAGTTCCTCCTGGGCTGCGACTTTAGGCTGTTGTGGTCACACTGAAGGTCCCAGTGGAATCTCTTGTGCAATCTCTGTCTGGTCCATTTCTTTCCAGTCCCCCAGGTCCTTGATGCCAACTGCCCTCTGAAGTCTTGATCATGCCTTTCCTGACCTGTCTCTCCTTTGCTGTCCTTTTCAAGTCCCTCCCATAGGACCTGGTTCTTCCTTTCTTCCCCTCCCAATCTCCACTCTCCCTGTTTGTTCCTTCAGCATATGCTTCCTGAGGATTTATATGCCTCTTCTAGTTGCTGTGAATATAGCAGTACCCAGAATGCACATACTGCCCACCCTCCTTACAATCTAGAAAACAATGACAGTTCATGCGACAAGTGTGGTGGGAGAGCCCGAGGAACCTGTTAGGGGCCGTCTAGGTGGACCCCTCTTTGTGAGCCACAGACTTCCCAATCATCTCAATCTTCCTCCAGAGCATGTCCATTCTGCATGTCACTTTCCTCAAGATAACATTTCTTCCCAGTCCTGACACATGCAGGCCACTCTTCTCCCTCCCCCCACCCCCACAACTGGACCAGGACTTCATATTGGCATTGTCCATGACTGGCCACTGCTGGCCCAATGCTATTTCTGTACCCTTGCTCCATATTCTCCCTTGCTACATGGGGAGGCTGTCCTCTCATCTCTGCCGCCTGCCTGGCTCCAAGACACTCCCAGCTATCTCCAAGTCTTTGATGCTTCATCAAAGACTACTTCATTCCCACTCCAAGAAACTTCACTGGTCCATGGTGGTGATCCACCCAGCAACCCAGCTTAGAGCTCTTTGGCTGCCTTTGTTCTCTTCAATCACATCCATAATTGAAGATCTTGTCATCTCCAACTGCTCTACTTCTGGTCGCTCCTCACATTTTAGCCCACCATAACCTCAAATGATGCAAGTACAGTTATAGACTCCTGCTGGGATGGGTGAAAAGATGAGTGGGAAGAAACTTAGTAATTATTCCAGGGGGTATACTCTCATTATTACAAGATTTAGGTTTTGTAAACCAGCCTTTCAAAGAGCAACTTCAAGAGCAATAAATGAATACTTTTGTTGTAAGGATTATAAACCTGCACCCACATGATAAGTTGGGAGTAGGGGGCAAACTGTCCTAATGTGACGACTTGGATCAAACTTATCAATGACAGTGTCAGACAAGTATTTTAAAATGCTGTATCTCAAACAACTTAGATGCAATTGAAGGATATACACTTGAAGAAACCATGGCTATGGATACAATGAAGACAATGTCCAAGATGCATGTAGACTTTGAATAAAATTGTTACTTGACATGTAAGAATGGGGGGGAAGCAGTATTTTGTATTAATGTATTATTGTATATAATGTTATTTTAAATATGCATGTGTAGCTCAATAAATTAGATATTATAACGAGACATCTGATTATTTCATCAACATTCCTAAAAGTTTAAATTGATTTGGATTGATCCCTTAATTTTAAAAATCTGTTCATTAGATAGAGATTTGCCTTAAATATAAGATTACCTATATCATTAATGAACTCCCTGTTGCTGCTGAATAAGTCCAAATTCCTTACGTAGCATTTAACACCCTGACTGATCTAGCTGCCTAGATCTTGGAACGCTAGACTTTAAACCATTCCTCTTTCCACCCTTTCTTCAGTGGGCTTTTACATCTCTGAGCTCATGCCTTTGCTCAAACATGCCTACAGTTTAAATGTCCTCCCCCACACTCTGCCTAAAGAAGTCCTTCTCACCTCTAAAGGCTGGCTTGCTCCTTCCTCTGCCTCTTACTCCAAAAACCTCCCCTGGTGCCCAGTCTGTCTGAGGTGCCCGAGCACGTCCTCACACAACATCCAATGGTGTTGGATTGGATGATATCCAGTGGTGTCATGGACAGTTGGTTTTGGGCCTGTCTACTTCATCAGATGTGTGTAAACTCTTCCCAGGGAAGATATGGTGTTGATCCATGGGGCATGGCCCAGAAGACGCTGAAGGGGGAAAAAAAAAAAGCTGGCTTTAAATGAGGCCCAGGTAATGGCCTTCCAGGCACTTCTATCCAGAATCAGAGCTAAGTCTTCCTATGTCTTGGGGGCTGAAAGAGTCCTTGCTACCTCCTCCTAGAAAGAGGCTGATATTGAGATGCCACTTTCTTGCACTAGTACAGCAGTTCATAAGGTTTGGTTCACAAGTACCTATCTGTTTTGAGATCCTTTCAGGAGGTCTGCACGGTCAAAATTATAACACTAAGACATTAACTGCCTTTTTTCACTGTGAATATTTGCACAGACAGTGCAAAAACAATGGTGGGTGAAACTTCTGTCACCTTAGGAGGAATCTGGACAGTGACACCAAACTGTACCAGCAGTCATTGTATTCTTCACCAACATGCACTTGTCCTAAAAAAATTTTTTTGATAGAATAAAAGCCAATCTCCCATAAGAATGTCTTTAGTGAAGCAGAAACTGATTAATTTTATTAAATCTCAACCATCAAATATATATATATATTTTTAAATTTTATTTATTGATTCATGAGATACAGAGAGAGAGAGGCAGAGACACAGGCAGAGGGAGAAGCAGGCTCCACGCAGGGAGCCTGATGTGGGAATCAATCCCGGGACTCCAGGATCATGCCCTGGGCCAAAGGCAGGTGCTAAACCGCTGAGCCACCCAGGGATCCCTATGTTTTTTTTAATATCAAGGGGGCCAAAATGAGAAAACTGTATAAAGCCCTTCTGCATAATCAATATAATGGGGGCCTCCAGGAAAAGCACTTATCCAATTGTTTGGGTTGTTAGCAGAACTGGTCACTGTTGTCATGGAATACTGTGAAAGAACAACTGGTTATTCAGACTTGAGTCTTCAAAAGACATTTTCTTGAAAACAAATGAAGCAAGCCTATGACTTTGAGAAGAAAACATTGACAGTATTTTTTGCCAAGGATAAAATGTGAGTTTTCATGCAAAATTTAGAATTTTGAAAAACCGGGATTTGCCACTGTGAGCTTGAGAGCTTCCTATTTTCAAAAGACATTTCTGTTGAGATTGATTAACAGATGTGATTTTTTTTTTCAGATACTGTATGATGAAATGTGTCAACATTTGGAAGAACTGCATAACCCACTGAACCAATATTCTCCAAATGACCAATGTGTGATGCACAAAACCAAGCTTGGATGAAAGCTTCATTCAAAGTGCAAGATCCACCAATAAAGTGTGAAGAGTTTCTGAGATGAAGAAGTTTGAGAACAGCTCCACTTGTCCAAACCTCAGGCTGGTAGTAGAAGCCACACCAAGGAGGCCAGACCTTATCTATACTGTGCTGTTGGTATGAAAACAGGTTCTATTACATATTGTGCTACATCCTTGCTGTGGGATCCTCAGCTTTTCCCTCACCTCTCAGGGCCTCTGCTTCATCTGCAGAAATAAGATAATGATTCTTTAGCGACTAGTAGTAGCAGAGAGAGACGTTCCCAGATTCAAGAAACATTTGATAATGCAATCAGAAGGTCTTCATGATATATTATGAAGAAGAGAGTGAAGAATTGGTTTTCTTTAATTACTACAAAGAAAGACCCTCTCCAGTATCTTACTTCCAAGGCTGCTCTCGTATTGCAGATCCAGCATTTCGCTCAGGCCCCTGGTTCCTCATTAGAGGCATGCATCTCTAATCATGAGGATTTATTTGGGTTGTTTGATTGCCAGCACTGGATAAAGGATCTTTCCTTCTTTTCTCCTCACTGTGCGAGAACTGCTGATCCAATGTCTTCACCCAACTCAGGAGGAAGTGAACATTCTGTCCTGACCACAGGGCCCAAAGCAGTTTCCTCTGCCTGCCTGAGGTCAGCCACAGAGCTGACACGCCAGGTCTCTGGAGAAGGAAGCTCACAAAGGCTGGAAGCCTGAAGTTAGCCCTCAGCACTGCTTTGACAGGGAGCAGGGGGGTATCAGGAAGCTGGCAGATGTGCTATCCTCCCCAAGGCTTTACAAGAGGAGCCTCCTCCAGAGAATTCACACAAACTTGATTCCATGAGTATCCAGAGATCAGGCTGAGAGACTCTCTCCAGAACAGCTCACATTAATCAAGCTCCTTGACACAGAAGCTGTGATGCAGAAATATACACTAGAGGACCAATTTATTGACTTATGAGAAAAAGTTCACTGTCAAAAAGTAAACCAGAAAGAGCATTTGGTAAGATCCAACACCCATTTGTGCAAACCAGGAATAGAAGGGAACTTTTCTCATCTTTGACGTTTGTCCAAACCCATAGAATGTGCAACACCAAAAGTGAACCCTAATGTAAACTATGGGCTCTGAGTAATAATGGTGTGGCGATACAGGTTTGTCAGTTGTAACAAATGCCCTACTCTGGTGCTGGATGAGGACAGTTGGGGACAATATGCGCGTGTGAGAATGGGGTGCATGTGCAAAATCTCTGTACTTTCTGCACCATTTTTAAAATTGAGATATATACTTGGCATATAACGTTGTATAAATTTAAGGGGCACAGCATATCGATTTGATACATTTATATTATGTAGTATTAGTTTTTTTTTTAAGATTTTATTTATTTATTCATAGACACACACAGAGAGGCAGAGACACAGGCAGAGGGAGAAGCAGGCTCCATGCAGGGAACCCGATGTGGGACTCGATCCTGGGTCTCCAGGATCACACCCCAGGCTGCAGGCAGTGCCAAACCGCTGCGCCACTGGGGCTGCCCCACTGTAGTATTAGTTAACACCTTTGTTATCAGGTCATTAATTACCCATTCTTCTAGTGGTAGGGACAACTTTCTGCTCAATTTTACTGTGATGATGATGTTGTTTTGTTAAGAACTGTACAAAGGCTTCTGATCTGACCCAGGGAAAAGTCAGAGTCCTTATAATGATCCATTAGACCCTGCAGCATCTGGTCTGTTTTTCTCTGTGACGTCATCTCCAATCACCTTCCCCTTGGTTCACCAGCTCCAGACACTCTGAGCTACAGGCACGCTCCTTCCTCGGGGCTTTTGCACTTGGGATTCCTTCTGCTTGGAATGCTCTCCATCTAAATATCTGAATGAATCACACCCTCTTTCCTTCATGTCTTTACTCAAATGTCACATTCTCAGTGGAACCATTCCTGATAGTCTTTTTAAAAACTGTATCCCTCTCTCTGTATTCCCTATCTCCCTTCCTAGATTTTGTTTTCTCCTTAGTACCTATCACTAGCTAACATCCTATTTTATTTATTCTATTTATGGTCTATTTCCCCCACCAGAGAATAAGCTTCCTAAGGGTAGACACTTTGTCAGTTTTGTTCACTCATAAGTACTTGTTGAATGAATGAATATGTGAACTGTCCAGTGGGCTAGAATGGTTGTGTCCAGAGATCATGACATGCCTCACCACCACAAAGCCAAATGGGAAGCCAGAGCTTCAGGGGTACTGAGTGAGCTGGAATTGGAGCCAAGGTCATCTGCTGATACAGGGTGATGGCATTGGAGACAATCACATCAAGACAACTAAAATTTCAACCAATATCCCCTTGATTCCACCTTTTTAATCTTCAAAGGTTATGAGACCCTTTCTGATTGGCACGGACTTTGTTCAACTTCATGATCTTGGGAATCATATTTGTTCTCTAAGGTATTTTCTTTAAGATTTGTTTTTTTAAGTAATCTCCACAGCCAACATGGGGCTCGAACTCACAACCTCCAGATCAAAAGATGTATGCTCTACCCACTGAGCCAGCCAGGCGCCCTAAGACATCTTGCATGAACTCTGCTGTGAGCCATTGTGCTGATTTTGAACTTTGACTCTTAGAGCCAACCATCTGTGTAGCCATCCTACAAAACGTCGGCTATGTAACGTTTCCATCATGGTCATCCTACGGCCCAACACAGTAGATGGAAGCAGAAGGGATGAGAGACATCACAAAACAGATGTCCCATTAATTTTTTTAAAAGATTTTATTTATTTATTCATGAGAGACACACAGAGAGAGGCAGAGACACAGGAAGAGGGAGAAGCAGGCTCCCTGTGGGGAGCCCAGTGTGGGACTTGATCCCAGCCAGGTGCCCTAAGATGTCCCATTTAATAAAAGCAAGTTGTTAAATTTTTGTTTTACACCTTAGGAAAAGGTAAGTTTCAGAGAGATTAAAAAATCAAACATAAAAAAACAAAGAAAAAAAAAAAACGCTTCCCAACTCACATAAGAAACCCAGAAGATGAGGGGGCAGGGAATACATGTTTAAAAATTAAAAATCTGTTTTGAGGAACACCATAAGCTAAGCCAATACATAAATTATAGGTTTGGAAAAACAATATTTTCAAGGCAAATGACAAAGTCTGTGCGTGTGTGTATGTGTGTGTATCATACAGTTCTTTGAAGAGCTCCAACATGTTGCCAGATATTAAATCACCAAAAAAAAACCCAAATCCAAATGGCCTACAAGTATATGAAAACACGTGCAGACTCCTTAGTTTCTTTTTTTTTTTTTTAAGATTTATTTATTCATGAGAGACACACACAGAGGGAGAGAGAGACACAGGCAGAGGGAGAAGCAGGCTCCACGCAGGGAGCCCGATGTGGGACTCGATCCTGGGTCTCCAGGATCAGGCCCTGGGCCGAAGGCAGGTGCTAAACTGCTGAGCCACCCAGGGATCACAACTCCTTAGTTTCTAGGAAAAAATCACATTAGAGAAAAATGGAACATTTTTTTTTTGCCACAAGAGTGGAAAACATCAAAGAAGTAGAAATGAGAACTGTGGTAGCATTTTAGGAAAACAATCTGGAAAAATCCATTACAGTTAAAAGTTCATATGTCCTTAGTCCTAGCAATCCCATTCCTGGCAATCTATTCCAAGTAGTAAGAGCCCTAATACATAATATATAGATAAATGTAGCATAGTTTATAGTGGCAAATATATGTACACACACATACAATAGGAAACAGTGAATGTCCAACAACAGAGGGTGATCGAATGTCTTCTGGTGCATCCACGATGATGTGGGTCGTTGAGCCTGATGGTCAAGAGAGAATTCTTGAGGAAGTTTCACAGTGAGCAAAAACGTGCTTTTATTAAAGCCCGGGGATGGGACCAGTGGGCAGAAAGAAGTGCACTTGTGCTTGTGAGGAGTGACTGATTAGTTAGTTAGGAGGTTGGGATAAGAAAGTCTTTGTGGAGGGCGCAAGGGTGGCTCAGTGGTTGAGCATCTGCCTTTGGCTCAGGTCATGACCCCAGGGTCCTAGGATCGAGTCCCTCATCAGGCTCCCCACAGAGAGCCTGATTCTCCCTCTGCCTGTGTCTCTGCCTCTCTCTGTGTCTCTCATGAATAAATAAAATCTTAAAAAAAAAAAAAAAAGGTCTTCGGAATTTGAGTACGTTGAAAGTGAAGTTTACAGGACCTTGGAGGCCCCGGCTATTGTCAAGACAAGGTTACCCTTTACTAGCTAGTAAAACATTAGTCATGAGACCCTGTGGGAATGCTATTTTCTATACCTCTCAGATGTGCATCAGTGGGCCACATGTTGTAAGATGATTCTTTTTTTTTTTTTTTAGATTGTATTTATTTATTTGAGAGAGAGAGAGCAGGCACAAGTGGGAGGCAGAGGGAGAGAGAGAAGCAGACTTACCGCTGAGCAGGGAGCCCGAAACAAGGCTTGATCCTGGGACCCTAGGATCAGGATCTGAGCCTAAGGCAGATGCTTAACCGGCTGAGCTACCCAGGTGCCTCAGATTAGCTGCTTCTTATTCTAGGTCTGCTTTCGACAGCTCTCCCTAGCTTGTGGGAGGCTTCAGTTACCTGCATGACAGGTAAATCAAAAGACAAAATTTATTTTTTAAAGATTTTATTTATTTATTCATGAAAGACACAGAGAGAGAGAGAGGCACAGAGACAGGCAGAGGGAGAAGCAGGCTCCATTCCATGCAGGGAGCCTGACTTGGGACTCTATCCTGGGTCCCCAGGACCACACCCTGGACTGAAGGTGGCACTAAGCCGCTGAGCCATCCCGGCTGCCCGACAAAATTTATTTATTCAGCAAACTGAGCCTTTATTATGGGTCAGGCACTTTTCTAGGCATGGGGACTGGAGCAATAAATGAAACAGAGCCAAATCCTTGCCCCCACAGAGCCTCTTTTCTAATGGGAACAGACAGACATCAGGGAAAGAAATGGGTAAAACAGATGAGAAGGAGGTGAGGGGCTGGCCATGTGGAAGAGTTCCAGGCTAAGGGAACAGCAGATGCAAAGACCCTGATGTAAGACACAGATAACTTGCAGTGAGGAGATTGAGGAAGGACTGGGGAATGTGGGAGAACTTTGCAAAAAGGTGATATTGGAGTTGGGCCTTTAAAAAAAATATTTTATTTATTTATTCATGAGAGACAGAGACAGAGAGAGGCAGAGACACAGGCAAAGGGAGAAGCAGGCTCCCTACGGGGAGCCTGATGCAGGACTCGATCCCGAGACTCCAGGATCATGACCTGAGCCAAAGGCAGACGCTCAACCACTGAGCCACCCAGGTGTCCCAGATTTGGGCTTTTAAGAAGGAGAAAGGTTGGGGCACCCGGGTGGCTCAGTGGTTGAGTGTCTGCCTTTGGCTCAGTTCGTGATCCCAGGGTCCCGGGATTGAGTCCTGCATCGGGCTCCCCGCAGGGAGCCTGCTTCTCCCTTTGCCTGTGTCTCTGCCTCTCTCTGTATGTCTCGTGAATAAATAAATAAAAGGACAAAGGTTTGGTTGAGAATAAAGTCACACCAGGCAGAAGGATTACAACAGCAGCCATGTCTCAGAGGTGTGGAGGGGCTGATGTGTGGGACATGACTAGTATGTGAAGTGTCTAGAGCTGAATTTGGAGTGTGTGATGACAAGGGCGAGGGGAAACAGAACAGGAAGGAATCACACTGTGGATTCTGGTCTCCTGATTCAGGGTCTGGGGATACCACAAGACTCTGAGGGAACCAAGAGAACAAACCATCACTCACATCCCCAAATTAACTTCCACTGATTTTCAGATCATCATCTGTCCAACCAAATGTCAAGAAATTTCAATCCGGGGATCCCTGGGTGGCTCAGTGGGTTGGTGCCTGTCCAGGCATGATCCTGGAGCCCTAGGATCGAGTCCCATATCAGGCTCCTTGCATGCAGCCTACTTCTCCCTCTGCTTCTTTCTCTCCCTGTGTCTCTCATGAATAAATAAATAAAATCTTTTAAAAAAAAGAAAAGAAAAGAAATTTCAATCCCTGTGGGTGAGGCAAGGGGACTGCTCCTCTGCCCCTGACACCAGCCCCGTGGGATTTCCTTTGGCCATCTAATGCAGCTCACAACTTTTCAGGAAGAGGAGGTTAAGTCACACCCACCAAGTGACAAGTCATACCCACCAAATGACAAAAAAAACTGACACTACTAGGTATTGGTGAGAATAAGGCAACCAGAACTCTCATACTTCACTGGTGGAGGTATATCTTGGAATATACTTTGGAATATACTTTGTTAGCATCTATCAGCATGGAGTGTGTGTGCTATGACCCAGCAACTCCACTGCTGGGGATATGCCAGACAGACATGTATACATATAGTCACCAAAATGCATGTCCTAGAGTGCTCATAGCAGCACTATTTGTAATAGACATAACCTGGACATTACTTAAGTGGTTATCAACAGCAGAATGGATACACAAGTTGGGGTTTCTTTATACCATGCAGTATTGAAAACCAATGGGCATGAACTAATGACAGCCTGGATGATTCTCATATACATAATGCAGAACACAAGTGCCACACACAAAGCAGATAAAGCTAAATCCACAAGTTGGGATAGTGTTACCCTTTTGGGGGTAGTGACTGGGTAGCAGGCTTGAGAGGGTGTCTGAATGAATCCAGTCCACCCGACAAGAAGACTCGGTGCTCCCAGCAGACCCCAGCTGGTCAAGCCACGACCCAGGAGAGGCATCAGACATTTCAGAAGAGGCTGCCTTGGGTTCTCCAGCCCCAGTGGAGCCACCACAGCCAATTCCATGTGGGGAAGTGATGAGCCATTCCTGATGTGCGCCATCCAAATTCCTGACCCCACAGATCAAATGCTGAGGAATTAAAAAAAAAAAAAAAGATTCTTGTTTTAAAGCAACTAAGTGTTACAACATGATGATAGATTACTGAAACAGTTTTTATTCATCCTTTGGAGGCTACTGAGGACAGGGACCCATTTTTTTTTTGTATTCAGGGTGATGTTAAAAATATCTAACAATATCTAATATAATCAATATTACATATTAATGTACAAGTATATTAATAATTTTGAACATTCCATTTTATTATCTGAGTAAACTAAACAATACACCATAAAGCTTCTTACCATATACATATAAGATGTAGCATCATTTATTACATTACTTTGATAATTTGTGAGTGATTTGTTAATGTTTTGAAATTTTAGGGTGATCATTTTTCTGATGTGGTTCACTGTCATTAGTTAAATGAGGGCTCTGTCTGGACCATGATTTAAACCATAGGGAATATAGCAAACCCTCCTTATGAATTCTCCATTAAATTGAAAGTCATAAACTATTTCAACATTCTTAATTTGGGAATAATTTCAATATTCTTAATAAGTAGCAAACATCTCTTAATATTAACCATGTTGTTCATGACTCAGAATCCTTTCTTGATCCTTGTAAGAACTCCAGAGATTTAAAAAATATATATTGACATGTTTATTATCAAGTATATATAAGATTATCAGGGCAGCTTGGGTGGCTCAGTGGTTTAGCACCATCTTCAGGCCAGGGTGTGATCCTGGAAACTTGGGATCAAGTCCCACGTTGGGCTCCCTGCATGGAGCCTGCTTCCCCTCTGCCTGGGTCTCTGCCTCTCTCTCTCTCTCTCTGTGTCTCTCATGAATAAATAAAATCTAAAAAAAAAAAGATTATCAGTATGTCTTATTGAATCAGTTGATGTAATTTTATGACTTTTTGTTTATCCTTAATCCATGAGGCCAAAGCATCATTTGAATAAGTTTCAGGATTTAATGAAAAGATTTAGAAATTTACTGTAATTGTCACTTGTGTCATTATTTCCTTATTATGTAATTAAACAATCAAGATTTTCCCTTGGGATTGATACTTTGTTTTCTTTCTTTCCTTTTTTTAGAGGGAGAGAGAGAGCTGGGGAGGGGCAGAGGGAGAGAGAGAATCTTAAACAGGCTCCATGCCCAGCACAGAACTTGATGTGAGGCTCAATCTCATGACCCTGAGATCATGACCTGAGCCAAAATCAAGAGTCATCCACTTAACCGAGCCACCCAGGCGCCCCTTTTTATGTCTAATAATATAGCATATCTCCTTATTTCTCTTTCACCCACTTCTTTGTCATAGTTTTCCATCCTTAGTTTTAATTATTTAATCATGTACTTAATTAACCCAACAATTCTCAAATTGTTTAGCTTCAAGACCCAACATATTTACTGTATTAAAAATTAAAACTAAGGAGGTGCCTAGGTGGCTCAGTTGGTTAAGCATGTGTCTTTGGCTTGGCTCTTGATCCCAGAGTCCTAGGATTGAGCCCCACATCAGGCTCCCTGCTCAGCAGAGAGCCTGCTTCTCCCTCTCCCTCTGCTGCTCCCCCTGCTTGTGCTCTCTCTCTCTCTCACTCTCTCTCTGTCAAATAAGTAAATAAAATCTTAAAAAATTAAAACCAAGAAATGCAAAATAGATTTATTCTTAATTTATTTAAAAACAACAATAATAAGCCCATTATAAGTGGACACAAATAACATATTGTAATGAAAAATAATTATACTTTCCAAAACAGATTTAGTGAGAGAAGTGGTGTTTGTACCATTAGTGCCAGAATTAATACAATGAAAAGGGCAATTCACATTTTTATGAAAGTACACAGATGTCATGATCTGACCTAATGGAACCCCTAAAAGTGCCTGAAATCTTCAGGAATCCACACTCTGAGGATCATTGGATTGATCCATCAGCTTCAACAATATCTTGTAAAGTACAAACTGTTCTACTGTAACAGTAGTTGACAGTGTGTAATACTGCTTATTAAACTCAAACTCATTAGCTTTTCTGTGTATTTATTATTTATTTAGCCACTCCCATTTTGCATTTTTTATTAAACTCTATAGAGCAGGATTGATAGAATTTTTTTAAGTAATCTCTACCCCCAGTGTGAGGCTCAAACTCATGACCCTGAGATCAAGAATCCAGCATGCTCTGCAGACTTAGCCAGCCAGATTAATACAATTCTTTAATTGCTTTGTCATTCTAGGATAACAGGCTGCCTGTCAAGATCCAAGTCTTTATCCAACTGTCATTATTTCAATCCTGCTCTCAAATATTTTATTTCATTCTCCCTGCTGTCTATGTGACACAGGGTAGTAAATATAACATTTATCAAGGGAAGATTTAAAGTGAATTACTTGATCTGCAAATTCTTTTTTAAAGATTTTTATTTATTCATGAGAGACACAAAGATAGAGGCGGAGACATAAGCAGAGGGAGAAGCAGGCTTCTCAAGGGGAGCCCGATGTGGGACTTGATCCTGGGACTCTGGGATCCCACGCTGAGCCGAAGGCAGACACTCAACTGCTGAGAACCCAGGCATCCTGATCTGTGAATATCTTACCACATCCAGAGATGACTAAACACAGTGACTAAGCATCAAATGGGAACATCTGAATGTTTTCTAAAACTTTGAAATGCTAGACTTTCTCCCTAGCATTACACTAGCACCACATGTACAAAATCTAATGAGGTAATGAGGTTTCCCACGAGTATTTCTCATTGAAACCATTTTTTTCTGGAGCACTGACCATCAAATTTAATATATGATTTGGTTTTCAATGCTGTTCCTGTCAGCACTACTTCATCCATTAAGAAGGAGTTAACAATCTTCCAAGTCTTCAATTTTGTGTTGTAAGTATAATATTAAAATACTCATAGGTCAGATCCACAGCCAGATGATGGCAGGCCAAGGGGAGATGTGTGAGTGCACCAAGGGTCACCGGCTAGCCTTGTAGATGCCTACAGAGAATGACCTCAGAAGGAGTGTGGCTAGGAGAAGGCCAAATGACTTCAGGTACAATGGAGCCGCGTGCACTTCCTGAATAAAGGGCTCACTGTCTCGACCTTTGCCTACCAGCCAGATGTGGATCAGGAGCTGGATAAGGTGGAATCTTTTGGGCCAGCTGGTGACCAATGCGTCTGATGTGCTCAGGAGGATGGGAGTCTGCTCCAGGTGAGCCAGCAGCTACAGACCATGATCCACCACTTCCAAAACAGGTAGGGCAGCTTTGAGGGAGATGGCCTCCCCCATCACCCAAAGCAAGTGCAGGGCCAGAGCCCCCACACTTAGGACAGCCAGAGAGCTGGATGAGGATGAGGCAAACAGCAAGGAGGATATGGCTGGTGCAGGATGGCTGGCCCACTGTGGGGAGAAGGAAATGGTATGGGCCTTTGTTTGCTAGTTGTTTTGAGATTAGTTTGTAGGAGTTTTTCGGAGGGTTATGGACCTCTGGATCAGTTACTCTACCTTTTCCCTCAGCCCCACTACCCGTCCCGCTCCCGCCAGGGGATGAAGAGCCATACCGTCCTTGGTCTTGGGGTAATGAGACCTGGTTCAGCACATCCACTTGAGCCTCAGTTACTGACTGAGTGATGAGGCCAGTTTCCCAACACAGCACCTCTTGGGTGAAGAGGGAGGATGAGTGGGTGTGACTGGAGAGGCTACACAATGGTTGACAGTGGGCAGGTGGATTTGTGAAGAAAGAGGACCAAGCAGGAGAACCAACTTAGCCTTAGAGAGGCGACATTCCTGCTGAGTCAGGAACGTGAGGTGAACATGCAGAGGGAAGTGAGATTAATTGCAGATGTGAATGGAAGTAGCTATAGTACCTCCTTCTTCTCCCTGCCCCCTCCCCCCTTCCCCCACCCTGGCCAGCTCTAGACTCCTGCCCAGAATTTGGAACCTCCCAGGAGCACTTCCTTCCTGAATTTCAGCCTCTAGCCCTGGGTTCCCTGTGGAAGTCTAAGACCTTGCTAGGTTGTGAGCTTGAGTTCTTCTCCCTCCAACTTCCTTCCAAAGTCTTCATCCCACCCAAGCTCAGGGATAAGGCTTAAGACCTCAGAAAATAATAGCTGACTGTTCCATCTGCACTTTGACCTATGAGTTGCTTTGGAATCAGCCTTCTGAGCTTTGGAGTTCGGCTTCAGAGCTCAGCAAGGGAGTACTTTCTGGGCCCACTCTAGCAACCTGGTGATTTTTTTTTTTTAGTTTATTTATTTGTTTTAGTAATCTCTGCACCCAAGGTGGGGCTCGAACTCACAATCTCGAGATCAAAAGTCACATATTCCTCTGACTGAGCCAGCCAGGCACCCCGCAGCCTGATACTTTTGGACAAAAGAACAGATGGATGAATGGAGCCCAGCAGCAGTCTGAAAGTTTTCGAAATAAACTGTTTTTCTTTAAAACAAACAAACAAAAAAAAACAAAGCAAAGCAAAAATACTTGTATGGGAAACAATAGACCCGTCATTGACAATGACAGAAATTTTTACAGCCTGACCCGTAATTTTTCCAAAACACTGTAGTTGACTTGGAGATATGCTGGCCAGACCTCTGTGGGTTGGGGAAATATGGTCAGCCTCCAGATCTTTGTTCCTGTTCCAGCCTCAGCCTGACAGCAGCCTAGCACCTACAGGGTCAGACCTCCAGTGGAGCCCCATCAGGTGAGGAGTGAGCTGGGACATTCTGGCTCAATGTGAGTCAACTCTGAGCCTTTGGTCTAGAGATTCCCACTGGGGTGGCACAGGCTTGGTCAAGCCTGCAACCCAGTTCTCTCTGCCAATTTTGCTTCCTCCCTCTCCTGCCACCTGTGTTGATTTCTAATCATCATCTTGCACCCCAACTCCAGGTCAGTGCCTGTTTCTGGAGAACCCACCTTGGACAGTGTTTTCTCATTTCAGCACGTATGTGTTTCACCAGAGGGAGCAAATATCTAGATCAGAAGGATACATTTCTATTGCCATTCTTTTCTGAAGTTCTAGTAAATCCATCATGGCTGAAGATCTATTTTTTTAGAACTTATGGTAGATTCTGTTTAAGTATTTTTTTTTTTTGAGAGAGAGAGAGAAAGAGAGAGCACACGTGGAGTGGGGGGATGCAGAGAGAAAGAAAGAGAGAGAGAGAGAGAATCCCAAGCAGGCTCCATGCTCAGCATGGAGGGCCCGATCTCACCACCGACCTGAGCTGAAATCAAGAGTTGGATGCCCAACTGAGTCACCCAGGCACCCCCAGTTCAAGATTTGTTTAAAATTTTTTATTTTATCATCACATCAATAAAATATTTTTTTAGGAGTTTTAATATTTCAGATGCTTTATTTGGAAAATTGACTCAAATGTTCCTTGCAGTTTATGTCAGTGATGTTTGCAAATATTCTTTATTTCACCTGTTAGCATTAACAGAACATTATGGCCATTCCTACGAAATATGTGTTTAGCAGTTTTAACTGAATGATTCAATTTGTGAGCACTGTTTGGGTCTAACAGTTACGGCAATAACAAAAATAAGCTACTTGTGATCTTGGTTGAAATAATCAAACTCTTTTCCATTTTAGAAATGCAAATTTTATGCCAGTTCTTGTATAATATGGAAAGATGCTCCTTTCTGTTGTCATATTATCAGAGTACCAGAAAATTCCTGGACTGGAGTCTATTTTTGGTTAAGTTTCAGAAGATGTATGTTTATGATTCAGAATAATTGTGGCTGATATTTCCTAAAAGCTTTAAGAAATATATCCAAATCTTGTTATCTCTTCATTTTAGGTGCTTATTTTCCATAGTTAATTATAAATTCAGGCATGTATAAATATCAAAGCTCTGCATACTAACCATTCACTGGAATTTCAAAGCATCAGCAGCAGGATCAAAGTAGAAACAATAGAACCAAAATAGAAGCAACGATGTGATTTGAAGAGAATGATAAATGAGCGATTCTCCAAAATGCTGAGTGCCTCCCTGCGGAGGAGACTGGGCTATGAATGTTCCTCATGTTCACTTTTCCAAGAGGCCCTTTTCTCACCATGACATCCTATAGCATTTGGATGATAATGTTTATATTAGAATTTATGTTAGTAATTAATTTTATCTCTCATTGTAGTCACTGTTATCCACTTTACTAACTAGTACTGACACATTTCAATAGTTTATCAATAGGCATGTTTACATGCATGCACACATACAGAGTTAATTGGACAATTTAAGACCAATGAAAGTGGATCAGACTGGCCACACTGAGTCATTTCAGAAGCAAACTAAAACTCCCCCTTGCCTCCATTCCTGAAGAAAGCCTGAATTTGACCAATGGTAAATTCTTCCTGGGTTGTCCATCCAGCCTCTGCTTCTGGGAGAATCTCCTCCCCTGTCCCCACTCTTGCACCTGTAGTCTTGAATTAGGAGCTGTCCTGGTTACACAACTTGACTTGCCTCCCTCAACTCCACTCCCTGGCTTAAGAGGATTGTTCAGTGCACCTCACCTAGGTTCGGCCAATCAGAATCCTTCCTTAAGAATTTGGGTTTGAGACCACCGCTGGCTGTTAGTGCTTAAGCCCTACTGCCATGTCGAAGGAGCATGGAGGTAAAGAAGCAAGAAGCAAAGCAGTCCTCCTTGACTCTCTCATCTTCCTGGTAGTTTGGATTTGAGGACCTGTCTGCAGACACTGAGAGGCACACCTGTATCCTTACCTACATTCCTTCTATTTTTTTTTTTTTTTGCTTTCACATAGTCAGCGTTTGTTATATGCTACCGACATAGTCCTAACTAAACATTCCCCCTCCCCCTTTTAAGGTTTTGTTTATTCATGAGAGACACACAGAGAGAGGCAGAGACACAGGCAGAGGGAGAAGCAGGTTCTCTGTGGGGAGCCCAGTGCAGGACTTGATCCCAGGACCCCAGGATCAGGACCTGAGCCAAAAATGCTCAACCACTGAGCCACCCAGGCATTCCATAACTAAACATTCCCTTAACAAAGCTCCCCTGCTCCCATCATAAGCCTTGAGGTCAGAGATCCTTACAGTGTAAGCTGCATGCTTTACGTTTTGAAGCGATGATGTGTTATGGGGCCCATGCATCTGATGGCTTCTTCTTCTTCTTCTTCTTCTTCTTCTTCTTCTTCTTCTTCTTCTTCTTCTTCTTCTTCTTCTTTCTTCTTCTTCTTCTCTTCCCCCCCTCCTTTTTTTTTTTTTTAAGATTTTATTTACTCAGGAAAGACATGGGAAGAGAGACAGAGCCATAGGCAGAGGGAGAAGCAGGCTTCCCGCAGGGAGCCAGATGTGGGACTCCATCCCAGGACCCTGGGATCCTGACCTGAGCCAAAGGCAGACACTCAATCATTGAGCCACCAAGGTACGTCTCTGATGGCTTCTTAAAAATACCTTCACAGTATCCTAGTGTGGGGATGTAATGTTAATGACATTAAATATAAACAGCTCAAAGTATATATTAATTATGATGAGCTTCCATTCCTAGCAGATGTGATATTGTGAAAAGGGTTGGGTTTATGAATTATGTCTCATGATGAAAGGTCTGAGACACAGAGATATGTAAAATACTCATTGGCTTAGATGACAAAGCATATACCGGTCCTCATTAGGACAGTGAGATGACCAGCAGGAAGGTCAGAGTGCTGCTTGCAGATGGTACTAATGCCCAGAGAGGCATATCAGCAGACAGACCCTGAAGGCAGCATCTTCAGCTGCTTCCAGGCAACCTGGGAGGGTGCCCCTTGTGCTCTGGGCAGCCTGGGAGGGTGCCCTGAAATGTTGGCTGCCAAGTACCATGTGGGAAGGGGTGCCAGATCTAGCCTGGGTATGTTAGCCTCTTCCCCACTGCTCCCTGCTATCCAAAAAATGTATACTAATTGTTTCTGCAGGGAAACTTGATGGGAAGAATTCTCCAGACATGTGTCAGATAAACCACCTTTACATGGGTATAGATGGTCCATTCCTGAAGCTGAAAAGCTTTGATTTTGTTCACAGAAGAACCAACTGGGGGAGTAGACAGAGGAGGGAAGGGGGAACCATCCATGAGGGCACACATGTGAGATTGGGGAAGTATTTTTTTTGGGGGGGGATTGGGGAAGTATTGCCTAAAACCAACTTTGATTTAATTTTACTTACGTGATAATTCCTTAAATAGTTCTTTGTACAAGCCAGCCATTGGTTAAGCACTTCACATGTTTATCTCACTAATCGACCTGATAAGGCAGTTGCTGTTGCTGTCTTTGTTTTACAGATGAGGAAACTGAGGCATGGGAGGTTAAGTAACTTGTTCAGAGTCTGACAGCCCATAAGACACATATTCCTGAAGAGCTACTTTATGGGCGGAGGAGGGGAGAATTTGGCACATTAAATCCTATATTCTGGGGCATCTGAGTAGCCCAGTAGATTACCTTTGACTTGGGCTTAGGTCACGATCTCAGGGTCCTGGAATCCAGCGCTATGAGGGGCTCCCTGCTCCTCCAGTGGGGAGCCTGCTTCTTCCTCTTCCTGCCACTCCCCCTGCTTGTGCTCTCTCTGTGTCAAATAAATAAATAAATAAATAAATAAATAAAATCTTTAAAATTAAAAAAATCCTATATTCTTTTAAAGTATCCATAATTATTTATTTTTAAAGATTTTATTTATTTATTCATGTGAGAGAGAGAGAGGCAGAGACACAGGCAGAGGGAGAAGCAGGCTCCATGCAGGGAGCCCGATGCGGGACTCAATCCCGGGACTCCGGGATCACGCTGTGGGCGGAAGGTAGGCGCTAAACCACCCAGGGATCCCCTGAAACATTCATATTTAAAGATTTCCAATAAAAAAGCTTTCAAAAAGGGAATCATCTCCAGATGAATTTGTGTGTCTTTGTGCATACTTGGCTTCATTTGCTTTTTGTTTTTGAAGGCTCCAGATTTCCAGTGTCTAATACTCACTTGGGCTAGATTTTGAGGTAGGGATAGAATGATGCAGGTGTGCACAGAAGTGGGAGCAGAGATCCAAGACCCTACATTGTGAAGGTTTGAGGAAGGGAGGGACTTCCTCTGCAAATTCCAACCAGAGGTTCTTAGGGTCTCTCTGCCGCCTTCAGGTCAGGGATGGATGTGGAGTGGGAAATGTAATTCTGGTGCTAAGGGATAACCTGAGAGCAAATACGCTAGACAACAGAACATAGCCGTATACCTGAGTTTTCTATGATATTTTCAAGTTTGTTGTTTATAAAATGGGTTTGTAAGACACTTTCTTGAGGGAAAGTTGTCAGAAAAGTTCCTTGCCACTTGAACTTCAGTAATCCGGTGGAAAAGCAAGCTGCTCTAAAGCCATTCTAAGGTAAGCTTGAGGTCAAAGTGGCAGGATACCTGCTGGTTGGGAAGCAGGGGTTCTCATTAGAGCCGTGGAAAATATATGCAATACTGTCTGCACGGGGCGGGGAGATCCCTGGGTGGCTCAGCGGTTTAGCGCCTGCCTTTGGCCCAGGGCGCGATCCTGGAGTCCTGGGATCGAGTCCCACATCAGGCACCTTGGGAAGTAAACCCAGAAGGGTCCGGGGAAGACCGGCAGGTGGTGGGCAGCATGACCTCTGGTTCTGGAGGTCATGGGGAAGGTTGGGCTCCTTTGCCCTGAGCGGTCCCCTGGGGTCTACACTGCACAGGGGATGCCCCGTCCGTCCCTCCTGCAGCTAGGAGGTCAAGACCCGCTTCCCCGCCTCCCAGTGGGCTCCAGCCCGGGGCGTGGCGGGCTCGAATCTGCTCTCCCAGGCCCAGCGCGAAGGCTGCGGCGGGTAACCAACGAGCGGCGGCGCCCGCGGTTCGCATCCCACGTCCCCGCCTGGGCGAGGCACTGGGGACGCGCTCCGACTGCGGGGCCGCGCCTCCGGGAGCGCGCGCGCACTCATTTTCCTGGCGGAGGGAGCGGGCCTCGGCGTGCGCTGCGGACTACAAGACGTGCTGACGTCGCGGAGGGCCAGCAGTCGGCTCGGGAGCGGCCGGCGCGCGCGCTTTGCGTTGGGCGCCGCCGGGAGGCTGGGAGGCGCGCAGGGACGGTGCTGGTGCTGGTGCTGGTGCTGGTCCTAGGGCGGCGGCCGCCAGCGCAGCAGCACCCCGGGCGGAGGGCGCCGACGCGGCCGGACGAGCCGGGCATGGGGAGGACCGGACCCCGCACCTCTCCCGGGCGCGTGTGCGGCTCCGGGGGCGCCCAGTGACGGCCGCGGCGCCCCTGGCCGGGCAGCGCTGAGGCCGCTTCGCCAAAGGGAGCCTGCGGGCCGGGCCATGAGGAGCGGCCGGGGCCGGGCCGGGCCTCGCTGACCCCCGGCCCCGCGCGGCCGCCCCCCCCCCCGTTTCCGTCCCGGCCTCTCTCGGCATGAGCGCCCGCCCGGCGCGGGGGCCGCGGCTGCCCCAGTCCGGCGGCCCGCGGGCGCGCTCCGGACCGGCGGGCCCGCGGTGCTGATCCCGGCCCGCCTCGCCGCGCCGCCCGCCCGCCCGCCCCGCTGCATGCCCCGGGGGCGCGGCCATGGAGGTGGTGGGCGACTTCGAGTACAGCAAGAGGGACCTCGTGGGACACGGGGCCTTCGCCGTGGTCTTCCGGGGGCGGCACCGCCAGGTGAGCCCCGCCGGCCGGGGCGAGGCCGGGGTCTGCGGGCCGCGGCGGGGGCCGGGTGCCCTGAGGCTCGGCGGCGCCGCGGGCGCCGAGGCCCCCCGCGCCGAGGCCTGCCATTGTGCGCGCTGTCAGCGTCGCGGGTTTGTTTTGGTCGGGCGAGGACTGTTTGGAGGCCGAAGCCGCTAGGCAGCGCTCCACCTACCGACGCGCCGCTCGGCCTCTGATTTCCTCCTTGCACAGCGCCTGGTAACCGGGGTGCTCCCAGGGGCGCGGCCCCGCGGCCCGCCCGGCCCTGCCTTCCCACCCGCATGTGCCCAGGATCCGAGTGCTCCAGGGCCGCGCGGTGCCCTGGCCGGGCCGGGGCCGGGGCCGGGGCCGGGGCCGGGGCCGGGGCCGGGGCACGCCCTGGGCGGCCCAGGCTCGCCCTCCCGTCTGAGGTCGACAGTTGCAGACCCAGCGGAAAACGGGCTGGTTTCCCGTGAGCCCGAGACTTTCTCAAACTCCGGGGTGTCGCATTTCCCAGCACTGGTTCCTCCGCGCCCCGGACGAGCCTGGCACCCCCTGCCTTCCCCCCTTCCTGGAGCTGGGTGGGCGGGTGGTAGACACGGGTGGACGCTTGGTTTTCCAGTCCAAGTAAACACGAATGCGGGTTCAGGAATGTCTTAAGCTCTTGCAGCTCCGCACACAGGGTCCCACGAGCTCCCTAGAATCGAAAGAATTTGGAAGAGCACCCAGGGAGTGGGAATAATCAGAAGCCTTTGGTAGTCCTGGTTGTTGGCAAGGGGCTGGTTTGGCTTGCTTATCAGAGTAATGAAAACGATTTTCGTTTATTAGGAGAAGAACTTAGAACTCAACAAAAAATAATTGAACCAGGGCTCAATCCTGCCAAGCTATCAAATGCCACCTTCCAGTGTATTATCCACATTCCTCCGTAACTTTGAAGTGGTTGCAAACTTTGTCCTTTGTTTCACTTTATTGCTAGTTACTATGGTCTTCATATTTACTGTTTTTAGTGGCTGTCTTGTAGGACATTAGCTTGTGGTTTGTGAAATCATTTTCCTATTGTTGGAGATTCAGATTCTTTTCCATCCCCCACCTCCCACCCCCAGTATTTATGAATTTGCTAAAAACACCTTTGTGCTTATAGATTATGTTTCCATAAAAGAATATCCTGGAGTAACACTCTATTTTCCTTTTCAGAAAACTGATTGGGAAGTAGCTATTAAAAGTATTAATAAAAAGAACTTGTCAAAATCACAAATACTGCTTGGGAAGGAAATTAAAATCTTAAAGGTATGTTTCTTTATGTGATGTGTCATACTAGGTTAAAACTTATTTTAAATTAATACATGATGACATCTTTTGTAATTTTGGTCGTTGGAGCCAAGTTTGAGAATTTTCACCTGTTGCTCTCATTTTTGCATGCCCAGTTTTTTGAGACATTTGAGTACCCAGAAGCTATTTTTAAGAATAGATGTTTGTGGCTGGTGGCCAGCACTGAGAGAGATTCTGTGAAGATTGATTTTAGCTTCTCATTTCTTTTCCCTGGTTATTGTGTTACTGTTTGAGAAGAGGCAGGCCCTGCTGATCCATTATTTAGCTCTTCTGCTGGTCCCTTTCAGGTTACACTTAAGTGTTTGAGGGGCACTGGGGGCAGATGGGATTTTTTTTTTTTTCCTTGTAAATCGAAAAAAATTACTTACCTTGGGAGTGGTCTTTTTGGATCACTCATGAGCAGTGTTATTCAAGTGAGGTGCTTTGAGGAAAAAAATGGTCTCCTAGTCAAATATATGTGGAAAATCCTGTTTACCGCATACTTCTTGGAGAGTCACAAAGCACTTTGCTCAGTAAAGAAAATCTGAAAAATTGCACAATGAAGGAACTGATTTAGGTGTAGTTAACTCAGTGCTCCCCAAGCTGATATGAACATAGAGCTCTCACCTAACACCAGCTTTCACTGAAACTACTGCTCTGTGGAGAGCTCTTCAGTAAGAATTATAGCTCTTTGAGCTAAGAATTATGCTTCATTTTCTCGCAGGCAAATAATGTGCTCTCTAAAAGCACTTTAGAATTTTATGCGTTTATTGCTGTTAGAATTGTTTATTGAATTTGAAAGACTCCCAGAGCGTCTCTGGGCATACTAACTGTGACACTTATTTTGTCAGTGAGAGCACTCACCTTGTTAATCTAAAAAATGATGGTGGTGAGAAGACATTCAGGGCCCAAGTAAAGTTTGATCAGGCGCATTTCCTCTTTTTTTTTTTTTTTTTTTTTTTGTAGACTGAACTGTTCTAATCCAGTAATAGAAGTGTAGTATATAGAAAAAGTATATAGGTATGTGGATGTGTGTGTATACTTAATTCTTATTTGCACATTGAAATGTATTTATTAGAGGAATTACAAATATTTTAAATTCTCAATTTCCTTAACAGGAACTTCAACATGAAAATATTGTAGCACTCTATGATGTTCAGGTACATTATTATTATTATTATTATTATTTGATTTGCGTGTCAGTAAAAAACTGCTATTTCATACAAATATAAGTGAATTGTAATAGAAATAGGAAATTGACTTATTCTTCTTAGAAAGGTATATAGCTTGAGTTACATGTTTATTAATTAAGAAATTAAAGTAGCATAAAAGGATAGGAGAAAATAATGTGCTGTAATATGTGCTGCTACAGTTATACTATGGGAGTAGTGTTTTAAGTCAAGTAGAGAAATATTGATACCAGATCTAGCTTTTCTTTCTTTCTTTCTTTCTTTCTCTTTTTCTTTCTTTCTTTCTTTCTTTCTTTCTTTCTTTCTTTCTTTCTTTCTTTCTTTCTTTCTTTCTTTCTTTCTTTCTTTCTTTTTCTCTTTCTTTCCTCCTAGCATTTCTGTAATAAATGTAGAAAGGACTATTGTGGACTAATTTAAAAAATTAGATGGAGCTTTTTTCTTACTGCAATAGTAATATTTGCTAATTGTAGAGGTATTAGAAAAGAAATAAAAACGAAGAAAGGATGCATATTCATCACCCTGATATATATGTGATTACCACCATGGCATACAGTAGAGTTGCATTTTATTTGGAGGTGGGAAGGCAAGGTTCTGAAGTTCTGTTCTAAGGCAACATTTCCCTTGGAAATTCTTTTAAAAAGTCCAATTTTGGAGAAAATTACTATTTTGGGGGGGGCAGACCACCAAAGTAAGTAGTTGGCTTATTATTTAGGGGCCAAACTGTTTTAAATTCTAGAACTACTCTACTCTTGTCTAGCATGATATCCACTGTGTGAAAGCCAAGGTGATCTGAGATCCACAGAGGGGGCAGCCAACTAAGCTTCTCCTTAGATTCTCATGCCGAACCAGACTAGGGTGATGATTTATGTTATTTCCTTTTTTGTGTTTTTCTGAGTCTGGACAATTGAATTCCAGTAAAGTAAATGGACGTTTCGGTGAGTCTGCTGTTGTGTTTCTAGCTAAAACCTTTTCTAGCTAAAACCTTTTCCGTACACACTTGACTGAAGTTCATTTGTTTTGTAAGGTTTTGAATGGCTACCTAGGCATTGCTCTAAGGGCTAGGAGTAAAGCAGTGAGTAAAACAAAGTCCTTGCTTTCAGTGTCCTTAATTTTAGTGAGGTGAGACAAAATGGACTGTTCTTCGTGTGCTGCTTTTTTGTTACAGTGATTTTTCACATAGTCCTACCATACCATGAAATACTTAACTAAACCCATGTTACAAGATGTTTCTCCCCCCCCCCCCATTATAGGAAAGTGCAATGAAGATAATGCATAAGTTCTGAGCATAGTTTGGATTTTTTAGGTTCAATTTCTAGCATTGGAATTACTAGGGCAAATAGCACACACAGTTTTAACATTTTTGATTATAGAGTGTGGTTACTCCCCCCAAAAATTGCAATCTAAATTTCATGTGTAGACTATGTGAGTGCTGTGGGGTGTATTTTACTACCTATTTATATAGGTGTAACTCATTCCTTCAAGATATTCAGCATAGAAAGAGAGGGGAAAAAACTTTAAAGTCAAAAGTAAACTTATCTCACAATCCCTATTTGAAATGTTGATTCTCCTCAGAGCTGTTTGTGTAGTTGGTCTTGGTCTCTGGAGACAGAGGGCAGCAAGTAGTACAAGTCAGTGCCTGGTACAAAAATTGTTAAATAATATTAACTCTTAATTTCCCATTTTTTTGAGAAGCACAGAAAACTCTATCAATGGAAGAGTAGATTTTGCTTTCAGAAAATAGAGAGTATATTTAGATTTCATTCTATTAGTAAAATGTTTTTAAGTACTAACTTTGGTTATAGAAAGAGATAGGAGGAATATGTACTCAAAACCTTGATTATCAAACTTTCAGGAATTTCAAGATGACTGCATTAAAATACTTCTATTTTGTGCATTGTATACTACTGGAAATACATAAATTTAAGAAATATCAGCCAAATAAATACACTCGAGTATTTGGCTAATGAATAAACAGAGTCTGGACCTAATATTTTATATATTTTTTCCTTTATTTTGTTTTCAGTATGTTTGTAAAGACTGTGCAGTAGTTTTATCAACTTGAAATGAACATCATTTTTCCTGGCCATCAGTTTTGGAGATCCGTCTAAAGTTGGACACACTTTTTATAAATTGAGAACTTTTGACATTGTAAAAATTTGGGTTTACATTTAGATGACACTTAAAAAGTAACATGCTTTCCCTAATTAAAAAAGTAATATATCAAAAAAAAATAAAAAAAATAAAAAAATAAAAAAAAGTAATATATCCCCATAGTTAAAATCATCACTGTAAATATGAATAAAATAGAAAAGAAATGGCAATTTTTAGAGATAACCATTGTTATATTTCTTTTAGAGTTGTATATGTGTGTATATATATATGTATGTATGCAGTTATAATCATTTATACTTCGATTTTTAAGCTTTTCATTGTGAGGGCCTTAATAATAGTATTTTTACATAAATGGAACTTGTTTTTATTAGACTTAGTGTGTATTTTGGATACCTTTTCATATCAACATAGTACCATAGGGCTAAATGACAATTTACTTAAAACCCAATTGTGGCCATTTCAGTTGTTTCTTATTTTTCCCTCTTAGAAACAGTGCTGCAGAGAAAGCTGTGTACATATCTTTGCTTATGTATATGAGTGTTCCATTTGAATAAATTCCTGTCATGGGATAGTTTGGTCAAAGATATTAGCATATAGTCTTGCAGAAGATTGTACCAATTTATTTTGATCTGATGACCTGTTTTTTTTTGTTTTTTTGTTTTTTCTTAAAACGTCAGTGTATCTGTATTTCTTCTGTGACTTTCCTGTTGCCATTCTGTAATGCTTCTGTTGTGTTTGTTCTTACTGATTTTTTTGTAATTAGTATTTCTTGAGCCAGTTAACAAGAGTATACAGGAGTATAGTGGTGAACAAAATAGAAATGGTCCTTGTCCTTGTGGAGGTTCCAGCATACTGGGAAAGAGGACAGGAAGCAAATAGCTACTGATTCTAAGTGTGCACAGAGCAATGAGGGAGAAGAGGATAACTGAAGACCTTTGAGAGGAAATCATAAGGGGCTTAGGAGAGTAAGGCTACCCCCTTTGTGGGCTGGGGAAGACTTGGTGAAGAAGTTATGTTTAAGCTGACTTGGTGGAAGAGTGGGAGTCATCCAGGCTGGAGTAGGTGGGAAGAAAACAGGTAAGCACTCCAAGCAGAGGAAGCCTGTGAAGAACAGAGAGGAGGGATGAAAGCTTAAGGAGCTGGGAGAGGCCCAGGCGGGGGCTGGGAGTGCAGGGGGTGGCAACGTGGGAGAGAGGTGGGTAGTGGTAGGTGCTGCAGGCACTGATGTTGGCAGGGCCCTCATGTAGTCTTTATTCTGAGGGCAGCTAAGCTATTGAAGAGTTTTAAGAGCAGGAGAGTGATATGTCTGTTTTCCAGAAGATATCTATCTTAGAGCTTTCTGGGCATGAGCTAAGTACTGGTGGTTAGGAGTACTTTACCTGCCTATTTGTCAATCGTCTGGGTAAATATCCACCACTAGGTAGTTGTTAGTATTGTGAGAAAAAGATGATTCATTTAATAAAGTGGTGCTGGTAAAACTAAGATATCAGAGAAAAAGTAAAGTTGGATACCTATTCTCATCATTTTTGACAATAATTTCCAAATGAATTAAAGGCTTAAATGTATAACATAAACAATAAGAATCTTAGGATAGTATTTAGATGACTATATATAATCCAGGTGTTGGAAACATATTTTAAATCAAGAGAAGAAACCAGAAGCTGTAGGTGTAGGGACATATAATATTTTTTAAAACTTGCTTTGTGGTAAATGATACCCTGAACAAATTGACAGCCATAAAAAGGAACAAACTTGATGCATGCCACCACAGCATATGAATTTTAAATGTTATGTTCATGTTTAAACATCTTAATTGGGTTGGGGCCAGTGGTATGGGCCCTGAAAGAATTCGCTCAAGGCAGAAAAAAGGAGATAGAAGTTTATTGAATATACCACAAGGGAGCAGCAGGCAGGGCAGCAACAAAGGAGAGGCGGTCTTTCCAGGAGGCGGTGGTGGAAGCTCTAGTTAGTTATAGGGCAGAGTGAAGAGGTGTGGGGCCCTATAGAATATTCCCTTTTTTGGTAACTGTACCGGTTGTAAGTAAGCTCGTTGGTCAGTTAGGGTCTGTGGCCGTTTGGAGGTGGGTTGCTGAAGGAGCCTGTTTGCATTCAGCTCCGTGGTCACTTTGAGCCCTTGTGCCTTGCTCAAGTTTCCATTGCTCAAGCCTGTTGCCTAAAAGTGGCCTCTACAGTGTTGAGAAAAAGCAGCCAGCCATATACAGCTACTGTATGATTCTGTTTTTGTGAGATCCAAGAAGAGGCAGAACCAAGCTAGGGTGTAGAAGTCAGGGGAAGTACAGCAGAGGGTGCCTCTGAAGGAAGGGTAGTCACATGAGTATATGCATTTGTCACAACACCTTGAAATGTACACTTAAATCTGTGCATGTTAATGAATGCATTATACCATGATCAGATTAAAAAAAAGAATTTACAACACAGTACATAGGAGGCAGGTAACATTTATATCTCAAACATGTAAATCCTCTCAAAAAGTAGTAAAGAAAAGATAACCTAGAGAGACAGTAAAGCAAAGGATATTGATCATTGATTCTCATAAGAGGAATAAAAATGGCTAAGGTATGAAATGATACTCATGAACAAGTAGTCAGGGAAATGAAAATTAAAGTTAACAGTGAGATGTCCCTTCTCATGCATTCCTTTGGCAAAATTAAAAAGTGCCCAGTTCTTACTGTTGGAATTGGGAAGGAAGTGTAAGTGGGGAGGATCTTCTCATGGACCCCAGTAGAAATGGGAGTTGTTAGATCCTCTTTGGTATGTTATCTGACAATATTTTGCTTCCACACCCTGAAAGAATATTCTATAACACTGTAATCAGAATAATCCTGGTGATGTAAATCAGGGCATATTAGTCCTCTCTGCTCAGAATTGGACTCTGCAGCGGCTCCTTTTTTTTTTTTTTTCTGATACTTTTTTATCAGAGTAAAAGCCAGAGTTCTTTTTTGCCCAGCATGACCCTATTATCTCTGACCCTGGCTCCCTCTCTGTGCCTGCTGTTTTTGCTCCATCCACATGGGCCTCTGGTATGGATTGTGTATGGGTCCATTCTCAGGGCCTTTATCTCTGTAGTATATATAGATATATTCCCAACCTTCTTTACGTCTTTACTCAAATGTTGTGTTTTCAACAAATACATTTCAGCTTTCTTTTAGCCACCCTCAGTAAAATTACAATCCAATACTCAGCACTGTCTCCCTTCCCTACTTATTTTTCATAGCACTTATCACCCTCTAACATATTGTCTGTACTCAGTTCTTTTGTTTGGTGTCTCTCCCTGACTCTGACCTCTTCAAACTGAAGCTTAATGAGAATAGGGCAGTTAACCGTGCTTGCTTGCAGCTGTATCCTCAGTGCCTAGAACAGTGTCATATATATATATATATATATATATATATAGAGAGAGAGAGAGAGAGAGAGAGAGAGAGAGCAGTTAAAAAATATTTGAAAGAAGAGAAATATCTGTTGCAGTTAAAAATATACACCTTTAAAAAATGCACACCTTTTACTAAGCAATGACTGTATGAGCAGGAGAAAGTTATGGAAAGACATATGGGCTGGAAACATTGACTGTTTGGAGAGCTTGGAGATAAGCAAAAAGGTGGTAATGGATTATGTTAAAATGTACAGAAATGCAAATATATGCTCCATTTGCTTGTGGGTGGATGTATAAATAGGTTTGTGAAAGCATGAACCACCATGTCAATCTCAGGTGGTGAGATCAAGGTGCTTCTTTCAATGTTTTGCATTCTAAGGTTTTGCAGTAAACACTTTACAAATGAGGGGAAAAATAACCCCAATTTTCTTTTTTTGTGGGGCACTATTCACTTTTGCTTGCTTGCTTTCTACAATCATTGGGCAGTCTTCTGTTTATGAATTCTCATCCCAGGTGGGAACAAGGAAGTACATATATCTGAGTATTAGACTCAACCATTATGGTTAGAAAAAAGAATGTTCTCCATTGTAAATCAGTTGGGACAGAAGTTTATTAACGTGCGTAAAACACTGGCTACTCTGGAGAGTGGGCAAGGGTAGGTATGGAGCCAGCATGTAGGAAGTGTCTGAGTGACAGAGTGGTGGCTCCATTGGAAATGGAGTGGCCTGGACAGTTTGGCGAGACATTTAGGAGGAGGGCTGATAATAGCTGTGTGAGGGGAAGAAGAGGAAATCTGAGTTAATAGCTCTTTGTTGTATGTATTGGAATGTTTTTCCTTGTTTGTCTGTTTGTCTTTTTGGTGGGGTGGGGAGGAGGGCATCTTCAGCATCTCTTTGGTATATGGAAGTTCTTGCGTAGTAAAATGTGTCCATCTCTTTCTTAGTGGCCTCTAGGTTTTATATCATGTAAGGATTTCTCCACCGTGAGATTATAAAAATGGCCCTCCTTCTAGCATTTATGGTTTCGGTTTTCCATACTTAAATATTTTTGGTCTCTGGAATTTATGTACAAAGATCTGCTGTAGGGACTCATCTCATCTTATTTTTCAGAAGGATATCCCAAACTTTTACCTGTTTTTTACTATAACTGCAGAAGTGGGTGGTATCTCCTGTGGGACCGTTGCAAACAGTTAGGACTTAGGCAGTTTGAAAAATTATGGGCAAATCAGGTTTAGATTAGTTAGGTATTTTTTTTTTTCTTTTTTTTTTTTTTAATTTTTATTTATTTATGATAGGCACACAGTGAGAGAGAGAGAGGCAGAGAGACACAGGCAGAGGGAGAAGCAGGCTCCATGCACCGGGAGCCCGACATGGGATTCGATCCCGGGTCTCCAGGATCGCGCCCTGGGCCAAAGGCAGGCGCCAAACCACTGCGCCACCCAGGGATCCCGATTAGTTAGGTATTTTGTTCTCGCTTCTTAAGTTTGTGACTGGGGCCCAAGGGTGTAAGAGCAGCTGGCTCCAGGGGTCCCAAATGGACCAGGTTTGACCACTCACCACTGACAAAATCCAAAGACAGAAATGAGTGGTGGTGAAACAAGGAAGGGATTGATTTTAGTAAGGCCAACACCAAGGGAACACAGTGAACAAAGTCTCAAAGACGGTCTCCAAGGTGCTGAAAATACTTCTAGGTTCATATGAGGAAAATGTGGAGCAAAGATTAGTGGGTACATGCAGGTGGGCAGTAGAGGTCAGGTCGATCATTGTCTGGGTGTCCATCACAAGGGGTCTTGCTAGTATGGGGAAAGTCCCTATTGCTACTTTGCCCTCCAGGTCTTTTGTCTGAGTTAAGAGACAAGCCTGAAGGAAGAATTTAATCAATTAGAAAGTACAGACTGAGGTCAGAATGGAGGTAGTTAACGTCCTCTTTCAGGTTTGACAGATCAGGTGTTTTTTTCCAACCAAGCCATCAACTCAGGTCTAACATTATCTACTTGGAGTTAGCATCAGATCCTACAGGTTAAGGGCTTTGCTCTACAAGACTGTACCCCCCACCACACCCAATATTAGACACCGATCACAAGTCCAGGTTGTCACCTGTGTCTCTGTCCAAGCTATAGATCAGAAGTACCAGCAACTTCCTTGGATTTGATTAATTGCTAGAGTGGCTCACAGAACTCACAGAAAGATTATTGGTTTATTATAAAAGGGTATAAAAGAATATAGAAACAGCCAGATGGAAGAGATGCGTAAGGTAAGGCATGTGGAAAGGCCACCACTCTCTCCACATCCCTCGGAGCCCCATCCTTTTGGGGTTTTATAGAGGCTGTATTACCTAGGTACACTTGATTAAGTCATTGGCCATTGGTATTTTAACTCAGTCTCTAGTTCCTCTTCCCTCCCTGGAGGTGGGGTGGGACTGAAATTTCCAACCCTCTAATCCAAGTGTAGGCAACCCTGGCAAACCAGCCCCTATCTATCTATCTATCTATCTATCTATCTATCTATCTATCTATTTATTATTTCTTTTTTTCAGCCCCTATCTTTAGACAACCTGGGGGTTTTTCCAAAAGCCACCTCATTAACAAAAGACCCCTTGATCTCCGATCCTTTAGGAGATTAAAAGGATTTTCTTCTTTTATGAGAAAACCCCTGGGAGTCACCCAAAGGGTGGAGAATGAGTCAGGGAAAGTAGCGGAGAAACGGTGAGGCACCAGTGAGAATGGGGAAAATTAACAAGGCAGGAAACAACAAATGTTCGAGAGGATGTGGAAAAAGGGGAACCCTCTTGCACTGTTGGTGAGAATGTGAACTGGTGCAGCCACTCTGGAAAACTGTGGAGGTTCCTCAAAGAGTTAAGAATAGATCTGCCCTACGACCCAGCAGTTGCACTGCTGGGGATTTACCCCAAAGATACAGATGCAGTGAAACGCTGGGACACCTGCACCCCGATGTTTATAGCAGCAATGTCCACAGTAGCCAAACTGTGGAAGGAGCCTCGGTGTCCATTGAAAGATGAATGGATAAAGAAGATGTAGTTTATGTATACAATGGAATATTACTCAGCCGTTAGAAACGACAAATACCCACCATTTGCTTCGACGTGGATGGAATTGGGGGGTATTATGCTGAGTGAAATAAGTGAATCGGAGAAGGACAAACATTATATGGTCTCATTCATTTGGGAATATAAAAAATACTGAAAGGGAATAAAGGGGAAAGGAGAAAAGATGAGTGGGAAATATCAGAAAGGGAGACAGAACATGAGAGACTCCTAACTCTGGGAAACTAACAAGGGGTGGTGGAAAGGGAGGTGGGTGGGGAGTGGGGCTGACTGGGTGGCGGGCACTGGGCGGGGGCACTTGATGGGATGAGCACTGGGTGTTATGCTATATGTTGGCAAATTGAACTCCAATAAAAAATAAAATAAAAAATAAAAAAAAAAAGAAATGGTGAGGGATGGGTTTTGGGAGAGCCCTAAATTTTTCTTGAATCTTTCTCTTGCTCTTTACTGAATTGTTTTGTTACTTTATGTTTCTCCCCTTCTGATCCTAAGCATCTGAATTCTGCTGGAAAGAATACCTGGTCATGCTATCTGATTTTTAAATTCACTTTATTGTTTTTTCAGATTACAAAAGTAATAGGCCATCAGTGGAAAAACAATTTAAATAGTCTAGCAGTATATTAAAGAAGAGATGTCCTCTTCTGATACCTCCTTTTTTTTTTCCCCAGAAAAAAAAACACCTGTTGTGTGTCCTTCAAAAGACTTTACTTTTTATTTATAAACACCACCCCCATGGGATGCCTAGGTGGCTTAGCTGTTGAGTGTCTGCCTTTGGCTCGGCATGATCCTGGAGTCCTGCTTGCATGGAGTCTGTGTCTCTGCCTCTCTCTCTCTCTCTGTGTCTCTCATGAATAAATAAAGTCTTAAAAAAAAAAACAAAACACAGCACCCCCTTGGTAAAGAGAGATGATAACCCAAGCCTGCTTACACATAGGATGCTATGAGGCTGTCTAGTACCATGTTACCCAAGGAGAATAATTCTGAGGATTGTGTTTTTACTTGAACAAATTGTTTTTAAAATTTTTATTTCATCTAAATTTTCATATACTGGCCTAGAGTTCTTCATAATAATACCTTTTTACCCCCTTTTTTCTTAGGGACTTTCTTTTTTAAATATTTTATTTACTTATTTGAGAGAGAGAGAACGTACAAGCAAAGGTGAGGGGGCAGAGGGAGAAGCAGACTCCCACTGAGCAGAGAGCCTGATGCGGACTCGATCCTTGAACTCCAGGGATCATGACCTGGGTTAAAGGGAGATGCCCAACTGACTGAGCCACCCATGCACCCTTCTTAGGGATTTTCTATCTTTTTTTTTTTTTTTTTAAGATTTTATTTATTTATTCTTGAGAGACGCACAGAGAGGGGCAGAGACACAGGCAGAGGGAGAAGCAGGGTCCATGCAGGGAGCCCGACGTGGAACTCAATCCCAGGTCACCAGGATCACGCCCTGGGCTGAAGGCGGCGCTAAACTGCTGAGCCACCTGAGCTGCCCGGTATTTTCTATCTTACTGAGTTTGAGTAGAGAAATGATCAATTGAAATTCATTGTGTTTAATTTTGTGGATGGAAGTTCCTGGGGAGGAGTTGAGGATGAGGATTTCCTAATTATAGAAAAAGCAGTCAGGTGTGTGTTCCACTTTGGGAAACCTTTGGTGGTCTGGCTCACAGGCCCATTGGCCTCATCCCTCATCCTATCTGACCCTATGAGTAAGTATCTCTTCAAGCTCTTTCCTGGCACCCCAGTGCCATAGGAATTTCAGTCTATAAATGACATGATTGGTTTTCTTCTTTTTTCTTTTTGCTGACTCTTTCCTGGCTCTTGGAGCTACTCATGCTCCAGATTACTTAAGTGCTTCACTTAAGAGAGGCACACTGTTTTGTAATGGAGCCTTTCAGGAGGAGGGTGTTCAAGAGAAAATGATTGAACCAGTGGGGACTTGTACTGCTTTAAGGGGGGGAGGTGGCAAAAGAAGATTTGCATGAGAAATCAAGGATGTTAAAATATTTCTTTCAATGTCTTCATGTCTAGTGAACAGTTCAGCTTTCCCTAAGGAATTCTTAGTTGTCTTTTCTCTTCAGTACTTAGGATATGGTACTATTATTTGATTAAGCAATACTGATTTGAGATGATATTTTTGGGCTTCCTACCTGGGGAGAAGAAAACTGTGTTGAAAGTTACTGGTTTGGGCAGCCCCAGTGGCATAGCAGTTTAGCGCCACCTTCAGCCCGGGGTGTGATCCTGGGGTCCTGGGATCGAGTCCCACATCGGGCTCCCTGCATGGAGCCTGCTTCTCCCTCTGCCTCTGTCTCTCTCTCTCTCTGTGTCTCTCTATGAATAAATAAATAAAATCTTAAAAAAAAAGTTACTGGTTTAATGATATCTCAGTATTTTTAGGGCATTTTGGTCTGGGTTTGATCAGGTTAGATGGCTAAATCTAAGACTTTTTTTTTTTTTTTGATTCACCAAAGAGATGATTTAGCTATTAGAGGTATGTTTTTGTTTTTGTTTATGATTAAAGGAAATAAGTATTTTTTTTAATATTTAAATGTTTAATTTATTTATTTATTTATTTTTAATAAATTAATTTTTATTGGTGTTCAATTTACCAACATACAGAATAACACCCAGTGCCCATCCCGTCAAGTGTCCCCCTCCGTGCCCGTCACCCATTCACCCCCACCCCCGCCCTCCTCCCCCTCCACCACCCCCAGTTCACTTCCCAGAGTTAGAAGTCTTTATGTTCTGTCTCCCTTTCTGACATCTCCCACACATCTCTTCTCCCTTCTCCTATACTCCCCTTCACTAGGAAATAAGTATTTCTTATAGACTTGCTCTTCTAGCCTGCTAGGAACTGACGGGTTCTCCACTTCCTTCCTGCTCATGGGTGTGCTGCTGTTTAGGGAAACCAGCTGTCTGAGGCTTCCAACTTGGCTGTCCATGCCATATGTGATCCTGCTTGGGCAGGACTGTGGTTCCTGGTTCCCAGCAGAGAGCAGAAGGCACTGCCATTCTTCTGAACTCCCATATGCCTCCCTGTGGGGGCGGAGGTGTGGGGCTCAAAGAATTGGGCACCATGTGTTTTAATTTTTTGTCTAGTCCTCTGGAGAATTAAGTGAAATTAAGTTGCACAACATAATTCAGGTCCTGACTTGTGGCATCCAGACTCTTGGTGAACACTGTGGAACCACTTTGTGGCTGCCCCTTGTATTGTTCCTTGTTGCACACTTGATCTTAGCCAGAAGGCTGGGAAGCAGTGTTCCTCGTTGCACAGAAGTGCTCTAGACCAGAAGTGCTGAGACACCAGTTTTTTTTTTTAATTTTTATTTTATTTTTTTTATTTATTTATGATAGTCACAGAGAGAGGGAGAGAGGCAGAGACATAGGCAGAGGGAGAAGCAGGCTCCATGCACCGGGAGCCCGATGTGGGATTCGATCCCGGGTCTCCAGGATCGCGCCCTGGGCCAAAGGCAGGCGCCAATCCGCTGCGCCACCCAGGGATCCCTGAGACACCAGTTTTTATGTCTAATTTGTGTGTGAACTGATACTTTATAAAATCCAATAAAAAGGAATTGTTGTAAAAATGAAGTAAAAAAAGGACCTACAAACCTCCAAAGTTTTTATTATTAGATTTAGCAGACAGAAACTTATTTTGTTAAATTGCTTGAAACCTTTTAAAATTTCTTACTTTTAATTTCTGTAATTCTCTCTTTGTGGGCTAGTCCCAGATAATTCATGGTTAGCACTGGTTCTTGCACCACACTCTGAGGGATACTGCCTTGCCTCTGCTTTTATCTTCTGATAGAACTCCTCATTCTTGAATTTAGGATATTAATGAAGCCAAGTGCTTTTGGGAAGGGCTGTATCTTGAATCACACTTGAACACTGCCTCAAGTTAGGCTATAGGAAGTACAATTTAAAATTGAATTAACAGGGATCCCTGGGTGGCGCAGCGGTTTGGCGCCTGCCTTTGGCCCAGGGCGCGATTCTGGAGACCCCGGATCGAATCCCATGTCGGGCTCCCGGTGCATGGAGCCTGCTTCTCCCTCTGCCTCTGTCTCTGCCTCTGTCTCTCTCTCTGTGTGACTATCATAAAATAAAAAAAAAATAAAAAAAAATTTAAAATTGAATTAACATTGTAAGCATTGCTATTGAAGAATTAAGAAGCTAGTCTTTGAATTACTCTTTGATCAACAGATCTGGAGGTATAGGACTTTGAAAGACTTAGTAAAATTTCTGAAATCAGTTCCTTAAAAATCAGTCTCTTACCAAGATATGTGAAGAAATAAATGTCTTTGCCAGCAAGTCCCAGATAATGTGATTGCCTCCAAATAAACACAATAATTAGAAAAACTAACCATCCTGGGTCATGTATTCCAGAAATCAGATTGTACATTTAGAGTTTTAGGATTATCAAGTCAGTGCTCAAAACTTAAACTTTTCAAAGCGGAAGTGCTTCTTTGAGGACCAGAGAATCCTACCCTTCTTTCCCCCACAAATTTACCATAGCTATGACCAAACAATGAATCTTTCTTTAGTTTTTTCCATGAACAGAATTGAATGTAATGACCATATTAGTGTCATCAAAACTTGGCTTGGCTTTGAAGTTGAGATGCTTAAGTTATTGTGTTAGGGATTTTAAATCTCACTAATAGGTTTTGTGATTTTATTTTACTTGTTTAATAATGAACAAGTGTAGTATTTTTATTAATTGTCATTATTTTTTGAATTTATGATTCATTCTTTCTCTATATTTACTGTTTACATTTCAGGAATTACCCAACTCTGTCTTTTTGGTGATGGAGGTAGGTACATGCTGCCTAATTTATTTCAGATTCCTTTTGATTAATATATACTTTAAAGTTGACAGATTATTATGGGAAATTTTGAATTAATAAAGTTCATTTAGGGATCCCTGGGTGGCGCAGCGGTTTGGCGCCTGCCTTTGGCCCAGGGCGCGATCCTGGAGACCCGGGATCGAATCCCATATCGGGCTCCCGGTGCATGGAGCCTGCTTCTCCCTCTGCCTGTGTCTCTGCCTCTCTCTGTCTGTGACTATCATAAAATAAAAATAAAATTTAAAAAAAAAATAAAGTTCATTTAGTGATTTAGATTCTACTTTATAAGGAATATATAATTAAATTTGCTACCATAATTCTGATGTTTTTCAGACTAGATTTACATTATGTAGGAACTATTTTTAATTAAAATTAACTGATCATAGATTGAATTAATCTTGAATCAGTTTTCTTATTTTAATTATTTTTTTCTTTTATGTGTCAGTACTGCAATGGTGGAGACCTGGCAGATTATTTGCAAGGTAATTTTTGTCTGTCAATGTTCAATAGAGATAGTTACGGTAGTTTGTTTAATCCTGAAAGTTACTTCTGAAATAATGCTGACTCTGTTTTCTGCACTTGCATAGAAACATTCAATAAATATTTGTGTATTTGTTTAAGTGTGATGACTTTGCTGCCCAACTGTTGTTTTTTGTGGTTTTATTCCTAAAACTGTGTATAAGTGCTTACTTTGTGTGTGCCTCTCTCTGGCAGGGTTTGAGAGATGGGTCCTCTCCCCAAGGGAGAAAAAAAAACCCAAATAGTTCCCTTCTTCAAAAGACTCTCCTGCATTACCAGCAGTGAACCATTAGTCCTTTTCAAAATAAAAAAATCATAATGTAAAAATATATCTAAGAATGTGTTTATTAATGTGACTCTTCTTATAAATTAAAAAATTACAAAGGATTAATTAAAAGTAACATTGAAATTATTTTGTGGCAGAGGTAAAATTTTAGTACTAGATGGTGCTTGAAATTCTGTATTCAAAATGTGTATCTATAGGATGGATATAAGGCATTCAGATTAAATTGTGTCTCCCACAAGTATTTTTTAAAATGGTGTTAGATGAAGCCAGCATCTACTTGTTCATCCCTTAAAATGCAAAGGAAATATGCAAAAAAATCTCAACCTCTAAATCGCGGCAGTTGATGGTGACCCTAAGACATCAGTAGGTACACTTACAAAGGGTATGGACAATTTACAAGAACATATTAAAAATGTTCAGTTTCTTTCTTTTTTTTTTTTTTAAATGTTCAGTTTCACCTAGTAATCGAAGTGTGATCAAAGTGAGCTTTTAAGAATCTTTAAAATATAAAACATTGCTGACTTTGAAAAGCTGAATAGAGATCAATATGAAGGGATCCCTGGGTGGCGCAGTGGTTTGGCGCCTGCCTTTGGCCCAGGGCGCGATCCTGGAGATCCAGGATCGAATCCCACGTCGGGCTCCCGGTGCATGGAGCCTGCTTCTCCCTCTGCCTATGTCTCTGCCTCTCTCTCTCTCTCTGTGTGTGTGACTATCATAAAAAAAAAAAAAAAAGAGAGAGATCAATATGAAGAACCCTGGGGGTTCTTGCCCGAGGCTTGTGTCTGCCTGGTGCTGCAGTGGGTGCAGTGGCTCTGGAGCTACTCCTTGGCACTGGGGACCAGACACTCCTTGAATGCCTACACCCCCCACCCTGCCACCCAGTCTGCCACCCTGGAGCTCCTGCCCTGAGGGGGCGGGGGATGCTTCCGGCCTCCTCTCCACTTTCCTCACATGGAGGTGCTGCCTGCTGAGCCCCACCCTCCATCAAAGGCCTTGGAGGACCACTTCCACTACCCCCAGCCCTCTTGAAGCCAGCATACCTTAGGGGAGGCACTGGGGAGATGGGTTTGTCCAGTTGATTGTTGGGAAGGAGGGAGGGAGGATGGGAGGAAACTGGTACTGCCCGCCCCCCATTTAAAGAAATTACAACCAGTCGAAGCTATATGTAAACCCTGCCCTGGTCCCATTTCTGTCCTCCCCCCTTAGAGAAAACTGTTAGCTTGAATTTGGTAGTTTCTTTCATGTGTAGTTTTTGTTTTTCCTAACCAAGATTCTCTTTTTTAACTTAATTTGGTAAAAAGATTTTCTCAAAATGTCATTTACTAGTAGATAGCAGTGTTTTCATTCACTGCTGGTGGAAAGAAGTTCAAGCTAGAAAACACCCTGTTTGTACCTTCTCAGTGACTTGAGTTCTGTGAGGTTCTCAGTGATCCGGATAAAAGCACCTTTCCCCTGGGGTCAGATTGAGTGCCCTCATTAGAATATCAGCTTCCCTCATTAACACAAGTCCTACTCTCTGACAGAGGCACTGTTACTGGTGTAGCAGACTGAAGTCAGCTCTGAGGGCAGTGTCCTGCATGATGCTGAACTTTGTATTTGATATTTCAGAGCAGGAGTTTTACAACAGGAGACCCCAGAGGGAGGAGTTCATGAGCTTGAATATTGGGAGTCAGACAAGCAGGCTGGTTTACCAACAGTGCCACTCTTCACTTAATTGCTGTGTTTTTGGTTAAGTCATTTAACCAGGGAGAGCTCTGGTCCCTCTTTGCCACAGTGTTTAAAGGAATCCCTTGAAGTTTGAAAACACTCGTAAAGACCTATAAAAGAAATCTGGACCTCAAGTAATTTTCAAGAGTTAAACAGTCCAGTATGGTAGCCACCAACCTCATGGGGTTACAGACATCTTGAAATGTGAGCTGGTCTGAAGGTGTGCTGTAAACATGAACATGTTTGATCTTGAACATTTCAAAGAAGAGAATGATTATATTTCATTAAGTGTCATACTGATTACAGGTTGAAATCATATTTTGGGTGTATTAGATTAAATATATAGTATTTAAACCTTTTTTTTTTTACTTTTTAAAATGTGGCTACTAGAAAACTTAAAATTACGTATGTGGGTCACATTATGTTTCTTTTGGAGAGCACTGGTCTAGATGATCTAATGCCGTTATATCACAACATGATCATGTAGTCCTTTTATTTGCTTTGATAAGTAAAATGCCATTCACATTTTCAAAAGATAGAAAACAGATTCTTCTGGTTGCAAGTTTTAACAAATTTTAAATTAATTATCAAGTCGTACTTTAACGTGAATTCTAGCAGAATACTTTCAGTGTGGCACCTCTGGCTGAGCCTACTCCCTCTGGGCTTACCTTGCTCAAGAATTCATTTATTGGGGAAGAGTTTTGATGTTGGCTATGCCTTTAAAATACGAAGTTTGTAACATGGGAAATTCAGTTTATGAGATTGTGATGAGAAGTGTGCATTCCATGTTCATAGAACTATGTGAATATTTACTATAGTTTGTGTTCAGAAGCAGCTTAAACTAGATCATTCATTTCCCCCACCCTGCCCCCCCCGCCACCCCCAACAGCTGCTTGGACTCTGAAGCATATAAATTTTGAGTATATTCAGTTGAATGTCATGGGGCAAAAATTCAAGTGTGAAGCAGCTGCAGTCATTTAAAGGGAGCCCTAGAATTAAAATGTGAATGAATGAAATGGAAAAGAAAGCTGTCCATTTTAATTTTTGCAAAGTAACTTATTAAGTAAAACATTACAAAAATAAAGATCTACTCATTGGTTTGACCCACCAAGTCTGGAAGCATACACTCCATATTTTTAGCTGTGTTTATTTCCAAAGGATGACATATGGAAGATACCACTTTTGATGTTTTAGTGTATTTAGATTTTTTTGTTTGTTTTTAGTAAGCATCAAGAAAAAAGCCCCAAAGAATAAAAAAGGAAGATAGGCTAAGAACAGCCCTCCCCAGAAAAAGTATTTGATAGTTTTTTTAAACCATGGGGATTTATCTTATTTGAAGGTGTTAAAGACATAAAATGTCATTGTAATGTATCTACACTGATTTTAAGTGACAATATGATTTATTCCAAGCATAGTATCTTTGACTTCTTAATTACATATGGAAAGTTTATATAGAACATATTCTAGAGTGGTATGGGCAGAGCTATGTTCACAAAAGTTTTAGTAGATAGTGTCATGGATATTAAATCCCTAATGTAGATTCAAGGAATCACACTTGTGACTTTTAGATCCACTGTAATAAAAAGTTTATATTTGTGTACTGACTATATTTGAGTGCTTATTCTGTGCCAGGCTTTTTCTAAAGTCTTCATTATTAAAGGTGCTATTTTGTTTGATTGTCATAAGAACCCCATGTAGTGAGTCTGTTTACAGCTTCTCATAGATGAGGAAGCATGCACAGAGCATTCTTTTTCCAGGGTCACCCAGTAAGGAGGTGGAGGAGCTGGGATTTGAAGAAAGGCAGCCTGACTCCAGATTAAGCTGTTAACCATGATGTGCTCCGGCATACGCACAGACATGCTGTAGCGTTCACTGAATAATGACCACCCTCCAATAATGTTCACAATGTCTCTCTGTAGAAGTGAAAACAAGTTGAAATGTTCCTTCTTAAAGGTGTCTACTTACAGGAGATACTGTGGTGGGGTGGGAGAGTTGCTGCAGGGAAGTGAGGAGAGAGCGATGTGGGAATACAGATCTCTGACAGACACCGTGCTGGTAAAGTCCCAGTCTCCCATTCAGAGATTTCACCTTTTTTTAATTTGTGCTCATTTAATGGCTAGAACTAAATATGGATATTTATCCCAGATATTTGGCTAGTAAGAAAGAGAAGTAATTTTTTTAGGCTTCTCGATGGGCCTCACATTTGCTGAGTACCTGTTGTGCTCAGAGTAACGTGGACAGCTTCACCAGTAAAAACAGGAAAGGGAAAAACCCTGGTGAAGACAGGAGATGCAAATACAAATCAAGTGAAATGTTTGAGGTGTCTGATACCTTTTCATAGACTTAAATTGTTAGAGTAAAACAAAAAAAATTTGAATCCCAGTTCTTTATTCCCTCTGTATTCTTAATTCTGTCGATGGAAGATGCAGATGGTATTTGATTTTGTGTGTGCTTAAATATTTGTGCGATTCCTCTTCTACCAGCTAAAGGAACTCTTAGTGAAGACACGATTAGAGTGTTTCTGCATCAGATCGCAGCTGCCATGCGAATTCTGCACAGCAAAGGAATAATCCACAGGGATCTCAAACCACAGAATATCTTGCTGTCATATGCCAATCGCAGAAAGTCCAACGTCAGTGGTATTCGCATCAAAATAGGTAAATAGCCATGTAGTATTTTATGCAAAGGACAATTTTGAGATTGTTGTTTAGATAACTTTTGCTCAGCTTTATTAAACTGATGGATTTTGTTGATGTACTCTTGGAATTTTTACTGAGTTCTGTGAGGTACATTTAGATATGGGAACCCTTTACATTACTAGCAGCATGTGCTAAATCTTAGGCCCAAGGGGCCTGCGTTAGGACTCCAAACATGACTCCCAGCAGCAAACCCTATTCTGTTTCTCATCAGAGGGAAGCAGTTAGTATAGCCATAGTGGCAACAGTTGAGTAACCCCAGTTCTTTACAGCTCATGGGATTTTAACCCAAGGGATCTAAGAGACCATTTAGATCAGCCTTTCTTTTCACAATTATTTGAAGCAGTTTGTAATACAGGGTATTTTTTTTAAGTTTTTCTTTTCATTGTTAAAAAAAAAATCCAATTTTTCTTTTACCAGTATTTGAAGAAATTTCTGATTTTACGCATGTTACATCCAGATCTGGAGAAGGAAGAAAACGATTCAAATTCTATACCTGGTATTGATATTTAGTGAGAGATGTATTAATGAATCCTTTATTACAATGAGCGTTTTCTCTCCCAAAGCTTAGTGATTGCTCCTTAGTTATAAAACTGGCAGAGCAGTGGCTTGTACAGGTGGTGATCACTACTAGGTCTTAGCTTGTCGAAATTGAGGTAGAAACTTTTTTTCTTTGGCAGACAGACTTATTCAATAAGCTGCAAATTTTTCATAATTCCTTTGTGCCCTCTTGTGTCTTGAAGATACATTCTGTGTTAAGTGTGAGTAAAGTATACTTTGTTTTTCTCCTTTTTATTTTGTGAAATAGCGGATTTTGGGTTTGCTCGTTATCTACATAGTAACATGATGGCTGCAACGCTCTGTGGGTCCCCAATGTACATGGTGAGTGAGTTTTTTTTGTCCTTACGTGTGTACAGTACAGTGCCATTAGCATTGGAATTTAAGTATGATGCTGTTTTCAAGTAAGATGTGATTTTATGGATAGTCTAGATTGTTATTTATATTACCAACACTGATTATACTATTGATAATGTTGTAAGTCATCTTTTGCTTTAATATAGTGAACTGTAAAAAGTTAGTCACCCATTAGTTACTTTATTTTTTTTTTTTTTAAATTTTTTTAAAGGCTTTTTATTTATTTATTTATGATAGTCACAGAGAGAGAGAGAGAGGCAGAGACACAGGCAGAGGGAGAAGCAGGCTCCATGCACCGGGAGCCCGACGTGGGATTCGATCCCGGGTCTCCAGGATCGCGCCCTGGGCCAAAGGCAGGCGCCAAACCGCTGCGCCACCCAGGGATCCCCCATTAGTTACTTTAAAAAAAAAAAAAAAAAGATTATTTAGTCATGAGAGACACACAGAGAGAGGCAGAGACATAGGTAGAGGGAGAAGCAGGCTCCTCAAGGGGAGCCTGATGTGGGACTCGATCCCAGGACCCTGGGATCACAACTTGAGCCAAAGGTAGATGCTCAACCACTGAGCCACTCAGGTGTCCCTTTTTTTTTTTTTTTCAAGTAGGCTCCACACCCAGCATGGAGTCTGTTTAGCTTAAGTTTAAAAAGAAAAAAAAAAGTTATTAATAGTAGAAAATTGCGAATACATTAAATGAAAACACAAATTGATGAAGTGTGGTCATGCTATAGTTGATATGTAGTATTAGGGAAAACTTACAAAAAAACAAACCCTTTTGGGGACCTTTCTTCATCTCTAGGGTAAACATGTTCATCTCTTGCATGTTATTTCTCTTGGCAAGATTCCTGGATCATAGAAGGTTTTTCAAGTAGTGTTACATACAGGTAAACCTGAAAAACCTTAGTTCTCCCCTTCATCCTTCCATATGGATGTTACCATGTCTGAAAGGACAAGGCTGTGAAACTTCCAAACCAATGTGAAGCCTCAAGCCTGGAAATAGCTTAATTATGGAGCTTTAGAATTCTGCAAAGTAAATCTATATACCTGTCTCAATTCTAAGTTTAAAGTGGGCTTATGTTCAATAAGGATTTTCTCTGATCCAAATCAGTGAGAAGCTTACCAGGGATGACTACTAAAAATGGGATTCCTGGAAAATAAAGTTTCAGGGGCTTTGAGCATGTTTGACATTTCTGTTTAATGTTTGTCTGGATTATTGGTATTTTTTAAAAGCAACATCTAGTGAGAGATGGGAAAAGAGCTGTAACAAAGCAGCAGAGAAAACAAATGCCTTTGCTTTTAAGACAGTTCTTATTGTATTTTCATCATAGTTTGTATTTTATTTTAAAAGCTTTCAAATGACAGGAAAGAAAGGGAGTAATACAGCAAACACTTATGTACCTATTGTCCATATTTAATGAAGATAACATTTGGCCATGTTTGCCTTGATCTTTTTTTCTTTTTCTAGAAAGAAATAAAATATTTCAGCAATAGCCCAAGTCCTTTAAATTTTTCCCTCTTCCCATTTCCCACTCTTCTACCCCGGAGTAACCTCTGCCCTGTATTTGGTGTGTATCTTTCTTTGTTATAGCCTTAGTACTCTTACTGTATTACTGTCCATATAATATATAGAAATATTTGTTTCTATAAATTGCTTCTTTTCAGGCAATGTTGTTTTTGAGATTTACCAGTAAATCCCAGGGTAAAAATGTGGTTTAAGTTCACTGCAGAATCATCTGATTAAGGAAATGTCACAGTGTGATCTTGTTTTAGTAGTTTTGTTAGGAGCATGTGTGACCTTTACCAGATAATTTATTGGTATTGATTATGTAAATAACATCATGCATGTGTCTGCAATGTTTTTATCCCCAGGCTCCTGAGGTTATTATGTCTCAACATTATGATGCTAAGGCAGACCTGTGGAGCATAGGAACAGTGGTATATCAATGCCTAGTTGGAAAACCACCTTTTCAGGTAGCCTGACTTTTTACTTATGTGCTCAGTTTTGGGATCTTCTCGTTTCACAGTTGCCTTTGACTTATAAAACAAGGGATACATTGAAAGAAGCGTTTTTGGTTCCCTTGTGACTTGTTTTGATTTTGTCACAGGCAGAAGCTGCTATAGCGAGCCAGAACATCTTTTGCTTTTGCTTTTTTATTTTTATTTTTTCACTTGCCTTCTCTTTGTAGTTGGCCTGGGCATAAAGCCTGTTCTGTGTTTTCTGGGCTAGTGAAAACTAGCCAGGGTCAGGACTGACAACCTGGTGGGAAATGGTGTGACAGTGATAATCACCTCTCGCTTAGCTTGGTTTGGGGGCCCTGGACTCCATGTGAGGGCTAGGCCTGGGCTGGGAAGAAAAACTGGAAACCATCTCCAGCTTTCTATTCCTGCCACTGCTGGGTAAGAAGGAGGTGATAGTTCAGTTTTTTTATTTTATTTTATTTTATTTATGATAGTCACACAGAGAGAGAGAGGGGCAGAGACACAGGCAGAGGGAGAAGCAGGCTCCATGCACCGGGAGCCCGACGTGGGATTCGATCCCGGGTCTCCAGGATCGCGCCCTGGGCCAAAGGCAGGCGCCAAACCGCTGCGCCACCCAGGGATCCCATGATAGTTCAGTTTTTATGGAAATTATTCTGAGTGACTCTTCCCTCTTCTCCACCGTCCTCACATCCTGTCAGAAAGAGTCCCTCTAGAACTAATCAGGATGATTCCTCCTGAGTTCATATTGCCCAGTTACCAAGAGGTTTTTTGAACCTGAAAACTGGAGCAAAGTAAACATATCTGTCCAAGAAAATAATATAAAATCAGTGCCCTAGCCAGTCTAGACACTCAGTTTCTCAGTCTAGCTTGTTTGGGGAGGGGCAGTGGTGGAGTGGCTTTGGTAATCCAGCAGCCCTTACTGGGAGGGTGCTGCTTGTTGCCAGTTGCCAGGGAGGGACTGGAAGGTAGCCACAGCTCCATTCTTGGCTTGCATCATTGGGGGTCCTAATAAGGTAAAATATACCCTAATTTTACACAATAAAAATGTATGGGTTGGGTAGGCTGGATAACCTCCAGAGTAGTGGTTCTTAACTCTTCCTAAGTTTCAGGCTCCTCTGAGAGGCTGACCTCAGCAAAGATACACGAAGCCTAGATACGCAGAATTTGCACGCAGGTCCAGAGGTTTTTGAGTTCTAGTGTCCATCTGTGGCTCCTTCCGCCATCCACGGCTTTCAGGTTCAGAATGTCTGCTGTCTAGCAATAAGATGAGCATGGATCACATGATTTGAACTGTTTGCCCCTGTTTAGGAAATAAAACTTTTTTTTTTTTTTTAAACAGGCCAATAGTCCTCAAGACCTAAGGATGTTTTATGAAAAAAACAGAAGCTTAATGCCTAGGTACGTGTTCCGTTTTGCTGTGTTTTACTGTCTGTGAACACAACATTCGTTGAGCTCTGGGTTTTACTGGTTTCCGTTCTTGAATCTTTTTTCAGCTGATGGTAACGTGAAAATGTTCATTATAGCAACAAATCAGAGAATTACTGGTGTATCATCGGTTCCTGGATAGTGCTGTACCATTTTATTTTTCTTGTTTAAAATGTAAAGTATATTTAAAAGGAAAAACTACAGAAGTTTTATGTGCTCTTTGAGGGGAGGGAGATGCAAACAGAAACAGATGTGTGTGAGTGAGGAGGTCAGTTCCTCCCTGGGCCTTCCTTGCTCTCTAGGGTAATACAAGCTTGTTTTGTTATCTTTCCATATCTCTTCCATGGGAGTTTGAATGCTTATGTCGATATTTATACACACGTGTTTATATTTATGTATTTATACACACATATTTCAATACAAATTACATCAACTTTGGAAATTGTTCTGCAACATTTTTTACTCTACAGTGTATCTTAGACATCGTTGGGCAACAGGATATGGAGAACTACTTTATCCTTTTAAATGGCTCATAGAGTTCTGTGGTTAGATGTATCATATTTTGTTTAGTCAGATCCTTGTTTTCATTTTTTTATTTCTCCAAACGGTGTTTAGTGAAAAGCGTGTGTGTGTGTGTGTGTGTGTGTGTGTGTGTGTGTGTGTACGTTCACTTCTGTGTATTTCTTTAGGATGGACTCCTAGAAATGAAATTGTTAGACCAAAAGGTATGCCCTCCAAATTGGCCATGCAACAGTAGAAGAGAGTGCTTGTTTCCCCACGTTTTTACCAACATGGGATGTTATCAGACTGGGTGTCTCACAAACAGAAGAGGACCAATTAGCTATTAATTTAATTTGCACTATTCTCTTTACTAGTAAAGTTGCAGTCTTCCATTTGTTTAATGTTCTTTTGTAGTTTTTATTCTGTGAATTGCATATTCCTATTACTTATTTTTCTATTGGTTTATCCTTAATGGATTTTAGGAAGCTGTATTATTTCTCACTTGTATTTGTTTAAGCTGTGCCCTTTTGTAGGCAGAACTAGAGGTGGCTCTTTTTCTAATAAGGAACTCTAGCAGATATTAGTTAAAACTCAAGACTGTGCTTGTGAAGTGCTTTATTCCTGCAGATATTCAAACAGATAATAAGTGCAATGCAGGAATCTTCCCGGATGGATATTCTTTGTCAAAGGCAATTGCTTAGGTTTTGGGTTTTGTTTTTGTTTTTCTCCTATAAGGAATGAGGCTTTACCATGATCTTCTTGGTATAAAATGTATTTGTGAAGTTGCATATACGTTTTCATTTACCATAACGAAGGCAAAAGTCATGTAGTTAATATGTCTAAACTCACCACTTAGAGTCTTTTTTTTTTTTTTTCCCCTTTCTCCCAGTATTCCCAGAGAAACATCACCTTATTTGGCTAATCTCCTTTTGGGTTTGCTTCAGAGAAACCAGAAAGATAGAATGGACTTTGGTAAGTAATATTTTCAAATTTTGTACGCTTTCTAATTTGATTTTTGTGTATCCCAAAAAGATTGTATTTGAAAAGATACTATAGAGTTTTCAGAAGAAAATTAAAGTCAATTTCTTTCTTTTTCTTTATCTTTTTTGTTTCCCTTATTTTGTAAATACTGAGTGCTTGCTGTGTTCTAGGTATAGGGAATAGAGTAATAAATGATAAAGAAAATCCCTGTCTTCATGTAACACATATTCTTGTGGAAGGAGAGACAAACAAATGATAAACTATAATTATGCACCACATAGAAGGTGATAAGTGCCATAGGGAAGAAGAGGGATGGGAAATGTGAATGGGGGAGAGATTGAAAGTTTAAGTTCCATGAAGCCTTTTCTGAGGAAGTGGCCTTTGAATAAAGACTTGATTGATGGACAACAGGATAGTGAGAGAGTGGGCGGTGTGCATGTCTGGGGGAAGAGCTTTCCTGGCGGAGTGAACAGCCAGTACAGATGCCCAGAGCTGGGAGTGTGCCATGTACACTGGAGAAACAGTTAGAAGGCCAGTTGAAGACGTGGGCTTTTGCTCAAAGTGTGATGGGGAGAAATTGAGCAGAGGAATAATAGGATCTGACCGATGTTTTAAAAAAAGGATCATTCTGGTTGCCCGTTGCGAACAGACTGTGGAGAGAGGTGGTGAGGTAGGGGGAGGACAGAGGCTGGGGCGGGGGCAGTCAGGGAACAGATGAAGGGGCTTAGGCTGGAATTGTAGCTGCGGAAGTGGCCAGGAGTCCACTGAATCCTGGGTCTGTTTGGAGGTAGAGGCAGCGGGAGGTACAGATGAATTGGATATGAGAGAGAACTCAAAGATGCCTCCAGCGTTTCTGGCCTGAGCACGTGAAGCAATGAAATTGTTGGCTACGGACACGGGAAAGGCTGTGTAGCAGAGCAGGTTCTGGGAGAGTCAGGAGCTCAGGTTGGACCTGGTAGACAGAACACACACATTCAGCATAGGGGTGCATATGTCAAAAGGGCACTTGGGGTTCAGAGGAGAAATCTAGGCTGGGGATATATTTGGGAGAAGAACTGGAAGGAAGGAAAGGAGGAGAAACACTCCAGCCTTGAAGATGGGGCTTTGAGAGACAAGGAGGCGCAGCTCTGCGTGTGGCAACCCTTGTGAAGCTTGGTTCTCACCAGCGCTGTAGGGCTGCAGGAGAACAGGCTCTGGCTGCTCCACAGAGGCTGTGATTTTAGATTTTTAGATTCTAAAGGCAGAAGCCGTATCATTGATTTTGAGCCTTTCTCCTTTTTTTTTTTTTAAAAGATTTTATTTATTTATTCATGAGAGACACAGAGAGAGAGGCAGAGACACAGGCAGAGGGAGAAGCAGGCTCCATGCAGGGAGCCCAATGCGTGACTCTATCCCAGGACTCCAGGATCACACCTCGAGCCGAAGGCAGACGCTAAACCGCTGAGCCACCCGGGCTGCCCCCTTCTCCTTTTATAATTTAATCATTTAGAGCTAAACATTTCTAAGTATTTTAAGTTAACAGTCTATTTTTCAAATAATATTTTTCCACTTCTTGTGTAATGAGAGAATTTGGAATGCTTAATACTGTAGGGATTATCCAGTTCTTGAAGGCTTTGAAATGTTTTTCCCTGAAATTGTTTGGGTCTCAGCTCCTCTTTGGAGGACAGTTTGTTAACTTGTTCTTATCAATGTCATGTAAAAGATTGTTCTTATCAATCTTATTCTTACCAACCATATGTTAAAGCACCATGACTTAAATTTAAATGTCAGACCAGAAAAGCTGTAAGCAATGTTCAATGAAAATGCTTATTAAGTTAACCTTGATCTTGCATTTTTAGAAAAAAAAGTGATTTTTCTGATAGTAATTAGTTGTAATAGTAATAGAGATTTGCAAAAACTTAGTTCAGAGTTTTGGTCCGTTCATGTGTATTACGGAAATCCACATAGGCTTCTAGATAAAATAGACCAGAGTTTGAATTCTAGTCCTTCAACTTGCTAGCTCTTTGACATTAGAGAAGATACATGGCCTTTATGTGCTTTTTCCTTGTCCATAAAAGGAAAGATAATGCCGTGCATTAAGTTTGTGAGTACTAAATAAGCTGGTATGTAAAGCATGCAGTTCTTTGTTCTAGCAAATGCCCTCAGTTGACAACAGCTCTAGAAGTTTCCATATAGGGGACAAGGTGAAATAGTCTGGATATGTACTTTCTTAAAATTCTGTAAAGTTGGAACTAAATTTCAGCACATGCACTTGGTAAATATTTTTCTCTTTCGGAGTGAGAGATTAAATTTAGAGAGTTACTCTATAACCATGAGAGGTATCAGTCAATACTGAAACAACTTAGTCATCAATAATAGCTTTAAAATGACAGATTATATTAATGTATACTTTCCATACCATAGCAATTGGTTTGGAATGTGGTTTCAGAGCATTTGCATTCAAGTTTTTTAAAAATATCTTTTCTATTTTATCCCTATTATGTCCATAAAAATCAGCATAAAAAATCTCATATGTCAAACTAGAATTTATGTATATGTATATTAATTTTTGTTCTAAAAATGATCTTGGATAGAAAACTCATGTTTTTCTTCAAAACCTTCCACACTTAAAAAAACAAAAACAAAAACAAAAAACCCTCCACACTTCTATTCCTTAGCAGGTTATGTAAATGATAATATACTCTGAGTGACTTTTGGTGATTTATTTCAGTGAGACTCACAGGACCCTTCAGAGGAAGATACGTTCGTTAGACGGACCTGAGTTAAGCTTATCTTCATCTTGTATTAGCTCATTTAAACCCCCCACACTGGTGTGGCGCTGCCTTCTTGCTTGCTCTGTGAGATTTACTAGCATATAGGTCTGGGACTTCATGACAGATGAGATTATCTTTGTGGGTTTGTAAAGAAATAATGAAATACTTTATACACATAGGAAAGTAAAGAAAGTAAAATAAGGAACAGCCATGTACTCACCTGCTTATTTATCTTTATCTAATTAGCAGGCTTATTGTGTAGGTTTTCTCCTTGGTGGATAGCCAAAATACTAAATCAGACTAAACAGCTTTTTAAAAAAAAAAATGTGAAACCAGCTGTTGGAATATCTCTCTGGGATAGAAGGATCGGATATATTGTATAAATCCATTGCCTAGATTGCTTCTTAGAACAGTTAACAACAGCCTTGCTTGATGTATGTGCTTAGCAAGGGCCTGCTTACAGCCCTCCATGGGATTGTCTATGTGAGGGCAGCATATGTCAGAGCACATAGCTGCTTTGGTTGCTCGGGGCCTGCTGTGTTGGGAATGCACTTGTTGCAAAATTTACAAGTATTATATCCAATTTTTTGTTAATAATGACTTAGAATCTGATCATTTTTATAGATTTATAAAAATAATAGGCTTTTGCAGTGGAAGGAGATGGAGGCTACATAAAGAAGTTAACAATTATTTATGATCTCAAAGATATCAACAAGATTAACTTGTCTGCTAGTCAGCATCAGTCTAAGAGTTGCATTCTCTTTTTTCATTACAGAAGCATTTTTTAGCCATCCTTTTCTTGAGCAAGTTCCAGTGAAAAAATGTGAGTACCTAATTTTTTTGTGTGTTTTTACTTGCAGAGTGAATGTAGACTTAAGAAAAATTAATATTTTGTGTTACAAAATTAATTTTTGTTTTTTTTTAAATGCAAAGTAGGCCTTTTTTTTAAATTTTTATTTATTTATGATAGTCACAGAGAGAGAGAGAGAGAGAGAGAGCGAGAGGCAGAGACACAGGCAGAGGGAGAAGCAGGCTCCATGCACCGGGAGCCCGACATGGGATTCGATCCCGGGTCTCCAGGATCGCGCCCTGGGCCAAAGGCAGGCGCTAAACCGCTGCGCCACCCAGGGATCCCTAATTTTCGATTGTGCCTCTTAAGATTTCATTGAGTTTTTTCGTCAATACCCGTAACCATACTTATTTAATTACAGTTTTTTTTTTTTTTCCCAAATCCAAATTGAAACAGTTTTAGTAATTACAGCAGTTTTAGTTTTATCCTTGGGAGCTGTAATAAGTAGGAGAATGAATTTTTGGTCGGCACAAAGATGTCGTAGTTCTGCCAGGTTTTCTGTGAGACAGTCTGTATAATTGCACTACAGGGTAGTATCTCTCTTCATGTGTTTCATCCCCCAGCCTGCCCAGTCCCAGTGCCCGTGTACGCTGGCTCTGTCTCTGGAAGCTCCTGTGGTAGCTCTCCATCTTGTCGTTTTGCATCTCCACCAGTAAGTTTTGCTTTTATTAAAAATAATTTCAGAGTTAGGGCTATTACCTCTGTTCATAATGGAGCCTGCAAAAACATTGTGGATATACTTTTTATGGACAGTGTTTACTAGTGCTGCTGAGGTTTGGGAGAGAGCATCATTGTTGGGTCAGATGGACCTAGATTTGGACCTCTGCCCTCACTTAGCTGTATAAGCTTCAGCAAGAAATGTCACTTCTCTGGTCCGTTTTCCTCTGAACAGTGAGTATGGTGCTCTCACCTTTTCATGCCCTAGGGGGTTGGAAAGGATGATAATTGCAAAACATACCCATTACAAGTAGATAGTAATAAATTATTTATTTTCTCCAACTGTCATGACATCAGTTTGGATATCTGTTCAGTACATAGAATTACCAGTGGTGGGGAGTGACCTCTGAGCCCATTCCTCTGACCTCAGTTCCCATAATGGTGGTTATCAGTCCTTTAGGAGTTGTTCTACACCAGCCTCTTCCCTCCCTTGGAGTTTCCAGGCCATTTTCTCCATGGCTCTCTTCCATCCAACCTCAGTGCTTCTTCTAGATCCTGACAATTTCTGGTCACTTCCAGTCACTACTTCTTCCTGTTCCACTCTCCCAGGGTTTTACTTTGCCCTCTTCTGACCCTTCTCCCAAATCTCTGTTGCAGTGTGGGTTGTGACCTTGAGTCTTACCCATAAGCTGAAGGTCCAAGGGCTCTTGTGTCCACTATTGTGAATATTTTCCAGATTAGCCTGGTAGACGTGGATTTCTTGAATTCTGCTGGTGGAGGGTGGGGCAGTCATAAAAGGAAGTGTTTGTATAATTAGCGGGTTTCACCTCAGAGATTTAAGAGCATGCGGCTTGGGAGCTTCTACATCCCTCTCTTGCCACATTGACCAGGACAAATGACTTAATCCCTGAGCTTGTTTCTCATATGCAAAGTGAGTGTGATTGACCTGTTTCATGGGGTTTCTTAAGGATAAATGAGCAAAAGCACTTTACTACCATGTCTGGTACTTACAATACTTAGTAAGTGGCAACTGCTATTATTATTATTTTCAAGGAAAACCTAGCAGCCCATAGCTGAAGCAGATGCTGAACCAGCCTCTCATAAGCAGACGAGTCCTAAAACTGGCAAAACACCTTTTTGCACAACCCTACAGGCTTAAACCAAGTAGGAAAAGCAGACAGGCTAGTAAGACTTAACGTTAGATCCCCATGAATTCTTCTCCCTAAGAGGAAAAAAAAATGTTGTGTATTTCCTGTTTCAGTCTAGAATATAAGAAAACACTGGATTTGGAGTGGCTAGGGGGACATGTAGAGGAGTGTAATGACATGGAAAGACAGTTGGCTTTATTTGGAGCCAGGCACAGCTGGCTTCAGCACTGGCCCTGCTGCTTGCTCGCTTTTAACTTTGGGTAAGTCAGTTCCAGAGCTGAGCTGTGGCTCCCTCATTGGTAACACAGGCTTCATGAACCTTTGGTTGAAAAGAGCAGCCATAGTGAGTATGCGATGAACTGTAACTATTATTATGAAGTCTATATTTGATATAGCATGATACATGAGATGAAAAGCAGAGTTTATGCTTGAGAAAGGAGCCACAGGGCAGAATCTAATTGTGGGAGAGTTGTGGGAAAGCCAGAATAAAGGAGCCTGTTTGTAGAATGACTGAGAAAGAGAGGGTCCAGTAGGAGGGACACTGAATTGGAAATTGCTTTGACTGAAGTGAGCAAGTTGGTTTTTTTTTTGTTGGGTGGGGTAGCATTGGAAGAGAGAGCATACTGAGCTAGGTTTGGGCTGCTGGGGAAGAGATGGGAGTGCTAACAGGAGTGAGGACATGCTGGAGGCAGAGAAGAGGTGTATTTAGATGCTAAAAACTTTGGTGGGAAAACTGTTTTTAGAAGGCCTTTATTAAGAGCTAATGCTTGGGTGCCTTGCCTGGGTGGCTCAGTCCCTTAGGCATCCAACTCTTGATCTCAACTCAGGTCTTGATCTCAGGGTTGTGAGTTCAAGCTCTATATTGGGCTCCACACTGGGCGTGGAGCCTACTTAAAAAAAAAAGCTAAAAAAAAACAGCACCCTAATGCTTGAAGTAAAAATAAAAAAGGAAAAAGGAAAGCTGGGGAATAAAAGGAAATCAAGAATGTTTCTGTATAATTTCCAGGTACTGAGATGGTTTAGTAGGCCTTGCTTTTATTTTAATCTAACAAAAGTAAGGTGATTTTGTACATATGTCCCCTTCCTTCCTACAGCTGGAGTAGACTCTCATATGGAAGGTTGATACACACAGGCATGCACATGTAACATTCTCTTTCTTATATTCTCACACAAATATCCAGCTGCTGCTTTATCCCAGAGAAATCTTTGGAAGGAAAAAAATCCAAATCTGTCTTTCAATTATGATACCAGCTATAGTTTAAATGCTATTTAGATAATATTTCTTGAATAATTATTGGTTTCATAATATTTTATTAAATACCTACTTTGTGTAAGGTTCTGGTTGATAGTAATGATAGTAATGAATGAGCTTACATTAGGGAGGTTTTAATTTAGCTGTGTGGAGAAGAGATAGAAATCAATCATTGTTAGAAGCATATGTGTATGCCTTTTTATTGCCTGTGGGAATGTGAATGAGAGCATGAAATCAGGTCAAGAGCTCAGAAAGGCTGCTCAGGGGAGGGCATTGAGCTGCATTTTGAAGAAAGACTAAGCAAAGTGAATTAGTAAAAGAATGGTATTGTAGACAGAGGAATCCCTATTCATGAAGTCATGGAAACATGACCCACTCAAAGGACTCTGTAACCCCCATGCCCACTTAAATTTCCTACAATTAAGTGAAATTAAAAATTTTTTCCTGTTCATGTTAGCCACATTTCAAGTGTTGAATAGCCATCTATAGCTAGTAGATCTATATCACACTGGACAGCTTAGATGTAGAACTTCTCCATCATTGCTGGAAGTTCTGTGGACGAGGCTTCTCCGAGCAGTCCAGTCTGGTGAGTATAGAGAGCATTGGTGGTGTGGGGAGGGGGAGGTAAAGTCAGAGAGGCAGGGAGCTGCTGTATCATGACAGGATTTGGCTGTGGTGAACCATCTGAGTGGTTTTAGGTGAAGGTGTATTGTAACCCGCTAGATTCTTCTAAAAACAGGGTGGAAGTAGACTAGTACTACTGGTAGACTAGCAGAGAGTAGAGTGGTCTATTAGAAGAAAGAGAACACTGCAGACTCTCACACATTATTTTTTTTTGTTTTTCTGAGAATGAGGGTCTGAGCTAAGGGGAAGGTGGGGGCCAGGTAAGAGAATGGTGGAGTTTGTAGGGTTTGGAATTGCTTGAACTGGAGACCGAATGGATGGATAATGATGAAGTCGCTCAGTAAGAGAGTGTGGGGAGGAGTGCTTTGCAGTAGAAAGGTGGTGAGTTAGTCCCTTGCTCACTGGAGAGATCTAGGCTGCAGAGGTGAGGTGGTACTTGAAGGCAGGAGGGTTGGAGTGGTCACTGGGGTGAGTATAAAAATGTGAGTAGCAGAGGGCCCAGAGTGGCACCTTGGGGAACTCCACTTCCTCTCCTTTAAGGGACAAGTGAGAAGCAGGTGCCCAAAAAAGAGACTAAGAAGTGGGAGGAGAAGCAGGGGCACTGAGTGAAGGGGTAGAGTGTCAAGAACAGTCGGCAGTGCAGGTAACTTAAGAAATAGAGCATGTGTCCACATGACTTGGCAGTGGGAGTTAATTAACGGTAAGCCCAATAAAGACCATTTCGTTGGACAGATGAAGGCAGAAAATGGATTATGGTGGGTGGAGCGATACATAGGAGGTGAGGAGCTTGTGTCTGTGAGGACTCATCATTTCAAGAGACATTGTTAAAAAGTAGAGAAGTGAGAGCAGATGGCAATTGAGAGGACTGCAGGGATTTGAGGTGTGAGAATCTGGAAGGTGTATATGCACGGAGGGGGAGAAAGCCAGCGGAGAGGGAGAGGATGAGAGCATCAGGGGCAGAGGGGAGCTGGTCCGGGTCTCTGAGGACATAGAGGGGAATAGGCTTAGGGCACAGTGGAGAGACCAGGGGGAGAAGATCCCTTCCACTCAGATGCTGTGGGGGCACCAACTTTACAAATGCAGTGAAGAGCTTGAGAAAGTGCCCACCCAAACCAGTGGAAAGAAATCGTGGAGTTAGATGCTGGGAATCACATCTCGACTGCTATTTAGTTGCATGATCTTGGGCGAATTCCCTAAACTTCGGAGCTTTGTTTATTTATACATATATGAAATGGGTTTCAGAACAGGACTGGGGTTAGGTAAGACGTGGAAAGCTCTCAATAGTGTCTAGTCCATGTTAGATGATCAGTCATAGTAGTCTTTCATTGCCCCTTCCCTTTATTACCTTGACACAAAAGGTCTCCTGAAAATGTGATGAGATTGTATATCATGTGTGTGTCACACACAATAGGAGATCTGACACAGATTTCATTGCACTGTGACATTTGGAGGAGCACTAGCAGTGAATTGGGTGTTTAAGACATGGGTTTAAGTTTAAAGGGCATTGTGTAGTATTTTTCCTTTTCTTAAATAGAAACAGAGGTTAAACAGGATCATAGGGGACTTAACACAATGAGTTAGGAACTTTATTGTTTGAGAAAACCATTATGTAATCAAGACGTTTAATTAGAGGTGTCACTTGAGTCCTTGAACTAGGTAAATGCTGCTTACATCTAATTATTTGTTTATACATTTTATATGCTTTTCTTTCCTTCCTGTCCTATGTCCTGCAAACCCACTCCTCCCCCTAACAAAGAGGAACGAAAGGAACATACCTACAGCCTATAAGGTTCTCCAGATCTTTCTTTCTGCGAGCGTACATGATTCTCTAGGTTTGAATGCAGTTATCCATATTGGTTTATTCACTTTTTTACATAACATGGTGTCTTGCTTTCCTGTTTACAATATGTTCTTCTTTGGAGGTTTAAAACTTCTAAAACATGTACAGGATGTCATTAGTCCAAAGTCCCTGGACATTGTTCAAATGAATAGTTACTGAGTACCTGCCCTGCTAGGCCAGGAGCCGACACCGGGAGTGATGAGATGATAAAAACACACCTCAGAAATTTCAGGAGAGGCAGACATGTACATGATGTGTGGTATGCTGTATTTTTAAGTATCACTTTTGAAAACCATTTGAGAAGTCTTTATACAAAGACACTTGAAACTGTGCTTCTCTAAGGGAAAGATTTTCTGAAGAGATTTTTTTTTTTATTTTAAGATGGAATTGAACTTTATGCCCACTCTTATGAAGACAGTATTCCTTAGTCTAATGGCTATTCTGACATGCATTTTATTATTAGGCCAGTTTTAATTTTATGTTGTTAATTTTAGTCCCTTCCAGATATGCAGCATATTCAGGAAGAAAACTTATCCTCCCCACCATTGGGTCCTCCCAACTACCTACAAGTGTCCAAAGATTCTGCCAGTACTAGTAGCAAGAACTCTTCTTGTGACACGGATGACTTTGTTTTGGTTCCACACAACATCTCGTCAGACCACTCATGTGAGAATCTTTTCTACTTGTACACATTATATTTCTTAATTTACTAGACTAGCATTTATTTTTAACCTTTATATCATGCTCTCTTGGGGAGGGCACCTTTTCAACTGGGCACTTTACTTAGTTGTTTGAATCCCCAGAATGATATACCTGCTTTTCTAAGATCTACTCAGTCATCTTCCACAAAACAGTCACTTTGGATTCTGAAGGTAGATGAAAGGTTTGCAGGAAACTTATCTCAAATTCTGTTTGTGTGCAAACAGAAAGAAATAGAAAAGTCAGCAGAATGGGAGAAATTAAATTTAAGGAAAGGAATTAAAGGAAGATCTCTTTTGCAAAAACAACCTTAGAGTCAAGGGCAGTCTGGATGCCCTTCAGAAGATACTGGTGTGAGGTCATGAATGAGTTTTCATAAATATATAGGAAGAACTTTTATAAAGGAAGCAGAATCCAAGTTGACTAAATATGGGCAGGGCTCTAAGGAATAGTGAAGGGCACCAGAAAATCTGCAGAAAACAAGTTAGAACCCTTGAGAAAGAAGGAACTGTGGTTTGGTGGTGAAGGAACAGGATCAGAAAAACTAGAAATTTGGTTACTTTGATAGTTGAATGGTATCAAGTTGACCATGTGCAAGTGCAGATGGTTAGAGAAGTTCATATCAAGGGGTCTATGTAGTTGTTTGTCAAATACTGATTTTATAGCTGCTGCTGTTAGGCACGGTGCTAGTGTTGTGAAGGCCATCATCCCTAGAGCAAGTGCACTTTGGGATGTATTGGCTAGGGACAGAAAGGCACAGATGGAGCTGCAGGAGTAGGTGGCAGTTCACGATCAGTGCTCTGACCACTGGGAATTACCTTTAAAAATCCAGTATAGGGTGGTTTCATTCTATTTTTTTTAAATTTTTATTTATTTATGATAGAGAGAGAGAGAGAGAGGCAGAGACACAGGCAGAGGGAGAAGCAGGCTCCATGCAGGGAGCCCGACGTGGGATTCGATCCTGGGTCTCCAGGATCACGCCCTGGGCCAAAGGCAGGCGCTAAACCGCTGCGCCACCCAGGGATCCCTCATTCTATTTTTTAAAAGGAATTAGAACTTTAAAAATTATGCAATATTACGAACAGGAAGTAATACAGCAGATACTCAGATCACCACCATGCTAATTTTATTTATGTCAACGTTTTGCCATATTGTTATAGATGTCTTTTCTTAAAGATATAAAATGTTCTAGGTACAGCTAAAGCCCTTTTCCTCATTCTACTCTTGGCAGAGGTAAATTCTTTCTGTAGATTTTTTTTTTATGCTTCCACATATGTCTTTATCTATAAATAACATACAGTATTCTTGTGTTTTTACAGTTCTAAGTAAATGGTATAAGGAACGTTTCTATAGCTTGGTTGTTGGTTTTTTTTTTCATGTTTTTGCTATGTATCTAGATACATATTTAAATGTGTATGTAGTTTGTTTTAACATCTAAATTTTATAGTGCAACTAACCCACAAGTTTATCCATTTCTCTGCTGAGGGTTACCTAGAAAATTTCTATCTTTTCACTATTCAAAATATATTGTAACAGATGTCCTTATGTCAGAGTTTCTTCCACATGGATACTCTAGAAATTGTCAACTTCAAATCTATAAAATACTGGTACAGACAAGTTGTAGGCAGCTAACAGTCTCTGCCACGCTGCCCCAATGCAATCATGGTACCTTCTAAAGATTTTTTTATTGTATTTAATTTTATCTGGAATTCACTTTTGTAAATGGAATAAGGTAGAGATCTTAGTATTGAATATTCTGTCCTTTCTCTACTGATAGGTAGAATTGGTTTGTTTTAAGGTTTTCTTTTTCATTGGTCTATGTCTCTACATTATAATCATTTTTAAGTGCATGTGTGCGTGTGTGTTTGTGTGTGTGTATGTGTATGTGTGAGATGGTGGGAATTGGTGATGGTAGAGAGCATTCTAGTATTCTTTGAAATTACCCTGGCTACTCTTGCCCCCTTTTACTCCCATGTAGTTTAATTTCAGCTTGACAAATCCTACAAAAACCATTTGGGGATTTTGATGGGAATTGTGTTGATTTTATAAGACCTGTATAGTGTAGTTAATGATCTTTACAATATAAAATTGTCAAATCAAGAATATGTGTTTCTTACAAAACAGATGAATGGGGAAAGGAAGGAAAAATAAAGTAAGATAAAAATGGAGAGGGAGGTAAACCATAGGAGACTCTTGACTATAGAGAACAAACTGAGGGTCCCTGGAGGGGAGGGAGGTAGGGGATAGGGTAACTGGGTGATGGGCATTAAGGAGGGCATGTAGTGTCATGAGCCCTGGGTGTTCTATGCAGCTGTTAGATCACTGAACTCTATCTCTGAAACTAATACACCATATGTTAACTAACTTGAATTTAAATAAAATCTTAAAAAGAAAGAAGAGTATGTGTTTCTCCATTTATTTAGATTTCCTTAAAGTGTTTTGATAGATTTTGTATTTTCCTGTATAAAGGACATTCACATCTTTTGTCTTATTCTAGTTACCTTGGGTTTTTGTCCTTGTGAAAATACTGTATTTGAAATTTATTTTTTTCAAAACTGCTTCTGTTGAGGTCTTTGTGCTGCCAAATCTCAAGTCATTTCTCAGTCTTCATCTTTTGATATTTTTACAGCATTTGTTGTAGGTGGCCCTTCTTTTTAGTTATTCAAAATTTGTTATTGTAGAATACATCATGCATGTATTTTTTTTTAATTTTTATTTATTTATGATAGTCACAGAGAGAGAGAGAGAGGCAGAGACACAGGCAGAGGGAGAAGCAGGCTCCATGCACCGGGAGCCCGACGTGGGATTCGATCCCGGGTCTCCAGGATCGCGCCCTGGGCCAAAGGCAGGCGCTAAACCACTGCGCCACCCAGGGATCCCCGTGCATGTATTTTTTAAAGGTTTCATTTATATATTTATTTTTTAAAGATTTTATTTATTTAGAGAGAGTAAGAGCAAGTGAGGGGAGGGGCAGAAGGAGAGGGAGAGAGAATCCCAAGCAGACTTCCTGCTGAGCTCTGAGCCTAACATGGGGCTCGATCTCATGACACCGTGATCATAATCTGAGCTGAAATCAAGAGTTGAACTCTCAACTGACTGAGCCACCCAGGCACCCCAAATATTTCTTTTTTTTTTAGATTTTATTTATTCATGAGACACACACACACACAGAAGCAGAGACACAGGCAGAGGGAGAAGCAGGCTCCATGCAGGGAACCCTATGTGGGACTCGATCCCAGGACTCCAGGACCACGCCCTGGGCTGAAGGTAGGCGCCAAACCGCTGAGCCACCCAGGGATCCCTCAAGATTTTTTTTTTTTTTTGGAGCAGTTTAAGGTTTATAACAAAATTGAGAGGAAGGTACAGGTTTCCCACCCAACTCCTGCCCCCCCCATTCTCAACATCATTCACCAGAATAGTACATTTGTTACTGAGGATAAACCTACATTGACACATCACAATCATCCATTGTCCAAAGTCTACTTAGAATTCATTCTTACTGTACGTTCTGTGGGTTTGGAGAACGGTATAATGACATATAGCTATCATTATAATGTACAGAGCATTTTCACTGCCCTAAAAATTCTCTGTGCTCCCCACCTACCCCTTGGAAACCACTGATCTTTTTGCCGTCTCTATAGTTTGTACCACAGTTTATCCATTTACCTATTGAAGGACATTTTTATTTTTTCCAATTTTTGACAATTAAGAATAAAGCTACTATAAACATGTTTATACAGGTCTGTGTGGACGTATGTGTGCATCTCCTTTGGATAATCACCAAGGAGCATGCATGACTGCTGGCTGGTATGGTAACAGCATGTTTAGTTTTATAAGAAGACACCAAACTCTTATGAAGTGGCTGTACCGTTTTGCATTCCCACCAGCAATGGATGGGAGTTCCTGTTGCTCTATATCATCAGCACTTGGTGATGTCAGTGCTCCAGGGTGGGCTGTTCTAATAGATGTGCAATGGTATCTCGTTTTAATTTGCATTTCTCTGATGACATGTGATCAACATCTTTTCATGTGATTATTCACCATCCATATGTCTTCTTTGGTGAGGTGTCTGTTAAGATCTTTGACATCCCAGTTTTTAATTGGGTTGTATGTTATCTTATTGTTGAGCTTTAAGGATTCTTTGTATATTTCAGATAACAGTCCTTTATCAGATGTGTCTTTTGCAAATATCTTTGTTCCGTCTATGGCTTATATTCCATTCTCTTGATACTGTCTTTCACAGAGCAGTTGTTTTTAATTTTAATAAGTTAATTATTAAATTTAATGATTAAATCATTTAAATTAATTTATTTCTTTTATGGATTGTGTTTTTGGTGTTGGTATCATGATACCCAAGAACCTCCAGGTTTTCTCCTGTGTTATCTTCTACAGTACTTGCAGTATTTTTCTTTTACATTTAGGCCTGTGCCCCATTTTAAGTTAATCTTTTCGAAAGGACTGTATCTCAGTGATTTTTTTTCTTGGTCTGTCGATGTCTAGTTGTTCCAGCATCATTTTTTTTTTTCTTTCAGCATCATTTGTGGAAGATAGCCTCTGCTCCATTATATTATCTTTACTCCTATCAAAGATAGGTTGACTATATTTGTGGGGGTTTCTTTCTGATCTCCCTGTTCTGTTCCACTGATCTATTTGTTCTTTTGCCAATACAACACTGTCTTGATTACTGTAGTTTTATATTGTCTTGAAGTTGAATAGCGTCAGTCTTTTGTCCTTCTCCATCAATATTCTGTTGGCTTTTATGGGTCCTTTGCCTCTCCATTTAAGCTTTAGAATTAGTTTGTCGCTATTCATAAAATTAACTTCCTGGAATTGTCATTGGGATTGTAGTGAATCTTTAGATTAAGTTGAGAAGAACTGAAATGTTGACAATATTGAGTCTTCCTATCCAGACATAGAGTGTCTCTCCACTTATTTGGTTCTTCTTTGATTTCATTCATCAGAGTTTTGTAGTTTTCCTCATGTAGATCATATATGAATTTTGCTAGATTTATACCTAAATATTTCATTTTGGGGGTGCTACATATAAATGGTGTTTTTAATTTCAAATTTTAATTGTTTATTATTGAGATACAGAAAAGCAATTTACTTTTTAAATATTAACCTTGTATCCTGAAATCTTGCTTTCATCACTTAATAGTTCCAGGAGGTTTTTTGTCAATTCTTTCAGATTTTTTTACATAATTGCATCATCTGTGAACAATAATTTTTTGTTTACCTTCCCATGCTGTATACCTTTCATTTCCTTTTCTTAATGCATTAATGCATTAATAAGGACTTCTGTGCAAAGTTGAAAAGGAGTGGTGAAAGAGAACATCCTTCACAGATATATGAAATTGTAATAACCACAGTCAATAAAAAAAATTAGTGGAAGAAAAAAAAAGAAATGAGAGAGGACATCCTTATATTTTTACCTAATTTTAGTGGGAAAGCTTGAAGTTTCTCACCATTTAGTATGATGTTAGCAGTAGCTTTTTGTAGATATTCTTTATCAAACCATTCCTAGTTTACTGTGAGTTTTTATCATAAATGAAAAATGGATTTTGTCCATTACTTTTGGATTTTGTCAAATGCTTTTTCTGTGATTTTCCTTTTTAGTGTATTAATGTGATAGATTACATTGTTTTAGAATGTTGTGCCAACCTTGTATATGTGAGATAAATCCCATTTGGTCATGGTTTTTTTTTTTTTTATTAAAGATTTTATTTATTTATTCATGAGAGACACAGAGAGAGAGAAAGAGGCAGAGACACAGGCAGAGGGAGAAGCAGGCTCCATGTAGGGAACCCAATGTGGGACCCCGATCCCAGGACTCCAGGATCATGCCCTGGGCCGAAGGCAGGCGCTAAACCTCTGAGCCACTCAGGGATCCCCTGGTCATGGTTTATAAATCTTTTTATTCGTTGCTGGATTCAGTTTGCTAATATTTTGTTGGAGATTTTTGCATCTGTGTTCATGAGAAATATTGGTCTGTAGACTTGTATGTCTTTTTCTGGTGTTGGTATGAGGGTAATGATGGCCTCAGAGAATGAGTTAAGAAATATTCTCTCTGCTTCTATACTCTGAAAGAGATAGAAAATAGAGATTTGGTATAATCCCTCCTTAAATGTTTGGTAGAATTCACCAGAGAACTAATCTGGGCCTGGTGCTTTCTATTTTAGAAGGCTATTAATTATTGATTAGACATATACGCAAAATACCTGTTTCTTCCTGAGTGAGTTTTGGCAGATTAGGTCTTTCACAGAATTGGTCCATTCATCTAGGCTATCAAATTTGTGGTCATAGAGTTGTTCATAGTATTCCTGTATTATTTTTCTGTAATTTGAAAATGATCTGCCTAGGTGTAATTGTTTTGAGCACTTATCCTGCTTAGAGTTCTCTGAGCTTCATGAATCTGTGACTTGGTGTCTGGTTTCATTTAGGGAAAATCTCAGTCGTTTCCAATACTTCCCTCTGTTCCTTTTATTTTTTCTTCTCTTTCTGGTAATCCCATTACACACGTTACACCTTGTGTAGTTGTCCCACAGACCTTGGATCTTCTGTTGTCTTTTAAAAAAGAAATCTTTGTTTTTTTTTCTCTTTGCTTTGCAGTTTTTGAGGATTCTGTGGTTATGTTTTCTAGTTCAGAGCTTCTTTCCTCAGCTGTGTCCAGTCTACTAATGAGCCTATCAAAGACATTCTTCATTTCCTTCACAGTGGTTTTTATGCTCTAGCATTCCTTTGTGGTTCATTGCTAGGATTTCCATCTCTCTTCTTACTTTGCTCATTTGTTCTAACATGCTGTCTACCTCTTCCACTGGGGCCCTTAGCATATTAATCATAGTTGTTTTAAATTTTCAGGCTGATAACTCTAACATTCCTGCATGTCTGGTTCTGATGCTCGCCTTGTCTCTTCAAACTAGGTTTTTTGCCTGTTGGTATGCCCTGTGACTTTTTCTTGATAGTCAGACATGATGACTATCATGGGTAAAGGAACTGCTGTAAGTAGACTTGTTGGTGCTGTGGTGGTGGGGTGTAGGGGGAGGGAAGTAGTGTTCTATAGTACTGTGATGAGGTCTCATCTCAGTCTCTGGTCTATGGACTCACCAGTGTTTCCCAGTTTCTTTCTCCTGCCTTAGGTGAGACAGGATGGCTCTGGGGTCTCCCTGCCCCGAGCTCAGTTAGGTGGGAGCTTAATTCCAGCAGAGAAAGCTCTGATTAAGTGGTTTCCCCTGAGGGCAAGCCTTGTTAGACCAGAAGCAAGAGGGGATTTTTCTCCACAGTTAACTATGAGCATCTGAATTCCCCAAGATCAATCTGACCATATTATGAGCCTACCTCTGCGCAGATCCTGCTGGAATCTTTAACTCTGAGAGTTGTCCATAGTAATCCTCCAGCAAATTGCCAACCACAGTTCATGTTTTTTCTGCCATGGCTGTGGTTTCCTCCATCCTTCTGCTAGTGAGTCTCTTCACAGATGAACCACAACTCCCTGTTTTTGCCTGTCTGTCTCTCTTATCCTGGGGCATCAGCTTGCCTTTGTCCACCTCTGTCTTTTAGATCCAAGAAAAATTGGTGATTTTTCAGTCTGTTCAGCTTGTCGTTAGGTTAGAATGGCAACTTCCAAGCTGCTTACATGCGAAACCGGGACCCCGAAGTCCCCACGTAAGATCTTTAATACTATTTAAAAGTAGTAATAAGACAAACCTGAATACATGCCTCTGATTTTCTTTTTCTCTTTTGTCTGAGTTTATATTTGTTTTGTTTTATTGCTCTAAGTTTAGGGAAATTTCCTTGATGTTTTCTTTTATTGAGTTTCATTTTATGTTCTCATATTTTTAATTTTTAGAAGTATTATTCTTATTTTAGAGTGCAGTATTTATCTCTGAGGACATTAATTACATACATATATTTTTAAACTTTTCTCTGGAAAATATTTCTTTTTTATCTCTCCGAGGTTGTTTTGGAGTCTGGTTTTCAGATTATAAATTCCTTCCTTGGATGTTTGGTAATTGTTGTCTACTCATAATTAAGAATGGAAAATTAGAACGATGTTTGAAAGCCTCCTGTGTAGTGGGTCTTAAGGACAGTGAGTCTACACTGGTGATTTATTTTATATTTGGCTTCTGTTTTCGAGGGCTGCTCACATCTTCTGGAGAAGACTCCCTTATACCACATTGGGGAAACTTCTGTTGGCTAAGGATTCTGTCTTCTTGGGTTTCCTAGGTTAAATAATGCTTCAATCAACTTTGTAACTTCTAAATTTTGTGGCTGTTAATTTGTCTATTCTTTTCTTCCTTGTAAATTTAGGCTCTTCTCTTTTCTCTCCTTCCCTAATATGGTATCATATAAAAATAACCATATAATTAACTAAAACCATTTAAAATCTTTTTATGGGGGCTGCCTGGTTGACTCAGTCATAGAGTGTGTTACTCTTGATCTCAGGGTCAATAGTTCAAGCTCCACATTGGGGGTGGAGCCTACGTTAAAAAAAATCTTTTTGTGGGTCTTTTTGTCCTTAGGGTAATCCCCGTTAGGAATATCCAATCAATTTACTGAGCTTTAAAGTCACTTGAAAGTGACCCTTCTGCTGATAACATTGACAAGTTGATACATAGTTATGTATGACAAAACATGATAAATATTTTGCTTCATTTTGCTTTTGATTCCTAGGGATACTTTTTTCTTTTTGATTTGATTTTGTTTCATAATTATGTATGGCTTCAAACTCAAAGCTACAAAATGAAGTACACTTAGTGAAGTGTAGCCCCAATCCCTGCCCCATCTACCTTGTTCCCTCTGTTACCATGTCAGGAGATACTCTCTTTAAAATAGATACCTTCCTTCCTGACTTCTCTTCATTCTCTTACTCTGATTTATTTTCCTTTATTTACATTTTAAAATATTTTGTTTGTTTTTAGAGAGCGAGAGAGCATGGAGCCTGATGCAGGGCTTGACCCCATAACCCCAAGATCATGACCTGAGCTGAAATCAAGAGTTGAATGCTTAACCGACTAAGCAACTGAGGCACCCCTATTTTCCTTTATATTTCTCATCATGCCTGCTGCTGTTACCTTCTTTCATTACTAGAATGGAAGCTTCATGAGAGTAGGGACTTGAGATGTGTTAAAATAAATGCATTCCTCAATTCTTACTAAGGGCCATTTAGAGAGATATTTGTGTTTGGAGGGCCCCCCCCCCCTTGAGTATAGTTTAGCAGTATAACCTATACTTTTATTTATTTTTTTAGTTTATATTATTTGGTCAACACTGCTATTTTATATCAACACATTAATTATGCCTTTACAGCCATTTAAAATCACACAGACAATGTGATATAGTGGAAATATCAGTAACAAGAATGAGGTGCCCCTGCATTCTGAGCTCAGCTCTGTTCCTATATATAGATGATACAGGAGTAGATGAAGATGGCCTATGGCATGTGCTACTGTGTTTGAGAGGCCCCAGTTTCCATAACGTCTTGTTCAACAACCCAGACAAGACAGGAAAGTGTTATGCAGGATGGGGGTGCTCCAACATTGGGATGAACTAGACTTAGTTTATAGTCATTTGTGCTAGAATGTGACATGTGTGTTCCTAAAATATACCATTCTCTGAAAAAAATTGTTCAATAAAAACCAGAGTTTATGGGCAAATTGGACTTAGGGGCAAAACACTCAAAACGTTGGTGAGTGATGTTGTCAAAAGGAACATGATAAAAATGTTAGCACAATTTTTACTGTGCATGTTGAATGGTGAAGAAATACATAACATTGAAATAAATAGAACCCTTTACCTTGAAAAGACCAGATGTTTGTTTATAGGAGTGGGCGCCAAAGGGTTGTAGCCTGTGAATTCAGCTGAGTGCAGTGTTTTCAGAGTTTATACTCATGGTTTTTAACCTGCTTTTACTCATGGAGGAAATTGCAACATTGGCAGTTGGTAAATCTGTGTTGTCCTCAGAGTTTTCCTAATAATGTTGGAACAATTTACATTTTTTAAGCAGGTGGAAGAGCAGAACTGATGGTATTTTTCTCTTTCTCCTTTAGATGATATGCCAATGGGGACTGCTGGCAGACGTGCTTCAAATGAGTTTTTGGTGTGTGGAGGGTATGTTTATAAGTATATTAAAAGATTTTTCATATTTTGTTTTTTGTGAGTAAAGTTATGGAACTTTGACCATGTTTTTGATTCTAAAGTTTATTCTGTTTCACAATTGGTCATTTCTTTTTTAAAAGTTTAAATTGTAGTAAAAAGCACATGAAATCTGTTGTCTTCACCCTTTCTAAGTTTACAGTTCAGTAGCATTAAGTATATTCACAATTTTGTGCAACCCATCTCCAGAACTTTTTCATCTTGCAAAATGAAAACTCAGTACTCATTATGTAATTATTAGCACACCCCATTTCTCCCACCTCTAGGCACTGGTAACCACTGTTCTACTTTCACTATGGATTTGACTTATACCTCATATAAGTAGAATATACAATATATGTCTTCTTGTGACTGGCATAGTTCAAAGTTCATTCACGTTGTAGCATTTGTCAGAATTTCCTTTTTAAGGCTGAACCATATCCCATTCTATATAATATATATATAATATATATATGTTATATATATATTATATATATTATATATATATACACATACTGTGTTTTGTTTATCCATTCATCTGTTGATGGACAATTGGATTTTTTCTACTTCTTGGCTCTTGTGCATAATTCTGTTATAAATATGAATGTGCAGATATTTGAGACTATGATTTCAATTCTTTTGGGTATATACCCAATATTGGGGTTGCTGAATCATGTGGTATTTCTACTTTTAATTTTCTGAGGAGCTGCCGTACTATTTTCCATAGTGGTTGTACCATTTTACATTCCTACCAACAGTATGGGAGGGTTCCAGTTTCTCTAGATCTTTAGCAACGCTTGTTATTTCTGGTTTGTTTGTTTCTGATAATAACCATCTTAATGGGTGTGAGGTGATATCTCATTGTGGTTTTGATTTGCAATTCTCTGATTAGTGGTTTTGAGTGTCTTTTCATATACTTATTGGCCATTTGTATATCATTTGTTGTTGAGTTATAGTTCGTTATATATTTTGGATATTAACCCTTTATCAGATACATGATTTACAGATATTTTCTCCCATTTCAAAGATTGTCTTTCCACTCTGTTGATGTGTCTTTTGAGCATAGAAGTTTTAGAATTTGATGTAGTCTTATTTGTCTATTTTTTGCTCTGTTGTCTGTTCAGGAAATCATTGCCTAATCCAATGTCATGAAACTTTTTTCCTATGTTTTCTTCTAGGAGTTAATATGGTTTTGGGTCTTATATTTAGCTCTTTAATCCATGTTGAGTTCATTTTTGTATATTATATAAGGTAAGGGTCCAGCTGCATTCTTTGCATGTGGATGTCTAGTTTTCACAGCACCATTTGCTAAAGAGACTGTCTTTTCCCATCAAGCAGTGTTGACATCCTTGTCGAAGATCATTTGTCCATATATGCAAGGGTATGTTTCTGAGCTGTCTATTCCATTCTGTTGGTCTCTATGTCTGTCGTTATGCTAAGCACATTGTTTTGATTACTGTAGATTTGAAGTCAGGAAGTATGAAACCTACTATTTTGTTTTTCTTGTCCAAAATTGTTTTGACTATTCTTTTCCAAAATTGTTGTGACTATTCAGGGTCCTTGCAGATTACATATGAGTTTCTGGGGATAGGTTTTTTTCTGTCTGCAAAAAATGCCATAGAGATTTTGGTAGAGATGACACTGATCTGTATAGATCACTTTAGGTGGTATTGACATCTTAACAGTACTAAATCTTCTAGTTGATAAAGACGGGGTATCTTTTTAAGTTATTTCCAGCAGTGTTTTGTACTTTTCAACATAAATCTTTTACCTCCTTGGTTAGACTTATTTGTATTTTATCTTTTTGATATTATTGTAAATGGCATTGTTTTCTCAATTTCCTTTTTGCATTGTTCATTGTTAGTATATGGAAATGCTATATCTGTGTGTTGGTTTCATATTCTGCAACTTTGCTGAATGTATTATTTTTTTTTAAAGATTTTATTTATTCATCAGAGACATAGAGGGAAAAGCAGGCTCCTTACAGGAAGCCCGATGCAGGGCTCGATCCCTGGACCTGGGATCACACCCTGAGCTGAAGGCAGATGCTCAACTGCTGAGCCACCCAGGCGTTCCTGAATGTATTAGTTCTAACGGCTTTTTGTGTGTGAACTCATTTGGATTTTCTACATTTAAGATCATGTTATCCATGAACAGAAAAAATTTTACTTTTCCCATTCCAATTTGAATGCCTTTTATTTCTTTTTCTTACCTAATTGCTCTGGCTAGGAATTCTATGTTGAATAGAAGTGGTGAGGGCAGGCATCCTTGTCTTGTTCCTGATTATAGAGGAAAGGCTTTCAGTCTTTAACCAGCGAGTATGATGTTATGGGTTTTTATATATGGCGTTTATTATATCGAGGTAATTTTTTTCTATTCCTAGTTTTTAAAATGCTTTTTTTTATCATTAAAGGATGTTGGGATTTTATCAAATGCTTTTTCTGCATGAATTGAGATGGCCATGTGATTTTTGTCCTTCATTCCATTAATGCAGGGTATATTATAAATCACATTTGGTCATGGTATTTTACATCAAATTTCATCAGGGAAATTGTTCTGGTTTTTTTTTTTTTTTTTTTTTTTTTTTTTTTTTTTTGTATCTGTGTGTGGCTTTGATATTAGGGTAATGCTGAACTCATTGAAGACGTTCAGGAGTGTTTCCTCGTCTAGTATGTTGGAACAGTTTGAGAAGTGTTGATGTTAATTCTTTAAATGTTTGGTAGAATTCACCCGTGAAACCATCTGGTCTTGGATTTTTGTTATTGTTAGGAGGTTTTTGAATACTGATCCCATTTCCTTACTAGTTATGGATCTGTTTAGATTTTTCTCTTCATCATCCAGTCTTGATAGGCTATGTGTTTATAGAAATGTATCCATTTCTTCTAGGTTACCCAATTTGTTCATAGTATTCTCTTACAATCCTTTTTATTTCTGTGACATTAGTTGTCATGTTCTTTTATTTCTGATTTTGAGTCTTCTCTTTTTTTTTTTTAGTTAATCTACTTGTCAGTTTTGTTGATTTTTTTTTAAATGCCAACTCTTAGTTTGATTTTTTTTCTATTTTCTCAATTTTGTTTATCTGCACTAATTTATTTATTTGGAGAGAGAGAGCACGAGTATGAGTTGGGGGAGGGATAGAGGGAGAGAACTTTAAGCAGACTTCCCTGCTAAGTGCAGAGCTCAACACAGGGCTTGATCTCACAATCCATGAGATTACAATCTGAGCCAAAAGCAAGAGTTGGATGCCCAACTGACTGAGCCACCCAGGCGCGCCTAGTTTGTACTTTTTCTAATTTGAGGGGTAAAGTTAAGTTTTTGATTTGAGGATTTTTTTTTTTATGTGAGCATTTACAGCCATAAAAGTCTATCTTAGCACTACTTTCCCTATTTCCATAAATTTTGGTATATTGTGTTCACATTTTTTTCTCAATATTTTTAAATTTATTTTGTGATTTTTTTTTGACCTATTGTTTAAGAGTATGTTGTTTAGTTTCTATGTATTTGTGGATTTTCTAGTTTTCCTTCTGTTGATGTCTAGTTTCTATCCATTTTGATTGGAAAAGATGCTTTGTATGATTTCAGTCTTTTAAAATTTCTTAATATTTGTTTTGTAGCCTAATATATGGTCTGTCCTGGAGAATATTTCATGTGCACTTAAGAAAAACATGTGTTGTTCTGTTGGTGATGGGAGGAATATTCTGTATATGTCTACTAGATCCATTTGGTCTAGAATGTTTTTCAAGCCCTGTTTCTTTATTGCTTGTTCATCTGGCTCTTCTGTCCATTATTGAAAGTGGAGTATTGCATTGTTCAGCCGTTATTGTGGAATTGTTTATGTCTCCCTTCAATTCTGTCAATATCTGCTTCATGTATTTGGGAGCACTGATGTTTAGTGCATAGATATTTATAATTGTTACATTTTGTTGGTTAATTGATCCTTTAATTGTGTCCTTTTTTGTCTTTTATAACAATGATTGACTGAAAGTCTCTTTTGTCTGATACTAATATTGCCACTTCTCTCTTTTGGTTACTATTTGTCTGGAATATCTGTTTTTTTTTTTTAAAGATTTATTTATTTTAGAGAAAGCTTGGGGCCGGGAAGAAGAAGGAGAGAGAATCTTAAGCAGGCTCCCTGCTGGGCACAGAGCCTGACATGGTGCTCCATCTCACATGAGATCCACGACCCTGGGATCATAACCTGAGCTGAAACCAAGAGTTAAATGCTCAGCTGACTGCACCACCAGGGCGCCCCTGGGATATCTTTTTCCATCCTTGTACTTTCAGCCTAATAGGGGAGGATTTGTTATTGCTACTTTGTTAGTTTTACATATGTCTGTGGCTTTTTTGTCGGTTTTCTCTTATTACCCTTCTTTGTGTTTTGTTGATCTTGCTGTAGTGACATGCTTTGATTCTCATTTCCTATTGTGTATATTCTATATTCTTTTTTTTTCTATAGATATATTCTTTATGGTTACTTTGGGACTACTTAAAATATCTTAAAAGTTACAACAATTCCTTTTAAACTGATAACTTCAATTGCATACAAAAACTCTGCTCCTATAGAGAGTATACCTCTCCTATGTTATTGATGTCACAGATTGCTTATGAGTTCCTAATAGTAACATAGATTTATAGGTTCTTTTGGTGCTTTTGTCTCTTAGATTATTATTATTTTTTAAAGATTTTGTTTATTTATTCATGAGAGACACAGAGAGAGATAGAGAGAGGCAGAGACATAGGCAGAGGGAGAAGCAGGCTCCATGCAGGAAGCTGGATGTGGGACTCCATCCCGGAACTCCGGGATCATGCCCTGAGCTGAAGGCAAACGCTCAACCGCTGAGCCACCCAGGCGTCCCTGTCTCTTAGATTCTATATAAAAATTGGGGCATGCTGGTCTTAAAAGAGAGGGGGAAATAGTGATAGCAGAACTACATAACAACTCTGAAAGGTTGTCTTCTGTCATCAGTCTGTTTCCCTCTACTTTGAGAACAGCGTGTCCCAAATGGGAGCTGCTCTTTCAGTCTACTTCCAGGGGTTGTGGGAGGGAGTGTAGAAAGGGGTTCAGAGAGAGGTAGTATTTTGAGAAGAATAATATAGTCTACCACAAGATGTTAAGTGCATGTGGAGACAAATTATTAAAAATACATTAAAATATGCTGTATGCAAAATTAAAATGGTTCAATGCAGGTACAAGACCTTCTTTGCAGAGCCATTAAAATTTTGTATCTCCATGTCCCAATAACTATCATCTTATATGCCAGTCTTTGTAATGTTAGTGGTAGTATACCCCGTTCTTTCCTTAGAACCTCACTTTTATTGAAATTATTATTATTATTATTTAAATATTTTATTTATTCATAGAGACAGAGAGAGAGAGGCAGAGACACAGGCAGAGGGAGAGGCAGGCATCATACAGAGAGCCTGACGTGGGACTCAATCCAGGGTCTCCAAGATCACGCCCTGGGCTCCAGGCGGTGCTAAACCGCTGCGCCACTGGGGCTGCCCTTATTGAAATTATTTTGAAATATTTATCTCTTTGTAGGAAATTTTCTGACCTCCAGACAAAAATGATTCATTTCAGTAAAATAAAAGTCTGTTGTATTGTGGACAGACTGCTCAGTCTTTCTGGTATTCCACTCAGGTCAAAGACAACTTTCCACATAGAGAATCTTCTGAACTGCTGCACCTACTGGAGATGGAAAGGATGTGCTGGAGACTCAGGGCATACAATGACCTTCCCTCTCCTCTCCTTGGGCTTAGGGAGTCAAGTAACGGTTGAATTGTGTTATTAATATAAAGCTAGACAGAAAAGTGGCCGTAGTGGTCTTTACTAGCAGGAGCTCTGGGAATTTTTCCAGGGAAGACTTTGTATATGAACAAGTCTGCTTGAAGGTTCTGTCCAGAGACGGAGACCACATTTATAGAACACCTGCCATGAAAAAAAAAAAAAAAAAAAAATAACACCTGCCATGGCTATTCATCTTCTCACCTGCTGAGAGAGGATTGCTTGAGATTCTCCGAGAGAGGTGTTTTGAATTATGTATGAAGCTGCTGAGTTTACTTCTTAGAGTAGTTTTATTATGTTCTAATTTCCCTTTGGTGATTAACAAGTACAGGAAAAATATTAGAAGTTGACAATGTACATGTAAAAAAAAATTTGCAGATGTACTTCACCAACAATTTACTTACTCACTGAATTGAGACAGTAGAAAAGTGATGTCTCTTCATTCACATTCTGATCTTTGATGGCTGTGCTGGTTGTTCTCTTATCAAGGAATTTAGCTTCTAAGGCCTTTGTGTGCGCTGGGTTACAGGCATCAGAGATAGTGAATTCTCATAAAGCTGTTTAGTTTCCAGTAGTAGAAGTTTTTTGTTTTATTTTAATCTTCAGGTTATGAGTCAACTTCATAATCAGGTATATATATATTAAAATCACAAATCATTGCATTTAAAAGATACTTATTGTTACACTTGACACTAATAACATCATGTGTCGACTATACTTCAATATAGAAGGATGGATGGATGGATAGATGGATGGATAAATAAATACATGAAACTTAATGGCAATTACCTAAATGAAAAATAGAGCTTATAGACTAAAAGCTAGAAACAACACTACTGACTATAGTGTGGTTAACACTAAAGGTTTAGTTTTCTTGCAAGATGAGAAGTCAAAATAAATAGTTGTTGCCTTCATTTCTGTGGCTCAAGGAAGTTGTCTCCAATTCTTTTGGCCTGTTCTTCATGGGTTAAAAGTAGCTGCTGAAGCTCCAGCAAGCATACCCATGTTCTGGGTAGGAGGAAAGAGGGAGAATAGATAGATTTCCATTTACATCTCATTAACCAAGAAAGGTATATGACTACACCCATGGCTGCAAAGGAGTCTGGGATGTGTCATAATTTCACTGAGCAAATCACCACCTTCCATAAAATTTGAGTTCTGCTAGTAAGAAAGACTGGGTGAATGGGTATGGAGGAAAGCAACTAAGAGCTTTATTATGGATGAGATTTTCTTTTTATTTAAATATTAAATACTCTAATGGTTCAAAAAGCTCTAAAGTGACACTATAGAAGATAATCATACTGTTTGTTAGATAAGTAGACCTACAATCTCTTTATATTTGTAATGTTGTAATTTGAGAAAAAGTGTTAGACTAGTGTGGCTTTTTTAGTATGATAGAAGGGCAGGGGGATCCCCGAGTGGCTCAGCGGTTTAGCGCCTGCCTTCGGCCCAGGGCGTGATCCCTGGAGTCTTGGGATCGAGTCCCGAGTCGGGCTTCCTGCATGGAGCCTGCTTCTCTCTCGGCCTGTGTCTCTCATGAATAAATAAATAAAATCTTAAAAAAAAAAAAAAAAAGGAAGGGCAGAGAATGAAATAAATCATCTTTTTTTTAAGGTCCAGTATTGTCCCTGATGTTTTCTGTTAGTTTGTAAATTGAATTGAAAGGACATATTTTTAAATTTATGAAAAGCAAGGAAAGAGGCTATTACAGAAACCCAATACTAACACTTTAGCATGTGGACTTTAGATCAGTAATGTGCTTTGAGAATTGTACAGTGTTATTTTCAGTCTTTTTAAAAGTCAGAGTTCTTTGGGAATGCTTTCTGCATTCATGCTTTTGTAAACATTCCAGTCATCTTTGCTCTTGAACTTCCTGTTCTTTTACCCAGCATATTTTCCTAGAAATATTTTTTCCCTCACATAATAATGAATAGCAGAATGTGAGCAGATGAAACTGAGTTTTGCCAACCTACAGACTTTTCCTATTGTTGTAGAGGAATGTTTTTCCAGATCTTGTTATAATTCTTTGTCTTCAACATGCCTATGAATGCCTGAAGAGTTCTTTAAATGACTAATGTGATTTTTTGGCCTTATTTTTGAGATGATTGTTTTTTATTCACGTGGAAGTGATCATTTGGCTTCTTCTAAAATTTTCTCTAAATATCACCAAGGTGTCAAATGAAAGAAAAACAGTCTTACTTGGATGTCTTTCCTTTTTCAATAAATTATGGTTGCAGGCAGTGCCAGCCTACTGTGTCACCTCACAGTGAAACAGCACCAATTCCAGTTCCTACTCAGATACGGAATTATCAGCGCATAGAGCAGAACCTTACATCTACTGCCAGCTCTGGCACAAATCTACATGGTTCTCCAAGGTGAGTATTTTTTCTTTTCCCTTTTAAAAATTTTGTTGTTGTTATTGAAAGATCTATTGTGTCCATGGCTGACATAATTGACATAATCTCTTACATGTGTATATAATGAACAGGTACAAAACTGAATAATAAAAACTTTTGTAATGCATCTATTGAACTAAGCTATTTAAGCTTAGCTGGATAATAATAGTGTGATATGTATATATGATAATTCTTAAGAATTAAGGAAGAACTTGTTAAAGAAAATGAAATCTCACCAGTTATAGCAGATCATTTACATATTATTTATTTCCTCCACATCCTGAAACCCCACTAATGTAGTAAGAACAAAAAGGTCTAAGTCCACAAAGACAAGGAAAATAAAGAATACCTGCTCAGCAGGTGAAAGGTTTCAGCACACTTCTGGAAAACTGAAGGAAGATGAAAGAGGGGTGCCTCCTGTAGGAGGACGGGTGTCAGAGTGCTCCACAGTGCTCCTGAGACCCAGGTCCCACAGAGTTCAGGGAGGGCAGGGATGCAAGTGAGGCATAAGGCTGAAAACAGAAAAGTACAATCTGGACAAAGAAAAGAAAACTTATTTTAAAAATGTGTAGATTTTCCCCTTAGAAGTAGATTAGAGACTGCATCCATAATCAGAACAAAATGCTTTTGAAAACAATCAAAATCAAAAAGACCTCTTGGACATTGCAAAATGTAACTGAAATAAAAATAAATGTTGGAAGACAAAGTTGAGGCCATATGTGAAATAGATGAATCAAATAGGGAAGACAGAAACTATGAATAAAAATTATTCAAGTGTTAGTTAATGTAGGCATTCCAGAGAGAACAAGTTGAAGAAGTTGAGAACAAAATGTTGAAGAAGAAAATATCCAGGAAATAATCAAGAAAAAGATTTCTTGGAGAATACAAGATTTTAGATTAAAAGGTCCCACCAAATTCATAGTTCAATGAATGGAAAAAGATTCACAGTATCTCATAGGATGAGATGAAAACTCATGAGAGGTTCTATAAAGGACATTATGATAATATCTGTGAAAATTATTAATGCATATATCTTTTGAATCCAGCACTTTAACTTCTGGTAACTTGTTCTGTAGATACACAGTCCTTGCCTGTGTATGTGTTCCATATATACAGGTTGTTAATTGCTATAATAGCAGAGGATGAGAAATAAGCCAAGTGCCCATGAGTAAGTGACTAAATTATGAACATCCATCTATGACAGTGGAACGCCTTCCATAAAGAGGAAGGAAGCTCTGTATGCACTGAAGTAGAAAATTTCCCAAGGTATATTATAAAATGAAAAAAGCAGATTGATAGCAGAATTAGCAGTGGCGTTCAAAGTGTCGTTTGTGTGTGGCTCCCTTTCAAAAGCTCCATGAGGTCAAAAGTGTTTTCATAATGATATTGGGACACTGTTTGCTTTTTTTCTCACTATGTTGACACATGCACTAATGGTGCAAAAGCAGCGATGTGCAAACTGCTGGTGCCTTAAAATGCATCAAGGTAGTGGCACCCAACTGCCTGGTGATTTTTCATATCTTTTACCACCACACATTAGTGGTACCAAGGAATATGTTTAACAAACCGGTAAAAGTTACTATTTCTCTTTGAAAAATCACAACCTTAAGTGGCTTGTGGGCATAGAGCCCTTTTGGCAAACATTGGAGTAGTTCTCTTAAGGAGAAGCACTTGTATGTTTGTTCTAGTTGCAAGTTGAACTAGCTCCTTTTTTCATGGAACACCATTTTTTTTTAAAAAGATTTTATTTATTTATTCATGAGAGAAACAGAGAAAAAGAGAGAAGCAGAGACACAAGCAGAGGGAGAAGCAGGCTCCATGCAGGGAGCCTGACGTGGGACTCGATCCCTGGTCTCCAGGATCACACCCTGGGCTTAAGGTGGCGCTAAACTGCTGAGCCACCCCGGCTGCCCGAAACACCATTTTTTCATGAAAGAACAACTGAGCATAGGTTGTGGGCATCGGCAGCCATTTCGTTGAAAATGAACTAAGTCTGCCTAGTAAACAAGTGACATAAAATTTGAGCTCTAGAGCAAAAATTAAAATTTTTAAAAACCTGTATTCACCACTGAGATCTTGACAGCTTTTGTTAGGTCTTTTTTTTTTTTTTGTATTTTTTTTATTGGAGTTCTATTTGCCAACATATAGCAGAACACCCCATGCTCATCCCATCAAGTGCCCCCCTCAGTGCCTGTCACCCAGTCACCCCATCCCCCCCCCCCGCCCACCTCTCTTTCCACTTCCCTTCGTTCGTTTCCCAGAGTTAGGTGTCTCTCATGTTCTATCACCCTCACTGATATTCTGTTAGGTCTTCATGGTCATTTCTGTTAAGATTTGTGGTGATATCTTGGTATGGATGAGACTTTTTGATATCATGTGATGTGGTCATTTTGGAATATCTGCATAACTCATGCAACCAACATTTTTCAAAATACCAAATGTTTAAAAATCCTGCATAGGTAAAAGATCCAGTCCAAATACAAGATTTGCAAAAGATTAGAGCCTAATGTAATAGAGTACAAAATTTCATTGGCATGGTTTCAGATTCCACATTGCAACTATTCTTTTAGAAATTTCTGAGTCTTGGGATCCCTGGGTGGCTCAGTGGTTTAGCACCTGCCTTTGGCCCAGGGCCTGATCCTGGAGTCTTGGGATCGATTCCCACATTGGGCTCCCTGCATGGAGCCTTGCTTCTCCCTCTGCCTGTGTCTCTGCCTCTCTGCCCCTCTCTCTGTGTCTCTCATGAATAAATAAATGAAATCTTAAAAAAAAAAGAAGAAGAAAGAAATTTCTGAGTCTTGATGTAATATCAAAGACGAGTATCACAAATATCTGAAAAGGCTACCAAAATATTCCTTCTTTTTCTGGTTACATATCTGTGTAAGGCTGGATTTTCCTCATGTGCATTCCCCCATATATTGTGCTATACAAAAGATTGAATGCAGAAACAATTCTGAGTATATGTCATCTATTGAGTCACACATTAGAGAGATTTACAAAAATATAAAACCGTGTCATACTTCTCATGAATTTATTTTGTTTGGAAGATATAATTAATCTTCATAATCTTACATTATGTGTAATAAGATTATTATTTTAATGAATTATTAATTACCAATTTTTTCAGTTTTAACTTCTCATACAGTAAATACCAATAGATATAAATTTCATAAATAAAAACTCTGGGATAGGGTGCCTGGGGGGCTCAGTTGGTTAAGTGTCCAGCTCTTTATTTCAGCTCAGGTCATGATCTCAAGCCCTATGTTGGGCTCTGTGCTGGGCATGGAACCTGCTTAAGATTCTCTTTCTTTCTCTCTCTCTGCCCCTCTACCACCATCTCTCTCCTTAAAAATAAACAACAAAAATCTGTGGGATATTCAGTGATTTTAAGAGTATAAAGGGAACCTAAAATTTAAAAAAATTTGAAAATAGTTGGTATAGTATATATTACCTTTGTTAAAATAAGATGAAAATAAGATATTTTCAGCTTGTTTGCTTGTATATGAATTAAGGAATTCTGGAAGGATATATTAGAAACTAGAAATAGTGGTAACCTTTGGAATAGAATTGAGGGAGTGTCAAGAATTAGGCAGACAAAAAAAAGAGACAGACAATACAAGGATGGGAGATGGGAGGGAGACTTCACGCCATATAATTTTATACATTTTATATTTGTTCCATGTGACTGTATTATATATTTTTAAAAATTCTACTCCATGGCATGTCGTTAGGAAGTTTTAGAAAAAAAGGACGAGAGTCCCAGAATATGCCAATAATTTTATTTTTCTTTTCAGATCTACAGTGGTACGAAGGTCTAACACCAGTCCTATGGGCTTCCTCCGGCTGGGATCTTGCTCCCCAGCACCAGCAGACACAGTACAGACAGTTGGACGAAGACTCTCCACTGGGTCTTCCAGGCCTTACTCACCCTCCCCCTTGGGTAAGGAGTAAAGCTGTTTTCAACTTTTTTTTCATTATGACAAATCTGACATGACACTACACTCTCTTTAGGAACGTTGGCTCACAGCAGTGAGTCTCAGCTGATGGGGAGCCATATCCTACCCCTCCAAATCTCTGCCTTACTCCCGACCCCCACCTGAGCATCTCTATACACATTTGTTGGGACCTCTATTGGAAATATAATAATATAAATGGATCCTATGGATAAAAAGTATCTCCATTGGGTTTGGGCCCTGAACGCACAAAATCAGAAACCTTAGATTAAAGTATGTTAAACACTCACCCTTTTTACCGCTCAGATTTATGAGGATTCAAAGACAGTAGTGTACAACGGCTCTGGCTTCTGCCCATCAGGGGCCTTCCAGCTCTGGGAGGAGGATGGTGACATGCAGTCTAGGCTTTTCTTTCTCTCCTGGAAAGTCTGCACAGCATAAGGGGAATGCCAGAACAAGCAGTGCAATAGCAGCAACAACAAAAACCCAACCAAACAGAAAAACGAACCTTAGACCACATCTTTAGTGAAACTGAGAGACAAAGGAAATGCTCCAACTTCAGAATACATGCAAGAGAGGCCAAAGCAGCTGAGATTGCAGAATCTGTGAGAGATAGCACTGGTGTGGGGGCATAGAGCAGGAGTGCAGAGAAAGCCCAGGGCAGTGGACCTCAAACTTGCCCTCCCCATGTGTGTGAGTATACACACACACACACACACACACACACACACACACACACACATTTTTATGTATGTTTTACTTCTAAAAGAAGAGCCCTCCGCCCTCAGGCAGAACTGCTGAGTAAGAGTAGGGGAATGTGAAGAAACTTCAGGAGAGGCAGAGTGAGAAGAATTGAAGTATGCCCAGGAGCCCTCATTCAAGAAGCCAAAAAACCAAAAACCATGATAATGTTTTTAAAAATGTGTATCACCACCTCACCTGTTGCAGTGGCTTTGAAGCTGTGTTTTAGCTGGAAAAATCTTCTGGGAGCAAAATCCTGGTCGTCCCTCAACCTCTAGCAGCTCCCATGGCACCTCAGGGTCTCCAGAGATAGGGTCCAGGCCTTAATCCTTGCACTGGAAGAAAAGGTGCCCCCTTGGGATCTAACCTTTGCCTGCCTACTTAACCACTTGGTGGCCTCTTGTTTTTACAGACCTATGTCTCCTGTCTGCTTAAAATTCCCGGGCTCTCCCAGCTCTTCCTCTTGTTGGTTTGGGCTCTCAGAGGTAGCTGCAGAGACATGCCAGAGTCACTGGGGAGGCCCCTGTGATGAACATGGGGGGTAAGGTGAGAGGGAGGAGTCTGAGGGAGCCCCTTCAGACCACTTGCAGCTCTGACCCCTGTAAGGGGGAGAGGAACGTAGGAGGAGTGGGCACTGGAGCCTTGACTAGAGTAGAATTCTAAGAATGTTTTGGTGAGGCCCAAGGAGTGTCCCGGAGCACTCAATTGTCCATATCCTCTGACCTGCTTGAACTAGTGGTTCTGCCCACATGCAGCCATTGGCTGGGAGCAGCCTTGGGGAGCAGGCCTTGGCAGGAGCATCAGGAACATGATGGATGCAGCAAGACAGCGGCTGGGCTGTCCATCACCTGTGTCCCTGAAGTTCCATAAGCCTCAAACACAACCAGCTCTTTGTACTTCTCTCTTAAGTGGCATACCTGTTACAGGCCTCAGTTTGTTTACGTGGCTTTCTTTCCTGGTGATCCTTTTTCAGGGCAGATTATATGGTTCTTTTGATTGTAGTGTGTCCAACCCCCAGTACATCAGTCCTCAGTAAGTGCCAGCTGCAATAAACCTTTGCTCATCAAATTTTGTAAACTACAATGTGCTATGGGGTTTGTACATGTGCTCCCTGTTTGCATTCTTCCCAGTTTTGAATCACCTCTCCTTCCTTTCCCTGTTTCCCACTCATAGTTGGGACCATTCCTGAGCAGTTTAGTCAGTGCTGCTGTGGGCATCCTCAGGGTCATGAATCCAGGAGTAGAAACTCATCAGGTAGGAGATATATTTGGTATATTAATAATTTTAATCCTGTTATAAGTAGGTTTGGGTTATGTTTTTCTACTCTTCTCAAAGGAATAGAACTGATACAAAATATTCTGTTGTCCTACTTTTTAGAATCTTGGTCTGTTTTAGCATATCGTATAGTCAATCAAATATCTCCTTTTGGGTATCTGATTCTTTTATGAAAATAAGTCTTGGGAATTAAGTAATTGAGCTAAAAATTCATAGATAATGAAAATCAATCTAGAAAGGGAAATTTCATTCCTTTAATTAATACTATTCTTGGTAAGAGCAACCAGTTAGCATGAGATAAACAAGAAATATAGAAGTTTATTTACTTTATTCTTTTTATTTTTTAATTTTAGTTTTTTAGATTTTATTTATTTATTCATGAGAAACACACAGAGAGAGGCAGAGACACAGGCAGAGGGAGAAGCAGGCGCCATGCGGGGACCCTGATGCGAGACTCGATCCCAGAACCCCAGGATCACGACCTGAGCCGAAGGCAGACACTCAACCACTGAGCCACCCAGGATTCCCAAGTTTATTTGCTTTAATGTAAAATATATATACTCCTGAAAAGATCCGTGCAAATCACACTGTTATAAGTCAAATTTTATTATATGTGCATTTGAGGAGTTGGCCAATTAAAGGAATCCTGTATCACTGAGAAAAGCACTCTTAGTTTTTCATATTTCATGTTTCCCTAAAAATCTTCAATAACTTTCTCCAGATTTATAACATTTTGCTACTAATTTTATTTGTCTGTGCATATTTATATGCATATATACGTATACACACATGGCAGAACCCAGTTCTGAAATATTAAATACCAGATTTAGGATGAGATTAAGCTAGGAGTGGTTAGTAGCAAAAGCTCCAATTTCATTTTTGGGAAGATTATTGTTATAGGTCCTTATCATTATTAGTGGTAATTTGTCATGCAAGAAGCTCCAAAGAATTTGTAACTGGAGCTCCAGCCTTACTTAGTAGACCTGAAGATGGCAATAACAAGGTTTGTGTGAGGGAATTCTCTTGCTGTTGCCAGCTGTTCACCAGATCAAGAGCCTATTTCTAGGGCTTTTAATATGGTGTCCCCTTCACAGAACATAAAGACTTCTAACTCTGGGAAATGAACTAGGGGTGGTGGAAGGGGAGGAGGGCGGGGGGTGGGGGTGAATGGGTGACGGGCACGGAGGGGGACACTTGACGGGATGAGCACTGGGTGTTATTCTGTATGTTGGTAAATTGAACACCAATAAAAATTAATTTATAAAAAAAAAATATATATGGTGTCCCCTTAAGAAGCAACAGTATCTGTGAACAGGTGTTTTCTTTGTAGAGAATATGGACACTTTAGATTAAAATGAATTTCATTAATGAAACTGATAAAAATGAATAAATTATCCATATATGCTTATAACCTTTTTAGACAAGTAAAATAAAATCCCAGAAAAATGTATTATGTATTTAGATAAAAGGTTATTCTGGAAAAGTTTCTTTTAGCTGCTTATATGAGAAAAGAGAGTAATACATTAATATCCCCAAGTACATACATAAAAAATAGAAATCATTTTGTCTAGCATAGGTTTTAGTAGTTTTTATTAACTCTGGCCATTTATGATAGAGTTCCCTTTTGTGCTAATCAGACCATCCATTAATCTGAGTTATCTGCTGGCTGCTGACAAAAGCAGCCAACACACCCATCACCATTACCTTCTGTCTCCTGAGAATACCAATGACAGTGTGCTTGTCGCTGTTTTGTAAAAGATGCCCCACAACAGTCTCTTGTCAGATACATAGTTTTTAAAATATTTCCTGAAGAACATGACATTCCTTAGAATTCTCATTTTAAGAATTGTCTTCTCAAGTGTCTTCCCTGCATGCTGAGTTAACATGCATGCACATCCTTGGTAGGTTCTCCAGTGCCACAGGCTCAGTCACCACAGCCTCTCCTGTTGGGCGCTAGACTGCAGAGCGCCCCTACCCTCACCGACATCTACCAGAACAAGCAGAAACTCAGAAAGCAGCACTCGGACCCTGTGTGCCCATCCCATGCTGGGACTGGGTACAGCTACTCCCCCCAGCCCAGTCGGCCTGGCAGCCTTGGAACCTCTCCCACCAAGCACATGGGGTCCTCTCCTCGGAGTTCTGACTGGTTCTTTAAAACTCCTTTACCGACCATCATTGGCTCTCCTACTAAGGTGTGTTTTATTAAACTCTTTTGTTGGTGTTATGACTTTGTTAAATTACCATTTATTAAATGGAACACAGGGTGCCAGATGGTGAGCTCAGGTTCAGCAGCAGACCACAAGAGAAACTGAAATAGAGAAGTCCACTACTCACATGTCCAGACAGAAGTATCTGGCATGCCTTGAGAGGCCTGGAGAGGCCACACAGGGATGTCAAGGCACGAGCAGACAGAGAAAGGACCTGCGGCATATACCTTTATTAGGGTCTGGGGATGGAGTGCTTTGGGGTTCCTGATCTAAAGCTGGATAGATCCATTCAAACCACAGAATGGGATTCTGGTACACTCCATAGGAGTTTTATGTGTGCGACACACAGAGGGAGACTTTAGACCACCAGGGGGAGTCATATCCAGAATTTAACATCTATTCACGCTGCAGGCTGCTCTCCAGGGCGTGTGCTTGCCTGAGGGGCTAGTGTCAGTTTAAGGTCCCTGCAGCCACATGGCCACACAAAATGGATGCAGTCAGCAGTACTGTGGAGTAGCTTAGCTGGACTCTCAACAGCAGGTCGTAAACTAGTCAGTACAGTAGTCCCCCTTGTCCCCAGGGGATATGTTCCAAGCCCCTCAGTGGGTGGAATCTGGAACTACAGATAGTATGATAAAGTTTAATTTAGAAGTTAGGCACAGTAAGAGATTAATTAACAGTAACTAATAATAAAATAGAACAGTTGTAACAGTATGCCACAAGAGTTATGTGAATGTTGTCTCTCTCAAAATACCTTCTTGTGCTGTAGCCACCTTTCCTGTTGTGGGGATTGAGGCGGCAACCTCGCTGCATGATGAGATGAAATGATGTGAGTGGTGTAGGCATGTGACTGAGTGTTAGGCTACCAATGACCTCCTGATGATACATGAGAGGGAGGATCACCTGCTTCCAGATTGAGCGTGGCCACAGAAAGTGAAACCATGGATATAGGGACTACTGTACTTATGGGAAAGGTTCATGATGAGAACGGCTACAACATAATGAGAACTTGCTATGTGTCAAGCACAGTCTAAGTACTTTACTTGCTAAATGCTATATATACATTATCCCACTTATTCCCAAGTAAAGGAAATTGAGGCTAGAGAGTGTGAATGAACTGTCCAAGGTCACAGAGGAAGAGTCCATATGTGAATCCAGGTCTGACTTATATTCTGACTGCTGTGTCGCTCAGCCTGACAATTCTGAGTGCTGCATACATCATAGTAATCAGCTTACGTATGTTTCCTTAGACCACAGCTCCTTTCAAAATACCTAAAACTCAAGCGTCTTCCAACCTGCTAGCCTTGGTTACTCGTCATGGACCTACTGAAGGGCAGTCTAAAGATGGGAATGACCCACGGGAATGCTCTCATTGTCTCTTAGTTCAAGGAAGTGAGAGGCAGAAGTCTGAGCAGCAGAACAAAGCAGTGTTTGGCAGGTAAAAGATACCATTTCCTTCCAGCTTTCTTTTTTCTTTTTTCTTTTTTTTTTTTTTTTTTTAAGATTTTATGTATTCATGAGAGAGAGAGAGAGGCAGAGACAGGCAGAGGAAGAAGCAGGCTCCCTGTGGGGAGACTAAAATGGGACTCCATCCCAGGACCCTGGGATCACACCCTGAGCTGAAGGCAAATGTTCAACCACTGAGCCACCCAGGTGTCCCCTCTTCCAGCCTTCAATGAGAAAACTGTAATAGTATATATATTTCTATTATAAAGACAAACCAAACCAAATGAGTTTAGTAGCTGGGTTATGCCATGGGTTAATGATATGAACTGTATACATTTAGAAACTTTGAAAACCACCGGTGCTTACTGTAACTGTGAATACAGAGCTGTAACTAAATTTCCTGAATGTTCTATGTCTGCTTTTTGTTTGGTTTATTGAAGTTCATCTTTGCCTTGAATTGTCTAGTATCTATTTTTTATCTCCTTATTCTGACTTCCATTAACCCTTTTGTGGTTCGGCTGAAATCCCCCTTATTGTCTAAATGTCTGGGCTTTTAAAGTATACATTTCCATTATTAACATTATTTTTCATTCTAGATCTGTCAGTACTGGGAAATTATCAGATCAACAAGTGAAGATACCTTTAGGTGGACATCAGGGCAGCACAGACAGTTTAAATACAGAACGACCAATGGATATAGGTAAGAAAAATATGCTTTTTTCTAGGCAGGTAATTTGTTAGTATGTGCATTAATTTGCTATTATTGTTGCCATAGCACAAATATGGTGGTTTAAAACAATAGACACTTACTATCATGCAGGTCAGAGGCCTCTAGTGGGTCTCACTGGGCTAAGATCAGTATGTTGACAAGACTGCACTCCTTCTGGAGGCTCTAGGGGAGAATGCATTTCCTTGCCTTTTCCAGCATCTAGAGACTGCCCTCATTCCTTGGCTTGGGGGTCCTCTTCCATCTTGAAAGCTGACAATGGCCAATCTAGATTCCAACTTTCTGCATTCCTATTCTACACATTTAAAGGACCCTTGTAATTACATTGGACCCATTGAGTAATCTAGGATAATCTCTTTGTTTTAAGGTCAGGTGATAACCAATTTTGGTTCCATCTGCAACTTTATCCTTTGCCATGTAATGTAGCCTATTCACAGGTTCCAGGCGCTAAGACATGGGCATCTTTGGCTGGGTTGGAGGGCAGGAGAAAGTAATTATTTTACCTATCTGCTTCTGTTGACTGTTCAGACTCTTACCCAGATTTCACCCACCCCCTGCCACTTTATCTTCTTTCTCAGCACATCAAGACAGGGGGTGCTTGTTGAGGTATCTTGATGATCACCAGTTATGAGTTAGAAGAAATTCTGACCCAAGATTGGTTTTTATTGGTAGGCTAAAACTGCCCAAAGTTAGCTAAAAACACACGTACTCTTGAGCATTTCTTAATACAGTGAGTAGAACCTATAAAAACAAAAACAACCATAGGTCACTGAGATCCCTTGGCATTTCATAGTTGTTTCAGGGACTCTTATATCCACAGACCCACATCTAGATTACTTGGACTACTTGTCAAAAAAAAAAAAAAAAAACCCAAAGGGTTGGTTGTAGGCCATGACCTAGACTTGTTTAACCGGATTTTCTAGGAATGGATTCTAGGAATCTGTATTTTTAACAAACTCCCCCCATGATTATTATATACACTTAAATTATTGACTCTCCCATTAGTGTCCAAAGAAGGAATATCTGGACCATCAAATATCTGATTGAACATGATTTCTAATCCAAAGAGAATACTCCACTCTTTCTTGTTTGCATGGTTTCTGAAGAGACGTCCAATGTAATTGTTACCCTTCTTCCTCTATAGGTGAGGTGTTTTTTCTTTGGCTTCTTTCAAGATTTTTTCTTTGTGTTTGATTCTCTGCAGTTTGAATATGATATGTGTAGGTATAATTTTTTTGGTGTTCCTCTGGCGTGGTGTTTTCTGAGTTTCCTGGATCTGTGGTTTAGTTCTGTCATTAATTTTGGAAAATTCTCGGTCATTACTACTTCATATGTTTCTTCTCTTCCTTTCTCTCTTTCTTCCCCTCTGATAGTCCCATTAAGTGTATGTTACATTTTGTAGTGTTCTACAGTTCTTGAATATTCGGTTTTTCATTCTTATTTGTATTTGCTTTCCAGTTTTGGAAATTCATACTGACACATTTTCAGGTTAACTGATTCTCTCCTCAGCTATGTCCATTTCTAGTGAGCTCAACAAATGCATTATTCATTTCTGTTTCAGTGATTTTGATTTAGAACATTTCCATTTGGTTCTTTTGTAGAGTTTCCATCTCTTTTCTTATGTTATCCACCCATTCTTACATGTTGTTTACTTTTTCCATTAGACCCTCAGCATATTAATCATACTTATTTTAAATTTCTAGTTTGACAATTCCAATCTGTGCTATACGTGGGTCTGGTTCTGATGGTTGCTCTGTCTCATCAAACTGTATTTACCTTTCAATTTGTCTTTTAATTTTTTTTTTTAATAAAGCCTGACACGATATATTATATAAAAGGAATTGAGTTAAATAGAATGAGGCTTTTTGTTTTCCTGGCTAGGAGTTTGGCTTTGCTTAGTGTTTACTATAGCAGTAAGTGTCAGACTAAACTTTTGTCCATTGTTTTTGAGTTTCCCTAGATACCCCTTTTTAAATAACATCTGATCTTGAGACACCCGGATGGCTCAGCAGTTAAGCTTCTGCCTTTGGCTCAGGACGTGATCCTGGAGTCCCCGGATCAAGTCCCACATCGGGCTCCCTGCCTGGAGCCTGCTTCTCCCTCTGCCTATGTCTCTGCCTCTCTCTCTGTGTCTCTCATGAATAAATAAATACAATCTTAAAAAACAAATAACATCTGATCCTTGGCCTAACTCTATATATTTTCTTCTGAGGGTTTTATACCTTAGTTCTTACTTTTAGATCTGTGATCTGCTTTGACTGACTTCTTATGGATGATGTGATGTAGAGGTCCAGCTTTATTCTTTTGTGTGTGGATATTCAGTGGTCTTGGCACTGTTTATTGAAAAGATTATTCTTTCTTCCATCGAATTGTTTTGTCAGTCTTATAAATCTATTGACTATAAACATGTTTATTTATGGACTCCTAATTCTGTTTCATAGTAGTCTATGTCTATTATGCTGGCACCATACTACCTTGATTACTATACCTTCATAGTAACCAAGGAAATATGAGTCCTCCACCTTTGTTCTTCTTTTTCTTTCTTTCTTCTTTTTTAAGATTTTATTTATTTATTCATTAGAGACACAGAGGCAGAGTCATAGGTAGAGGGAGAAGCAGGCTCCCTGCAGGGAGACTGATGCAGGACTTGATCCCGGGATCCCAGGATCATGACCTGAGCCAAAGGCAGACACTCAACCACTGAGCCACCCAGCTGCCCCGGGTATTCTGCACTGTAAAATCACCATCCACAAGAAGTCAGTCAAAGCAGGTCACAGCCATTATTTATTTGGATTTTTTTCCCTGCTTTTTTCTGCCTCTCCTCTCTTCCTGGTACCCCCATCATGTATATAATACACATTATGCATAGGTATACTTAGTGGTGTCTCCTAGTTCTTTGAGGCTGTCTTTCTCTTTGTACTTCAGATTGCACAATCTCAATTGATTTATCTTGAAGTTCGTGGATTCTTTCTTCTAATTCACATCTGCTCTTCAACCTCTGTAGTGAATTTTTAATTTCAGTTACAGTTCTTTTTAGCTCACAGATTGGTATTTGGTTCTTTTTTATAATTTCTTTTTATTGATATTCTCTATTTGATGAGACATTATTATCATACTTAAATTTTTTTATTTGAATGTAGTTGACATACAATGTTACATTAGTTTTAGATATACAATGTAGTGATTCAGTGTTATGCTGTGCTCACCACAAGTGTAGCTGCCCCATACATCACTATTACAATATCAGTAATTCCTTATGCTGTACCTTTTATTCCCATGATTTACTCATTACATAACTGCAAGCCTGTATATATCCTACTCCTCTTCACCCATTTTGCCTTTCCCTCCACCCCTCCCCTCTGGCAACCATCAGTTTGTTCTCTGTATTTATAGGTTTGATTCTGCTTGTTTGTTTATTCATTTGTTTTGTTTTTCAGGTTCCACATATGACTGAAATCATATGGTATTTGTCTTTTTCAGTCTGACTTATTTCACTTGGGCATAATACACTCTGGATCCATCTATGTTGTCACAAATGGCAAGATCTCATCCTTTTATATGACTAATATTCCACTGTATTAGTAAGACACACACCACATCTTCTTTATTCATCTGTTGATGGACACTTAGGTTGCTTCCATATCTTTGCTATCATAAATAATGCATTAAATAGAGGGGTACATATATCTTTTTGAATTAGTGTTTCCATTTTCTTTGGGCAAATACCCACTAGTGTACTTAATTGGATCATATGGCATTTATATTTTTAAATTTTTGAGGAATCTTGATACTGTTTTCCACAGTGGTTGTGCCAATTTACACTATCACCAGCCATGCACAAGGATTCCTTTTTCTCCACATCCTCGCTAACACTTGTTATTCTTGTCTTTTTGATTTTAGGTATTCTGACAGGTATAAGGTCTTCCTTTACTTTTTAAATTGTGGTTTCCTTTATTTACTTGAAGATGTTTAAAACAGCTGCTTTGAAGTCTGTCTGCTAATTTGGACTCTCAGGAGTAGTTTCTGTTTATTTTTCTTGCCATATGTGGTCACTCTTCACTGTTTATTTGCACATACCAAGTTTAAAACTAGATATTTTATATTTTATATAAATTTTAAAATATTTTATATAATTTTTTTGTAGCAGTTCTGGATTCTGATTCCTTCAGGGACTCTTACCCTTTAACTTGTTGGTTTGAGCTTGTTTATTTGTTTAGTCTTGGCTGGACTATTTCAGTGAAAACTGTCTGCCTTGTAGTGTGAAGTCTCTGGCCTCAGTCTTCAGAGGGCACAGTGTTGACCTGTGTACAGTTGCCCTGGGATGACAGTGGCTTTCACAGGACTCTCTATGTCTTTGGTCTCTCAGGCTGTCTGCCTCTGTTGGCATCACACCCAGCTGGTGACCTCTGGTACTTATCCACTGAGTGCTCTATTGTTTTTAACAATAAATTGTGGAGACAGAAATTGTTCCACGGCCTTATCTGATTACATTTTGGACCTTTTGCAAAAGTAGTCTTTGGAGCCAATCTTCTTTCAGCCTTGTTCTGACTGTAGGAGGGCTCTTCTTAGCTGTTTCTTTCCCTAGTTCTCTCTGTTAAGCTTCTAGATGGTCTGTTAGTTTGTTGCGCTCATGGAGCTACCAGCCTCCTCTTACTTGTGTATCACCAAAATCTTCATTGTTTTTGACAGTGCTCTTAGGCCTGAACTTTCTCATGATCTATCTCAAATAAAGTCCATTTCCTTGGGGAAAATTTCAGTATTTTGTCTCTGCCTTCTCCACCCCCTTGGAAAATCTTGTGCACCATTACTCTAGAGCTAGGTGTGAGGACAGTGACCCATTTCTTTTAGAGTGACTCCCCTGCCTTCTGGACTGGGTGCTGGATGAGGTGGAAGCCTCTGGTCTTCTTGGCTTGTCTCTATTGGCATGAAACCTCTGCCAGGCAAAGTGAACTGAGAGAAGACAGTAAGAACTCTAGTATTTCATCTCTTGGCCTTGGTTTCACCCTAGAAGTAAGAGCTGGGTGGAGACAGTTCTTAATGAGTTGTGGTAGATATTCTTGAATAAATGTTTCATTTCTGCATGCTCTCACATTTTATAGGCCTTTAAATGATTGTGGGGTTTTTTTGTTTTTGTTTTGATTTTATTTCTTTAGCGACAGAGAGAGGGAGAGAGAGAGAGAGTGTGTGCATATGCTTGCTCCACACCCAGGACAGAGCCCAACGTGGGGCTCAATCTTATGAACCTGAGAATATGACCTGAACCAAAATCAAGTCAGATGCTCAACTGACTGAGCCACCCAGGTGCCCCTAGGTGGTTGTTTTTTTTTGTTGTTGTTGTTGTTTTTAATAATTTTCATCAGGGTACCTGGGTGGCATAGTCGACTAAGTGTCTGACTCTTGGTTTCGGCTCAGGTTGTGATTTCAGGGTCGTGAGATGAAACCCCATGTTGGCTCTGCACTTAGCACCAAGTCTCCTTAAGACTCTCCCTCCCTCAGCATGTATTCTACCCTCCCCTTAAAGGAATACATAATCTTAAATAATTTTCACCAGTTATGGTTGTTTCACTGAGAAGCAGGTTGTGTTGCTCCTACACTTTACACTGCCATTCTGAAAGTCTTGTTCTCCATGCTTTTCACCAGAAATCAGTCCCTAGGAATTGGGACAATTTTTGAAAATCGCTTGTTTGAAAGACCATATCATGTCTTGTCCTCCTTTAAAATTAAATTTACATTTATAGGGCTTGTAAGTTCTGCAGGAATATATGTTATAATTTAAGCCCAAGTTTGTATATGTGAAACTAGATTTTTCTCCTTTAACAATACCTAAGCATGAAATACATCTTTGGTCATTTTTATCCCCTTTTTCTCTTCCGTTTTCAACATGAACTTTATTATCATCATTTGAAATTACAGATTTCTCCTTCTAATCAGGAAGTTTCTGTTTCTCAAAATAAAAACTATTGATAGTAGGAAAAACTTAAGACCTTAAAACACTGTCATTGGCTTTTTTCTTTTTAAGATTTTTTTTTTTATTGATTCATGAGAGGCTGGAGAGAGAGGCAGAGGGAGAAGTAGGCTCCCTGCAGGGAGCCTGATATGGGACTGGATCCTAGATCCCAGGATCACAACCTGAGCCAAAGGAAGATGCTCAGCCACTGAGCTACCCAGCTGCTTCCACATCATTGGCTTTTTTTTTTTTAAAGATTTATTTATTTATTTATTTATTTATTTATTTATTCATTCATTCATTCATTCATGATAGGGAGAGAGAGAGAGAGGCAGAGACACAGGAGGAGGGAAAAGCAGGCTCCACGCCGGGAGCCCGATGTGGGACTCAATCCCGGGACTCCAGGATCATGCCCTGGGCCAAAGGCAGGCGCTAAACCGCTGAGCCACCCAGGGATCCCCCACATCATTGGCTTTTAAAATATATTCATGACCATCTTTAAATACATCTGTACCTACTAAAATAAAATCATAACAATACTGCATAGAGAGAATATGTCATTTTGTACATTTTATGTAACAATAGATATACTATTTAGTTAATTTCCACTTAATGTTCCCTTGCTCCCTAGAAGATTTTTATGAACTCTCTGTTGTAAATTAGATTCTTCAAATTTATTATGCTCTGTTGGACAGAGCTCCATGGACACTGATGGCAGTTTTTTCTATATCTGGTTCAGTGTATCTACTTTTTTTTAAAAAAAGATTTTATTTATTTATTCATGAGAATACACAGAGAGGAGAGAGAGAGAGAGAGGCAGAGACACAGGCAGAGGGAGAAGCAGGCTCCATGCAGGGAGCCTGACTTGGAACTCGATCCCGGGTCTCCAGGATCACGCCCTGGGCTGTAGGCGGCGCTAAACCGCTGAGCCACCAGGGCTGCCCTGTATCTACTTTTAAATTTGTGGTTTGTGTTGTTAATTCCTGCCTCCATTCTGTGTCCTCAGAAATGTAATGTTTTTGAGATGCCTGAGTGTGAAAAAGCTTTGAACAACTTTTATTGATTCTGCTTAGTTTGGTGGAGAGAGGCTTTTCACCTTCTGTTCCCTTCAGGCCATGCTGAGCCCATCAGGCCCCTCTGATATTGAGCCCATTCCATTCCTTCCTGACAGGTGTATGGCTGCAGTTCAAGGCATATATGTACTTCGACTCAACTTTCTCTCTCTTTTAAAGCTCTTATACTGTGGAGACTCCTGATCTCCCTTCGGCTTTCCCTCACATTTTTATTACAAGTTCTTGGTTTCTACTTTTTCGAGTGATCCTCAACAGGTGTGACTGCAGCTCATGTCCTTTAGAAGTATATGGAAGCAACTGTGAATACAAAGCTTTGGTGTGAAGAAGGTTCACATCCAAGAAGAGATTACTGTGAAATACTATTAATGGAGATCTGTGTCGAATTTCTGATTTTAATAGTAAAAAAATACCAAATATAAAAAAAAACAAAAACTCAGAAACCCTAATACAAAAGTGAAGGTCTCCCTATAATCCCACCCTCAAATATAAACACTATGGAAGCAATGTAACATTTTTGTAAATTTTCACTGTAGCCCCTGCAGGAGCTTGTGGTGGTGTACTGGCACCTCCTATAGGAACAGCAGCAAGTTCCAGGGCTGTCCTGTTCACTGTAGGATCTCCTCCACACAGTGCCACGGCCCCCACTTGTACCCATATGGTCCTTCGAACAAGAACAACCTCAGGTGAAGAATTGTCTTATTATCATTTTGGCTGGTGTTTGTGGAGTGGAGTGTTCTGTCAATGACCTAATGATGTGACTTAGACAAGTCCTTAACATCTGTGGACTTCAGTTCCTTTACCAATGACATTGAGATCATCATTTCCTTTACTTTATAGCGTTAAAAGGTATAAATGGGGCCTTATATGTGGGGGGAAAAGAAACTTTATAAAAGTACTATATATGTATAATAATACATACTATTAGAGCAATGTAATATAAATGTGAGTTCTCTATGGCAAAGCAGCTAGGCATGTATGGTGGTGCTTCTTCTATTAAAGGCTTATTTTATTTTTATTTTTATTTATTTATTTATTTATTTATTTATTTATTTATTTATTTATTTATATTTTTTTTAAGGCTTATTTTAGTACCTGTGGTAAATTTTTTGAAAACGGTAGATGGTTGTTTATCTTTGCTCTTTTCTTTTAGAAACCTCAGTTTTACCTGTTTTTGTATTTTGGGTCCTAATCTTTGCACTTAATCCTACTTCCATTTATATAGGCCAGTAGGTTGCTTTTATCATCCATGCTCTATAGATAGGTTATTAATACCCCAAATTAAGAAAGTATTTAGATTGGACTTGAAATTAGCTGCCATTGGCATCATTTTCTATGTTGTACCTTGTGTTCTTTAAATTCTCTGATGCTACCTAAGTTACCAATCAAGATGTCAGGAGATTTATAAGCAAAGGATTATAAATAGATAATGAGAGAGGAAGTAGAGCCAATAATCTTGTTCTTCAGATTATTAAAAGTATTAAATAATAATAAAATATCGTTTTCAGAAAGGGTCATTTTATACCTTTAAGGAAGCCAACACTAAGATTTAATGCTCAGCGTTGCTGAGGTTTGGTGGGATCTGCGTGCCTACTCCGAGCTGCTGTAGAAAGTAGTGTGACAGTTCTTACCAAGAGCTCTGAAAATGTAACATCTGATCTGTGGTAATCCCATTCCTGTTTATAATATCACTTCAGAGTACTTATCACAAATGAATCATTCAAAAGAAGGGAAAACTTTGGATTTCATTATAGTGTTATTTGTGATATAAAAATCAGAAATAGTATAAATCCTCCGGACAATCATCACATGTATAAATTTAGTGAACGGCTATGCATCTGCTGCATTTTATGATGATGAGGACTGTGGAGTAACAGGGAGAAATGTGTATGCTATAAACTTGTTTAAAGCTAGCCATGATGATGTCTCCGAAATACACGTATCAACAAGGAGTAAAGGTGAACTTGGAAAAATAAAACCTATTCATATGCTCCCGTGAGGGGTCAGTGACTTTACCTTTAACATGTCCTCAGTCCCTTGGCTAGTGGGTGGGGGGAGCTGGCGGTGCTAGTGGGCGGGGCCGGGGCTGGTGGGCGGGGTTGGCGGCTAGTGGGGGGGGGTCAAGGGGGGGCCAGTGGGAGGGGCTGGCGGACCCAGAAGCCCCAGCCTGTGCTCACCGCGGGCCCGCACCGCCTGTCTTGTCTCCTTGCAGCCGGCTCCAGCAGCTCCGGAGGCTCCGTATGCTCTGCAAGTGGCCGCGTGTATGTGGGCTCCCCGCCGCTGGGGCCGTGCCTGGGGTCTTCCCCTCCAGGAGCAGAGACAGCTCCTGGCCTGAGATACATGCCTCATGGTGCTTCACCCCCCAGCCTAGAGGGCCTCATCACCTTTGAGGCCCCCGAACTGCCAGAGGAAACACTGATGGAGGTAGAGAAGAGACCACTGCGGCATGTCCCTGTAATGTGGAGACCACCAAAGGGGGTTCTAGGGATGAGGAAAGAACAAAATACTCTCAAAAGTTCTCAAGTTTTTTTTTTCTTTTAACTTGTCTTTCCTATTTGAAAAACATTGCTGACAAAATTTCAGAATAGTGTTGACAGTGACAACTCATCCAGAACAAGCTTTGCTTGATAGGAAGTGACACACACAGATTTTTCATCTGAAGTTGTTTTACTACTTTCAGGACTTGTAAAGCATATTCCTTGTCCTAAAACCATAACTTTTTTTTTCAGTGGTTGCTTTTCTTCATTAAGATAAAGATAATGACATCCAGGCTTAAAAAAGTAATACAGCATAACGCCAGATTAGTCACGCTGAGAAATAAACCTGCCAAGCAGGTGCTCACATCTGTAGACCAGCACATTCTGTCCATGGAGCCAGTTCTACGGGGAAAAACACATCATAATCAGAAGCATTCTGAACACCGGTTTAGAACAAGAGAAATTAATTTTATGACTCCAAAGACCATTAAATTCTTGGCTTTAGGGCAGTATTCCGTGGCTTGCACTGTGTCCTCACCCCTGGTCACAGTGCTAACATAGCTTGCACTTCAAATTTAAATGGTCAGTTCTCCAGACCAATAGAGAAGTTCTCTCTCCATGCTGGACCTCTAACATTTCTCCTTTGTGTGAATGAGAATTAAGTATTTCACATAAAAGTTATAAAATGTTGCATGCAAAATTTATTAATGATTTTATAGTAAATTTAGTAGTAATTTCGAACATGTGTAATCCAGTCCTAAAATTGGAAAAGCAGTTGTCAGAGTTTTTTCAGTGTCCATCTTTTAGACACAAAATGTTTTCCAAAATACATTTTTCTGCTGTAGTGGAATATATAGTCCAGTATGCTGTCAGAGAGCAGAGGGACTTTCCAAAGTTAATTGGAAAGTTAATCTTCTTTCTCTAGGAAAATGGCTCACATCCTTTTTAAATGATAAATGGAGAATGAGAAGCTTAGTCTTACTAATGTTTCTTTCAGGAAACATTTAGAGCTAAAAACATCTCAAAACAACATTAATTTTAGAATACCCATTTTTAATGCATGCTATTATGTCTATCTCTACTCCTGTTTTTAACTAATTGAACAGTTTACAGAAATTTAGAGCTTTGGTATTAGGAATCACTGTGAACTGAAAGCCTACCAGAAATTAAAACATCTCTGAATGCTTTAATAAGTCAGTTGAGTTAACAAAACTATCAAGAGGTATGGTTTAGTGTGCAGAATATCCTTATAATCCTGGTATTTATTTTGTCATGTTTTGTCTCATGTATGTTGACTTCATTGTTTAGGGGTTTTGTGTGTGTGTGTGTTTGTGTGTGTGTGTGTGGTGAAAGCACAGTGACCTCATATCTTTGAAACAATTTTGTGGCTGCTCTCATCCATACATATGCACATACCCACATTTTGTTTCACCTCTGTTTATTTTCTTACTAGTTTTCTGAAACTTAAAACTCTTGGTCTGTTTTGCTCATCCTGATATTCATAAGTATATTGAAACACAGTAGCATTAGCCATGGTTTATATACAGAAATAAGTGTGTGCTGTTTCTTAGCTGCAAATTTCTAAGACAAATTGGCTTTGCCACAGCGGGAACACACAGACACCTTACGCCACCTGAACGTGATGTTGACGTTCACTGAATGTGTGCTGGATCTGACAGCGGTGCGGGGAGGACACCCGGAGCTGTGCACATCTGCTGTCTCCTTATACCAGATCCAGGAGAGTGTGGTTGTGGACCAGATCAGCCAACTAAGCAAAGACTGGGGGTAGGTGCCCCCTTTGCCATTCACATCCAGATTCTTCATGCTTTCTGTACATTCATGTCTGAGATGGAGGCCTTGTCACGTACCAGGGATCATATTTCCTTATGAAAAGCTACAAGGGAGCTCTAAGTTATGTCACTATGCTAGATCTCACTGTGTGAGCTAAGACTTGAAGATTCTGAAACTGTAGCACTGACCTTTCCTTGTAACTTATGCTGTTAAAGACATTTGATGATGAAGAGATGGTATTGATTTTTGAGTATACCTGTTGAGTATACCTGAGCCTTTTTCCTTCAGAAGTTATTTGTGCATTAAAAACGTCGAGGACAATGATATTTCTTTAGAAATGCTGTTTTAATGGTGACACGATATGTAGAGATGTCTGGCATGTTGGCTCCCACAGTAACATTCTGCTGCCTTCCTGGTACAGGCGGGTGGAGCAGCTGGTGTTATACATGAAAGCGGCACAGCTGTTAGCAGCCTCTCTGCATCTCGCCAAAGCCCAGATCAAGTCCGGGAAGCTGAGCCCATCCACGGCTGTGAAACAAGGTATGGCTGGAGTGTGGCAGTACTGGACACACAGGTCCTTAGGCCTCCCCTTTTCCCCATTATACTAAGAGAGTTTTTGATGAGGAATTCTGTTATTTAATATTCTTAAAGGGACAAGGATGCTTTTTCGTTGTTTGTTTTGTTTTGTTTCCATTTAATTGATACAGAGAACAATCAGGGTACTTTATTTTCAACTTTTTCTTAACTGGAAGGGAACACATGGAAGAATCTGATTTCTGGTCCTTTTTTTTTTTCAAGGATCATTTAGTGATCCTTGAAAATCAGCAGGAAAGGTGCATGTCACTGTGACTTTTTTTACTTTTGGAGGAAAATTAAAATTAGTTCTCAACTTCTTTTCAGTTGTCAAAAATCTGAACGAACGATATAAATTCTGCATCACCATGTGCAAGAAGCTTACGGAAAAGCTGAATCGCTTCTTCTCTGACAAACAGAGATTTATTGATGAAATCAACAGTGTGACTGCAGAGAAACTCATCTATAATTGTGCTGTAGAAATGGTAACCCTTTCTAAGGTTGAATATTATGTAAGAGTATCTTTTGAGTTGAATACCCACTTGACATTTTCCTTTTATTTTATTTTTTTTAAGATTTACTTATTTGAGAGAGCTAGTGAAGGAGGGGCAGAGGGAGAGGGAGAGAGCCTCAAGCAGACTCTGTGCTTAGCACAAAGCCCCACTCAGGGCTGGATCTCATGACCCTGAAATCAGGACCTGAGCTGTAACCAAGAGTAAGAGGCTTAACCAACCATTTCCCAGGCACCCCTTGCCATTATTCTTTTCAAAAGACTTTATGCCCTTAACCACTCCTAAGTCCCACACATTGTGATGACCTCTTATGAAAAGAGTAATTAGATGTAATTAACACAAGTAACACATGAAGTGACATTAACATTGGCTACCACATTTGGTGACATTTTATTTTACCTCTTAAAAATTGCTAACGTCAGACACAGTCTCATCTTTTTATACTTTGCATCTAAAAACCTTGGCTGGATCTGCATTTTCTACTCTTTCAGAAATTTTGGCATAATAAAACATTAGAAAAAATACTACTCTGTTAACCAATTCATGTGCCCAGACTCTACTTACTGACTTATGTATAGGTACAAAGTAAACTTTACTTTTCCAATTGTGTGGTTATTCTATTAAATGATTTGTTTCTGTCTCATGGCGGGAAAACTGCTTTGAAGTAGAAATAAAATTAGGGACTGTTAAAGAAGTGGTTAAGTGGGGGAAAAATTATTGAACAGTCTTATTTTTTGCCACATTAATGTTACAAATTCACCCCCCCCCAAATTTGTCCACTTTGAGTTGTACTGTTATATTACCCTTGCCCTCATTATGAAAGCCATTATCAAAAAAGTCAGAGGAAAATAACTTTGGAATATAAACTGTTGATGAGAATAATAGACATTATTTTGCTCTAAACTGTTGCTATAAATAACGTACATTCTATCACTCTATACTGAATTAAGACTTGATATGATAAACTATTTTTAGAAGTTTGTGCCAGGAAAAATGTCCTCTCCTAAGGAGTTATGGTGCTCCTTTCTCTTCTGATAATAAGAGCAGTACAACTTGAATAAGTTCCTCCTTTTGTCCAGGCTACATAGCAAGCTCGTCGATATTAACACTATGTCTAGTTGGTTATTTCTTCTTCCTTTTTAGTTTCTGCACCCATTTTATTTGTTTTATCATAAGAGGCATTAACATATTGTTTGAAAGAAACAGAAGATATTGACAAGTACATTAGGATTCTGGGGTACTGACAGTCCTGGCATTTAATGATTAAGGAGAATGTTAAAAAACAAAATTCAACCAAGTAATATTGAAGATCTAATTGGCTTTGTTAAACGATTCATGAATCAGGCAGCATCCCATCTAGCAAGCAGAGGGGAGCTCTGCTGAGCTAAACAAAACAGGATTTTATAGGCAGAGAGGGGTATAAAAAAGAAGAAAGGGATTTACCAGCCAGGAATGCATGTTTAAGGCAAAGTTGCTCTCCTGGGGGTGGAGGGGGATTGGTGGTGGAAGGGATCTATTGACCAGGAAATGCCTTGTTGATGGTTGAAAGTTACATTCCCCAGGCACTGAAATTGCAGTTAGGTTGGGTATTAAGTCTTGGTTTACTGACTTGCTCTAAGTAATTCTATTTGGGGCCTAATTTCAGAACACTGTTGGGAAAACTCAAATACAATGTGTGAGTACTACTACTGTGCCCGCTTTCCAGAAAGCCCCTCCCCACCTTTCCCATCACCTGGCTAACCCCTGCTCCTTCTGTAGGACTCAACCTAAACATCACTTCCTGGAGGCTTTCCCTAATCTTTTCTTCCTTCCATGTTGGATTAGACACACCCAAGCATATATTCTGTACCATTTTGGGGCTTCCTCCTATAAGACCATGTGTCCCTTGGAATTAGAATGCCATGTTTTTCAGGCCTGTATGTCCCTCTAGATTGTGAGCACTCCTTCAGTGTGTGGTGCCTGGCACCCGGTAAGGTGCTCCGCACATATATCTGAGTGAATGAATGACTACACCAGAAAATTATTTGGTTAAAAGAAGCTAATAAATGACTTTTAACACCATTTAATTATCTTATTATAACAAAATCTACTTGAATGAAATGTCAGGTTGCCCTAGAGTGAAAGTATGTTTAAAATAATTTTTTTAAGTGTAGTCATAGAAGAGCCAGTTTAGAAGTATAAATTTTATGAGTCCTGAATCTGAGTCCGAGACTTGTTTGAATGTAGAATAACTCTTTCATCAAGAAGGTCCTGTTTTATATTGCTCACCTTTGAATTTTATAGTTCAGTAGATTATATCATTTTGTCAAAATGTATTAATTTTACGGGCAGCCCGGGTGGCTCAGCGGTTTAGCGCCACCTTCAGCCCAGATTGTGGTCCTGGAGACCCGGGATCGAGTCCCACATCAGGCTCACTGCATGGAATGGAGCCTGCTTCTCCCTCTGCCTGTGTCTCTGCCTCTCTCTGCATCTCTCATGAATAGATAAATAAAATCTTTTTTAAAAAGTGTTAATTTTAGATAGATTCCATTAAAAGTTGCATTGCCCAAATGGATTTGTATTTTCTTGGAGAAGTTGAGAATCTTCACGTTTCTGTCGACTTGGCTTCAGGTTCAGTCTGCAGCCCTGGATGAGATGTTTCAGCAGACTGAAGATATTGTTTATCGTTATCACAAGGCAGCCCTTCTTTTGGAAGGCCTCACTAAGATTCTCCAGGACCCTGCAGATATTGAAAATGTACATAAATGTAAGTTAACTTAGAAACCAGTGTGTTTACTGATGACAACTGAGTTGACTCCTGCAGGTGCAGCAGGAAGAGCTTGGAGTTTGGCATCATACTGTCTGGGTTTGAATATTGGCTTTGGGCAAATCACCCTTTTTGTGGTCTGTTTCTTCTTCTAGATGATGAGAGAGTTGAAGATTGGAAATGATGCTTGTGACGTACTGATGGCTTTTGATTTTTACACAGCATTACTGTGTTGGCAGATGTGTGTTTGTGTATGGAGAGCACTTTGTTTTTATTGTTAAAAAGTAATAAATGCAACTATTTTAAGCCTCATGAGCTTCTTAGTGACTAAAGAATTTTATGAAGACTCTGTGATCTGTGAAGACTCTGTGATAGATCTGGAATATACAGCAGAGGGGAGATTGATAGACTGCCAGGATGATGATACCATTTGTCAAAAGAAGCCCTGGTTTTTGATGAGGAGGTGGTGGACCCTCTGGAGTATATGTGATTGCACCACATTTCGAAGAGCCACAAGGGAATGGCAATTCTAAAATTAATTACAGCTGTGAGCAAGTGAGCTGTTAAACCTGAATATCCTTTATTGTACATGCAAATCTAAGTTTTGCCACTGGGCGTCACTGAGCTAGAAGTTACATCTAACAATTATCAGGCAGAAAAGAAAAAAATATTCAGAATGGTTAACTTTGGGCCAAAGAAAGTATAGAGACAAGGATACAAATGGAAAATTAATGGTGGGGCTTATTTTTCTTCATTAGTTCTTCTTTCCTTGGTTTTGACAATATAAATGATTTTTGTTCTGAATTATTTTATTTCTAGATAAAACTAGTATTGAAAGAAGATTGTCAGCACTCTGCTGTAGCACCGCGACGCTGTGAGCCGCAGCAGGCTTGTCCCGCGGACCATTGCTGGGCCTGGGGAGAGAAGTTTGGGATCGAATCTTGGGTTCTGTCTCCCCACCCCCAGGAAACCCTAGTTCCTCACCTGGTGACTACCAAAGAACAAGCAGGACTTCAAACAGGAAAAACAATCCAAAAACTACATACTTGTAGGAAATCTGCCTTATTGGAGATGTCACCCCTTCCCTTTTCTCTGTAGAAGAAGGAGCAAGAGTATTCCACTTGGCTCTCAGTTTGAACTCCGTAAATAAATGTACCTTAGAAACAGTATCACCAGTGCAGTTATTCTTAAGGATAATTAAAAATGAAACAAAGTGAGTGGCTCTGTAATCAGTTTACCAGAGCAGTGTGTGAAATTCCACACAGTTGCTGAGGTATAAAAGTAAAATCTACATCTCACCCAGGCAGTTTGCTATTTGGGGTAGTTTTGTCGGAATCTGAGCATGCATCCTTAAACAGCTCAGGAAGATCTAGCATGAGAACAAGCTAAAAGAAAGCTCTTGGAAGAAATTGTGAAATCTTCTATTTGATCTAATATGGACACATGTTAATCTTCCAAAATCTTTCATATTGCACTAATTTATTAAAACAACTGTGTATTGGATTTTGCAATTTACAACTAACTGAGGCACAATGGACTTGTTTAAAATATTTTACTTGATTATATTATATACACACACCCTTTCCAGAATTCACATGTAATCTCTAGTGGACTTTTAAATGGTAAAAACTTGTGTTCGTGTGAACCTTTGCATTTTTTTAACCTATCCATCTACACATACAGATTTTCTCAGTGGTATTTTTGAGTTGCTGGTTGTTTGCTTTTGGTTGCATTTTTTATTGTGCATGCAGAATGTGCATTGATGCCTGTGATCTCTAGGTTTACTAAAGGCTAGGTTTACTTGGGCAGTATTAGAAGAAATACCAATCAGGATACCCTCAAGAATTTTCGTATGGCCAAAACAAAGTTGGTGACCTAAAGGCTCGTTGGTGATGTGGAGTTTTGACATGAAGTTAGTGAAAAATGAGGTTTGTCTTCTCTTAGGAAAATGGGCAGCTCTCCCCAGCCTAATGTGTATTTTTCATGTTAATCCTGACAGTTCACCAAATAGCTAGTCATGGAGAATGCGGGCAGTTAACACCTCTCCAGAAATGGCTCCTGCATTGTGTATCGTTTGATTTTTTTTTTTTTACTCACCTGCTTGAATACTTGAATAAACCATTCTCCAGTTTTAACCCTTTTATTTTTATCCTTTTAGATAATATCATCCAAACTCCCGACAAATTGCACAGAAGCTCTTTGGCATTAATCTAATTTTAGTGTACTGATAAAGACGAAAACATGTTTTTTCCTTTACTTGGAAAAAGTAATGTAATTTTTACCTTATTTATCTGTATGAAATCCCAGCAGTTAATTTGAACATTTATTTATATGATGTTTGTATTTTTAGGTCTTTAATACAGTGTTTCTACCTCTCATTTGTAACTGCATGCATTACTCTCGAAACTAGGTAAAACTCACGGAATTGTTGTGTACTAGCCTTTTTATTCCTGTGTGTACAGATGTATATTAAGGTAAAATAAAACTGACAAAGTGTTTCTAGGGTAAAGCTGGGTCCATATTACATGGCTCTTCAAGCCAGGTCCTTCCTCAGTGAGTTTGGAGGCTTGGTCATTAATATCCTTTGTCCTGCCCCCAGATTTCAGATGCTCAGTGACTGTCATGCAGGCTACCAGTTGTGTAGACTACATGATGAGGGTTCTGGCCCCTCCCTGCAGGGGTTATAAACACCGTTAGTAGGAATACTGTTTTGTATCACTTTTTCAGGTGTCCCGGACAATTTCATTTGTGTTCTCACAGTTCTCACCCACGTTATCTCCTCTAGGGGGGCTGGGTTCAGTCTGGTCCCTCCGCCTCCCAACCTGTTTTTGTTTTTTTGTTTTTTTTTTTTTAAACACAGGGTGAAACAGGTTCACAGAGAGCAAGTGATTGGTCTGAAGTCAGGTAACTAGGGAGGTAGTTAAGCCATGCTTTGTGACTTCCAAGTTCATTCTTCGTCCTCTTGTATAAAATAAAGGTCAGTCTTGTGGTAGATGCTGTGTGTGAACAACCGTGATGTCCGAACAGCAGAGAACAGACTGTAAACTCATGAATAATGGTTCTGATTCTACTTCCATTATCAAGGCCAATTGTTTTCAGAGATTTTGCCTTGACTATAGCAATAATAAACGCTTTACATTTCCATGAGTAGTTTTTAATTTCCTATCATCGATTTCACAAGACAGACGCGGTCCAGTCCACACACTCATGGGGTGCCGCCTGCATCCAAGCCATAACGTGGAAAGTTAGTGAGTACAGGGGTGCAAGGAGAGGAGTGCTCTGTGGATCTGCTCCCCAGCTATTCCCATGGTAAGGATTTGTCCTCGCAGCACCTGGTCCCCGACCTCATGGTGCCCACAGTTCATACTCCCTTCTCCCCGCCAGAGGACCCAGCAGTGGTGGCAGTCTGCTTGCCTGTGCTGAAGTCCTGGAGAGGAGCTTATTGTCAGGGCTGGGTTGTTCTCAGTCTCCATGGGCCGACAAGAAGCTGAGTGGAACAGAGGACCTGAGACCACTGACTCAGACACCCAGGGAATCCTTGAGGCAATGGAAGCAATTGCAGGAGAACTTTGCACATGTTGTCTCTAAAGTGGTCTTAAATTCCTTCTGGAATAAAGCAAGGGTGTGTTGCTATAGGAGGATTGCCTGCTGGTGTACAGGACAGCGAGGAGCCACTGCCCAAAGAACGTGATATCCCTCCACAGAGAGGTGCGTCTCAGGAGCCTCCATGCCTGTCTCTACACAGCCCTGAGACGATTTACTTTTGGGGCCTGGACCCTTGAATCTTCAGCCATGGAAGCCCTTGGGACCTCCTCACACCCCTTCCTTCTCAAAGCCCTTGTGAGAGTACTTCCTTGGGAGAGCTTCGAGGTGGTCTGTCCCTCACCTGGATCAGAGGGAGCCACGTCAGGAGCCATCCACCTGGAAAAGCATCACACCCCAGGAGACTGATGGTCAGCCCCGAAAGTCTCAGCTTGTGTGGAAGAGGCAAAGCTGAACAGGCGAAGGGCCAGCGTGAATTCAGGGACCAGACTGGGAGGGGCAGGGACGGAGCCTAAGAGCTTGCTGTCCCTGCAGCCCATGCACACTGACCCCACAGGGGCCAGGCAGAGCAAGAGCACACATGTCTGCACTCTGCAGGCCAGGCTCTGTGGGGGTCCCCTTTTTCACAGAGGGCCTCTGAGCCCCATGTTCCACATGCCATAAAGAGCTTCTGTGTTGTGGGGTGTGTTCCCTTTTGGCAGCTGCCAGGGTGCCTCCTGCGAGTGGATCTGAGCCCAGGAGGCTGCAGAGTTGACTTAGTACCTGGGCTTCTTAGAGCCCTGCACCTGCTCCCACCCTTGGCATAGAGGCTCCTCTGATGTCTGCACTCAGGGGAGGCAGGGGGCAGGCTTCTGGGCGAGGTTGCCAGGCACCCTGTCTTGCTAGTGCCCTGCACTAGTGCCCTCCCGCCCTGGGATGGCCCTGCTCCATGAGCACTGGCTTCCATCACTAGGAGAGGCCGGCCGGGCCCTTGTTGGTTGACAACTGCTCTCTCCGTCCTTAGGTATGGCGGTCCCTTTGGTCTGGACCTCCAGCTGCCCCACACATAGCTGTGATAGCTGTGTGTCCTTGGGCACGTGTCCTGACGCCTCTGGATCTGTCAGTGGGGGAGAGAGCACAGAGCTTAGGGAGTCACAGCAAGGATGAAACAAGTTAGCAAGCATGACATTGAGCAGCCCTCAGCAACGCTAGCTGTTAGGGTGCTGGTTGTCCGCAGCTCCTTGCTGTTTCGTTCTGGGGATGGGTGGACAACAGTTTGTTTTGTGTTTGTTGGGGGAAAGGCCTGGAGTTAGGGCTCCCTGGAGCCATGCTTGCTCTAGCTGGACAACTTGTGAGAGGACACAGCTCCTCCGGCTGACCTACCCGGCCACCTGCATTCAGACATCCTTTATTTGCCCTTGTGGTCAGTCTGGTCGTGTTAATGAAGTGTCTGTATCAATCTACTATTTATTACTTTATTTTATCCTCATACCACATTTTACAGATGGAAAAACAGACTTGGGGAGAATCCCTGCACCCCCACCAAGAGAAAGGCCCCACGGCTGTGTAGTGGCTGGAGCTGCCACTGGCAGGGGTCTGGACCTCCGGGTTGGGGGGAGCCTGGGTGCAGGGAGCTCTCCCTTCTGTGAGATGTGCCTAGTTCCCCAAACCTGCTCACCCCCACATCCTTATGACACCCTCTGCTGATGCCCAGGAAGAGGGAGAGAGGCAGTTCCGTGTCATCTGGACCCATCCTCTACGTAGCTGGGGGCCGCAGGTTTCGGGAAGCAGGTGAAGTCGGCAGCTCTCTGCAGACGGTGCGGGACCTGGAGCCGGGGCCCGGGGCCATAGGTCTCAGAAACCACCCTTAACCTCCAGTGAGAGGGCTTCTGTGGCATATTAATAAACTGGAGCATTTGGTTGACCCACTCTGCAGTTTCCCTGTTTGTTTTCACATGTTGCTGTGAGATTGAGCAGCTGGGAACGGGCCCAGGAACCTGGAGTCTACCCCCACTGTGGCCACGCGGCCTCACGGTCACACGGTGCCAGGCACCCCCAGCCCCCCAGAAGGAGTGCGGCTTGTTGTCTTTGTCTCAAACCATCGAGGCCCCAGCCAGTTACTCCTCCTCCCCTGTCCTGTCCTGCCCTCCCCATCTCCGGGATGAGGCTCCTGTGCCCCCAGGCTGGGTCTGCAGGAGCACCAGGCTCCCGTCTGCATCTGCGAGGAGAGGCTGGGGAGGAAGACAGGGTGGGGCAGGGCCTGGTCTGCAGGTCATTCCCGAGTGGGCCGTCCGGGCGACAAAAAGACTTCGTGCCTAGCACACATAAGCCTGCCAGGAAGCAGCCACAGGAAGCCTGGGACCAGGGGTTCTGAGGGCCCCCACAGAGGCTATTTTTTGGGTCCAGCTAAGCAGGTCTCTGGAGAGATGACAGATGAGTGGATGGCATGCTCTGAAAATAGACCAGGTGACGGCTCCTTCAGGGATCCCCAGGAGCAGGAAGCGCGGGCGGCCCAGCCAGTATGGGGTGCCTTAAACTGAGGGTGGAGAGTGGGCACGGTTTCTAGGGGAAACCCAGAATATTTTGAGCATGAGGTTTTTTTTCTTTCTTCTTAATCCCCTTTACTATGAAAACAGTCCTGTGTTGTTTTTAGAAACAAGGTTTTCTAGGTATAGGAAAACAAAAGGCACATAACCAGCTAAGAAATAGAACCGGTGAAGGGAGGTTAAGGTGGAGGAAAGGCTAGTGGAAAAGGACATTCCCTTCAGTCCCGCCGCACCCGCCTCCCCTGTCCCCAGTCAAGAGCTGCTGGGAGCTGCACAATACCCGGCCCGGGCCAAGTGTCCCCAGATGGTGAGTCCCCCAGCTCAGAAGAGGAAAGTGGATCCCAGAGCCATGGGTGTCCTCTCCCTGGACACCTGTTTGCGCGCCTCCTTCCCCTGGGTGTGCACTGTGACATGGGCCCTGCCTTCCTGGCCTGTAAAATGGACATCACACTAGAACCGGCCCATCGGGCTTATTGTGTAGACGGGGCGCGTAGTCCCCGGGGTGCTCACACCAGTTCCCGACACGTGGCGAGCCCTGAGTAAACGGCAGGTTAGGGCTCCCGGCGGGCTCTGTCTTCCCTGCTGACCCCGAGCCCCGTCAGAAGCTGTTTCTTCCCTCCGTCCGTTGCACGCTGTGTTCTCTTTGGCACATCTGTTTCTGGGAGTGGAGCCTTTCCCCCAAGAATGTGCTGAACTCACATTGTTTAGACAAGCTGGTCTCGGGCACATGTCAGCATTAAGTCGCTAACAAGCCGGCAGCTGGCAGAAAGCAGGTCAGTTCAGAAGATGAAAACTGGCGCTTATTTGGGAAACGGGATGCTTCTTGCATAAACAGCTTATTGTGGAGACCAGAGCTTCCTTTCACATGATCACAAAAACACCAGAATCTGGGCCAGGCCAGAGTGGTCGAGGATACTAGGTGCTCATGAACCTCCTGTATACAACCAGATAGTAAGTATTTCAGGCTTTGAGCACCTCGCTGTTTTAACACCGAAAAGCATCCATAGACAATACACAGGTGAACTTTATATCCAACAAAATTGGATATCCAATATCCAATAAAACTTTATATCCAGACATTGAAATTTTAATTTCATGGCATCATCATGTGTCACGTAATAGTCTTATTTTATTTTTTACTTTTCTATCCATTTAAAAGTGTAAAAAGCACTTTTAATTTGTACACCTAGTGTGCAGGTGGTAGTTTGCTGGCCGCTGGCATGTCGATTCATAACAGAAGAGGTGGAGATGCCTGGGTGGCTCAGCAGTTTAGCGCCTCCCTTTGGCCCAGGGCATGATCCTGGAGTTCCAGGATCAAGTCCTGCATCAGGCTCCCTGCATGGAGCCTGCTTCTCCCTCTGCCTGTGTCTCTGCCTCTCTCACTCTGTGTCTCTCATGAATAAATAAATAAAATCTTAAAAAAAAATAGCAGAAGAAGCCAGCATCCAGGATGCAAATGATAATGACAGAGATATGTCTGTGGTGTCCACCGAATGTCAAGTTTTCCTTGTGCATCCATGGCCTCTGCTAGGCCCAGTTAACATGGATGAGAAATAGTGTCGGTGGGTCAGAAGCAAAACTCAGGTCACACTTCTGCTTTAAAACAATTCACAGGGATGCCTGGGTAGCTCAGTGGTTGAGCATCTGCCTTCAGCTCAGGTTGTGATCCTAGGGGTCCTGGGATCGAGTCCCGCATTGGGTTTCCACAGGGAACTTGCTTCTCCCTCTACCTGTGTCTCTGCTTCTCTCTGTGTGTCTCTCATGAATAAATAAATAAAATCTTTTTTTTAAATCTTTAAAAAAATAAAATAATTCATGAAACTGTTAGTAAATATACAGAAGGCAAAATTTTCACTATTCTTCATTTTGGAACATTTTGAGGGAGTGACTGTTTTTCTTGGTTCTTTGACAAATGGTGCTCTCGGCTGCTTACTCTTGCTGTGTGGCCTTGGGCAAGTCACCTCACCTTCCTGAGCCTCCATTTCTTTTCCTCATCCACAGGAGAAAATCGAAGTAGTACCTGCTAAAACAGCTTCTGTGGGAAAGATGCCCTTCGCACAATGACTGGCACTTAGCAGGTGTTCAATAAATGGTGGTAGCTTTGCCTTTCATTCTAAAAATAGGCAACACTATGCTCTCTTAGGCTGGGCTGCATACTCTGTTCCTAGAAACAGCTGCCTGGAGTTGTTCTAACTGCTGAAGTTAGCATCCCCTCCAGGACACATGCCAGGGAGCCTGTCCATGGGCCTCCGCTGCACCTCAGCAGGGTGCCTGGATGTGCCCACTACACAAAACCAAGCCCCCCCTGCCTTGTTGCAGGGCTGGACCTCCATAAACAATTTAGTGCTATGTTTTGGACGTGTTTACAATATGAAATAAGTGTGTGTATGTAAATTGTAACAAATAATTCCCTCTCAAGTCATGTGTCTATGGACCCCTGTGGCCCACGCTGTGTCAGCCACAGCAGAGGGTCCCACCTCAGGCCTTCTCTGGCCTTGGAGAAGGCACTTGTGACCCAGCCAGAGCCCCCTCACCCACCTGTCCCCCCCGGCAGCCCTCCCTCCCCAGCCCAGGGCTGAGAGCCCCCCCCCAATGAATCCTGTCCCCAGCCGACAGAGGGCACCCAGCCACAGGAATGATGAGGCTTCCTGGGCGCCCATGGGACCCTGGGATGGGTCTGGGTTCCTCACTGCACCGTGAGAGAGGACAAAGTACTCATGGCGGGGGTGGGGTGGGTGGAGCATGGGGGAAGGTAGGGGAGGCCTGGTAGATGGGAGCAGACGGCAAGGTGACGCCTCACAAGGGGCCGCTGTCAAGGCCCTGTTGAGAGCCAAGGAGGACCTTAGAGAAGGTGCACTAGCTTGCAAGGACAGCACTCAGAGAAGTCCCCTGGTGCTCTCCAGAAGCCCAGCTCCCTTCCTCAGGGGGGCAGTGAGGTGAGTCCTTAGACGATCCCCCTTCCTCCAAGGAAACTTTTTTTTAATTTTTTAATTTTTTTTTGGAAACTTTTTTTTAAAAGATTTTTTTATTTATTCATGAGCAACACAGAGAGAGAGGCAGAGACACAGGCAGAGGGAGAAGCAGGTTCCCCACAGGGAGCCCAACGCAGGATTCGATCCCAGGACCCTGGGGTCACGCCCTGAGCCAAAGGCAGATGCTCAACCGCTGAGCCACCCAGGGGTCCCAGAAACTCTTGCCCCCAAAGATTCAACCGCCTCCTGGGGTTGGCCCCAAAAGAGAGACAGAAAGTCCCAGGGGGCGGAAGTGGCCCTTGCTTGTCCCTCTGACTTCTGCCTCTCCGGCTCCTCCATTGCAGCCGGGCAGCGGAGGCAGCTGGGCGAGGACAGCCCGAAATGAGGAGACAAACAGATGCCCTGTCTGGGCTCAGCCTGCCTGGTGCTCTGTGTGGCTCAGGTGGCCTGCTCTTTTGTGTAGGTTCACCTGATGGTGAGCTGGGGCAGCAAGGATGATTTGGCCACCTGTCGGTCATCACCCGCGGGGCGGGCCAGCCCTGTCTGTGTCCCAGGACACGAGAGCGCAGGCCCCGGGCACCTGCCCTCCTCGAGCCCCTGCCGAGCCATCTCTGCTAATGTCCCATCGGCCAAGACCCGATTCATGGAATTATAGCAATGACATATCGCGAAACCACCTGCACACAGGGGTGGGGAGGACTCCTCTGGCCATCGCTGTCATCTACCGTAAGCCGAAAGGACTCTGGCCGATTTAAGCAAAAAGGAATTTGGAAGTGGGGGCGGGGACAAAAAAAGACCATGCAAAGAATTTGGGGGAAGGCCAGGAGAGCTGGGAACAAAATCAGAAATCTGGTCACGCAGAACCGGTATCAGAAGGACATCCTTGCGGTGCTGTACGCCTGCATCCGCTGCTGCTCTGGGCGTTTGAGCCGGTGACAACCACAACCAAGGCTGGCGTCGGAGAGGAGGCTCCCGGGGCGGGGGGGGGGGGGGGGGGGGCACTTCGCTCCTGCTTTAGGATCCAGACAGGTTCTGTCCGACAGGTGGAGCCAGATCACATGCAAGACCCTGTTTGCCGGGTGGCCAGAGGCCTCAGGAAGCGGGCCTGCTTCATGCGGAGGGCGCCGAGGCCAGAGGCGAGGACATACGCAAACCCCCGGTCAAGGGCTCTGCGGAGGGGCTGAGGGTCCCGAACCAGCGCGAGGTGGGGCAGGGGCCGCTGGATGACCCAGGAAGCGCGCACAACGTGTTGTAGTTCGCGGCAGTGGCCACCAGAGGGGGCCCTAAGCAAGCCGGGTGGGCGGGGTGGCCCGCCCCAGGCCCTGGCCGACCGCGTGCCGCTCCCCTGAGACCGGCCGGGCTGCCCCCGCGCGTTTCGTGGAGGCCGGTCCTCCGAGGTCCTGCAGGAGCCCGCAGCCGGCGGTCGCGCCCTCGGCAGCACCTCGAGCCGTTGCCCCTCCGTCCCCGCCTCACTCGGGCTCCCCTGGCACCACACACCCCGGAGAAGGCCCTGCATGCAGCAGGAGCTTTATCTCCGGCCCTGCGTTTTGGGGTGCCCAGGCCGACACAGGGCTTTGAGCACTGCCCGAAGGCGGGGGGCGGCTCGCAAGTCCCTCCAGCAGGGCCTGTGGGAGAACTTTCACACGTCTCTTCCGAAGCTTAGGGAACATTCTGGAGAGGTGTCTGACCCCTGAAAAATCAAACGGCCAAGAGTCCATCTGGCCAGCAGCTCTCAAACACGCGGTAGGGCTAAAGGATGAGCCGGGGTGTCGTGGAGGAGGCCCGGGGGCCTGACAGCAAGAGCCCGGGCCTGTCCGGTCCGCGGAAGGGGACGCTGGGGCAAAAACTAGAGGTTTTCCACCCGGGTGGCTCAGTGAGGGGCTGCCTTCAGCCCAGGGCATGACCCCGGGGTCGAAGGATTGAGTCCCACATTGAGCTCCCCGGGGGGACCCTGCTTCTCCCTCTGCCTGTGTCTCTGCCTCTCTGTCTCTCTCATGAATAAATAAATAAAATATTTTTAAAAAAATAAAATAAAATGGAAAAGAATGAGATTTTCCATCAGAGGCTAAGGGCAGGGGGACAGATGGAGTCTCCGGTGTCACGGCAAGCCAGGGGTGGATGGAGTGTGGGAAGCTCTCCAACATCTTAGCTTGGAAGAAAGAGAAAGCTTTTGGCTCCTCCCTCAGCTTTCCCTGATCCCTTCCCTGTCTTCACTCCTCAACCCTGGCAAGGCCAGAGGTCACCAGGGCAGCTGAGAAGTGACCCCTTCCCACAGGGAGATCCGTAGTTGAGGACCAGTGTGGGGCACGGGGTGAGGTGGGGTGCCCAGCCTGGCATGGCTGTCACCCACAGACAGCTAAGAGGTTCTGACAATCACCGGGGCCTGGTATTTTCTGCCTCAACTGAAACTGGATAGTGGGCATCATCGGTGGGGAAAGAAAGCGGGTTTTCCGGAGCGCACCCTGACACCCACCGGCCCGCTGTGGTGAGTGAGTCACCTGCTTGAGGGAGTGTCGGTGGGAATTCGAGAAACCATAGCCCCGATGCGCAGCTGGTAGGAACACAAACCAGCATGGCAGGTGCTCAGCAAACTAGCCACAGAATTACCCTACGACCCAGCAATTCCAATTCTGGGTATAGCCCCCCAAGGAACTGAAAGCAGAGATGTGAGCAGATCCTTGCAGGCCTGTGTTTGCAGCAGCCTTAATCATGAGAGCACCGCATGTGACATGGAAGCACCGCAAGTGTCCATCGATGGACGGATGGACAGAATGTGGTACGTGCATTCAAGGGCATATTATTCAGTCTTCGAAAGCAAGGAAATTCTGGCTACGACATGGGTCAGCCATGAACACTTCACATCACGCTGGGTGAAAAAGTACTGTATTATTCCTCCCATACGAGGTGGCTTGAGTTGTCAAGTTCGCAGAAACAGAAGGTAGGCCCTGGTTGCTGGGGGCTGGGGAGTTAGTGGTGAATGTGGGTTTGTTTCTCAGGATGAAGAGTTCTGGAGGTGGATGGGGGTGACGGCTGCACATCAGCATGGACGGGCTTGATGCCTCAGGATGCACACACTTGAAATGGTAAAACTGGTAAAGTTTGTCAGGTGCACCCATCTCTCTCTCTCTCTCTCTCTCTCTCTCTCTCTCTCTTTCTCTCTCTCTCTCTCACACACACACACACCAGTGGGACGAGGGGGCCTGTTTGCCAGCATTGGCCCCTTAGTTCCCACCTGGACCCTCCCAGTCCCAGGCAGGAATCATCATCAGTTGCCAGAATAAAGCATATCATTTCTTATTGTCCTAGTTTTCACAGTGAAAACAATAAATATGTAAAAGTCCAACGTAGTCGCGTGATAGGGGGAGGCAAAGATGGAGCGGAAGGAAGGCAATGAAGTCCAAGAACAGAAAGGCCCTGGGGCTGAGTGTGAGTGACCACAGTGAGGGGCACTGAGTGGATCCCCACGCGGTGGCTGTGGTGCTGTCAGTGGCCCAGGGTCTTGGAAACATCAGGAAGGGGAGGGAGAGATAAAAGTGCTGACCTGGTCTGGAACCCACCATGGGGGTCCAGAGGAGCCCTGCCCTCTACTGGAGCCTGAGGTCAGGGACTCAGGAGGGAGGGGGCCATAGGAACCACGTTCCTTGTCCTTGTCCCAGTCCTTAGGGGCAAATTGGATTTCCAGTTCAGCCAGGGAGGGTGGAGTGGGACTGTGCTTTCCAGAAGGTCCAGGGGATGGATTTGGGAGGATGCAGAGGGCGCAGGGGTGGGCAGGGCTGACCAGGTGCAGGGACAGTGGGTGGCTCGTGATGGGATCTTTACAAGAGCAGCTCAAGTGGTGTGTGTCTTGCTTTTGATGGTAAGAGGATCTGAGATCAAATGCCTGGTGTAATGGAGAGCGAGGGAAGGAGGGAGGAACAAAGGGAAGCTAGTCCCTCCACAGGGGTGCCAGGGTCCTGGCCACAGGCCTGAAGCTGGTCCCCAGATCTCTCCCACTGGTCCACTGGGCCCCTCCCAGTTGGGAGAAGTACTGTCCTCTTTTTTCTCTCGAGGTTGGCTGTGAGTTGTCCTTTGTACTACAGCTCCTGCCAACATGTGTCCTCCTCAACATTCTGTGGCTCCCCATTGCACACGGTCCCGCCCAGCTCACCAAACTGATACATCTGGGCTCCCTGAACAGACTTGGTCAGTAGTGCCTTGCCCCTGACTTTGTCCCTTGAAATGCCCTCGCTGTCTGGAGCCCCTTCCCTGCCACCTCACTCCACTCCTCCCAGCCTGCGCCTGCCCTCTCCTGCCCGACAGGGTTGCTCCTCCAGCCCCCAGCGCTGCCCAGGGCCCTTTAGTTTCCCCTCCCCAGATACTCTTCTCCCAATTGCCCTGAATTCTTGACCCAAGCACCCAGGCCCTGCTGCTTGTGGAGGACTGGTGCGTAGTGGGGGCTTGTGGGGAACTGGCACGTGGTGGGGGCCTGGGAAATACTTGCTGCCCTGTAGGAGGTGCACAGACCCCTGCCCCTCTCAGCAGCTTCTCTCTCTCAATGTTACGAATGGAGGGAACCCAGAAGAACTCACTTCCCTGTGGAAGACCCCTTTCCTCCTCTTTATAAGTGTTTTGTCTTCAATGCAGAAACCTCTTTTTTTTTTTTTTTTTTAAGAGAAGGAGAGGAGAGGAGGGGCAGAGGGTGAGGGCAAGAGAGAGAAAATCTCGCAGACTCCTTGCTAAGGAGAGCCCCATGTGGGCCTCAAACTCAGGACCCTGAGATCATGATCAGAGGGGAAATCAAGAGTCAGACAATCGGCTGAGCCACCAGAAGCATCTTAAAATATAAATAAGCAAAAAGAGAACAAGTCTCCCATAAACCCAGAGAGTAACATTCTAGTTTGTCCTGCCCAGGTTAGTTTTCCTCCGTCTACACAAAATCTTTTACCAAAACGAGATGATAGAAAATACACAATTTTAAGACTTGCTTCTCTTATGTGTGAGTATATTATGAACATCTCCCCCTTCTAAGGATCTGAAGCCTTTCATCAAATGGCCGCGCCATCACTTAATGTAGCTGGTACCATCTTGTCTGGTCCAAGGCTGCTCCAATTCTATGCTTATCACAAGTGATGCTGAAGTGAGTACTAAGTAGGTCATCACTCACTCCTTTGGTTCATCTGATGACTGGCTCTGTTGGCTGCTCTCCCAGTGACCACCATGCACCAAAGTCCACGGCACTGCCGGCTGGCCCTGGTGTGCCTGTCCGCCTCCACGGCCTCTCACCCTGCTCTACCTCAAGAAGCTTTCTATCTCTGCTTCTGTGATTCTTTTCTGTTTTCCCAGGACCTCAAGCTGCCCCTCCTTGGCTTCACTCCACGGTGTAGACCATGTCTACACTCTCACTCAGCAAACACTTTGATGACTATTTCCAGACAGTTGGGTTTGGATGTGCCCCAGAGACCTGAAAATCTACATTTGTGTTCTTTAAGGCCGTGAAAACACCCTGCGTGAGACTATAGTGAGTGGAATAGTGTCGTAATTCGTCCAGACCCGTAGAATGGACACCATCAAGAGTGAACTCTAATATAACCTGTGGGCTTTGGGTGATGATGATGGGCTTTGGGTGGTGATGATGACTCCAACAGTGTGGAGTCACTGTTGTTATCAAATACTCCATTTCACTGGGGGATGTTGATAGTTGGGGAGGCCACATATGTCAGGGTTTGGGGAGATCTGGGCAACCTCTGCACTTTCTGTTCAATTTTGCTGTTCCTGAAATGGCTCTAAAAACTAGTCTTAATTTTAAAAATGAAATGTTTCAACTGTCCAAAATGTGTAATAACTACATCTGTATTCCCTCTACCCAGCTTTAGAAATTAAATACATCAAAAGCCTGCTGTGCTCCATCTAGTCCTCTCACTGCCCCCTAGATGTTTTCACTGTCCTGATTTGGCTTTAGCGTTCTCCAGGCAGGTCTTTCGGCAAGTGCAGCCTTACACACGCAAGTCTGGGACTGGATCAACCAACCTCAGTGCATCCCTCCCATCTTGGGTTTCTGTAATTAGGCTCACTGGCCATGTGGTTCTGGTTGTCCATTCAGTCCCCATGAACCTCTGTGCTTGTTACCCCAGCCACTGTGCCTTTTCTGCTGGGTGGGAGCTCTGAGACAGCAGGGGCCACCTCTCTCTCTCTTTCTCTCTCTCTCTCTTTTTAACCAGTATGGCTGTAGCACCTGGAACCCAGGAAAGTTAGTTAGTAAAACGTGTTGACGGGTTGCTGTATTCCTGGGTCCATGTGGACGGGTTTTTAAAGATTTTATTTAGTTAGTTATTTTGAGAGAGAGAATGAGAGTGCGAGGGGCAGAGAGGGAAGGAGAGGAAGAGGGAATCCCAAGCAGACTCCCCACTGAGCGGGGCCTGGGATCTATCTCACGACCCCAAGATCATGAGCCAAAACCAAGAGTTGGAGGCATCATTGACTGAGGCACCCAGGTGCCCTCTTGAGGACTTTTTTCTTTTTTCTTTCTTTTTTTTTTTAAGATTTTATTTATCTATTTGAGAGAGAGGAGGCGGAGAGAGGAAGAAGCGACCTCCCCGCTAATCAAGGAGCCTGACTCAGCTCCATCGGATGTGTCCTGTGACCGGCTTATTTCACCCAGAAGAATGTGCTGACGGCTCATGGGTGTCACGCATGGGTCAGATCTCCTTCCTTTTTCAGGCTTAATACTATTCCAGTGTATGTTCATTGTGCACATAGTTGGAACAGGGCCAGGCACCATGCATCTCAATGGTCCTGAGAGCAGCTGTCGGCCCCTCCTCGGTGTCACCAAGGGTGGACACAGCTGGACACAGCGTGAGCTCCAAGCTGGGGATCCCCTGGGGGATGCCCTGGAGATCCCATCCCCAGGGCTCTGTACTTCCTTTGTGCTTTGGTCCTCTGTTCCCGTGGGGGCCTCCCTCACCGGGGAGGGGTAGAGCTGCCTCCACAATCTCCTCCACTATCTCTTTGCCAACAGAAAACGAGAGATTGGACCATTGGTAAGAGTCAGGGAGCCTAAAAGGAGGTGTTCTTTCCAACCAGACACCCCTCAAAAGATGGACTCCCTGCCTCTCCAATCCAACCAAGTGGGACCCCAGGAGAATCACCGATAGAGCTCAGGATGTCTGCAACAAGGAGGGTGGTGATTCATTGTCCCTTGGGGTGCATCCTCCTGCAGGAGACTTGCTGAGCTAGCCTGTGTGACATGTGAGCTGGCTGAAATAGAAAAAAAGGAGCAGAGGGGCACCTGGGTGGCTCGGTGGTTGAGCATCTTCCTTTGGCTCAGGGTGTGACCCTGGGTTCCTGGGTTTGCACATCGGGCTCCCCGGAGGGAGCCTGCTTCTCCCTCTGCCTATGTCTCTGTCTCTCCCTCTGTATCTCTCACAAATAAATAAATAAAATTAAAAAAAAAAGGAGCAGACAGAGGTGTCTGGGCAAAGGGAGGCCACCTCAGGGTGGGGACATGTGAAGACGTGTGGTTTCCTCTGTGCTAACTGCTTGTTGGGTGAACTGTCTTGCCGATACCAGGGGAGATGCTGGCGAGACTAGGGAACCCCTTTGAGAGGTGCTGGGGGGTGTGTCCAGGAGCCATGAGGAGGCAGGAACGGTCTCTCTCTTTCCTGGGACCTGTGCCGTAGGCAGGTGCGGGCCAGTGTGGACGTCTGCCCACAGAGGGCATCGGGAGCCCAGCTGAGTAAAAAGACCCTGCCCTTTGTCCAGTTGCCCCCTGCCAGCCCCAGCGACCAGGGGTAAAGGGACTCAGGAGACGTGGAGTGGCAGAGGGAGTGAGACCGCCACCCCTTCCTTGGGGCCACAGGCCAGTCCTGAGCCAGGAGGAAGAACATTCGCTGGGATCAAAGTGTTAAATTAGTCTGCACCGAGCTTTTGATACAGGAAATTAACCAGGAAGTGAGAGGAGCTGTTCGGAATGTTGGAAGGGGTGGGGGAAATGAAGATTTGACGGAGCACAGTTGGAGGCAGTAATTGAAAACAAACTTGAAAAGCCATTTTGTATTCATACCTCACTTGGTCCAAACGCTGGTCTAAAATCTAAAGTACACAAGTCTCCTAGGGGAGAGGAAAACCGAAGGGTACAGATGCTGGGGAGGCAGAAAGTAAGACCAACGTACATGTCACAACCAAGGCCTGGGGGTCCACGGAGAGAAGAGAGGAAGTGAAAGGATCCAGAGGGCCTGTCTTGGGGCAGGAGAGGGACAAAGCAGCTTAGAGGGGGAAACAGTTGGAATTTTGCTTTCAAATAATTGTAGAAAAATATGCATCTGATTATGAGAGCAGGGAGAGGGCAGGGGGCCATCGGTGCCATGGGAAGGTGGAGAAGAGCTTGCAAATTAACAAGGAGAATGGGAATGAATAGTAACCATCTGAGAGGAAAGAACATTGTAAATCGTGAGCATGAAGGAAGTGGAAAGAATAATATCGAGTATTTCGGTCATTTTAGGAAGTCAGAATGGTATAGAAAACAAACCCTAGCTAGATGTTACTCACAAGAAATGCATGCAAAATATCCAAATAAAGAAGGGCTGGAAAGAATTAAGTGTGCAGACACAAAAAAGCAAGGTTAATAACCAGTGATATTAACATCAGATAAGGTGAATGTTAAAGTGAAAACCTAAATAAAATAAAGTGAAAAGTGTGAATATGAAAAGCAAGAAGTATAAGGAAGATCAAAGTGTCATAAACCTATGCTCACTTTAGCAGCACATTACAAAGTGTTGTAACCCATACGAACTAAGCAAAATGTGATTAAACACACAAAGCAAAAGTACCAGAATTGTAAGGAGACTTGGATAACAATGCATTTACAGTGAGAGATTTCATTCTTTTTTAAAGATTTTATTTATTTATTCATGAGAGACACAGAGACAGAGGCAGAGACACAGGCAGAAGGAAAAGCAGGCTCCCTGCAGGGAGCCCGATGTGGGACTTGATCCTAGGACCCTGGGATCACACCCTGAGCCAAAGGCAGATGCTCAACCTCTGAGCCACCCAGGCATCCCTATAATTCTCAGCATTTGGCCCGATAAATACAAAGGAACAATATTCAGGAATACTCAATAAATTTGATTTAATTGTAAGGATTCTTACCTCTATGAACAGAAAACATACATCCTATTCATAGGTCACTTGAACTGCTGCAAAAATGGATCTATTTGACCACAAAGAAAACCTGAACCAGTGCAGAAAAACAGGAAAAGGCCATATATTTTTAAAGATTTACTTATTTGTGTTAAGGAGAGAGAAAGAGACACAGAGAGAGAGAGCATGTGCATGCAAATACCTGGGGTAAGAGGCCCAGGGAGAAAACCTCCAAGCAGACTTCCTACTGAGTGCAGAGCGCCGTGGAGGTCTTGATCCCAAGACCCATGAGATCATGACCTGAGCCCAAACCAAGAGAGATGTTCAACCAACTGAGCCACCCAGGTGCCCCCCCAAAAGGCCATATTTTTATCATAATCGGATGAAATTGGTAGTAATAAAGACATGATGACTATATTATTAACTACTTTGATATTAGGAAGCACACTTCTAGAAAATATTTAGAGTAAAAAGGACATAAGAGGGAAATTGAGGGACGCCTGGGTGGCTCAGTGGTTGAGTGTCTGCCTTCAGCTCAGGGCATGATCCCAGGATCTGAGATCGAGTCCTGCATTGGACTCCCTGTGAGAAGCCTGCTTCTCCCTCTGCCTGTGTCTCTGCCTCTCTTTCTCTGTGTCTCTCATGAATAAATAAATAAATCTTTTTTAAAAAAGAGGGAAATTGAATTAAAGACCATTGGAAAGCAAAGGAAATTAGGATACTCCATTCCCAAATTTCTGGGACACAGCAAAACCACATTCAGTGGAAAATTAAAACTTAAATGCCTTCAGTCTTAACATAAGAAGACAAAAATGTACCTTTTTACCAAGTTTAAGTACCAAAAGAAATTAGGAAGTTGGAATTGATTAAGATAAAAGCAGAAATTAATGAATTAAGAAAGCAAATCTGCAGTCACATTCATATTTCTACTGGAGAAGATAAGCATGAATTAATTGGTTTTTGCAAGCCCCAATGCACAGAAAAATCCGAGCTCACCATGACTTGTACTTTGTGCAAATGAGGTCGGAATATACAAGGGCAACAGGGAGAAAGGACACATAAGTACAGATTCAGGAGACAGCAAAAGAATTTGGAGGAAACCGTATTCGACACTGTGGCAACAGTTTTGAAAACCTGGAGGACAGAGATGAAGTAGAAGTGCATGAACCTCTGAATGGGGGGACACTGAAGATGCTCTTGGTGACACCTGGACCTGTCATTTACTACCCGTGTGACCTTAGGCCAATGGCTTAACCTCTCTGTGCTTTAGTTTCCTCATCTATAAAATGGAGGTAATAGTAGTTCCTACTTCTTGGGTGGTCATGAGAATTAATGAGCTAACACAGGGAAATGCACATGGTAAATCAGTAAGTGCTGTTGTTATTGTTGGTGGCAGGTGTTTTTTGTTTGCTTTTTTGGGAAGTCTTTTAGATCCACGTATTATTTGAGAGAGAGCGCTACAGAGAATGTGAGCAGGGGGAGGGGCAGAGGGAGAGGAAGAGAGAATCCCCAAGCAGACTCCCCGTTGAGCAGAGCTTGACTCAGAGCTGATCCCAGGACCCTGAGATCACAACCTGAGCTGAAATCAAGAGTCAGACGTTTAGGGATCCCTGGGTGGCGCAGCGGTTTGGCGCCTGCCTTTGGCCCAGGGCGCGATCCTGGAGACCCGGGATCGAATCCCACGTCGGGCTCCTGGTGCATGGAGCCTGCTTCTCCCTCTGCCTGTGTCTCTGCCTCTCTCTCTCTCTCTCTCTCTCTCTCTCTCTCTCTCTGTGACTATCATAAATAAATAAAAATTAAAAAAAAAAAGAGTCAGACGTTTAACTGACTGGGCCACCCAGGCGCTCCATGTTGGTGGTGTTTTTATTAAATGGTGTTGGCACAACAGGCTATCCATCTGAAAGAAAATAAACATAGATTTCCATCTTCTTATGTAGAATAATTTCTTGGTGGCTCAGATTAAACAATAATAAAAATCTTACTAGAACATCTAGAGAATTAGATGAACAAGCTAGGACTGGGGGATGGGGGGCAGGGACACCTTCCTCATCCAAACTAAAATGGAAACATTCTAGTTGGCCATATAAAAATTTTTGAATAGCAGGGGTACCTGGGTGGCTCAGTGGGTGAGCATCTGCCTTTGGCTCAGGTTGTGATCCCGGGGTTCTGGGATCAAGTCCCACATCAGGCTCCCCATAGGGAGCCTGCTTCTCCCTCTGCCTGTATCTCTGCCTCTCTCTCTATGTCTCTCATGGATAAATAAATAAAATCTTAAAAAAAGAAAAACTTTTGGTTAACAAAAGTCCCTCTAAATAAAGCCCACATGCAAATGACAGATTGAGGAAAATACTAGTAACTCAGATGGCTATAACACACAGAGCTCTTAAACATTGACCGGGAAAGCATGAAGCAGGGCAGAAGAAATGAGCCAAGGAGGTCAGGTCCCAGGGCATGAACACAAATTGCCAGTGCATGTGTAAAAAATGCCCCAGCTCACCTGCGGTCAGGAAATATAGATCCACAGATAATGCACTTTGCACCCATCAAGCTGGCTGAACCTACAACCCTCTCTGACAGTTTCGCTGACCCGGAACAGGGCTGCCTTTGTAGAAAACCATCTGGCAACACCTCTGCAATTGAAGAGGCAAATATTCCTGGGAATCTATTACAAAGAAATAAAAAACAGCAGTGATCAAAAACTGGAAGCTGGGGGACCGGGTGGCTCAGTAGGTGAGCATCTGCCTTCAGCTCAGGGTGTGATCCTGGGGTCCTGGGATCAAGTCCCCCATCGGGCTCCCTGCAGGGAGCCTGCTTCTCCCTCTGCCTGTGTCTCTGCCTCTCTCTCTGTGTCTCTCGTGAATAAATAGATAAAATCTTTAAAAAAAAATGGAATCAAAGTGGTTTCCCATCAACAGGGAGCATTATGGCCAAATGCATATTAAACATGATCGATATGAATATTAAACACCACAGGAGTGTACAGGGGCCTGGAAGGATGGATTCAGGCTGGGCCAGGTGCGTTGGATGGATTGTGTCCACACACCACTGAGAGGCAGAAACATGTGTTTGAGAAGACCCTAGTTTTTGAAACAATGGCAACTCCCCTTGTGTCATGTACATTTAATTTTATCGTATATTATATCGGTGTTGAGAAAAATACCCGCAATGTTATGGGGTGCTGATTTTGAGGGCGAGGTAAGCCCAGGAAGTGTGAAAGAAAAAGACTACTCTAAAATATATATATTCATCTCCTTTATGCACATTTGTAGAATTTTGTCGTGTCATTATTGTGCAGAAATAAAACAGAAGATTTGCTTGCCATTTTTTGAGTGGATATTGTACTTCCTGTGTGATGGGGTGCCCTCGGTCTGTTTGTTGGTTATTGGGTGTGGTTTCCCAGACGCAGAGAGGCAGGAGCTTGGAGCCAGCATGTCCTGGCGAGCCCTCCTGAGCGCGTAGGTGTCTCCCTTCTGATCATGGGGGGTGTGGTGGGGGGAGGCAGGTCCAGCTCAATTACCTGCACTTGGCGGCCCCCTCCAGCCGCAACATGCCCCCCTGCCCGCCGTGCTGCGCCACCCTGGCCCTGGCTCCCTAGGGGCTCCCTGGGAGCCCTGATGGCAGGGAAGCAGGATGAGAGGAGGAGGCCTCTCAGCACCCTCAGGGGTCCCCTCCTGCTCCCACTGACTCCCTGGGCTGCAAACCCGCAGCTTCTCCCACCCAAGGCACAGCGATGAGCAGCAGATAGAGAGATGAAGAGACCCCGGATCCTTTTCCACATTTTCCGGGGAGGTGCTTTGCAGCTGGGGAGGGTCCCCAGACAGGGCCGCTTCTCATTTCATCCATCCCCAAGGAGAGGCTCTGCAAACAGTAGCCTACTGATAAAAACCAGTGTCCTCTCGTGGCTCACCATGGAGCATTTAAGACTTGCTGACCAGGAACACGCCTTGGCCAGTACAGGGACTGGAGGGGAGTCAGAAAGAAGGACCCCTAGGTCAAAAATTATGTGCAGGTGCCGGAAAGCCAAGTTCAGCCTGGTGTACTCCACCCCTCATCATCCTCACTCCAGCCAAATCCTGGCAGTCAGCCCTCTAGGTCAGCAAACCCCACTGTTGGTGCCTCATCCTGAGTTTACCTTCCTGCCTGCCAGCTTGGAGGGATGCTACAGACCCATCTCAGTGGGGAGGTGACATCCATGGATGCTAGAGGGGGGGCATCCACCAGGCAATGTGGAGAGCTGACTGCAGGGAGAGCCACTGCAGGCATTGAGAGGGAAGGCTGTGTGTATGGGTGCGGAGGGAGAGAGAGACCCAGCCCCCAGAGGCTGAAGGGTCTGTACTAAGGTGGCCAGAGGCAAAGACCTAATGATCTACCATTGACCCTTTTGGACAACGGGAGGGGTGGGGGAGTGGGGGCACCATCCACTTTCCACCTCTGCAGTGGAAAATCCCTGTACAACTTGACTCTCCAAATACTTGACTAACAGCCTGCTGCTGACCTGAAGCCCTACGGATAATGTAAACCGTCAACTAGCACGTATCTTATACATGTATTATATACTGTATTCTTACAATAAAGTAAGCTAGAGAAGAGAAATTGTTATTAAGAAAAATCATAAGGAGGAGCACCTGGGTGGCCCAGTCAGTTAAGCGTCTGCCTTTGGCTCAGGGCATGATCCCCCGGGTCCTGGGATCAAGCCCCACGTGGGGCTCCCTGCTTGGTGGGGAGTCTGCTTCTCTCTCTCCCTCTGCCCATCCTCCTTTCTTGTGCTCTCTTGCACAGTGCTCTCTATCTCAAATAAATAGATAAAATCTTTTTTTTAAAGAAAATAAGGAAGAAAGAAAAACACTCACAGTACTGCAATGTATCAAAAGAAAAAAGAAAAAGCCTGTGTAAGTGGACCTGAGCAGTTCAAATCCGTGTTATTCAAGAGTCTGCTGTATATTAAGTTAGGAAAACAGAATATTTAGAGAATAAAATGTCCACCATGAGTAGATTTTGTAGCTAACGGAAGCTTACCCTTGCAGGTGGGTTATTCTGGAAGAAATTTCACTTTCCATAGTTCTTCCATGTATGTTACCAAGTTAGGATCCTACAACTGTTGGAGATCTGGACACAATTATTTTAACTGTTGGGGAGATCAGGCCCAGAGAGGGTAAATATCTTTCCTAGGTCACACAGCTAGAGAGCTGTAAAGCTAGAGCTCATTTCACCCTGCATGCTACCTCCCAATGAGTTTTTCAAATAAACTTTTTATTTTAGTGAATTTTCTATTTACAGACAACTCTCAAAGATATTTGGAGAGAGTTCCTGTAGAACCTGCACTCTGATCACCTTTATTAACATGTCTCATTAGCATGACTTTTTTGTCACAAGTAATGAACCAATGTTGGTGTGTTATTATTAATGGAAGTCTGTGCTTTATTTGGATCTCTTGAGTCTTTACCTACTGTCCTTTCCTGTCCCACGATCCCATCCAGAAGACCATCTTATACTCATTGTCATGTGTCCTTAGACCCTTCTTGGCTCAGACTTTCCTTGCTTTTGATGACCTTGACAGTGTTGAGGAGTACCGGTCAGGTATTTTGTAGAAGTCCCTTCATTTGGGTTTGTCTTGTGTTTTCCTCATGGTGAGACTGGGGTTCTGAGTTTCCCTAGGGAACACCACCAAGGTGGAGTAGTCATTATCATTATGACATATCCAGGGGACATGCTGCCACCAGAGCTCTTCACTGGTGACAGTGACCTTGACCGCCTGCTGAGGTGGTGTTCGTTGGGTTCTCCAACTAAAGCCACTCTCCCGAACTGTCCACACTGTCCTCTTTGGAAGGAAGTCACCACACACATCCCACACTTAAAGAGATGAGGGTTATGTGCCACCTCCTTCAGAATGCATTACCTATATATGTTATTGTGAATCCTTCTATAAAGAAGATTCCCAAGGAATTCAATTCACTTTCCTTTTTCATGGAGTGAAGATACTGAATGTAATAGAAATGTTTTAATAGCTTTATTGAGACACAACTACATCATATCATTCACCCATTCAAGTGTACGATTCAGTGTTTTTCAGGGTTTTTGTGTGTGTGTGCACCCATCATCACAATCTAATCAGGAACATTTTTGGTCCCCCTAAGAGAAATTCTCACTCCCATAACCCGCAATCCCCTTCCTCAGCCCTAGGCTGCTCCTAATCTACTTTTTGTCTATAAAGTTGTCTTTCCTGGTGTGTCATATGAGTGGAATCATATACTATGTAATCTCATGTAACTGGCTTCTTTCACTTGGCATAATGTTTGTAAGACGCATCTGTGTTATAAGGTGTATCAGAACTTCATTGTTTTTTATGGCTGAATATTATTCCACCGTATGGCTAGACCACATTTTTTTTCTCCATTCATCAGTTGATGGACAATTGATTCATTTCCATCTTTTGGCTATTATGAAACATGCTGCTGTAAGCATTCACATAGAAGTGTTTCTTTGGACGTACATTCTCATTTCTCCTGCGTATATACCTAGGAGTAGAATTGTCGGGTCTTTTGGAAACCCTATGTTTACCTGTTTGAGAAACTGCCAGACTGTTCTCCAAGAGGCTCTGCAATTTTACATTGCTGCCAGCAATACAGGAGGGTTCCTATTTCTCCACATCCTCATCAACATTTGTTATTGTCTGTCTCTGTTGTTTTTTAGGTTTTTAATTAAACTCCAATTAGTTAACATACAGTGTAATATTAGTTTCAGGTGTACAATATGGTAACTCAACACTTCCATACATCACCCTGTGCTCATCATGACAAGTGCCCTCCTTAATACCCATCACCGATTTAGCCCATCCTCTGCCCACCTACCCTCTGGCAGCCCTCAGTTTATCCTCTATAGTTAAGAATATATTATGGTTTGCCTCTTTCTTTCCCTGCCCCCCGTTCATTTGTTTTATTTCTTAAATTCCATATATGAGTGAAATCACATGATATTTGTCTTTCTCTGGCTGACTTACCTTGCTTAGCATTATAGTCTCTAGCTCCATCCATGTTGTTGCAAATGGCAAGATTTCCTTCTTTTTGGTGGCTGAGTAATATTCCATTATATATGTGTATATGTATATATGTACGTGTATATATATATTATAGGCCACCTCTTCTTTATCCATTCATCCATTGATGGACATTTGTGCTGCTTCCATAATTTGGCTGTCATTGATAATGTGCTATAAACACAGAGTGCATGTATCCCTTAGAATTTGTATTTTTGTATTCTTTGGTTAAGTATCTGATAATGCAATTGCTGGATTGTAGTGTAGTTCTGTTTTTAACTTTTTGAGGAACTTCCATACTGTTTTCCACAATGGCTGTACCAGCTTCTTATTGTGTGTCTTTGAAAAAAGAAAAAAAAAAGCCATCCTAGTAGGTATAAAATGTCATTTCGTTGTACTTTTCTTTGCCTGTCCTTAATGACTAATGATGCAAGCATCTTTTCATGTGTTTATTGGTTATTTTTATAAGCTTTTTGGAGAAATGCTTGTTCAAACCCTTTGCCTATTTTTAAGTTGGATCATTTATCTTTTTGTTATTGAGTTGTACTAGTTCTTTATATACTCTGATAGAAGTCCTTACCAGTATATGATTTGCAAATATATTCTCCCATTCTGTGAGTTTTCTCTTTACTTTCTTGATGGTATAACCTATAACACAGAAGTCTTTAATTTTGATATAATCCAATTATCTTTTTTCCCCCTTTGGTCATTTGTGCTTTTGGTGCTGTATCTGAGAAATCATGCATAGCCTAACCTAAGAACATGAAGATTTGCTCCTATGTTTTCTTGTAGAAGTTTTATATTAATAGCTTACCTTTAAGTTGATGATCCATTCAGAATTAATTTTTGCATATGGTGTGAGGTAAGGGTTCAATTTCATTCTTTTGCGTTTGGATATCCAGTCATCCCAGCACCATTTCTCAAAAAGACTCTCTTTTTCTCATTGAATTGTCTTGGCATCCTTGTTAAAAAGCAATTGACCGTACACATAAGGGTTTATTTCTGGACTCGTGGTTCTATTCCATAGATCTATATGTCTCTATGATTCAGTGCCTGTCAAGCATAAGTTCAAGTCCTGGTTCTTCCACCTATGAGCTGTGAGAGCCTCATAAGAGCCTCTGTTTCCCCTCCTATAAAATGGAGGTTATAACATCTTTTTTTTTTAAGATTTTTATTTATATATTAGAGATGGGAGGGGGTTGCACAGAGACACGCAGAGGGAGAAGCAGGCTCTATGCTGGGAGCCCGATGTGGGATTTGATCCTGGGTCTCCAGGATCACATCCTTTGGGCGGCGCCAAACCGCTAAGTCACCCGGGCTGCCCTAATAACATCTTTTTTTGTAGAATTATGGTTAAAGGACCATGCTTTCAGTTCATGGCATACACTAAACACACATTAAAGGGTGGCCATGACAACATGACACTGGCCATTATCTGATAGCTTCATGTTTGCCACTAAAACATTTTATTTGCCTCTTAGAACAGTTTCTTATAAGGTTTTTAGGCTGTCACCCTAGCTCCTGGCTACTTGAAAAATATAAACTGAATTCTGTGTCATGTACCAATATGGTATCTCTTACATTCACGTGATTGCCATGAATCTTCCTGGCTTTATTTAATTATAAAATATAATTGTGTAAATACATATATGTACAAATATACGTAACATATAGCAGATGCTAAACAGTAAAACGTGATTTTCTCACTGCAATTTCTTAAAGAAATAAACACACAGATCAGATGGAACTCTTGCCACTGGACTGAAATTAATAACTGTTTAAATTAGTGGTTCTCAAGCTTTACCTGGAGGCATCAGAGTCACCCGGATGACTTGTTACAGCACCAATTGCTGGGCCTCACCCCAGAGTTTCTGCTTGAGTAGCAAGGGGCAGGGGGCAGGGGCCTGGGAATCTGCATTTCTAACAGGTTCCCAGGTGATGCTGAGGCTTCCGGTCCCGGGCTACAGTGGGGAGAGCCACTGACTTTAGTCTTGTATGTTTTAAGAAGGTGATGTTGAAGCCTGGGGCCATCAGATAGGTTCCTAGGAGGTGGCATTTATTTGCGTCAGCAGGATGAGAGCTGACCCCACCTTCTTGGGCAAGGTAGATGGTACCTCAGCCCAAAGAGATGACCCCAGAGCCCCCTGCATTGGGTTCACAGGTGAGACACTGTTCACCAGGTGAGTCAGCCTAACAGTGGGTTCTACCCGTGTGAACAACCTCGGGGGCTACGGTCAGATGATCAGACATGACACCTGTCTGCTCTAGGGCTCTACTGTCCCAACCTGGGCAGAGAGGGCTCTCCCCACCCTGGCCTCTGAGGTGCTCAGAGCCCCTTCTGGTCATGTGGTCTTTCTCCAAACAAGCGCTTAACCACATTTCCACTTCTCAGGGTCGCCTGTCAGGCCTGCATTCACAGAGAGAGAGAGCTCTATTTGAGCTGGAGCTTGAGGTGTTCCAGAAGGTTCCCTCACAGGCTCCCAGCCTGTCCCTTCACAAGAGGCACCATGCAAATAAATAAATAAATAAATAAATAAATAAATAAATAAAGAGGCACCATGCATGGGTTCATGGTACAGCTTGCAGTTTCAAGTTTCCGGAGGGGACCTCAGGATCTTGTCACAGAGTTTTCTTCAAGGTTCTCAACCCAGGTGGCTTTCCTACCTCCCTCAGAGTACACCTCCCGTACACGAGTGTGCAGCCTCGGCACAGCCAAGTGTCAGAACCCCTGGTGACACTGTTCTCAACCTGCCTGTGACCTCAGCCGCGTGCAAGACCTTCTTGTAGTTCCCAGGCTGCTCCAGCTCAGAAACAAAGCCGGGACTGTTTCCTCCATGGTCTGTGCATGCAGAATTCCGCAGGCCTGAGCGCCCACGGCTCTCCTTCCTTCCCAGGAAGACATAACAGCCCCACATAGTCACTGCCTAACTATTGCCCATCTGCTCTTTTTTTTTCTTTCTAAGATTGTACTTATTTATTCATGAGAGACACACAGAGAAGCAGAGACACAGGCAGAGGGAGAAGCAGGCTCCCTGAGAGGAGCCCAATATGGGACTCGACTGCAGGACCCCAGGATCACGACCTGAGCCGAAGGTAGACAGTCAACCACTGAGTCCACCCAGTCACCCTGCCCATCTGCTCTTAAAAAGAAAGTGGTCTTTCCCTCCCAAAAGCTGTTCTAACCTATGGTGTTCCATAAAATTTAAGCAAAGTACCTCTTTTTTAAAATGCACTTCCCACTAAGCCAAGTAACTTTTTTTTTAATAAAGATTTTATTTATTTATTTGAGAGAGAGAGAGAGATAGCGAGAGAAGGCACAAACAGGTGGGGGGTGACATATGGAGAAGCAAGCTCTCCGCTGAGCAGGGAGCAGATGTGGGGCTGAATCCTGGACCCCCGAATCATGACCTGAGCTGAAGGCAGATGCTAACTGACTGAGCTACCGGGCATCCCGCAAAGTAACTTTAAGGCCAATTTTTTCATTCATCCAAAAATGTTTTGCTAGCTTTAGGTGAATTTGCTGAAAATTATCTTGTGAAGTGATTGACAATTTCTCTCTGTCTTAGCTTGGACCCTGCCCAGCCCCATCTGCTGATTTGGGATAGTTTGGTACATTGGCCTCTCCATTATTCTCGGAGGTCTTCTTATATGCCACACGCTAGGGATGTGGTGTTGAACAAAAGCTGAGTTCACTACTTTTATGGAAATGTGAGTCTAGGTGCAGAGCGACTGGGGGAAGGTGGATAAGGAGCAAAGAAAAATAATCCACAAAGAATCACACAAACAAGTATATTATTGCAAGTTGTAGCAGGTTCCTGGGAGTAGGGAAGGTGTTATTTAGGGGTGAGGGTGGGTCAGAGAAGCTGAAATCAAAACAGGAGTGAGAGTTACCCTGGTGCACAGAGGAAGAGGAAGTGTTCCAGGGAATAAGACTTAGCATGTGCAAAGGCCCTGAGGTGGGAAATCGCCTGGCACATTTAGGACTGCCGGTGGACTGGAATCCAGTGAAAATGTTGGAAAGTGGTACAAAATGAGGCTGACAAAGCAGCCAGGAATCAGACCATGCAGGTCTTAAAGGTACCACAGAGACGTGGCAGGGACTCGGGAGAGCAGGCAGGTGGCAGGGGATCCAGAGAGAGAATGTGACAATCTGGGCATTGGAATGGAGTAGCAGGGAAAAGATTAAAATCAAACCCATGCATCTGCAACTCTGTGATAACTCAAGCTTATGCCAGAACTGCATCTCTTTACCAACAAAACTCTAAAGATTTTTCCATCATTTAAACAAGTTTCAAGGCTCCTTGCTCCGTTACCAGATGAAGGCTGCTACTTCTAACAAGAGCAACAGCACCCAGCATTTGCTCCAAACTTTCTGTGTGCCGGGCACTGTTTGTCATTGTTGCCTGTGCTTGCTTTTTCCAGTTGCTTCCATGGTTCTCCTCAGGGAGGTCAACTTCATGCTAAGAGATGAGAGAGGAAATGAGATGGATGAAGGCAGCTTAGAGCCATGAAAGCCGCAGAGGAGTCTCACGGAAGGCGGGTGGACCCAGGGGGCTCATCTCTCCATTTCTTTCCACCTCGTTTTTCAGATAGGGAAACTGAGGCCCAGAAAGACTAAATAGTTTGTCTAAGGACAGCAGCAGGCAGTGTTCAGCAGTCCGTGAACATTTCCACTGAACTCATTAAACAGTGGAGCTGACGATCAGACCTCGGCAGGTGGGTCGGGCAACTGGCTCCAGGGAGCTGTGGTCATGATGAGTCAGCATCAGAGGCCTTGCAGCCTGCCCTTCACTCAATGTCCAGTTCCCGGGAAAGCGTGGGGGCCCACGATCCCCCTGGTTAGGCTGCAGCTGGCGATTGCACCGAGTCTATGAGCAGAGGGCAAGGGGTCATCTGCAAAGATAATTAGGTGCCAGCACCAGAGAAGCAAGGGGGAGGGTTCCAGGTCGGGCACAAGAGGCCTGGTGCTCCCACCTGGTCACTTCCCATCTCAGAGCCCCCTCCCCTCACCTTCTACCCACCACTCTGTGCAGGCACCCTGGGCACCAGATCTTCCTGCTATTCTGGAAGGTCAGTCTGGCTTGGAGGTCTTGTAATTCCTGGCCTGCATTCCTGCAAGCTGCAGCTTCCAAACTGGACCTCATCAGGACTGTGCCCTATCCAGAGGCATTCTGGAAAAAAACAAGGTCTGATTTGGATGAGCTATGATAAGCTCCCTCGTGCCCACCCAAACCCACAGCCTGCGGAGCCCCCGGGCCGCCATGAGCCCGTGGCCCCTGGAGCCTCATCCATCCCCTCACCTCCTGCTGGCAACAGGGTACACACCACAGCTGCTGATTAACTGCAGCGGATGCATGACCTTGTTCACTGCCTTTGTGCCTTTGCTTTTGCTGTTCTAAGCCCTCCTTGCTTGGATACCCCTCACTAGGCACAGGCGCTGTCTCTCTCCCGTGCCCCCAACCCCATCCGAATCCCTGTGCCATCCTGTGCACGTTCCAGCTGCCACAGTTTTCATATTGTTTTGAAATTTTCTGTTTATGCCATCATTCAGGAGATATTTATTGAGCAGCTACTGCATGCCAGACACTGTTCTAGGTGTGAGGATTACGACAGCGAGCAAACCCAATTCTAGCTGGAGGGCAGCAGGTTGCAAACAAAATTAGGAGACAAATAGCATGTCTGGGGCAATGAATGCTCTGGAGAAGAGCCTGCAGGTGGAGAAAAGTGGTAGCAGTAGGGTAGGAGGAGGCCAGGAGTCTGCGGCCCCAGGACAAATATGAGAAGTGACATCTGCTGCCTTCCCCATGGGGTGGCACAGAGGGGGTGTCCAGCAAACATCTGGTAAGGAGCAGAGGAGGGGCTTCCAGATTCCTTCCTTCCCAAGCATCTCTGGCTTCCTGGGTGACCACATGGAGGAAGATTCCAGGCAGTCATCGCTGGTCCTTGGCCTGTCTCTGCCATTCAACAGGAGGGCAAAGCCACACACAGAAAGCCCCCAGCCTCTAGTTCCCCGGGTTGGACATGTCCACCTTGGTGAGCCCCTGACACCTGTGCGCCTGGCGGAGAGTGTGCCCGCACCCGTCCTGCACTTTGGGGACCTGTGTGCACACTCATCATGACTCGTACCTCACCCTCTGCTGACCTTACATAACAGGGAAATTGGGAGAACAGCCTCGGGTGATTGAACTTCGGAAATCTGGAAGAGTTACACGCCAGGCTGAATCAATCAGGGCCCCCTTGCCCAGCCCAAACACAGAGGCTCCTTTTGAAGATTGGCTGGGAGCCCCACCCAAGCCTTCACAGACGCATTCTTGCATTTCAGAATAAGAAAAAAAATAAACAACCCAAGGCCTAATCCCCAAAGCTGGGGCTCAGAGGAAGTAGAGGTCCGTTAGCTAGAACCCATATTTGAACACTGTTTTGTTCTTGTTACACGAACTTCCTGGGCAGGGACTCCCAGGCCAAGTGGGCGGGAAGAAGGGTCCTTAAATGTATCCCCTCTAGGCTGCTCATTCCAGAAGTTCAAGCTGCTGAGAAAGACTGTGTCAAAGGTAATCCTCTCCCCCCATCCCTCCATATACCCCCGACCCCATTCTTTTTTTTTTTTTCCTAGGTGGGAATATCGAGCATCTTTTGGCCTCACCTTGCTCATCTGTAAAATGGACTCCTAACAGTTCCTTCTTCGTGGGCACTGCCATGGAGTTTTTGTGAGGATCCAAGGGAATGATGGAGGGGGAGTTGTCCACGGGGACACCTGGGGGCAAAGTCGGCACAGGTGAAGCGGGTGGGATGCAGAGGTGTGGAAAGGCGGACCAGTCCCGGGAAAGGAATTTCATCGGCTCGCTCCCCTTGGGGTGCCAGGTGCAATGTTAGATGCTTTCCAGCTCCATTAATGTCTGTGATAACTGAGAGGCGATGCCATTATTAATGCCGTCCATAGACGGGGCTCCTTCCCAGATACCACATGGTTCTGAGTGCTGGACCTGGGGTCACACCAGACTCTTCCACCCTGAGCTGCCCAGCCTTGGTGGCCACTGGCCAGAGGCTGCGGCCCTGGGTTGACCACCCAGATCTGGGGAGGGAAGCAGAACCTTCCAGTAGAGCTGTATGGCTGGGGTTGTGGCCAGCTGGGGTGCCCTGGATGCCAGCAGCGTAGCGCCTCTCCTGTCTGTGCAGAAGGCCTGAGATGGGGGTCAGCACCGAGGACAGGGTAGGCAATGGAAGGTCTCAGAAACCACTCGCTGGAATTTGAAAAGGATTACACACACACGCGCGCGCACAGACCTATTTCCATTTTGCAAAAAAAATATATATATATATATACACACACATCATATATACATAAATTTATGTATATATATGTCTATACATATAGTATATACAGTATATACAATTTTTTGCAAGGTAGAAATAGCCTTATTGGTTTTTTTTTCTGATATTAGAAGTTCTGCAGTGTCTGAAAGTGGTAGGATATCTCTGGGAGGGACAGTAAGGAATTCCTGAGGGAAAAGGGAGAAGGGAGACTTTTCCCTGTGCCCCTTTTGTCTCTTTTACTTCTATCATGAGCGTGTGTTACCTATTCAAAAAGTTACAAAACATTTTTTAAAAATGCAAGCTCTGTTGCAAAAGAAGTCAAACATCACAGAAGACGAAAGCAAAGATCACTACTAATTCCACCCCTGCCCGTTGTCACCATGTTGGGGGTTATCCTTCTGGTCTTTTCTGGCAGTGTGTAAGAGAGCACACACACACGCACATGCACACACCTCCAGGTGCATGCCTAGTGTTCCTGCTGTTCTGTAACCTCTTTTCTTTCTTATGTGTCATGCTTATGCCTTGTGCCTGGGACACATCTGGCACAGAAAGCAAGGGAGCTCTACCTCCCTCCTAAATCCTGCACAATCATTCACTGCATAAGTGCTATATTCTTCATTTTGATTGCTGATAGGACATTTAGGATGTTTCCAGTATTTCTGTGTTATATACAACCTCAATAAACTTTCTTAGCTACGAATGTTTAGGAACACTGTAATTTCTCTATGCTCCTGAAGGTTGAGTTTATCATCAGCTCAGGGGGTATTCAGAGGGTCTGAGGGTCCAGGCATCTGGGTTAGGGAACCGAGAAGGCAAAAGAATGCTATTTCCCTGTGCTCCTGGAGACATCTTCCTCTTCCTATAAAATTAACGCGGTGGAGGAGCAGTGAGGGTGCTGCCCCTGCAGCGCCCAGGTCGTCCTCCCCTGCTCCAAGGTGCTGTCTCCCCCCAGGCACCATGAGCAAAATCAGCGAGGTCGTGCAGCGGGCCAGGGCCGCCTTCAACTCGGGCAAGACTCGCCCGCTGCAGTTCCGGATCCAGCAGCTGGAGGCGCTGCGGCGCATGATCAAGGAGCACGAGAAGGACCTGGCGGGCGCGCTGACCGCGGACCTACACAAGGTGCGCCCCCCACAGTCCCCATCCCCCCGCTCCCCCCCCCGGAGGCGAGGGGCAACAGGAAGGGTCGCTGCTCGCCTGTGGGACATCCGCTGCGCGCCTGCGCTCAGTGCCCGGCTCTTTGCATGGAAGCGCAGCTAGTCCTCGAAGCACTGTGCCAGTGGCAGGACCCTTTCTAGAGGAGGAAAAGTGGAGCTCAAGCCATCAGACGCTGCGATGCGGCGCTCAGGCCACTCCTCCCAACCCATTCCGAGCCCCACGTTCCCCCGCAGCCCAGCGCAGGGCCCGGCAGCTCCTTTCCCCCATGTGCCTGCCATGCCCTCCTGGCTTCACTTCCTTCTCCATGCAGGTGGCTAAAAGGCCACCCGTTTTAGCCATGTGCCGCGGACCCAACACCCTGGACTTCTGATCTGCTCGTTCCCCCAGGCCTCAGCCCCATGCAGGCCACCTGATTCCCGCCCCCCCTCCTCTGGCCCCACCAGAGAACATCACAGCTTGGCATCCCAAAGGGGTCCCCGCTCTGCATGGTATCCTCCCTCCCTCCCCATCCATCCTTTACCCTGAGCAAAATCAGACCCCTCCCAATTCTCAAATCCTTCACTTTGCTGCCCTCAAATCCCCCAGCCTTGCTTCCCCTGTTGGGTTTTGCCCTGGAGAAGAGCAGAGGGGCTTTGGAGCTCATCCTCCTCCTGTTTCCAGGCTAAATCCAAACAACAACTTCACAAGTTCTGTTGTGCTCTTCACAGCCAGAGTTCCTGGAAGAGTGGTGTATTCCACGGCCTGCTCCTCCTTTCTCCTCACCCCTGCACAATGGCTTCCTCCCCACCCACTCCAGGAGGATCCCTTGAGCCCTCTGCCCACGCCCTCCCTCTCCAGCTGAGGTTCTCCTGGATTTTGTCTTCTCTTTGGCAGTCATTTTCCTGTACCTCCTCAAAGGGGCCTTCTTAGGGCTCCATCCTGGGTTCAAATCTTATTTTAATCTGTATGCATTCCTGGACACACCTCTGCTCTGTTCTCCCCTTGAATGACCTACAGATCACTGCCCAGGTCTGAGGTCTCCTCAGGCAGCATGAACTTGACCTTTCCAAACCTCCCTGGTCCTCCAACACTGTCAGAGAGGGACCCTCACAGACCTACCACCCCAGCGGCAAAGCCTCAGCTCCGCCAGCACCCCCACCACGTGACTTCTCTAACTCAGGCCCCGGGGAGCCCCCATTGAACACTCTCCCATCATCCTGGCAGCTGAACATGCTGGGCTGTGGCCAACATGCCCACCCGGCAGTCCTGCAAGGTCCAGATCATGCCCCGATTATTTAGATCAGGAAGGGAAGCTGAGGTTAGGAGAGGGTAGGCAGCTCATTCAAGGTCACAAATTTGGGAACAGTGAGCCAGGACAGCCGGCCCTGGTGACTCCCTGATCAGAGCTCCAGCTGCACGGCTGGCCCTGGATCTCCCAGCAGCGAGCTCACACGGAGCCTTGTTGCCACCACAGAATGAGTGGAACGCCTACTACGAGGAGGTGGTGTATGTCCTGGAGGAGATCGAGTACATGATCAAGAAACTCCCTGAGTGGGCTGCAGATGAGCCCGTGGAGAAGACTCCCCAGACCCAGCAGGACGAGTGTTACATCCACTCGGAGCCCCTGGGTGTGGTCCTCATCATCGGCACCTGGAACTACCCCTTCACTGTCACCATCCAGCCCATGGTGGGTGCCATTGCTGCAGGTATGTGAGCTCCGTTTCAGGAGGGAGTCACCGAGGATCAAGGTCCCAGCCCTGCTGAGTGTGGCCAGATATGGGGGGCGGGGCAGAGCTCAGCGAAGATGGGGAGAAGATGGGGCCTGGAGTCAGATCGTGGTCTGATGGATCTTTCTTCCACCAGAGGCTGTAGGGACCAAACTATGTAGCCAGACCCCCTGGTGCCCAAGGGCCAGTTGGGCTCAGATGCCCCTGCAGCCTGCGCCTCCCCACTTGCAGTGTGTGCCGGGCCGGGCTGCTCTCGGCTTAGAGACATCTGAGCTCACCGGTCTCGCCAATCCACGGCAGAGACTTCTCGTCCCTCTTCTCCCACTTGGAGGCAGCTGCAGGGAGGTGGGGGGCAGCTCCTGCGGGTGGGTATGTGCCCTTGGCTCCTCTGTCCACTCCTTCAAGGACACAGAGAATGGATGGGGCTCCAGGCTTGGTCACTGACAGGGCAGGGCCCTGACTCTGTGCGCCCCACAGGGAATGCAGTGGTCATCAAGCCCTCGGAGCTGAGTGAGAACATGGCAAACCTGCTGGCCACCATCATCCCTCAGTACCTGGACAGGGTGAGGTGCTCTCCAAGTCTTTGGGGGGTTGAGAAATAGTGAATCTGTGCAGCAAGTGGCTAAACCTTGGGGTGGGGCGAGGGCAGCCAGCCTCTCCCATAGGGGTGAATGAGTCCCGGGGTCAGGAGAAGGGGTCTCTTTGATGGTGGCTGGCTGGGCAGGGTGAGGAGGGCTTGTGGTCTTTCCTGAGCCATGGCTCCTCCTTGCATGAAAGGACCTGTACCCGGTGATCAGTGGGGGCATCCCTGAGACCACAGAGCTGCTCAAGGAGAGGTTTGACCACATCCTGTACACGGGGAACACCGCCGTGGGGAAGGTCATCATGATGGCTGCAGCCAAGCACCTGACACCCGTCACGCTGGAGCTGGGGGGAAAGAACCCCTGCTACGTGGACAAAGACTGTGATCTGGACATTGCCTGCAGGTGAGGGGTGCGGCACCTGTCTGCACCGAAGCGGCCGTCCTGCTGCCTTTCAGCTCTGGGTCCGGGCAGGCTGGGAAGGCTCCCACAGGGGAAGATTCTTCCAGAATTCTAGTCTGGCCAGAATTCTTTCATATCCCATGTGTGCAGCCTTCCAGGCGGCGGGGACCCCAAGCAGAAATGACACCTGGCCATGCCTAGAAGCCTGTGGGATGCTTCCGCTGGTGGGAAGCTCACAGCCTTTGGCTTCTGCCACCCGAGAGCTCCCCCCAGAGCTCCCCCCCCCCCAGAGCTCAGCTCCTGGTGCCTTGATCCAGAGCTAGCAGAGTAAGATGCTTGTCTCCAGGAGCCTCCTGTGCCTTGCAGAATGCAATCTAATCTGCAACTTTTCACAGACGCATTGCCTGGGGGAAATTCATGAACAGCGGCCAAACCTGTGTGGCCCCTGACTACATCCTCTGTGACCCCTCCATCCAGAACCAAATTGTGGAGAAGCTCAAAAAGGCGCTGAAAGTGAGTGTGGGCCCCTGGAGCTGAGTGGGAGGCTGCGAGGCAGTGAGGTGGGCCTTGTCTTTAGAGAACACTGGATTTTTTTTTCCTGATCCTAAAAACAATCTGTACTCTCTGTAGATAATTTGGAAAAGATTATAAAACAATAAAGCATAAAGCAAAAAAAGGGGGGGGGCATGCCTGAGTGGTTCAGTGGTTGAGCATCTGCCTTTGGCTCAAGTCATGATCCCAGGGTCCTAGATGGAGTCCCACATCAGGCTCCCCACAGGGAGCCTGCTTCTCCCTCTGCTGTTCTCTGCCTCTTTCATGAATAAATAAATAAATAATCTTTAAAAAAGAAAAACAAAAGCTCTACCCAGAAACCCACCACCTCAAGACAATGACTGCTACCTTGTTGGTATGATCCCTCCCCGTCCTCTCTGTGATGACACATATTTGATCCTATCCCGATGTCCACACAACGGTGGATATATTCCTTTCAAATACTGCTGTCTCACAGCTCTCCATCTACCACGAAAGTTTGGAGTGGCCCAGATGTCACAGCACCTCGGCAGCCCCCAGTGTCGCTGTGCATCAGCTGGGTGGTGCCCCTGTGCCCCCAGGCCAAGGACACCCCTCAGCTGCTGGCCCTGATGAGGGTCCGCATCCTCACCTGAAGCCTGCCTCTTCCCTACAGGAGTTCTATGGGGAGGATGCCAAGAAGTCCCGTGACTACGGAAGGATCATCAATTCCCGGCACTTCCAGAGGGTGATGGGTCTGATGGAGGGCCAGAAGGTCGCCTATGGAGGCACTGGGGACGCGGCCACCCGATACATAGGTATGTGTGCTCACCCTTGGTAAGAGCACTGCCCACCCCACCCCATCCCTGGGGGTGGCCAGAGGTCCCTGCAAACTGGTGGCAGGTGGGCACTGATCCTTGGAGAGTGGGCCTGGGGTGGGCTCTGGGGCTGCAGGCAGGCAGGGGCTGGGAGTGACTCCTGCAAAGCCCATCCCCGGCCTAGAAGCCTTCTGCCCACAAGGCCGGGGGGACAACTTCATCTCCTCCCCATTCCTGCGGCATCAGCAAGGGGTATGAGGAGCAAGACCACAAGAACGGCAAGTGGCCGGCTGGAGGGGCCCCAGTGCCTAGGCTTGAAGGTCACCAGATGCATCCCCACCTTGCCCCCAGTTAGGCGGGGAGTGAAGAGCTCTGGCAGGGGCTCAGGTGGCAGGCAGGGCACAGTGCCTGCCCCCTTGTGATGTGGACCCTGTGTCCCCCAGCCCCATATAGGTTATACATAGTTCTCCCCACAGTCTGCAGGATGGAGCCCAGCAGGTGGAGGGCTCATCCAAGCCCCACCTGAGCCTCCACGGCCTCACCTGTACGGGGATTGAAGGACAAAGTTAGATGCCTGCACTGGCCGGGCAGGCGGGGCCCTTGACATCTGCTGACTCTGGCCTGTTTCCTGCCTCAGCCCCCACCATCCTCATAGACGTGGATACCCAGTCCCAGGTGATGCAGGAGGAGATCTTCGGGCCCGTGATGCCCATCGTGTGCGTGCGCAGCCTGGAGGAGGCCATCCAGTTCATCAACCAACGCGAGAAGCCCCTGGCTCTCTACGTGTTCTCTCTAAACGACAAGGTGGGCCCAGGATCCGCTCTCCCCAGGTCTTGGGGTCCCTGACACAGCATTATGTGAACAAGATCCAGGGGGCCATAGGCTTCAGTGCTCACTGCTGTGTGATCTTGGGCAAGTAACTTAACCTTTCTGGCCCCTTTCTCCTGAGCTCCAAAACCAGTTGTTTCCCACAAAGTACTTGACTTGTGGGGAGAATGGGAGACCCTGACTGGGGTTCAGACTGTGGTGCAGCTCTGCCTCTACCAGCTTGGCCCTTGAGGCTCTGGGATGCACCCAGACAGGGTGCGAAGGGGCCTGAGGTGTCCTGGGAAGGAGACTGAGGCAGAGGCTGGGTGCCATTGCAGATGATTAAGAAGATGATTGCAGAGACATCCAGCGGTGGGGTGACAGCCAATGACGTCATCGTCCACATTTCTGTGCACTCCCTGCCTTACGGGGGTGTGGGTGAGTCTGGGGCTGAGCTCACTGCCCGCCGGCCTCCCTAGAAATGTCCCCCCTCCCCACCCCTACTTTGGGAGTTCAGGAGCGGCTGGAGCAGCCCTGGGCCTCAGACCCCCACTAACCTCTCCTGTGTGGGCGTCTGGCTCCTGTCAGCATATTCAGGAGCTGTGTTTGACCTCAAGACCTCAGCGGCCATGAAAGGTCCCCTGGTGCACCAGGCCTGCTTCTCAGAGGCCCCGAGAGAGGGGACACAGGCCAGAGGTCGCATGGCCATCGGGTGGCATAGCTGACACTGAACTCTCCTGAGCACTCTCTATGTCCCCAGGGTGGACTCCCTGGGGGATGCTCCAGGGACTGGCCACCCCTGGGGAGCTGAGGCAGGGGCTGGGGGGTCTCCGGGCACCCGGGGCTGAGCTGGCTCCTCCCTGCAGGCAACAGCGGCATGGGATCCTACCACGGCAAGAAAAGCTTTGAGACCTTCTCCCACCGCCGCTCCTGCCTGGTGAGGCCTCTGCTGAATGACGAGTCTCTCAAAGCCAGATACCCCCCGAGCCTGGCCAAGGTGAGAGGCGGGGTGGAGGCTGTCCGGGAGGCTAGGCTGCTGGGAGCCCCTGGGCCACGCAGGACCAGGGCCTTCCTCCCCCTTGTGTCCTCTTCACAGATGACCCGTCACTGAGATGCACCTGGCCTCTCCGCGCTACACCCCTGCCTCTGTCCGGCCCTAGGAGGATTGTTCCTGGGCCCCCCCTTTGCTCCTCTGTGGATCAGCGCATGCCCCCACTCCCATCTGGGCCCTGGGCTTCACTTCCCCAAGTCCCCGCCCCTTTGCTGGACATAGAAGAGACCAATAAAAGTTCATCAGCCGGACAGATGTGTGCGTGTGCATGCTTCCTTTGCAGAACCCCCCCATCCTCTCCAGTCCCATCCACACCCCCACCCCAGCCAGTTCTTATCCTGATTCACAGTGAAGGTCTCCCCAAAGTTCCCCATTGGCCCCTGGGGCACTGGTGAGTAGGAGACACTTATCTTGCATCTAGACTGTGGGAGTCAGCTCCGTCTGTGGAGTGTACCCAGGAAAGGGGTGACCATCGGGAGGCCATCTCGATAGCAAACGGCTCAGTGTGCTCCTTGCAAATTAGGTTTGACACCTAGGTCAGGGATCCCGTGGTGAGACAGTGCAGTCGTCAATGCGAACCCCCCTGGTGACTTCCAAGGGCAGCCCCTGGGCAGAAGGCCAGGAAGCCAGGTCAGCCCCCTCGGACCCACAGTGCCTGATCACTCTGGGTCAGGTGGCATCCAGGCCCAGGAGTCTGGACTTAGAGACCTGAGGCGCTAGGACAGTGTCTGGGGAGGATGTTCTCAGGTGTCCCTGCTTCCAACAAAGGCCAGGCCCCCGCTGGGCCCGGGACCCCTGCCTCTCTCAACCTGGCCTTCTTCTGACCTTGACTCATGTCATTACCCGCCTTCTCCTCCATCCTGAATCTATTCCTAGTCTGTAGTATCTCACATCTTATTTATGCTCCTCCCCCAAACCCTAAATACAACCCCAAATAAAAGCCCTTAAGCTGTTCCTTGTGCTTAGTTCCCTCTAGTGAGGGGAAGGGGGTGGGACCAGGTGGAGAGTGGCACAGTTTTGTATTGGCTGGGTGTTTACCCCATTTACTTATTTTGCAAATATCCAAATAATTGAGTAACAACAAAACCAAAACCCTCTCAAAGCCCACCGTCCCTAGATGAGCAAGAGACTCCTCTGGACGGTGGACTATCTGCTCTTGGACAGCACTTTGCTCCCATACACCCTGACCCTGCCAGGTGAGCCTCTATCACCTCCACTCTGCAGACACTGTTCCTGCCCGGGCACCGCCAAGGGGCAGACTCCCCAGCCCATCACCCCATGAGCCTCCCCAGCCCCACTGCCTGGACACCCTTCCTCCCAACACTCCCTCACCCTCAGGGGTCCTGAGACTCCACACTTCTGTTCTTCTCCTACCCTCTTTCCAAATTAAAGTCTCTGATTCGGGCCCTGAGCTCTTGACTCATAAACCTAACTGCCTACCTGACACATGAACTCGGATTCCTACTAGGAATGTAGTGCCAGCACGCCCAGGACAGAGTTCTTGTTTTTCCTCTAAGCCAACAGGGCATCATCCCCCAGAGGAGTGCTCAAGCCCAAACCTCGGAGGCATGGTTGACTCCCTGCTTTCATTTAGAACCAAGATCTCAGCATGCCCCCCCAAGGGGGTGCCTCCAGCTGGCACCCAGAGGAGCCCAGCTCTGTATTTTCACCATCACGCCCGCAGGCTCAGAACCACAGAAAGCTTCCTGAGTGGTCTTCATTCTTCCCTGAGCACCCAGATGAGATTCCTAGAACAAAACTCAGATCAGGCCACCGGAGGAGAAAATAATTTTTAAAAGAGGCCTAATCCCCCAGCCCCCGTGAAAAATAAAAGATCAGGTTTTTCTCTCCGTAGTGGAGACTTACTTCTGAAAATTTGTCATCGTATGTTCTTTCCCTGTCTCTTTGAAACCTGTGTGAATCTTTTTAAAAACTAGAATAGGCTCTAGCCAGCTGAATAAGCCAGGGGGCTCTTTCTCAAGGACCTGGGAAAACAGAGGATCTTTTGGAAAGAACATCCGTGGAAGGAGCGCCCCCTGTCGCCTAAGGTGGGACCCACATTTTCCCAGCACTTGGCTCGGAGTTGCCACACGACCTACCTCCTGTGGCACAGATAGACGTCTGTCCCCTGGAGGAAGCCAATTAGTTAACACAGACACTGTCCCCAAATGCCAGGTGAAGTTAGGATGAACTCTGTGTGACCAACGGTGCCGCCGGGTCCCATTATTGGGGACTGGTTGTGCTCCACCCGAGAATGTGTGTGTGACCGAATGCTCAGCCTGGCTGGGAAAGGGGGTGGGATTCCTTCTGCCTTTGCCATCTCCCAGTGATTGCCTGGGGGTGTGCACCCCATTCCGCTTTAATGCTTCCTCGATCATAAGACTGTTTCCTTTCTCCACTACCTTTGTGGTGAGATTTCCTGGGTTGTAGGATTCGGGTTTTCATTTTATTGCCACTATACCACCCTCTGTTTCAAGTCTTCCTGTGGCTTCCCTGCTGCACTTAGAGAAAGTCTTCAGGTCCATCAATTGCCCTGCAAGGGGCTGTATGATCTGGGCCCCGCCTTACTCTCTGACTCTCGCTGGTACCTCAAACTCCCCCCACCCAGCACATACATTGCCCAAAGCTTCATAGTGGGCACTTCTCAGCACACCTGTCTCTGCCCAAACCTCACCTTCCTCATTCTTTTTCACTCACCCTGCTTTAAGTCTCCAAAGCACATGTTGTCATCTTCCTGCCATCTTCTCACCTGAAATTACCTTACTTTAGATGACTACAGGCTCATGGGCGCCAATTGTTGGGTGAGACAGCCCACAAGTTGAAACTGTATGAACTATAAAGATGACATCCTTTTTAAAAATTGTTTTACTTATTTATTCATGAGAGATGCAAGAGAGAGAGAGGCAGAGACACAGGCAGAGGGAAAAGCAGGCTCCCCACAGGGAGCCCAATGCTGGACTCAATCCCCAGACTCCAGGATCACTACCTGAGCCAAAAGCAGACGCTCAACAGCTGAGCCTCCCAGGCATCCCTAAAGATGACATCCTGATCAAAGACTTCCTGCCCCTTGTCTTCCCGGAGCTGAGGCCTCACAGGCATCGCTCTGCTAAAGTGAGAGAGTGGAGCCCCCTACCCAGGCCAGAGGTGGGAGGAAGGAGAGAGCCTGAGCTGGTCCCCACCTCCTACCCTCCTTCACCACTACCCACCTTCACCACTACCCACCTTCACCACCACACACCTTCACCACCACCCATTCGCAGATTAGGAAACTGAGGTTGGAGAAGTACTGTCACTTGGTCTCAGGTCACTCAATCACAGTACTATGTCCCTGGAGCATCTGCTCTTTCTGATAGCACAGAGATGTCACCCGCAGTGATGTTTTGAGTGGCTTTTGAAACCTTTGCAACAAGGAGCTGTTGAGAGAGCTGAAGTACCCAGCTCAGAGAAGGGATGGCCCAGGGTTTCCAGAGACTTGACCTGTGTTATTCCAGAGGGAAAATATAGAGCAGACCTGATTCTCTTTGTCCTTCCTCTTCCTTTCTTCCCTGCCCTCCTTCTCCCCTTCCTCTTTCCTTTTTATTTTTTTGAAGATTTTGTTTATTTATTCATGAGAGACACACAGAGAGGCAGAGACACAGGCAGAAGGAGAAGCAGACTTCCTGCAGGGAGCCCGATTCAGGACTCGATCCCAGGGCCCCCGGATCATGACCTGAGCCGAAGGAAGATGCTCAACCACTGAGCCACCCAGGCGCCCCCTCCTTACTATTATCAAATATACACCTTGCAATGTAACCTGTTTTAGGCCAAATGTCTTCCAACCTTACCTGTTCTGGTCTAACCCTATTTCCAAACTACATTTGCACTCAAAAGAAAACAATTGGGGGGGGGTAAGGAGGAAACAACTTGATCTTGTCCCAACACCATGATTCAATCTACTGTTTTTCTTTCTACTGTTTTCCTTGGATGAAGAAATGGGCCAAAAAACAATATTTGCACAGTTATGATTCAACCTTTCCAAACAATTGCCATTGTCCTGAACATAAACGGCCAAGAATCGTCACAACTCATGTGTTACCTGGCAAAAGCAGGTGACATTTCCCGGTTGCTCGTTGCAATCCACACCACGCTGGACAGAGTGCACAGAGGACATCTGTCACCTTCCGGTTCACAACACAGTAGCCACATGAGCAAATCACCCTTCGCTTCCATCATTTGGTGGCCTCTAGTGTTTATAGATTAGCAGATTAAACAAACAAACAAAACAAAACACAATTTGTGGTAGTCATAGCTTCTTCCAAATTACAAACTTTTGTTATAAAACAGAACGGAAGAGACACCTGGGTGGCTCAGCGGTTGAGCATCTCCCTTTGGCTCAGGGTGTGATCCTGGAGCTTCTCCCTTTGCTTGTGTCTCTGCCTCTCTCTGTGTCTCTCATGAATAAGTAAATAAAATCTTTAAAAAAAAACAGAAAGGAAGAGTTCATCTTCAACAAATATTTATTCTGGGTGCTGGAAGAAACGGTAAGGTCTGTGCTTTTGAGGAGCTTATGGCTGATCGGGCGCCGGTGGGGCTCTGCTCCCCCGAGGATTGCCTCGGGGGAGCAGAGTCCCACCGCTAACAGAGGCCCCATCTCCGTGCAGGGTGTGGGGTCCACCCCGAAGTCGAGGGAGATTGAGAAGATCACACCACAGATCACCGCACCCCACGATCCGTGGGCCAGAGCCCCTCACATGATCCGGGTGCAAGAGCGCTGGAAAATGTGGCGCAGCCTTGTGATGTGTCCAGCAGCAAACGTGTCTGCCACGTGCATGGGGACAGGCAATAAACGCATGAATCCACAGACAAGGAAAACACCTGAGAAAGAGCAGTGCTGTGCAGATAAAGGAAGAACCTGTTGGCACATAGCGTGAGCATGCGAGGGGTTGACAGAGGAAAGGCACGTCGTGCACCCCTCCTCATAGATCCCAGAGATCTGACCCTGACCTGTGGGGGCTCTTGAGGCCCTCCCTCCCTCCAGGTTGGCACTGCTGCCATCCCAGGCCGTCCTCCCTCCGCCACCCTCCCTGGGACTCCACTGAGTCTCTGGCCATCTCTGAGGTCAGGCAGTGGGGAAACCCACCACGCATCCCTCCCAGGTCTGGAGGGATAGCAGGTGGCAGCTGCGGACGCCCAGCTCCAGCTCTGCTCCTGGGGTCCCCTTGGCCCTGTCTTTTCCGTGGGCCCCCATCACCCTCGGGCCAGCCCCTTCTCCGTCCTGCTTCCCCAGAGTTTCTCAGCAGTTTGGACCATGAGGACCTCGGTGACTGTAGCAGATGCATTGTTGCCTGTGCAAAGCCCGTCCCCTCCGTCCTTGCTAACAGAAATCCGTGTCATTCAGATGCTCACTCCAGGAAAGGTTACTTTGTCCCCAGCTCAGAGACAAATATCACACAGTTTAAACCAATAGTTCCTCAACTCTGGTGGCATGTTAAATTATTCTAATAGCTTTAGGAAATTAAAAATAAAAAAAGACTGATGCCTGGGATCCTGATCTTTAAAAAAATGTTTTTTTTAATTCATTTTTTTTTTTTTTTTTTTTTTAGAGCAGTTGGAGGTTCACAGCAAAATGGAGTGGAACGAGGTGCCTGGGTGGCTGCCTTTGGCTCAGGTCATGATCCTGGGGTCCTAGGCTCGAGTCCTGCATCGGGATCCCTGCTCAGCGAGGAGCCTACTTCTCCCTCCCCTCTGCCACTCACCCTGCTTGTGCTCTCTCTCTCAAATAAGTAATAATTTAAAAAATTGAGTGGAAGGTACAGAGAGTTCCCACATACTCACCCCCCCACCCTTCTACAGCCATCCCTGTATCAGCATGTGCCTTTGTTACAGTTGATGAACCTATGCTGACACATCATTATCGTGGATCCTGAGCTTTTGATTCATGTTCCAGGGTAGAACCTAGGCATTTATATATAATAATAGATTTATATAAATTTATATATATTATAAAATATATATTTTATATCATGTAAATTGCACATATAAAATTTTTATATTAAATTATGTATATTATAATATACAATATATTTTATATTATATAAATAATATATAATATATATTATGTTATATAAAAATGTAAAATTATATATTATATATAAAAATATAAATGTTGGGGATCCCTGGGTGGCTCAGCGGTTCAGCGCCTGCCTTTGGCCCAGGGTGTGATCCTGGAGACCCAAGATCGAGTCCCACGTCGGGCTCCCGGCAAGGAGCCTGCTTCTCCCTCTGCCTGTGTTTCTGCCTCTCTCTCTCTATGTCTATCATGAATAAATAAATAAAAATCTTTAAAAATTTAAATATAAATGTTATAAGTAAATGTATATATAATCTCTCTCTATATAAAGATATATTTATAAACATAAATATTTTAAAATTTAAATATAAATGTTATACGTAAATGTATATGTAATCTATATATATATTTATATATAATTTTTGCATATATAATATATATAATTTATACAAAATTTTTTAAGTACTCCAAGTGATTCTCATACTGCCAGAGTTGAGAGCCTCTGACATAAGGCAATAATGAAGTGTGTTTTCCCAGCCAGAGACTGATTAAGGATGAACATGTGACCCAGTTATAAGCAATAAGGTCTGAGAGGAAGTCTCCTGGGGGATTCTGGGAAAAGGTTCCTCCCCTGACAAAAACAGAAGCACAGAAAGAATGACTCCTTGTCTTAAAGGTTGTTGTTTCTGGATGTGGCATTTGGAATAGTGCAGCCATCTGGTGACCATGAGAACAGCACCCCGAGGCAAAGCAGACCTACCAGAAGGGTATGGTAGAAAGATGGAAACAACTCGACCCTTCAAAGACAGTATTGGGCTTATGTAGATGCCCTGTCTTTGGAGTCTTTGTTATATGTGGTAACAAATTGTCCTTAAAAAAATTTTTTTGAAGAGTGTTTTCAGTTATTTGCATGTGAAAGCATGGAGGAAGTCAACCATTTACCCCACAACAGATTCCACTCTTCCCCACCCCTCAGCTGGTGTCCATCTCTCTCCTCTTGGCTCTCAGTCCACTCCTTGTTCTAGCATCTTCCAAGCAGGGCTGGCTTGTTCCCCTGCTTGAGACCCCTGTTTGTGATTTCCAGCAATTCCTCCCTCCCGGTCTCCCCACTCTAACCCTACAAGCAGGTGCCAGCTGGGCCTCCTGAATCTAAACACCCATGGCCATGGGCCCCCAACTCAGGCTCCTGCTGCCCCCAAGCTCCGTACTCTGAACCAATGAGAGAGACGGTTGAGAGTGTCTGGAGGCAGGAGACCCTGGTGTGGGCCTCAGCTTTGCCTCTCATTTGCTTTGGGACTGGATCAGCCTAGTCAGAACAGGAAATGAAAGTCCTGGCAGGTATTTTCAACAGACAAAGATTCAATAAAGGATTAAAACAGAGGAAGGGCTAGGGGAGCAGGGTCCAGCTAGGCCTCCAGGGATGGCTCCCGGGGTGCAGAACTGTCCACCAGGAGAGTTTCCTCTCCACCTTGGAATCAGAGGTCATCTCGGGAACTCACAGCCATGGATTGGGAAGTAGCGCCACCATAACTAACTCTGGCCCCTAACGTGGTGAGTGAGCATGGCTCCATGCCCTCGCTCATCCACCCAAACGGCCAACACCTGCACAGGTGTGTATCTGAGGGAAGGAACCTAATTCTCACCTGGAGCCCTGGCTGCAAGGGAGTCTGGGAGTGAAGTTCTAGCTCTCTGACCACTGCTACACAGAACACTGTGAGCAGGAAGTAGGCATGCTTGCTGAGAGTCAGCTGAACTTGGACAGATTCCTGAGCCCTCCCAGCCTGTTGATTTCCAAGGGCGTATGATATCAACGCTGAGCTCCAAGGATCAGCATTAAATGAGATAAGGCAGATAAAGCACTTGGCATGGTGCCGTATGTGGGGCTAATTAACTTTAGTTATTATTTTTGTTACTTTCTCCTATGGTTCCCTGAGCCCGGGCAAGGCCCCTTCCACTGAAAGAGGCACTGGAGGTCACTTGTGTGGTGGAGTTTGCAGGGAGGTTAGAAGGAATGGCCTGAAGAGGGTGGCCCTGGCAATGGCCATGGATGACTTCATTCACCCCCAGCCCTCCTGGACACACTGCCCTCTGGGCTCCTGGTTGGCCCCTCGCCTGGCCAGCAGCTCTTGCCTCTCCAGCCAGGGGTGTGATATGACCTGCATCTTTTACTTTGTTTATAGGAAATCTTGAAAAACACCAATTGGGTGTGGCTCAAAGTGCTTAATTCCTTAGAGGCAATGCAGATTGTTTGGGCAGGTGAAGCAGCCACGTGTAAAGCAGCTGCCCAGGCTCAGAGCCAGGTCTAGCAGGACAGACAGACGCTGGTGGCCTCTCCATCAGCCCCTCCTTTCTGGGAGACTCAGAACCGAGTGCATAGGGGCAGCCCTGTGCCCTGGGAGGTGCTGCTCCTTCCAGGGGTGCTCACCCTCCGACAGGCCTCCAGCTCCCTGCCGGGTCCTGAAGCTCCCACCGGGCGGCAGGCCTCCACTCTGCCACCTGCCAAGTCATGTGGGAGCTTCTGTCGACTCTTCTGACTGGCTTGGGCCTCTCCTCTCTGCCAAGCAGGAGGAGAGGGAACTGTGCTGGGCGGGGAGGAAGGACAGGGATCGGTGGTGGGGAGAGGTTTTCACCTCTCTGGTTTGATCCAAGGCTTTTAAACAGCTAGATGGGGAGAGAGCTCACATCCTTTGTTCCCTCCCGTGCCAACAGTGCCGCGCAGGTGCCAAGCTTCCCGAACGCGCCCGCCTTATCCATCCTGGGAATGCTGCCCAAGCCTGGTCCCAGGGCACAACATTCACAGAACATCTTCCCTTTGAGTCAAGACCAGACATGAGCTCACAAGTCCTCATGTGACCTTCTGGTAAATCAATGTTCATGCTGGTAGCTTTTGGGCCTGAGAAAAAAACAACAGCTCTCTGTTCCCCAAAGCTTGTAGGCCTGGTAGGAGTTTACAGGGTAGGGGACTGGAAGAAACAGGTGTGACAACTTCTCTATGTCAGGAAGCCAACCTGTGGCAGACATTGTGAGTTGATCACCACACTCGCTCCTGCCGAACTCTGGATCCCAGTAGGGCAGTGCACGGCAATGTGCCCAGTGGAGCAGAGCTGGCAGCTGGAAAGAGGCGCTCACCCCAGATGTAGTGGAAAGAGCACGCACTTGGGGTATAATGCAGATCGGCCTCACACTCTGGCTCTGCCACATTAGCTGGGCAAGCACTGTGCCTCTCTGGGCTTTACTCCCTCCTTTCTAAAACCGAGATAAGCATGTCTACCTGAAACGGTTGGTAGATCAGATGAGATGACGTGTCTAATGCAGCTTGTTCATCCACACACAGAGACACTTGTTTCCACAGACACCCTGGCATCGACACATGCACGCCTACACTCCAGGCAAACATGTCCTGCGTGAAATCTAGAGGGATGTAAATGCCACAAGCCCAGCTCAAGCTTTCTCCCGAATCTTCTTCAGCTCCTCCTCCTCTTTCTCAAAAGATGTGTGACACAACACAATTTGTTATGTGGGTTATGGAAGCTACTTAAGAAACCCAAGAACTTTGGCCATGTTCACTGACACAAAGGTAAAGTCTGGGCTATATATGAATTAGCCTCCTCGAGTCTATAGTATGTTAATACAACAGGAGTCAAGGACCAGAATTTGAGGAAGAAAGAAGGAAAAAAGACCCTGACATCTATCCAATGCCTACCATGTTTCAGACACTTCTGAATCAACACCCTCTGGGAGGTTAATTTTTTTTTAATTTTTAATTGTGGCAAAATACACATAATATAAAATTAATCCTCTCAGGGGCACCTGGGTGACACAGTGGTTGAGTGCCTGCCTTTGGCTCAGATCATGATCCTGGAGTCCTGGGATCAATTTCCGCAGGGAACCTGCTTCTCCCTCTGTCTGTGTCTCTGCCTTTACCTGTGTCTCTCATGAATAAATAAAAATCTTTTTAAAAAATTAATCATCTTAAACATTTTCAAGTGTGTTGTTGGTTGTTGTGCACCAGTCTCCAGAACTTTTTTTCATCTTGCCGAACTGAGACTCTGCTTCCAGTAAACAACACCCTACCCCCCCACCCACTTCTCCTCCCAGCCCTTGGCAACCACCCTTCTACTTTTCTGGCTCTATGGATTTGACTACTCTAGCTACCTCATTTACGTACCTCATATAATACCTCATTTATCTTTTTGAGACTCACTTATTTCACTTAACACAATGTTTGTTTAATGTTCTCAGGGTTCATGTGTTTGTGGCATGTGTCAGAATTTCCTTCCTTTTGAAGGATGATCGATTGCTCATTGTATGTATTAGCCACATTTTGTTTATTCGTTCATCCATCAGTGGACATTTGGGTTGCTTCCACCTTCTGGCTATTATGAGTAATGCTGCCATAGACATGAGTGCACAAATGGCTGGATCGTATGGCAATTCCACTTATGTCATGTTTTGTTACAAAGGAAATACAAGCCAAAGAGAAGAAATGACTTCCCCCACGAGAAAGTGGCAGAATAAGAATTTAACCTACTTTAACGGAGCTTCGCTTACGCATTTCGTTTCTAACCTGTTAAAAGATAAACTGAGACAAATGAAAAATGGTTAAGAGTTTGAGTAGAAATCTGTTCAAATCAGGCAGTGATGAGGAACACTCCAACGACAGGGCCAGGGGAAAGGCTTTTTATAGATAAAGAGGCAGACACATGAAGGTTTAAGCCTTTGCTCTATGTGGAAAAGTCTAGTTGACTGGGATTGGGTTGTCCTTAGGTTTTGATTTAACCTTGAAGCATTCACAGGTTGAGGTTTTGATTTGCTTAAATAAGCGACTAATTTGTTTCATTGATTTCACACTCCCTCGAGCAAACAGTTGGGTTCAGCAAACTACCTCAGGACAGGGATACAGGAGTGAGGAAGAGTGGGGATGAACTCTTTCCCCTCAGGCTGGCATGATCTGATAGGTCAGGTTAGGTCTTGCTAAATGGTTTGGGAGCTTCCTCGGCCCTTCCAGCTGGGCCCGCGGCCTTCCCGGCAAGACAAGACCCATGTGACGGTGGGCAAGGCCCTGATTTACTCAGGAGGTGTCAGGGGCTGGGGGTGGGGAGCTATAAGTGCAGACCCACAAAAGTCAGGGTTTCAAAGAACAGGCCTCCACTCCAATCATCTCAAGTTAAAAAATAAGGAGGGAAAGATAGGGCATCATCTCACACAGAAAATGAATAGCCAGGCCACACAGTGACCAGAAATGGGAAAATGTTGAGAAAAAAAAAGGAGTGAATGGGCCACATTGCGGCCCCCTCCCTCGGGGGCCACAGGGTCTCCCATCTCTGCCTCTCATCGGGGTCTGCTCTCTTCTCCTTCCACATTGGCAGCCTCCGCAGCCTATGCCCCCGGTTCCAGCTTAAGCCTGAGATTTCCTAGCAGGTGCCAGCCTTGCCACGCTGACGCATCTCCTCCCCACCCGTCTCTCATGCCCCAGGGCAAAGTCCCAGGAGGGAGAATCTGATTGGGCCAGGCTGGATGAGAGGTGACCACGTAGCACACAGGACCTCCCCGTCCAGTCACTGTGCCAGGCATGGGGACCCCACAGGAGGCCTTTCCGGGGCATGGTCCACGTGCTGCCCCTGCCCGCCAGCATGATCGAGTGACAAGGGCAAGAGTCATCCCTAGCTGGGTGCCCCCGGGCTCAGTAATCCGGGCCATCTGCGCACAGGCTGGGCTGAATTACGGCTTGTTTTTAAATAAAGGCGGGTTTATTCCCACCATTTGGCCGCCCAGAGCCAGGGCCCAGCTTCCTGTTTGCACTCCCGGCCTGTCACGCTCCAGCGCCTCGGGCAGGCAGGTGCACTGGCCCAGCCTTGCTTTGACCTCTGAGCGTCCCTTGCTTCAGGCCAGTTGCTCCCTGCCGGGGTGCCGACACTGGGCCCAAGCTTTGGGGTAGCCCTTGGGAGGCACCCCTGCTCCCAGGATGGCCCCTTCTCATCCGGCCAGGCTGAGAAGTCCCCAGGGCTCCCGCCTCCAGCATAAGCAGCTGCCTCCTGCTCATGAGCTCCCCCAGGGGAAGCCTTCCTGGGAGCAGAGATCTCCCAGCCCACCATGTGCCTTCCAAATCCACAGCTGGGGGGAGCTGGCCAAGTTGGGGGGCAGGCAGTGTGGTGTCACTCCCTCCCTCCCTGTTCCAGTAACATGAGACATCTCAAAGGTGTGGCTGCTGGAGTCTGGGTCTTGGCTTTGGTCATTCCTTGAGTTCGAAGCTGTGGAGGGCTCTGGGGCAGAGCAGATAGGTCTTGGTGGAGAGGGCCTCAGCGGGGAGTGAGGAGGAGGCCCAGGGGCCCCGTGCCCAGCCCCCTCACCCATGAGGAGCTGCCACTACCTCCACTCCAGCCTCCTTGGGTGGCTCTTCTGGTGCCACAGGACACCAAAGGCCTGATGACACGTCCCAGCCGTGGGGCATGGCCCCTTCAACCTCTTACCCTCTGTCTTCCCACCCCAGGAAGAGGCAGCCTTTGATTCACCCAAGGCAGCTCCTAGAACAGTCCCTGGTAGGTAGAAGGACTGAAGAACAAATGTGCTTGACAGTGAATGTCCTTCTGCAGGGTCACAGAACAGCTCCTGGGGCTCGTCTCATCGAGTACCTGCTTTCTCTACATCCTCCGGGCCCTCCAGCGCACCTGCTGGTCTTGGTGGCACCAGGTGGAAGGACCTGAGGTTTGACTTAAGTTCAGCCTGGCCCCAGGGTGGGACCTTGCCTGGTTCACACAATGTCTCAGAGCCTCTGGCCTCGGTTTAGCAGTTTAGCGCCGCCTGCAGCCCTGGGCATGATCCTGGAGACCTGGGATCGAGTCCCACGTCGGGCTCCCTGCATGGAGCCTGCTTCACCCTCTGCCTGTGTCTCTGCCTCTGTGTATGTGTGTGTGTGTGTGTGTGTGTGTGAATAAATAAATAAAATCTTTAAAAAAAATCTCTGCTCTGGAAAATAGTTGCAAAGAATATTGTACCCACTTAAAAACCCACAGGTAAGGGAGGATGTACCACTTGACCTGCTGGATCTGGAAGCTTCCCTGATGTGGACCTCCATGGGTGGCAGCACAGCTGGAAAACCAGCCAGGAGACCAAGCCCCAGGCATTTTCCTCATGGGAAGGAGCTTACTGTGGCATTCTTTGCCCTCATTTTAAGAGAGCTTTATTGAAATATTACCCACATACCGTATAATTCACCCCATTCAAGTATAGAACTCAATAACTTTTACTATATTCACAGATCTGTGCAACTACTACCACAGACAACTTCAGAACATTGACATCAGCCCTGAACTCCTTAACTGTTACCTCCACTTTTTCTTACTGCACCCCTGTCCCCTACCCCTTGAATGCACTAGGCTACCTTCTATTTGTATGGATTGGCTGCTTCTGGACATTTCTTATAAGCAGAATCATATACTATGTGGTCTTTTGTGACTGGCTTCTTCACATGTTTCCAAGCTCAGCCACATGGTAGGCTAGATCATTGCTTCATTCCTTTTTATGGCCAAATAAAATTTTGTTGTTGGATAGACCCCACTTTGTTCATCCTTTTATCAAGTTGATGTATACTCGAGTTGTCCCCACTCTTTGGTGGCTGTGAAGAGTGCTACCATTGCATTCTTAAACTGAAGGGACAGGAAAGAACGTGTTTTCCTTATAAACCTCAGTAAAAAATAAATCTTTTTTAAAAAAAAGGGGGATCCCTGGGTGGCTCAGTGGTTTAGCACCTGCCTTTGGCCCAGGGCACGATCCTGGAGTCCCGGGATCGAGTCCCACATCGGGATCCCGGCATGGAGCCTGCTTCTCCCTCCTCCTGTGTCTCTGCCTCTCTCTCTCTCTCTCTCTCTCTCTCTATCATAAATAAATAAATAAATCTTTAAAAAAATAAAAAAATAAACCTCAGTAAAGGAGGTTCCCCTTTATTATGATTTTGTCTACCAGTGTTTTTTTTTACCCTAATATTATTATTAACTAGGCTCCCCAGAGAGCATGGAGCCCAATGCTAGGCTTGAACTCATGACTCTGAGATCAAGACCCAAGCTGAGATCAAGAGTAAGATGCTCAATGGCTTGAGCCTCCTAACCATCCCTTCAAGGACTTTATTTTTTAGAGCACTTTTTGGTTCGTATAAAGATTGTATAGAAAATATAGAGAGTTTTATTTCCACTCTCCTCTCCTGCTTTCTACTAATATTAATCCCTTACAAGAGGATGGTACATTGATTATGATGAAGGAACCAATATGGATACAGATTACTAATTAGAGCCCGTAGATTTCAACAGGGTCCACTCTTTTTTAAGATTTTTTGTTCATTTCTTCATGAGAGACACAGAGAGAGAGAGAGAGAGGCAGAGACACAGGCAGAGGGAGAAGCAGGCTCCCTACAGGGAGCCCGATGTGGGACTCAATCGTAGGACCCCAGGATCACACCTTGAGCCAAAGGCAGATGTGTTCAACTGCTGAGCAACTCAGGAATCTCAGAACAGGGTCCACTCTTGATGGCGTATGTTCTAGGGGTTTTGGCAAATATATGGGAATGTGGATCCACATTCTACTATCATACAAGGTAGTTTCACTGCCCTAAAAATCTTCTTTGCCCACCATTCATCCCTCCCTCTGATCCTATTACTGATCCTATTACTGTCTCCAGTAAATGTCATCTAGTTGGAATCATACAGCATGCAGCCTTTCCAAATTGGCTTCTTCCACTTTGCCGTATGCATTTCAGGTGCCTCCCTGTCTTTTCAAGGCTCGAGAGCTCGTTTCTTTCTAGTGCTGAGTAATTGTAATCATCCTTATGCCTGCAGACTCATTCTCAGTAGGAAATGCCCCCACCATCTCGGGGGGGCTTTCGGGGCCTTGCCCTTGGCAGGAGTCGCTGTTCCATCTGGCTCTGTCCCTCCCCTCACCCACAGGCCTGGGGGTGCCTTAAGGTTCTGGCAGGATGGAGCTCAGGGCCTTGCTGTGGGGAAGGTGCCCAGTGAAGCCTTGTGGGGTGAGGTGGGGAGGAAGGCAGGAAGGGCTGATGGCCTGGAAGAAAGAGGTGCTGGGTGGAGGCAGGGAGAGAAGAAAGCCGCTGCCTTGGGGGTTCTGGGGTGGCCTTGGGCATTTTGGCAGGGGAGATGTTGTCCCCTGGCCTGGGGACAGGCAGGAGGCTGACACCGTACCTTTCCCAGCTGTCCTCTGTTCTGAAGATGTATGTGTAGCTGAGGGACCAGAAGGCCAGAGTCCTCCCTCCCCAGTGGATAACTGGAAGGTTTTCTAGTCACGGGGCAGTGAGGAGGGGTCATCGAGAGAGAAACTCTGGCCACTCAGCCTGGAACTGCAGGGCTTGGGGGTAGCCAAAGGGCAAACAGTAGGTTCAGGTCTGGTGAAGTGTAACCAAGCAGAGAAAGGTTAACAGAGGTGCAGGCATCCGCTGTATCTGGCAGGACCCCAGGCAATCAGTTACCTGAGGGCAGGCCCAGGTCCTCCGAGTTCTGCAGGAACTCTGTGTTGGCTTTTGCTGCTGCTGACCTGTGGCAGCGGGGAGCCTGAGGCCCCCCACTGAATTTTCTGAGCCACATGATTTACCTAGGCCAGTGGCTCAGGGTATGGTTCCAGATGTGTCTCCTGACCCCATGATTGTGAGCTCTTCCGAGCAGGCTCCAAATGCCTTGTGGCACAGTGAGGCTGCCAGGCACAGGGAATCAACTATCCTGGGGGCGGGGAGTGGGGGAGAGGCTCCCCCTTCTTGGTTGAAAGCTTCTTTAACCTCAGGACTTGTTGGGGGGTCTTGCAAGGACTCCCCCTTCCTCTTCTCCCTCACCCCACCTCCTACCGTCCCCAAGACTTTGTGGCTTTAGGTCCTTCTTCTGTGTGAAAGTCCCAGGCAGGCCTGACCCCCCTCACCGCTGTGCACAGGAGCCTTCGCCTGTTCCACCCTTGCTGGGCCGGACAGGGGAGAGGAGCCCAGAAGAGCAGAGAGGGGAGATGGGAGTGTGCCCGTGGGGGGTCACGGAAGCTGCAGGTTGCCTGCCACTCTTGCCCTCTGAGAGCAGAAGCTGTTTAGTCCAGGCAAGCCCTGTGATTAGCTCTGGTGCACCGGTGGAAATGACCCGTGTAGCATCCCGGGCCACGTCTTGACACGAACGCAGCTTCCTCTTGCCCTCCTGGAATGTTTTCGCTTCAAGCCAATCCCTTGTGGTGAGAAGCCCAAGTGGCCCAGGGAGACTCCGTGGAGGAAGATCCAGGCACCCCCTTGCCAGGCCTGGTGAACCTTTCAGCCCAGACCGGTCACAGCAATACCCGCTCACAACCAGAGCGACCAGCTGATCCCAGCCGCCCAGACTTGTGACATAAGTGGTGGCTGATTTAAGACACTAAGTTTGGGAGTCTTTTCCTATGCAGGACATGTAGGTGTTACCATTTTTTTTAAAGATTTTTTTTTTTTAAGATTTTTATTTATTCATGAGAGACACAGGGAGAGAGAGGCAGAGACACGTGAACCCCTGGGCATCCTAGTCCTCCGAAGCAGCTGGAGGGTAGGGGGTCGGGACCTGCCCCAGACCAGGGGTCATGAACGATGTACAGGTGCGGAGCTATGCTCTCCTTTCCTTTTTTTTTTTTTAATTTTTATTTATTTATGAGAGTCACAGAGAGAGAGAGAGAGGCAGAGACACAGGCAGAGGGAGAAGCAGGCTCCATGCACCGGGAGCCCGACATGGGACTCGATCCAGGGTCTCCAGGATCGCGCCCTGGGCCAAAGGCAGGCGCCAAACCGCTGCGCCACCCAGGGATCCCTCTCCTTTCCTTTTGGAAGCAAAAAGAAGGAAAAACGTGAAAACAAATTAAAGATTTAAAATTAAAAAATTTTTTTTTACCTGTGCAGCATTCCATCTTTGGGGGGAACCCACTGCCGCACTCCAGGTGGCCACAGCTCCCTGCTTCCGTCCTGCTCCACTTCCCTTCCCAGAATGACTGGCTCCTGCTCCGTCTTCCAAGAATTGGCCTCTGGGATGGAAGATGTTTGTTGCTGAGCCATCTCAGGAGCTTGCTTGTAAAGCTCAGAGTCCAAAGTTCCCTGGATCCTCTGTTTTCCAGGCTGGCTGCTCAACTTGCCTCTGCCAATGTTCATCTGCTCATAATTGTTCCCTTCCCCGGCCCCCTTGCTTTTCAGGCATTAATCTCAAGATAGTTTCTACTGTTTCCACCAAAGAACAGTGATGGACACGAAACTGGCACAAGGGGAGGAAGGACATTGTAGCTCACAGGATCCCAAGGGGAAGGTCACCCGAGAAGTGAGAGGCTCCAGAAGTCATGGGGATCCATGGTCCTGTTACCAGGAGCTGAACTGATCAACATGGTATGTGCTGTCTGAGGCCGCAGGGGACGTGGAACAGGAGGGTGGCCACGCTCCCAGTAGCACTGGGCTGACCCCCGAGCTCTCACCTCCCCAGGGACAGTACCAGGCCTCTGCTGTGCTGCCCAACCCCACATTGTCCCAGAACACCAGACCCGGGGCTGGACGGGCAAGCTTCGGAACCACGGCCCACAGCACAGGCCTAACTGCAAAGTACAGTCACCTGGGAGCCCTCGGAGGACTCGAGATCTAGAAACTCCTCACCTGGGTTGGGGAAGGGGGGACAGCTCCCAGCACGCCCCATGCCTGCAGCAGCACCCACATGGCCACTGGACCCTAACTAATCCTTTGTTCCTGATCCCAAGGCCTGGATCCCAGAACTCACCTGGGGCCTGAAAGAATAGCTGTATCCAGAGGCAAATGTAGAAATTATTAGCTTATGCAAAAATCCTGGGGAATATTTGCGGGAATTGTTTTGAGGATGCTCAGGCAAGGGCTTGCCCTCCCTAGGATGAGCTGATCTTGACCGGCTGCTGCTCAGCACGCCCTTGGGCAACTTGGATAAACCCTCACTGGAAGCAGACCCCAGTGTGTGTAGCTGGAAGCAGGCCATTTGCCTCGTATACCTTCCATCCTGGTGGGGACGGGTTGGCCTTCATTAAAACGGACCTTGGGTTTAGTTTTATTCATCTGCCCAGCACGCCCCCCAAACCTCCTCATCGCTGGGGACTCCCACAGAGCATGACTTCTGACCACGGAAGTCACTCCACTGCCACAGGAATGGGACAGTGGGCCTGGGCTGGCTGGACACCACGCTTGTTGCAGGGGCCCCACAACTGGGGACAACGGTGTCAGGTAACAGAGACCCCCTGAGGTCTAGGTGTCCGGGAGCGAAGGACAGATTTTGGCCACCCTTTCAGGAGAGGAAGCCAAACCAGCCAAAGGTGAGGAGCCCTGGAAAAGGCATTAGAAGAGCCACATGATAGGTACCAGGGAAGGGCTTGTAACCAGAGCGCTGTAGCTTTTATCCGTAGCCCTGCCTTTTTTGGGGTCCTACGGTAATAATTACAATGGTATTAAATGTCTTTTCTTTCCTCTTTGTCGGTGGCAGTTAATTTTACTGTGGTGAATTTCTACAGGTGGTAGAAATTTGCAGTAGTTGCTGTGCAGAATGAGGGCAGGAGTGGTCGTCACCCAGGTCAGCCTCTGATGCCTGGGATTCCGCATGAAGCAAGGGGGTGCGTGTGCATGTGGGAGGCAGTGCAGGTTCATTGCTTTCATCCTGACTCCTCTCCTTGGTGGGGGTCCTGCTCCACTGCCCCTCCCCCCACTGCAGCTCCCACAGGAGCTGGGTCCTGGGGTCCTGCCGGCTGCTCCCTCAGGCAGGGGTGGGTATGGGAAACAGCTAGGTGGATGGGCAAAGGCCTTTCCATGGCCTCTGCCCTGCCCATCCGTGGTGGGTCATAGGCCGCCCCTGTGTGGGGCAGAGTTGAAGGCAGCCTGGGCAGGCCACAGAGGAGCCTGGTGGGATGCCCAGTGACAGCTACACTGGGCAAAATGGACAGTGAGGAGGGGTGAGCTGTTTGCCCAGGTGGGGTCACACCTGTTCTCAGGGATGCTGCCGAAAGGGATGGCAGGCAGGGAGGGGGCTGGAGGGTCTCTCCCTCAGTGTCCTGGCTCCAGGCCGCTGCCCCCTCCCACCGTACCCCTCCTGGGGCTCTGGAGGCTGCCCACCTCTCTGTCATCACGGACACTGTCATGCGGGGGTATACAATGCCCAGCATCTCAGCCCACCCCAGCCAGGCCGTCCTGCCCTCGCCCCCAGAACCAGCACACCCCATGCTACCCCAAACCTTCTCCTCCTGGGGCTTTGCAGCTGACCCCTCTGGGACAGTAGACACAGACATCAGCCCGGGTGACTCCCAGGTGCCCAGGGCTCCATCCCGTCCTCCCCTGGGCTGGGCAACAGGGCCACGGTGCCGGGAGGCAGGGCATGTCCCATAGGTGGCTACAGCGGCCCCTCCTCCTGCCCCTTACTCATTAGCCAGGCTGCAAGGTGACATGGGCTTGGCTGGGCAAGGCGGGCTGTAGGAGTGCTCAGGCATGCAGGGTGGACAGCGGCCCAGTCTCGGAATGGACAGCGTTCAGGACACAGTCCCCCAAGACCAAGGGGGCTGTTGCCCGGCCCTCCGCAGGCTGCTCCCCGTTGGCTTTTGGGCTGAGGTGTGGACGCTCATCGCCCTTTCTGGACCCCTGGTAAGGAGGTGAAGTTGTGGGGGTGTGGGAGGCAGTAAGGCAGTAAGAGCTGCTCATGCCCTTGCCCAGCAAATGTCCATGCTGACCATGTGCAGGCTGTATCAGGGGCCACTGTCCAGAGCAGGTGACAGCAGGAGGATAGCTGTCCCTGGACAGCACCTTATTTTTTTTTAAATATCTTATTTATTTATTCATGAGAGACACACACACAGAGAGGCAGAGATACAGGCAGAGGGAGAAGCAGGCTCCATGCAGGAAACCCGACTTGGGACTCGATCCCGGGACTCCAGGAATGCATCCTGGGCTACAGGTGGCACTAAACCGCTGAACACCTTATTTATTCATGAGAAACACAGAGAGAGGCAGAGACACATGCAGAGGGAGAAGCAGGCTCCCTGTGGGGAAACCTGATGCAAGACTTGATCCCAGGACCCCAGGATCACAACCTGAGCCAAAGGCAGACGCTCAACCCCTGAGCCACCCAGGTGACCCAGCCATTACTCTTTTGTAGGTGATTCAACCCAAACTGTGTGTGGTCTGACCACATGATTAGAATAGCGTCACTGGGTATGAGATGTTTGAGCTAAGCCCTGTGCGCTCCGGGATCTGTGTGTGCTAGGTGCTTCTGGCATATTCGTGCACTTTGAGGCAGGGAAACCAGAACCCAGAGGTTGACCCCAGAGGTTAAGGGCAACTGCTCAGGGCAGAATGGGAGCAAGACTCCCGTCTCCTGACTCCCAGCCCTGGCTGCTGTCTGCCTCAGCCCCAAAATGTTCACTCTCCTGGTTGTGGCCCATCGGCCCCGGGGGGCTGTGTTGTTTGTGGGTCCTGGTGTGAGTTCCCGCAGGATGTGGAGAAGCCCCCGTGTGGGGCGGGGCGGGGCTTGACCCTGGCTGCGTCCTCCAGTACCTGTTCCAGGCGCTCACCTTCATGATCCATTTTGTGAGTTCCGTGTTTTGCGGGCACCTGGGCAAGCTGGAGCTGGCGGCAGTGACCCTCGCGGTGGCCGTGAGTATGGCCCAGCCTGTGGGGACATTCTTCCCGCCCCCCCCCAGCATCCCCAGAGGCACAGGGGGAAGGCTGATAGCTGCATTCACAGCTGGGACCTGGGGGGCTCGCCCAGGGGCACACAGCACATGCAGGCAGGGCCTGGGGAGGGACGGGGGTCTCCGGCTCAGTTGCATATCAGAGCTGCTGTTGGATGGCCTCCCCCAGACACAGGGTTCCCCCTCTTGAGTCCTCCCTGACAAGCCCTGTGTTGTCTCCCGTGTGCACCTCCAGTTTGTCAACGTCTGTGGAGTTTCCATAGGCTTGGGCTTGTCCTCGGCGTGTGACACCTTGATGTCTCAGGTAGGTGGGCCTCCCAGAGCTGTCCAGGAGACCATTCAGTGACCCTGGACCTGGGAGCCCGTCAAATGGGCCCAGGGGACACCTGCTCCCGGCCTGCCTGCAAGGACCTCATGTTGTCGGGGATCCTTCATTTTTATTTTTTTAAAGATTGTGTTTATTTATTAATGAGACACAGCGAGAGAGAGGCAGAGACATAGGCAGGGGGATGAAGCAGGCTCCCTTCGGGGAGCCCGATGCAGGACTTGATCCCAGGACACCAGGATCACGCCCTGAGCCAAAGGCAGACCCTCCACCACTAAGCCACCCAGAGGCCCCAGATCCTTCGTTTTAAGAGACTGAGCAGACGGGCAAGAGAGCCATGGAAGGAACAGGGTGGAGGCAGTTCCTGGCCCTCATGTGTCAAATGCTGAGGATGCACATAGGGGACCCTCCTGCCCTTGGGGGCCCACAGTCCAGTGGGGCTCAGCTTTCCTGGGGGGTCTGGACTCACAGTAGACCTGGGGACCCGGGCTTGGTCCTGGCCACCAGTTCTCAGCATGGAGACTTGACAAATGCTCTGGGAGCTTCCCTTGCTTTAGCTGCGATGGGGGAAATAACCCCCTCCTTGTTAGGCACTTTTAAAGAACTGAGGACAATGGGCAGGCAGGCTGGCGCAGGGCCTGGCGGAGGTAGTGCCCCGTAAATCACTGCTATAATGATTCTATGAGCCGGCTGAGCCCCTGCAGAGGATGCCACCCCCTACTCCAGGCTGTAATCAGGGGGTGCCGAATGCTGGATACCGAGGCATTGACCGGTACCTGTGGTGCCTGGGGCCATCCCTACAGCACTGGCTCTGCTAGGAGGCTGATGCCCTGGTTAGGCTCACCCAGGGGACAGAGGGAAGGTAATGAAGGTGTGGGCAGCCTGACCCAGGAACGAGCTGTTTTGCAGAGCTTCGGCAGCCCCAACAAGAAGCACGTGGGGGTCATCCTGCAGAGGGGTACCCTGGTGCTGCTCCTCTGCTGCTTCCCCTGCTGGGCGTTCTTCCTCAACACCGAGACTATTCTGCTGCTCTTCAGGCAGGACCCGGCCGTGTCCAGGTACTGCTTGGCTTCTGCAGGGAAGCCGGGATGGGAGCCCCATCCCTCGCCCCCCCCCCCAAGGAAAACCACTCCCTAGGCCCCATGGCAAGCGCAGCTTCTAGGGGGAAGGTTCCAGGGTTGGGTTTCAGGTTCCTCCCTAGCGGCATGCTGCTCCAGATGCGACCAGCAGGGGGCAGACACGCCAGCTGTAATGCAGGAGAGGAGAAAGAAGGGATCTGCGGTATAGATGGGGCTTCCCAGATGCTTTGGAGGAAAGAAGTGTGCACTGTCCCCTCGTGGGAATACTTTGTTCATTCTGTAGTACATGCACTTCATTTGCTTATTTCTTGATAAGATATAACCTTCTTCCCTGCCCACCCCATCCCTGCACACACCACCTTTACCCTTGAGTTTAAGTTCCCAGCCATGAGGGGTCCCCCTCCTGCCACCTTCCTAGCACGCAGTAGCGGCACTCCGTGACTGCTGGGGTTTCACTCGTCTTGGCCAACGATCTTCAGGGCCTGGCAGAGCCCCTCTTTAAACCTGGGGCCCCCAGAGTGCTCCTCTGGCACAGCCTGGGAGGCTTGGAGCTCCTGCTTCTCTTGCAGGCTAACCCAGGAGTACGTGCTGATTGTCATCCCAACGCTTCCAGTAAGTGCCTCTGTCTGCTGACTAAGGGTGGACTTACACCCCCTTAGGTGCTGGCGATTTGCTTTTCCATGCTCTCTGCTGGAGAGGCCCATGAGCCTACAGCTGCCTTCTGAGTCTGGCAGAAGGGGATGTGAGAATTCTAGTTTCATTCCCTGCAGATGGAACTTTTAAGAAGCACTCTAACATGTTTGTTTAAAGATTTGATTTATTTATTCATGAGAGACACAGAGAGAGGCAGAGACACAGGCAGAGGGAGAAGCAGGCTCCCTGCAGGGGAGCTGATGTGGGTCTTGATCCCGAGACCCTGGGATCACACCCTGAGCCAAAGACAGATGCTCAACCACTGAGCCACCCAGGTGCCCCCTAACATGTTTTTTTTTTTTTTTTTTATGAGAAAACCACTTATGGGAGAACTTGTGGGAAGAGTGGGAAAGAAACATTTTCATTCACCTCTAATCCTGCCACCCAGAGAGAATACAGGGTAATAGCTCTTTCCAGGATTATTTCTGCTTGCGGGTGCGTGTGTTCACACACACATGCACATATATAGTTGGAAAAAGGGTCAATGTGTGTATATTGTATTATAACCTGCTTTTCCCCTTTCCAATATGTTGTTAGCCTCTTGATGTGATTTTAAATAGCCTTCTACAATATCCATTTCAAAGGCTACAGAGTATCCTATAGTGCCACAGTGTATTAACCCATCCCTAATTGGTAGGTATTTCAGTTGTTTCCAATATTCACTATTACAAGGAAGATTGTGATAAACAGTGGTATAGAAAAATCTTTGTGAACATCTGTAACGGTTTTCATCAGGTGCATTGTTGGAATGCAGTCTTGCTCTCTCAATGGCTTTTGATATGAATTTGTACCAATTCTACCCCCACTAGTAACACTTGTTAGCTCAGAGCATTGTTACTAACATTTTCTCCAATTCAAAATAGTTTTCACATGCATTTTATTGCTAATGAACATTTTTTTCGTGTATTTATTGATCATTTTGTTCTTCTGTGAATGGTCATACCCTTCACTTATTTTAGTGGATTAATCCTTTTTTAAAAAGACTTATTTATTTATTTTAGAGAGAGAGAGAGGGATCCCTGGGTGGCGCAGCGGTTTGGCGCCTGCCTTTGGCCCAGGGCGTGATCCTGGAGACCCTGGATCGAATCCCACGTCGGGCTCCCGAGAAGCCTGCTTCTCCCTCTGCCTGTGTCTCTGCCTCTCTCTCTCTCTCTGTGTGTGACTATCATAAATAAAAAAAAAAGAGAGAGAGCGAGGGAGGGGCAGAGGGAGAGAGAATGTTAAGCAGAGTCCTTTTTACTCATGGAGCCCCAAGTAGGGCCTGATCTCATGATCCTGAGATCATGACTTGAGCCGCAATCAAGAGTCCAACACTTAACCAACTGAGCCACCTAGGCATCCCTGGGTTAATCGTTTTCTAATTATTATAACTCTTATTAACTAACATCTAAACCCTTTGTCATATATGTCACTTGTCTTTTAATTTTTTATAATTTTGACCTACAGAATTTTTAATGTATACATAACAGATTCATAAATCCTCTTCTTTATGAAGTCTTTAATGAGCTTAAAAACATCCCGTTGCAAGATTATATAAACATGTGCCTGTGTCTTCTTTGAGCCCTCCTATGGTTTTTATTTTTACCTTTAAGACTCTAATCCATCTAACAAACTTTAACTAGGAATAATTGTTGCATATTCTCTCCTTTCTCCATTAATTTATTAAATACCAGCTAAGCAGGTGCATCTAGTCGGGTCAGTTTCTGAGATTCCTAGCCTGATCCGTGGTCTGTATGTCTGCTCAGGAACTTGCTGCTACACAGACTTGTTGAGGCTTAGGGATTTGTTGAGGCTTAATGACACATGGTACTACCTGACAGTGTTGCATCAGGGATGGTGTCTTTGGAGCCAGAGCACCCCATCCCCTATGACACCAGGAGGTAAAGTTCTTGAGGAGGGATCCAGGAAAGGGATGAGTCAGGACGAACGCAAGGTACTTTAAAGCATGCCAGGCCTGGCGGGAGGTATCCCAGCCACATGAACCTGTCTGAAAATCCATTGCTGTGACATCTCCAGGGCCTGGTCAGGTCCACATTTCTGCCCTACTATGGAAACCACCTGAAAAGGCCAATCTTTCGCCTCCAAGTCTGCCCTAGAAACCACACTTTGGCTCTTCAGACCAAGGTGATGATGGTGTCTTGACAAACAAGGCCACTGGGGTTGGGTCAGGGGAAGGCATCTATAAAGTTATCACTATGGTACCCCCTTTATCAAATAAAGCAAGTCCCTCCCATAAAATACTGCTGTAAAATTTGCCAATAAATCCTAAAAGTGACAAATATTATTTACATAATGCTTACCTAATACTTGAAATGCTTACATGTGCTTCAGTGTGCTGTTTTGTAAGTATTTGGCAATGTGAACTTTATATATATATGTAGAGATACACATGAAGTATACACACACATTATTATCTCCATTGTAGATGAAGACACTAGGCCCAGAGAGGTTAAGCAACTTGCCTAATATCACACAGCTCATAAGAAGTGGAGCCAGCACTTGAACCCAAGGCAGTTGAGCTCCAGCTCCATGCTCATAATTGCTGTGCTATACTGGAGAGAAGCAGAGGGCTAAGGGGAGGGACGGGGTACCTACCGATGAACCTACCGAGCAGAGACTACCAATGGCCACACTGCTGAGTCCCCCTCTGCCCCCCCACCCCAGCCTGAGGCCACTCCCTCCAGGTTCTTGGGTCCAGCAGCCAGAGCCAGGCTCAAGGGTGGTCACAATTGTGGCTTTGGGCTCTGATGGGTCCTTCTGTGCACAGACCCCTGGGTGGCCTCCCTGAGTGGAAGGTCCGGGTTGGCAGCCAGAAGCCCTTCCAGGTGCTCTGCTCTTACACAAGCCCACTGACATGTGCCAGCTGTTGGAGCCAACCTTTCCTGCCTGTCTGCCCTCCCTGTAGCAGAGCAGGAGCCCCAAGGGGGCCTCTCCCTCCTAGGCGGGGCCCGGGCACATAGATGGCTCTTCAGGCTTCAGCCTACCTGTGGGGTCCCATTATACTTTGATGAAGTAATTGATCCATACTCAGGTATCCCAAGAAATAATCTTCTGATATTCACTTCATGTTTTTGGGGTAGTCATTGTTTGTGTTTGTGATTTTTTTTTCTTTTTTCTTTTACACAGGCATGTTTTCTTTATGTCCTGCTGGCAAAATATCTGCAAAATCAGGTACAGGTCCCTGGCTAGAGGGGCGGCCCCCTGCCCCAGCACACTGCCCTGATCCAGTGGGAAGGGGTGCCTGGGTTTTCCTCCTTTCTGCGTGATCTGCGAGCCTGCTGTGCCATGTCCTGACCAGGGCCCAGCAAGGAGCTACGTGTCCCCAGCCTCCTTCCAACCCCTGGATGTGCCGAGTTTGGCCACACCCCTTCGTCCTGTCTGCCCGCACCCCTCCCCCTTCATTTATTTCAGGGCATCGTCTGGCCCCAAGTCTTCAGTGGCATCGTGGGCAACTGCATCAATGGCTTGGCCAACTACATCCTGGTTTCCATGCTGAGCCTGGGGGTCAAGTGAGCACCGGGACTGGTGGGCTTCAGGGAGCACTGCCCACCGGGCACTCTGTCCCCGACCGGGCGGGTCGGTCACCATCCTTGCCTCACAAGAACAGTGAGGTTTTGCCATCTAAAGTGCAGTGTCACGAGGAATTGGGGGTTCCTGCTGGTCCCTTGGGTTCTAGGGGATTCCCCACCAAGGAGACAGGGACAGGAGCCCTCCTCATCCCTGCCCCAGTCTGCCAGGAAAGGCCGAGAGTGGGGACCTGGCAGGGTGACTCCAGGGACACTGTGGTCATGTGCCAATGGCACTAGAGGCTCCTGTGGCTGATCCTGGGATGGGGTGCTGGCTGGCCACCCTGGTCTCCCTTCCCCTCCACACTGGCTGTAGCAGGGGAGCCCCCTACCCCCAGGGCTGGAGTCTGGCACCTACCCCAGCCCTGCTCTCTCTCCTTTCCCAGGGGCTCTGCTTATGCCGTCACAATCTCCTACTTCGTGCAGACCATCTTCCTCTTTCTCTACATTGTGCTGAAGAAGCTTCACCTGGAGACATGGGCAGGTGCAGGGGGCCGCCCTGCCTTTGGGGGGCTGGGCAGACCAGCAGCAGGCAGGACCCCAGCACGGGCACAGGGTGTGCATTCTGCAGGTGGACAGAAACCGGGTGGAGCCCCATTGGAGGAGCCCTGTCTCCCGCCTGCCTTTACTTCCCTTCTGGGCCTCCTTCCCCTTTGCTCCACCCCTCAGGACTCCACCCCCAGATGCCCCAGATCCCCCCATCAAACGTGACATGGTGGAGAGCCCTGCTGGGACAGCCCCGGGGAGCGCTCTGGCTGGCTCCCTGATCTCAGGGTGGTGACAGGTGAAATCCTAGGTGTCAGCAGTGGGTCCAGTGCCCAGCATTTCTGACCTCAGTTAAACCCCTTGACACCTTATTATCCCCATTTTACTTATGCAGAGGAAATGGATACAGGGTGAGGTCAAACAATTTGCCCAAAATGCCAGAGGTGGTGTATGGTGGGGGTGGACTTGAAACTGTGCCCGTCTGAGCCTTTCTGCCTCCTGAAACCGAACTCTGCAGACCGTGGGGTCCTCCTGCGGGCATTTCAGGACCGGCTCTCTGGCCGGGGCCTCAGTCATGACTCGGGGAGTCTTGCAAACTCTGCTCTTCCTGTCTGCACAGTCCTATCCGCCCTGAGCATCCTTTCGGCAACCTCGACCTCATGCCGTCCTCCCAAGAACCCTTTGGGAGAGGCAGGGCAGAGATAAGAACTCAGGTTTTCAGAGGGGAGAACGGAACCCAGAAAGGGCAGAGTAGTTGCCCCAGATCCTGCGGTGTCGTGGGCAGGTGGGGACTCTCCCCCACGTCCGAGGCTCCCGTCCCTGGTGGCCCCGTGAGCAGGTGCCCTGCCCCACGTCCTGCTCCCGTGCCACACCAACGCTGCACCAGCAGGGCACGCCCCGTGCAAAATGCCAAATGCCTGCACGTGCTGAGCTGAACCTGGGAGCGGGCAGAGCCAGGCCGGCGGGAGCTCCTGGCAGGGGCGGGCTCCCTGCTCGGCTCATGAGCGGGACTTCTGTTCCTAGGCTGGTCCAGCCAGTGCCTGCAGGACTGGGGCTCCTTCTTCTCCCTGGCCATTCCCAGCATGCTCATGATATGCATCGAGTGGTGGGCCTACGAGATTGGGAGCTTCCTCATGGGTACGTGGGCGAGCACAGCTCGGGGGAACCTTGTGGGCAGCTCAGAAGCCCCCTCCCTGGACGAGCAGGTCAGCAGCCTGGCCCAGGCTGGGTCTTGGGCTCTCTCATCTCCCCCATCAGGCTGTGGGCTCCTGGAAGGCAGGCCTGGGTCTCCAGTGTCAGGACCCCAGCACCGCCCAGCACAGGCCTGGAACTGAGCAGGTGCCCGGGGCAGGGGGTCGAGTCAGTGAGGGATCAAGGGACTGAACCAACCGGAGTGTGAGCGTGTGTGGGCCTAGCAGGCTTGGGGCTCTTACCTGACATGTATGTGCTCACCTGACGCGCACGGAGCACACAGTGCAGTGTCCACCCAGCCTGAGAATCAGGCCAGTGTGAGAATGGCCCTGGGAGACCTTCTGGTCCAACACTTGCCCCCCATTTACAGATAGGCAAACTGAACCCCGAGAACAAAAGACTGTGCAGAGTGGCACAGAGTTGCACAGTGGCAGGGCTGGGACCCAAACTCAGCTCTCCTAATCTTGGCCCAGGTCTCTTTTCTCTTGCTCCTCATGCCTCCTCCAAGGACTTGAAAGTCACACCGTATGGGGAACAAATGGTCTGCAGTCAATTCCACAACTGGGTGGGATCTCCCTGGAAGGCTGAAGGCCACGCAGGAACCTTTTCTATTGCAAATCTGCCCTTGGAAATCACTTGCCCCTCGGCCTCCAATGCAGAAGGGCATCCTGTTAGCAGGCCCCAGGGCTGCGTGCTCACCATGTATCTCCTTCCCACTCACCCCCTCCACCCTGCAGGCCTGATCAGCGTGCTGGACCTCTCCAGCCAGGCCATCATCTACGAGCTAGCCACCATAGTCTACATGGTGAGTCTCTTCTGGGGGTGCCTTCGCCACACCCTCCATGCTGGCCTGGCCTTCCAGATGGCCTGGGGTGGCACAGAAGATGGGCATGCTGTCACTCTATCTGGCATGCCAGCTCTATCTCCTGAGTGACCCTCCTATGTCCCACACCTGCTCCACCAAGGGTAATACTGAACTCACGTATTGTTAGAACCTTTTGAAATAATTAGCACCATTTAAAAATGGGGAGATTCCACATCATAATCTGAATGTTTGCATTTTCTTGAAAAACGGGACATTCCATTTCGTGGTGGGCCCACATTCCTGCACACCCGGGTCAGCGAGAGCTGGGTGACAGTGTCCCCTGCTCGTGTGGGGGACATCACCATCCCCCACCATGGCCCCCGTAGCTCCTTCCTCTTCCCACAGAGATGTGAGTTGTCCCATGTCACTCAGGTATGTGTCTGCCAGTCTTCTGGGGACATGCAGTCTGCGACCCTGGGCTTAAGGAAATGACTTGCAAAAGTCTACACTCAAAACACTAATTTATAAGCTGCTTAATATTATAATATTAAGCCATTATAATATTATAATGGCTTCCACAGAATTTTGGGAGTTTTTTGGTTTTTTTTTTTAAAGATTTATTTATTGATTCATGAGAGACACAGAGAAGCAGAGACATAGGCAGAGGGAGAAGCAGGCTCCATGCAGGGAACCCAATGTGGGACTCGATCCTAGGACCTCAGGATCACGCCCTGAGCTGAAGGCAGATGCTCAACCACTGAGCCACCTAGGTGTCCCAGAATTTTGTTTTTTTAACAGGGAGCTTTTCTGGCATATTTAAGATCACATTTATCTTTACTTTTTTGAAGACTTTATTTATTGGGTGCCTGGGTGGCTCAGTCAGTTAAGTGTCTGCCTTCGACTCAGGTCATGATCCTGGGATCTAGTCCCAAATCGGGCTCCCTGCAGGGACCCTGCTTCTCCCTCTGATTCTCCCCCCTGCTTGTGCTCTTTTTCAAATAAATAAATAAATTAATTAATTAATTAATTAAATAAATAAAATCTATTTGAGAGCAAGAGAGAGAGAGAGAGAGTGTGTATGAGTAGGGCAGAGGGAAAGGGAGAAGCAGGCTCCCCACTGAGCAGGAAGCCTGATGTTGGACTCAATCCCAGGACCCCAGGATCATGACCTGAACTGAAGGCAGGTGGTTATACCGACTGAGCCACCCAGCCACCCTAAGATCACGTTCACCTCTTAAAAATGCATTTACTCCTGTGGTTTTGGCAACACGCTGGCAGGGCCAGTCCACCTATGATGTCTGATAGAGTGGGTAGGGGTGGCATTGACCAGCTCACTCGGGGTACCCTCATCCCGTCTCCCAGCCACAGCTGCAAATGTTCTATGTCCTCATGCTGTCTCCTTAGGATCCATCCTGTCTTCCTGCTCTTCTCCCTCTTGGCCTGGGGTTAGGGTGATGGAGGGTGGCTCTACCCCCAGCTCCGGCTTCTTCTTGGCTCAAGACCCACCCCATTCCAGGGGCAGGAGGTTGGTTCCACTGACAGCCCCTTGTCATCTGTGATCCCAGATTCCCCTGGGGCTCAGCAATGCCGTCTGTGTCCGGGTGGGGACCGCCCTGGGAGCTGCAGATACTGCACAAGCTAAGCGTTCAGCTATCTCAGGCATGCTCTGCGCAGGTGGGTAGAGTCCTTTGGGGGTCGGGGGGTGGGTGCTTGGAAAATTGGAGCCTGGGGCAGGAGACACCTGGCCCAGAGCAGCCCCTGCCGAGTTGATACAGCCTTTCCATCCCTTATGTTAGTGTGACCTTGTAAAGTCCCTTCCTCCCCAGGTTCTCCCTCTAGCTGTCCAGATTTTGCAAATTTGCCCTCCCATCATCCCCGGGAGCTTGAGGCCTGCCCATGCCACCCCTCAGGATCAACCAATCTTGTGTCCTCCTCCGTGGCTCTGCTTGCTGAGGCTGATGGATCCAGATCAACTCATCTGTAGAGAGCAGTGGTTTGCAGGCTATAGACTGCATTTTTTAAAAAAAGATTTTATGTATTTATTCATGAGAGACACACAGAGAGAGGCAGAGACACACGCAGAGGGAGAAGCAGGCTCCCTGTATGGGATGATGGAGGACCCTGGGATCATGACCTGAGCCAAAGGCAGACACTCAACCACTGGAGCCACCCGGGTGCCCCTGTAGACTGCATTAGAATCCACTGGAAGGCTATGTCAATACACAGACCCCGGGCCTCCCCCCACGTTTCTAATTCAGGAGGTCTGAGGTGGGGTCTGAGAACCCACACTTGTAACAAGTGACCAGGTGATGCCGATGCTGCTGGTCTAGGAACCCCACTTTGAGAACCAAAGGAGGAAAGCCATTTCCTATGCTGTCCTGCCTTGCGCTGACTTAAGCTGGGCTCCTCCATGGGCTGGGGGCCAAACGCTCTTCCTTTGTCTTCCAGTGGGCACTTCGCTGGTGGTGGGCATGCTGCTGAGCGTCCTGAAAAACAAACTGGGGCATATTTTTACAAATGATGAGTAGGTAATCAGTTTTCTTCTCTGACTTCTGGGAAATGTCAGAGTGGCTTGCAACGGGTCCCCCAGGGGCTTGTCACACAGCTGGCTTGGCACTAGGTCCAGAGGAAGCAGGACTGGCCCCGACTTTGCTCTCACTGGGAGGAAGCTAGCATCTCTGCTTCTCTCCCCGGCCCGTGGGCTCTGTCACCGGCTTGTCCATAGACAGGAAGCTGAGCAAAAGGCAGGACGACACTGGGGGTGCTCTCCTGGAGTTTAAGAAGACCCACAGACATGCAGAAGCTCAGTGCTAGGAGTGTCAGGTTTGTGAGGGGCAACGGGCTCTACTCCGATCATTTTTAGGAGGTGCTAGAACAGAGGGGAGCCCCGGGAGTCCCGAGGTCTCACGGTCATACTGGCGTGCTGCACATGAATGTTCCTCCTGTCTCTTCTGCAGAGAGGTCATTGCCCTGGTGAACAAGGTCTTGCCGATTTACATCGTCTTTCAGCTGTTTGAGGCCATCTGTGTGAGTACTGCCCTGGTGTGAAGCCTGAGTTCAAGTTCAGGGCCCCCTCCATGGGACGGGAGGGTTGACTCATTAAGTCGTGAGAAGGGCTAACTGCACAGTAAGTGCCCACAGCCGTGCGTGCGTTCATTGTATCATTATTCGAAACGACGACCCCCCCTTCCCTTCTACAATTCCCACAAGCCAAAAGATGAAGGGAGAGCAGTATAAAACTGAAAAAAATTACACCAGCACAAACTCACAAATCTTCCTTCCTGATTCCTTGTGAGCTGAGGGAGCCCTGCCCCCTATTGGTCAGAGGTTCACCATCAGCCGCACCCTGTGGGTGCACAAAGGGACCCAGGGACCCGTTTGAGAGGGAGGGAGTCAACCCAGAGGCACCCGAGTTTTCTGCAAACTATTATCTGCAACCTATCATCTTCCCTCCTGGCTATGTTATTCTTAATTTAAGTTCTCCTTGAAGCTATTTAAAAAAAAAAAAGCTTTTTTTAAAAAAAAAAACTCACTTTATTGAGTTGCAATTTACATACCATAAAATGCATGCATGTAGCATTGTGCAACCATCATGACAATCCAGTTTTGGAGTATTTCCATTGCCCACCCTCCACCTCTGCATTTCCTAGAGCCTGTTTTGCAGTCAATCCAAGCTTCCAGGGCCAGCCGTGGGTAATCCACAGATCTGCTGTCTGTGTGAACTTGGCCTTTCAGGAACATTCCCTATAAAGGGAATCCTGCATGTCGTCTTTTGTAACTGGTTACCCTCACTTGGCATACTGTTTCTGAGGCTGTAGCATTTTTCAGGACTTCGTTTCTTTCAAAGACTGAATAATAGCCCATTGTGCGCACAGAACCCATTTTGTTTCTCCAGTTGATGGACATTGGGGTTGTTTCTCTTTTTGGCTGTGCTGACCAAGGCCACTGGGGACATTCACACACGAGTCTCTGTGTGGATGACTGTTTTCATTTCTCCTGGTAGAGTCCTGAGTATTCAGTTATTGGAAGTATATGTTTAACTTCCTAAGAAACTGCCAGATTGTTTTCTGCAGTGGCCATACCATCTTCTATTCCCACTGGCAATATATGAGGGGTCTGGTTTTTCTGCTTCCTTGCTAATTCTTGATATTGTCTTTTGAGAAACAAACAAAAAATTTTTTTAAGATTTTATTTATTCATGAGACACACACACACACAGAGATAGAGAGAGAGAGAGAGAGAGAGAGAGAGAGAGAGAGAGAGGTAGAGACACAGGCAGAGGGAGAAGCAGGCTCCATGCAGGGAGCCTGATGAGGGACTGGGTCCCAGGACCCCAGGATCACACCCTGAGCCAAAGGCAGGTGCTCGACCACTGAGCCACCCAGGTGTCCTGAGAAACAAAATTAATAGATTTTAATTAGCAGTCTTAGGTTGGCAGAAGTATTGAGCAGGAAATGGAGAGTTCCCATAAATCTCCATTCCCTCAGTTTCCCTTATTATTCACATCTTATTAGTAGTTATTAATTGTGAGGGAATATCCATATGTTAATAAGGTCCAGAGCTCATAGTAGGGGGTCACTCGTGGTATTGTGGAGTCCATGGGTTTTGACAAATGTTTAAGGATATGTAACCACCATTACAGTATCATATGAATGATTTCACTGCCTTAAAAATCCATGTGCCACCTACTCACTCCTCCCCTTCTCCCTGCTGGGAGTTTTGAAATGAATTGTGTTGAATCTACAGGACAATTGTGGGAGAACTGTCATCTTAACAATAGTGGGGCCTCCAATCCATGGACACTGAATGTCTCTCCAATTATTTCTGTCCTCTTTATCCAATGATGTTTTGTAGTCTCCAGGGAACACATCTGGCACCATTTTTGTGAAATGTATCCCTAAGTATTTGGGTTTTTTTTTTTTTTTTTGGATGCAATTGTGAATGGAACTGGTGTCTTAATTTCATTTTTAGGTTATTGTTGCCAGCTTATGGAAATATGATCTTTGTTCATTCATCTTTCATCCTGTGACTTTGTTAAACTCATTCAAGTAGTTTTGTGTGTGTGTGGATTCCCTTAAGGTTTTCATATAGGATCAGATCATCTGTGAATAAAGAGTTTTACTTCCCCCTTTCCATGTGGCTAGAACTCCAAGAGGATGCTGGATACACGTGGTGAGAGCACAATCTATGCCTTATTCCCAACTTTAGGGCTAAAGTGTTCAGTGTTTCAGCATTAAATGTTAGTTGTAGGGTTTTATAAACACCCTTTATCAGGCTGAAAAAGAGCCCTTTTACTCTTAGTTTGTTAAAACATTTTCTCATGAATGGCATTGGATTTTCTAGAATGCCTTTTCTGTGTCTATTGAGATAATCAAGTGGCTTTCGTCCCTTATTCTATCAATACGATATAATTACATTAATTGATTTGCAAATGTTATACTCTGTATTCCTGGGGTAAGGCCCTCCTGACCACGGTATAGATCTTATTTATCTACCACTGAATTTGGTTTGCTAACATTTCATTCAAGTTTTTGCGTCTGCAATCATGAAGGATATTCTTCTGCTAATTCTTATCTTTTCTTTGTGATATCTTAATCTGCCTTTGGTATCGGGGTAACACTGGCCTCACAGAATGATTCTGAGTTACTTTCACTAATCTGTGTCTTTCTAGTTATTTACTCACTTCAGCTGCATTTGCCTAGTTCTCTGGCATGAAGTTGTTTGCAATACTTCCTTACAGTCCTTTCCGTTATGGTCAGTGGTAATGTCCCTTCTTTAATTCCTGATTTTGGTAATACATGTCTTCACTTTCTTATTTTCTTTGTCTTATTTTACCAAAGTCAAATCCTTGGCAAGTGTTCATCAGTTTTGTGGATCTTATCAAAGAACTAGAACTTGGGATTTTGTTGATTTTCTGTGGCTTTTCTGTTCTCTGTTTCTGTGATTTCCAGTCTCATCATTTTTATTCCCATCCTTCTGCATTATTTCAGTATAGTTTGCCCTTCCTGGTTTCTTAGGGTGGAATATTGGGCTATTGATTTGAGGCCTTTCTTCTTTTTGGATCTAGGCATTTCGAAGTACTGCATTAGCAGCATCTAATAAATGTGATATATTATTTTACTTTTCATTCAAAATATTTTAATTTCTCCTGTTCTTGATTCTTTGACCCATGGGTTTAGAAGTACGTTAACTTCTAAATATTGGGTGGTATTCCCAGATTTCTTTCTTGTCCATGTCTCTAATTTAATTTTGCTCTGTGAGGACACCTGGGTGGCTCAGGGTTGAGCACCTGCCTTTGGCTCAGGTCATGATCCCAAGGTCTTGTGATCGAGTCCCGCATCAGGCTTCCCACAGCGAGCCTGCTTCTTCCTCTGCCTGTGTCTCTGCTTCTCTCTGTCTCTCATGAATAAATAAATAAAATCTTAAAAAAAATAATTCTGCTGTGTGGTCTAGCACAGACCCATCCCAGAGAATGTTATTCACACACACACACACACACACACACACACACACACTTTCCCCAAGGCTTGTTGTTGTTGTTTTTTATTTTATTTTATTTTTATTTTTTATTTATGATAGTCACAGAGAGAGAGAGAGAGAGGCAGAGACACAGGCAGAGGGAGAAGCAGGCTCCATGCACGGGGGGCCTGATGTGGGATTCGATCCTGGGTCTCCAGGATCGCACCCTGGGCCAAAGGCAGGCGCCAAACTGCTGTGCCACCCAGGGATCCCCTAGGCTTGTTGTTTTATTTGGTAATTTGCCCAGATTATTTCCGTGAATCCTGCCTCCTCTACAAACCTGCAGCTGCTCTCTCTCCTCAGTTTTGTTTCCGGTTTTTTGGTTTTGGGTTTTTTTTTCTCTTTTAGACCTAGCTTGCTAGGGGTCACTGCTTTGTCTGCATTAGCTTGGTGTGCAGGCAATTATTAGCTAGAGGATACGTTATGTTTGAACAGCTCTGACAGCTGGTAAGGCTGCCATTCTCTGCTGAAGGATCCAACTGTGGGCTGTTTCCCAGTCTGCCCAGTTCTGACTTTCTCCTGGGTTCTCTTGAGTATCCGTGGGCACAGGCTCCATTGTTGGCACTGTGTGGGAAGCTTGGGCCTGCTCTGGTCTCTGCCGCACGTATGCACGGCCTCCAATCAATTTGGAATGTGTGGAGAACTTAGCGAGCCCCCCGCCCCTACAACCCTGCTGTTTCACCTCCCTGTCAAGTCCCTGTCTAGAGCACTGATCCAAACAGGCCCATAATCTTCTCAACCAAAAGGGGTGGGGTGGGGGTGACGGCCCTTCTGGTGTGCTTGCCCCTGGAGATCGTCACTCTAATTCAAAATGCTCTAAAAGGCTTTGCAACCTTGGCACCATAACACTTCAGGATGGATAATTATTATAAGGGAGGCTGCCCTGTGCATGCAGGATGTTTAGCAGCATCCCTGGTCTCAACCCACTAGGTGCCAATAGCAACACCCCTCCCCCTCCCCCCGTTGTGACCACCCAAATTATCTCCAGACATTGCCAAATGTCCCTTGGAGGGCAAAGTTGACAAATACTTGTCCAGAGCTCATCAATCACAATTTGGGAGAAGTCTTTTTCTAACTGAAAAATATCATTTATGTCATGATACATAAACACAAGTAACATACACACCACATTTCCAAGTCCAAGAGGCACACGTCTTCTATCCCGAATGCATCACGTCTCTGCTCAAACGTGTGAAAGCAAACCACAACATACTCCACATCCTTCATCTTAAGGAGATAAAAACAATCAAATATCTATTCATCACGAACTGTGGCTGTAGTTCTTCAGTTCATTAGGTCGGAGATCCGGTTAGGAGGAAGAGACCAGTAAAAGAAAGCAGAGTGAGTTCCTGTCTGTGAGCATTCGGGTGACAGCAGTGAGCCAGGGCTGCACGTCTCTCCCGGAACAGATGACACCTCTGCTTGTCATGTGCTGTACCCAGAATAACGGCCCCCAAAGATAGCCACATCCTAATCCCTGGCCCTGTCCATGTCATGTGGCATGAGGGGATTTTGCAGACGTGATTAAACTAAAGGTCTTGAGCTGGGGAGATGATCTTGGATTATATGCAAGACTTGTCATCTCCAGAACCAGAACACAGTATGCGTGTCTTGTTCTATGTCGCTAATTTACAGTAATTTGCTAGGGCAGCGGTGGGAAAGAAGCACAACACAACTCTGTGAACACAACTCTGTGTGACGGCGGTCTAGTCTCCCAGAGCAGCTGGTGGGTGGTCGCCAGTGCTACCTTGACTTCTAGAGAGGAAGTCACGTGTGGAGGTGAAGAGGGGAGGCAGGGTGCGGCTCTGGGGTTGTGTTCACAACACAGCTATTCTGTGCAACCGTGGCCAGGCGACTCGCCCTGACTCGGTCTCCCCACAGAAGGGGACAGAGGGCTGTCCCGGGGCGGAGTGACAGGAGGCCTTGCAACACGAGTGGCCTGGGAAAGAGCCCGAGGCAGGCGGCCTGCTGCCAGCCGCACACCTGCCTCTCCCCCTTTCCGCCTCCCCTCCCAGTGCGTCTACGGCGGAGTCCTGAGGGGAACCGGCAAACAGGCCTTCGGAGCCATTGCGAACGCAGTCATGTATTACGTCATTGGCCTCCCTCTGGGCATCGTTCTGACCTTTGTGGTCAGAATGAGAATCATGGGTAGGTGCTGCGAGGGAAGGTGGGGAGGGTCCCGGGAGCCCTGGGCCCCGGTCCCCACCGTGGCTTGTCTCCCGCAGGCCTCTGGCTGGGCATGCTGGCTTGCGGCCTCCTGGCAGCCGCCGCCTTCGCGGTCTACACGGCCCGCATGGACTGGAAGCTAGCTGCCGAGGAGGTGAGCGAGCCGGGGCGCCGGCCTGGGGGGGCACTGCCTGCTGCCCAGGAGCGCTCGGAGCGCGGCAGGCCTCTGCAGCGGGCGTCCGTGGGATAAGCTGCGGGGGGCACGGAGGGGCCCCGGCCCCTGGAGGTACGCTCTCCGATTACAAGGAGAAGCAGAGGGACGCCTGGGTGGCTCAGCGGTTGAGCGTCTGCTCTTGGCTCAGGGTGTGATCTGGTGTCCCAGAATCGAGTCCTGCATCAGGTTCCCTGCAGGGAGCCTGCCTCTCTCTCTGTGTCTATGAATAAATGAATAAATTCCTAAAAAAAATAGTGCAGGCCAGCATTTGCTTCTCACACAGTAAAGGCACCCAGCTCAGTCTTAAGGCAGAGCCGGGGGTGGAGGCAGCAGGTGGTGGGGGAAGGTTTCTCGCAAAGATCCCGAATCCCAGCAGGGCATGGCTCCGCCTTCGTGTGGATCAGATCATCTCGGCATCCAAGACAGTGCATAAATACACAGATTTTATACACCACCACCTTGAAGCCCCCACTCCCAAACAAAGACTATATGAACATGCACTGCTTTAGCTTACAATGGTATTTTTTTTTAATTACTTATTTGAAAGAGAGTGAGAGAGCACAAGCAGGCTCCCCAATGAGCAGGGAGTCGGACGCAAGATTCGATCCCAGGACCCTGGCATCATGACCTGGGCAGAAGGCAGACACTTAAGCACTGAGCCACCCAGGTGCCCTGAGCATATGATGTTTTAAGGCAGGGCACTGATGAGGCCGGTGGTGATCCGGAGGGCTGACAGGCTGACCCAGGCGAGCTCTTGCTCTTGCAGGCTCAGAAGCATGCGGGGCTGCTGCCGCAGAGCCCCAACGGCGCGGTGAGCACGGTGAGCACGGCCCCCAGACCCGGGCCTGCGAAGGCTGTCACATCCTCAGGTAATGTGGTCACGGCACTTCTGCCAGGCACACACCATGCTGGTGACACCCCACCCCTGGCTGCCCTGCATGTGGGCCTCGGGCAAAAGTGGGAACAGTGCAAGCCCAAGCTGCTGTTCTTCCTCTTGGCACGGATACAATGTCCTAAGTACCAGGAGGATGGCGCTACTACCTCGGATTTAACAGGCTTTGCACGAAGTACTTCACATCCTTAGCCTTGTGAGGTAGTGAGCTGCAGCCCCATTCTTGGATGAGGAAGGCAGGTTGAGCGCTTCAGTGTCATCCCCGTGGTCCCACAACCAGAAAGGGTAAGAAGAGTCAGGCCCTGGAGCTCCTTCTCCTCACTGAACACCAGCCCAGGGCAGGAGGCCACATCCTGGCCAATAGCAGCCCTGCTGGCTGGGGGGCCCTTCCCCTGCCCTACCTACCTCTCTGTACCCCATAGGACAGGTGGGAACCTCTGGCTTCTATCCAGGGTCTCTCTGATGAAGTGAGGGCCTCGGCTTGAGGCACAGGGGCTCTCCTAGGGCCAGGCAGGTGTGGAGTGCTGGGCTTGCACATACGTCACCCAGACACTACACTCACCTTGGTGACCTCATCCTGTCCTGCGCTCTGCCTTCATCAGCACAGTAGGGAGCTAGCTGGTCAAAACTCTGGGAGCTTCAAGTGTCACGAGATGACAGCCAGGTCCGACTAAGCATTTAACATGTGCTTGTTAGATGTGTGTGAAAGTGACACTTGATGTATCACTTGTCATCACAAGGAGAGGCTCAGGTAGGAACATATTAATGTCAACTTTTTAAAAAAGATTTTTGATTTATTCATGAGAGACACACAGAGAGGGGCAGAGACACAGGCTGAGGGAGAAGCAGGCTCCCTGTGGGGAGCCCAATGTGGGACTTGATCCCAGGACTCCAGTATCAGGACCTGAGCTGAAGGCAGATGATCAACCACTGAGCCACCCAGGTATCCCACATTAATGTCAATTTAGCAGTAACTATTTCTGTGCCAAACTCACGTTTTGAGATGTCTTGCCAAATAATTGCCTCCTCTGATCCTGCTGAGTAGATGAGGTTGGTATTTTTCTCCTGGGCCAAGCCTTTTCTGTTGTAAGGCACAGAGGTCTATTCACTGTCACCCAGCATCATGAATGCAGCTGGGTTTTTTTTTTTTTTTTTTTTTTTTAAGATTTATTTATTCATGAGACACAGAAAGAGAGGCAGAGACACAGGCAGAGAGAAGCAGGCTCCCCACAGGGAGCCTGACATGGGACTCAATCCCGGGACCCCGGGATCATGCCCTGAGCCGAAGGCAGGTGCTCAACCGCTGAGCCACCTGGGGGGCCTGCGGCTTCCTGATCCTAAGGCCACAGCCCTCTCCCAACCCCCCAGTCCTGCTAAGTTTGCTCCTGTTTGCAGTGGCTACGGGTAGCTCCCCTGGCATCACCCTGATGACGTATTCAAGGCCCGAGTGCCACCTGGACCTCTTCAGGACCCCAGAAGCAGCCCATGCCCTTTCAGCACCGGCCAGCATATTGTCGGTGAAACAGCTGGTCATCCGCCGTGGGGCTGCTCTGGTGGTGGCATCAGCCATGCTGACGGTGGGCCTGGTCATCAGGCTCCTGACCACCAGACACTAGCCACGCAGCTGGGAGACAGAAAGGGGGCCAGGAGTGGCCGTCCCCACCTGCACACACAGTGGGCCCCCTCCAACAGCACCCACATGATGCAGTGTGGGTGGATACTTTGACCACACTTACGAAAAAGGTCTACAGCCGGCAATTCTTGTGACACACCAGGTCTGTCAAATTGGCTTTTTCGCCTCTGCTCTTTAAGCAGCCATCAGCTGACCAAGGAGAGTCAGAGAGGCTTCAAACTAGGAGGTTGCAAATCAAAACACGAAGACCGAAAACACCCCTACCCAATTAAAAATTATGTATCTCCTAGGAGACTCTGATGCCCAGGTCTGTTCACAAGGCCTTTGTGAGGCTCTGAGAAGGGGGCCGGGGGGCCCTGCCCAGGGAAGCGCAGTGCACCATGATCCCCGGTGCCCCTGCCCCCACAAACCCCTGCAGATCTGGGAGCCGTGAAACCCTGACGAGGAAGATCCACGGACCCTCCTTTGCCTCTCCCCTCACCTTTCATTCCGTCCTCATCGCGCTGATCACAGACCTTGAGAAACACTTGTTCTTCCAGCAGTGATCAGATATAAACAAGGACAGCAAAACCCAGATGGCCTGGCCACAACGGCCTCGGGATGGAAGGCAACACTAACCCAAATTCTAGGACGCTCTTCTTGGAGGCCTGGGACCTGCCCAACATCCTCAGGCTCTCCACATCAGGCTGTGTGTCACCATCCAGAATGGAGGGCAGCCTGGCCTCCCCTCAGTCCCTTCGGCATCAGTAGCTATAAACACGTTCACAAAATGAGTTTCTGCATCAAAGCCCATAGAAAAAATGGATCCATAGAATGTCATCCCAGTTTCAAAGACTCAACGCGAATCCATGTGGTATTTAGAACCTGGTGATACTCGAGGTCACCCACTCCCAGGAAGGTGGGTATCCTCGTCTGGGACACACATACCTCACTGAGCTGCTGGCAACCAAACAGAACGACTGGGAACAGAGCACAGGAAAATAATGTCATTTCCCCAAATGTGTTCTAAGGTTAAAGGGTATTCAGACAAAAGGCTTTCATGGTCAAGTAAGTTTGGGCAACCCACACCAGCACTGCAAAGGTTCTATGGCCTTGGATCCTTTAAGATGCTCCAGTGCTTTATGAATCCTGGTAGACAGGATGGGTAGCGGGATCAACTTTTGTGTAAAACCTTATGGGGTTAGTGTTCTGGGAACAGGCTTACAGAAAAGCTTGCTTTAGATGAGCAAATGGAGATAAGAGGGTGTCGTTGAAAAAAACCTATTTACTATATAGGCATTTTAAAAAATAAAAACTCACAGGGGCGCCTGGGTGGCTCAGTTAAGCATCCGACTCTTGATTTCGGCTCAGGTCATGATCTCAGGGTCATGAGATGCAGCCCTGTGTGGGCTCTGTGCTCCATGTGGAGTCGGCTGGAGAATCTTTCTTCTACTCCCTCTGCCCCTCCCCCCACCTCTTCCTCTGTTTAAAAAAAAAACACACAAATGACAGAAAGAGAAATCTTGGCTAAGAATTTAAATGAGAAAGCAAGACTTAAAGTTGATAAATACTACCTGTGATAGATTAAGGCAAAAAATGGATTTGTAGTTGGGGAAAACTTATAGCCAAAGAATTGTCTCCGACAGGGCATAAGAGGTTCCATGCTAAGAATGTTATTAAACTTCATACCAGTTTTAGCAAATATAGTGTATTTATTTTGAAGCAGAATATGTGAATAGTCGAGGCAATAATTTAGTTTAACTAGAAATTAGAACATACAATTTAATATACTACATGAAAACTCCATATTGAAGTTCTGAGATATTTTATGACCAATTATCCTGATGAAGTGACAGTGTTAAGCAGCTGTTTCTTAATCTCACCTAGTGATGAATTCTTGATACCTCACCCTGTGATTAAATCACACATTTTCTCATCGTGCAGAGGCGGGGAGGGTGGAGCCCTTGCAACCAGGAGTCACCACAGCCTGGCAGGGAAGCTGCATTCCACAGGGCTCTTTCCCACCTAGCTGAAGCACCTGGTCTCATGTCTGGGCCAGGCTCAGGAGATCCCGTTCCTCTCCTTCCTATGTCCTCCGTCCCCTTCAGCGTGGCCAACTGCTATGGCTTACAGAGTCTGCCTCCAAACCATCCACCATCAGCCCCTCGGAGGCTCTCCAGCTCCAAAGTCCTAAATATCCAAGGCCTCTTGTCCATGACAGGAGGTGGCTTTCCACATTAAGTCCTGAACGCTGAACTTATTCAGACGGGGATCCCTCTGAGGTTCAGAAACGTGAAATTTATTAGCATTGTGCTATGGGACGTAAGAAATGTAAAGATTTGTCCTTCAAGATCCACTGACTTGAAACTGTAACATCCTGAGAGAGAATAAGTATTGTTATAAGTCATTTTATTACAGCATAAAATCATACCAGTTAGGTTTTGTAAGATGCAGAATTCTATGCCTACACAGGAAGTAACAGATGATACTTTTGTGAAATTGGCAACGGTCTTCCCTGGAAGCCCTGGGAAATACAAGATGTTTTGCATGGTATTAGTCACAAAAGGCATTTGTAGACAGCCACAAAACAACTGTCCCCAACAAAACACAAGAGGGTGGAGAATGGATGAGAAAGTAGGAAGACCACTGGTCAGATGGCACTGACAGGAGGGTTGACTCCCGAACGTCAAATCCTTATGTCCCAATGGATGAGAGACAGGATCAATTCCCACCACCAACCCATATACAATTCCAGTGCATCAAACCCTAAGCAGAGCTGGGAAGATCTAGCTCCACTTCTCTGGAAGCCAAAGGCTGATGGCTCCACAGAGAGATGGCATAAGGCAGCAGTGGGGGCAGGGTGCCCTGTGTCCCATGAACTGGAATGAAGAAGTCACTCAACAGGTTCGGAGACTCTTTTACATCTCCCAAAGAGTCCGGGTTTAGCGTAACACATCTCCTCCCCTAGACTCAAGCTCTAAGGTCTGGGTGACACAACGCCAAATTGCTTCTCCGAGTCACCCAACAGTGGGGGGGAGGACTGGAGTTTGGCTGACATGGCAAGTTTTATCCATGGTGAATGGCAATGACTTTTAGATTTGATTATGGTGCATTTGTAGTTTTCCTTACTATTTTTGGTAGGATTTTAAAACGATTGGTTCATTAAGTATTTAATAGAGAAATAACTCAGTAAAGGCATCTAGGAGGTTGAACAGGATCCTTCTTCAGTAGTATCCAACCTAGAGAGAGGAGAAAGAGATTCAAGTCTCACTGCTGGTGTAAAACCCCGCCCAACCAGCCCTGGAACATGAACCGGTTCCATTTCAGGACTCTACCAAATGCTTCCCATTTTAAAAGACGCTAAATACACTGTATATAAAAGGTCCCTGCATCCCTAAGAAGCAAAGTGCGGTGTGGGCTGAGGACAAAAGACTATGTCCTCTCGTACAAAAGAACAATAACAAGGCAGGGAGTGGTGGTGGGGGCGGTGTTCTATTTAGTGTTGTGAGACAACATCAGAGTTGAACTGGGAATGGAAAATGTTCACCTCCTATCCTCCAGCTGTGAACGGGCGACTGGAGTCCCTACATGAAATCTGAAAACTCATAAACAATTGTGCTTCTAAAATCCAAAGCGTACTGAACAGGATCCGTACCTACTGAGGCCGAAGAAGTTTTGCTACCACCTCAGATTTCTAACAATATCCTGAATTTTCAAAGGCTTCATGATACCTAACAATTGTAACCTTTCATATTTCTCAACATTTAAAAACCCACAGCCCCCACCATCTTTCTGTGGCTTATATTAAACTCTGTTGGAACTTTACTTTGTGTACATGTGTACACACACACACACACACGTTTTAAGTGCATAGAGAACTCCTCTCCACTCTGAGGTTTTGACATGCTCCCTTTCAACTGATAATTGCTGCTTTCAAATTCCATTTATTTATTTATTTATTTAAGAGAGAGCGAGAGAGAGAGAGATAGCGAGAGAGAGAGAGAGAAAGGCAGAGACACAGGAGGAGGGAGAAGCAGGTTCCATGCCGGAAGCCCGACATGGGACTCTATCCCAGGACTCCAGGATTGCGCCCTGGGCCAAAGACAGGCGCTAAACTGCTGAGCCACCCAGGGATCCCCTATATTCCCATTTAAAAATGTCCCAAGCCCGTTCTCATTCTAGTGAAGTGAATTAATCAAATCACAATCGAACACATAACAAAATGTCTACTAAGTGCAGAAAAGCCATTTCAGAAAAATTACTGCAGTTGCAATGAAGACTGCTCAAATAAATGTACAACGTGGGCTCAGAACCACTTATTTAAAATAAAAGGTAGACTTAATAAAGAGAGGACAGGAGCTCAGAAAGAAGAGCAGAGAAGCAGCAAAGAGGAAAAGAAAACCAAACCCTAACTGGTCCCACATGAAATCTAAAAAGGTCCGAGCCACTTGGACATCAGCTCACAGGAATGGTTGCTGAGGTCTCCCCGTCGGAGACCACTGCTGGCTGCCCTCATCCTATGGATGAGGAACCTGAGGCCGAAGGGGGGGCGCTCAGCAAAGGCCTTGCTCACCATTGTAATTCAGCTGATCTCAGAGCCAGGAATCAAAGCCACATTTTCTTGTCTCCAAACTACATGTTTTTATACAGTTTCTCTAGACGTTCACAGAGGAAAGCTTGTCTGCCAAACCTGTTGGGAGCTAACTGGCCTGCCCTAGCCTGTCTGCCCCTGCATGCTGCACCCATGGGAGCCTTCCTGGGTTCTATGAGGATCACAGGCCTCTGAATTTTCCATGGTGCTAAGAAGTCCCATCCCCAGAAAGAAGGTGTGTTTCAGGCTGGGGACTGGTGCCTTGGGACAAGAGAAGATAATAACCAGAGACCCACGCACACCTCAGACCTCAGGACGATGCAGAGGCAGGAATCAAAAGCCTCTATACTGCACACAAGGTTCTGATTCACTCAGTTTGCCACCAGGAATTCTGAGTCAAACTTCTTTTGAAGCACCCAAACAACTCAAAGGGACAGAATTTTTATTTTTTAGAAGAGTGGTCTTCAATTATAAAAGAGCTCTCAGTGTGCATGTACCTACAGATCTGAGGCAGTCAGTGGGGCGACCTCCAGAAGGGCTGAGTGGAGGGGAGGTGGGAGGGGGAGCACACGTGACTCTCCTTTTTCTAGAAAAGATGAGGGCTTCATCTAGACCCAGCTGAGTCATTACCTCCACACATTTTTTAAGATCCCAGTAAGCCACCCTCGCTCTTCTTAAAGTAGGGCTAAGTCACATTTTAACACTGATAGTCTGGGCCGGGCTCCAAAATGTCTGGAGAGTTTTTCAATGACCCTTAAGCCTCCCGCTAGAGGAAAACTAACCACTAAGACAGATCAGACCCCAAAGTGGCCCGCTTTACATATAGAGAGAAAACAAGCAGCTCCTACCTCACTCTTAACAGAGAGAGCTGGTCCTGGAATCTGCTGGCCATCACTGCTTATTGGACAATACAGTCTGAACTCCCAGAAAACTCAACAGGGCCTTTCTCCTCAGCACAGCTTGGTATTTCTGAGAAAACCCAAATGATTTCAAATGCAACTGGTGTCTCCAATGCCACCAAAGCTGTGGTACTGCAAGATGAGCTAACCCCCTTTCAAACTTAACACAAGGTCCACATAGTGAACACAGGTATTTCCATTAAATGCTAGAAACTTGCCTCTTTTCCAAGGCTACTGTTCACGCATGTTGTCACTGTTTGCAACACAGCTCCTCAGTCACCTAGCTGGGAACTCCAAGGACATGGTGGCCTTGTGCCCACTCCGTCCTAACTTCTGCAGTCTTGGGTCTTCTCCTTCACCCCGAGGAGACACGACCTGCCTTGGGAAGCCAGGTATCGTGGGCCACCCAGGAGCCCATGTCTCTACAATAACTAATCACCAAAGACATAACTTATATGGTGGTCAACTGTGGAAAAGAAATGCTCGCGCTTCCCTTGCCAAAGCTGCGTCATGACTGCCATCACCCGCCAAAGAATTCTCCCCCTCTCCTGCCCGGCATGCAGATTCCAGACACACTGGAGAACTACACTGAAACCGAGACACCAATACCACAAGGATCAGAGGACTGGACAGCTCAGAATGCTGCAAGTTCTGTGAGGTTTTAAACTTTTTTTTTTTTTTTAAAGATTTATTGATTTGAGAAAGATACAGAGTGCCAGCAGTGGGGCGGAAGGAAGAGAGAGAGAATCCCCAGGCAGACTCCTTGCTGAGTGCAGATCCCCAAGCAGGACTCAATCTCATGACCGACCCTGAGATCATGACCTGAGCCGAAACCAAGAATCAGACCCTTTACCGGCTTTGCCACCAGGTACCCCAGGGTTTTAAACTCCTCAGCCAGAGATCGACACACTTCTTCTATGATCATCTAGGCTCTGCGGGTCGCATAGCCACTATTGCAAATACTCGACTTTGGCCATGCAAAGTCAGCAGGTGGTTATGGCTGACACCCCCAGAAGACAGTGGGCAGGCTGCTGTTCACCAACCCGGTCCTGGACTCGGCAAGTTAGCCTAACAGACAGAGTTCGTTTGTAAAATGAGAGAGGTCCCACAACAGAAAAGGTGCATCCGATAGCCATCTGGGTGGGACCAGAAAGACCGGTACTCACCTTGACAAGCACAGCCGCCAAAATGCCCAGGAAAGTTAGTACCAGCAGACTGAGTTTTCCTTTGTTGAAGCGTTTCAAGATGAAAAATTTCGCCCAGTCCACTTTTGACTGGCTGTTGGGAGGATACCTGAGCTTGTTAGCACCTTCCCTCTTTAAACTTTTTAGTAAACAGGGACGTTGATGAGAAAAAGTATCAAAGCTGTATTTCCCGTGATAAGCGCCCATCCCGCTAGAACCTGGAACAGAGGGAATAGAAAAACAGGCTCCACTGTAGGTGACACAAGCTACCTGTTGTGTGAACCCCAATGGAGGAAGCCCACAAGACTCCTTGCTGCCTGGACACCCCCACCTAACTTCTCAGCACAAGTGGCTCTCTTTGCCAAACAGGATGCTTTCCAAGAGTCCAGCGAGGACTTGTGGCTGTCACTTATAGCTAGGACCCTGCTATGTGTTCTCTAAATCCATTCTCACCCCCTGTGTAAAGGCATCACCGCCCTGGATTCCAGGCAGAGAGAGGGAGTTTGGCAGGGTCAGGTAACCTGCCCAAGGTGGAGAATCAAAACCAGAATACGAATCCAGGTCGGCTAGACTCTTAGGTACCGTGTGTTCTTTTCCTGCTGTTCCATATGGCTTTATTAATCCACATCCCTATACACTTTTTGCTTCCTCTAAGTTCCTAGAGAGCAACAGAGACAGGATGGCAGGGTTATCCAGCTGGGTGATAGTAAGCAAGTATAAATCTCTGTCCTCTTAAAAAGCCATGCTTTGCAACAGTCTTTATTATGGGTGATGGGGAGACAGGGGTATATGGCACAGTGGCATAAGCACAGGCAAATGAGGCCAGGAAGGCACTTAATGGTGCTTTCAGGGCTGCTGGCACATTGTTTTGGGGACAAGTGAAGCCACAGGGAAATGTGGCTATATGCATCAAAAGATACACGTTTTTAAGGAAAAATTGAAACTATACGTTAACACATTAACAGTGCTTATGCCGGGGAGGGTATTACGTTCCGTTCTTTGAGCCTTCTGTAATGCTTTATTTGTATTTACTCTTTCCCAAAAAAAAAAAAAAAAAAAAAAATCCCTGTATTGCTTTTAGAGATAGGCGAAAAAGCACTTCACTTTGAAAAAAATAAATCTCAGCCTTTTGAACACAATAATTACACTCAGACATTTTTGCTAAGGAAAAGATTCAGAAGGTGCACAAACCCGTATTAGAATCCTAATACCAAAAAATCTGGAATCACAGAAACCTAATGCCAGGAATTAGTTAAAAGCAAATATGCTCCATTTGTAGGATGAGGCAGTACCTGGGGGTTACTAAAATCATGACACACAACTATCCTGACGTGGGAAAATTATCACACTATACCATCACGTACAGGGTGAAACACAACATACAACAGGACACAATTTTGAACAAAATATTCTTGCTTTTATGTGTACATATGTGTACAAATATGTACCAGGAAAAGGATTTTAAGGACATACCTCAGAGCTTATCTTTCAATAGTGGGGCATGGGTAATCTAAGCTATTTTGTGGGGTCTTCTAACTTTTCCAAGTTTTCGTAAGAAGGCTGTATTCCTTCTGCATTTGGCAGGGGAAAGGTTCATTTTGTTATAAAGAAGAGGGTATTGTTAAGGATGCTAAATGCTACGTAGACAAGCAAAATAGGGACCAAACGCAAGTCATGCGACTTGCACTCAGGAGGCACCTAGAGCCAGGATCCTGGCTGGTGGTTACTGAGGAACCAGAGACTAGAATCCAACTGAATCCTTGAAGAATCCAGGCAGTGCTGCTAGAGTAACTGCAAGCTATCTTTCCTTTCATTCATGACCTCTCCCTCCATCAGTAAACCCTGTTGCTTGACTCCTCCAAATAGCCACCCCCTTTCCAACTAGCTCCCCTGCAACCATCTGAGTCCCAACCACCACCAGCTCCAGTCTGGACCCCTGACCTAGCCTCTCCCTACCTGCCTCCCATGTGTGCCAGGCACTGTGCTGGGTGCCAGCGATGCATTTACATCCCAGGAAGGGACATGAAACATGCATGGGAAGCAGGCCACGGTCTATTGGCCATGGGATGAGTTGGCCTCAATCGGGAACAGGTAGTCCTGATAAATAAAACGAACCACCTCATCCCCATGGACTAATCATGTGATTCCAGAGGAAGAGAACAAAGCAGCAGCTTTTAAGACCATGGCTTTTATTGTTTGCTTTTTATTATGAGAATTTATACACATTTTGTTAGCTTGAAATTCTTCTGTGAGATATTAGAGAAGCCTACCACCTGGCTCTACTCTTACTTTTCCTTCAGGAGCGAATCATCTCGAGTGTAAAAGAGGCATGTGGGTCATGGCCCAAAGGGAACAGCAGGGACCAGACAATGTCCATGAAGCTACGCTGAGCACAAATTTCTGCTCGTCTTCTCTAGAACACGGGGCGTCTCTTGCTCTTTTCAGCAGACAATCCGAGGGGAGGCTACTCCCCACACAGAGGGCTGGGGGGGGGGGGCAGGTGGACACTGGGGATGACGTCACTCCACCCTGACCTGAGCAGAGAGGGATATCAGAAACCCCAGACTGAGGCCTGCTCTGGGAATTCTGCACCCCATCATTTACTACCTCATTTTAAGAAAGAGTGGGGGGCACCTGGGTGGCTCAGTGGTTCAGTGGTTGAGTGTCTGCCTTTGACTCAGGTCCTGGGATCAAGTCCAGCATTGGGTTCCCCACAGGGAGCCTGCTTCTCCCTCTGCCTATGTCTCTGCCTCAGTCTCTGTGTATCTCTCGTGAATAAATAAAATCTTAAAAAAAAAACAAACAACCCCCCACCACACACACACACAGAGGGATCTTATCAATCAATTTGAGACCTGACTTTCAACCTCCCAAATCCCCTAACTCTAAGAGGAGGACAGTAACCAAGTAATAGCCAATAAATAAGCCAACCAATGTAAGGAACAGAACTGTCACACAGATAGTGCTGGGTGCTAATGATGGAAAGTGAGTGACGGGAGAGTCACCCCTTGGTGGGAGCACCTGGGAGGGCGGTGGGAAGGCCCCTTTCCATGGGTTGGGGGGAGGCCTCTAAGAAGACAGGGAGGTACAGATCTGCAGGCTGCCTGGACAGGTGATCTGAAAAGCAGCAGGACCTTCACAATCTATGCCCCGAATGGCAGAGAGGAATACTCACCCACACCTCCAAAGGGTAAAGAGCTGAGTGTGAAGTGCATGATGACATCATTGGCTGTGACACCACCACTGGACGTGCCGTTGATCATCTGTCTGACAAGCTGGGGAACGGGACAAAAGGTCAGGTCAGCAGTGCCCATGGCATGCCGACTCCATGTATTGGCAATGACTAACTCAAGTCTGGCACACTGGGCCAAATACATACATGCTTTCAAGCGTTGTTCAATTTAGCAAACGTGACTAGAATCCTTCTGCTCAGATACATATCTAGTCCTCAGAGGGAGGCGGCACTGAACCGGTCCTGTTCGTTTCACCACTGCCAGGAGCCAGAGTTACCCAAGATGGCCACGGAGATATCTTTGTTTATACGGGACAGTCCAGGCTATATTCTGGTTTTTAAATATCGCTAAAATTTCTCCCTCTCTGATCTAGGTTACAGTGTGTGATGAATAGACCATTTAGTTTTTAGGAATTGCAAAGAATATGTAACTTTTCAGACATGGCATTCTATTTATTTTGAAGAAGTGGCTGGCCTAAGACAGATCAGAAGAGGCATGAGGACATCTGACTGGTAAATGTCATTGCACCCAGTGGCCACAAGCCCTCGGGAGTCCAAGTTATGAGTGTCACAGTGGACTGTGGTCAGACAGTAACCCCATGGCTGGGAAGCATGCCCCTTGGACCTCCACCCTGCCCAGTGACCCGAGGCTTCAAGGTTCTTGTCCACATTACCTCTGGTCATTTAAAATGTCACGCCACTCTTAATAATCCATTATTTAGAGGCCCATGCAGTTGGCATCACTCATGAAGCTGTATCTCCACAACACGGCAGGCTCTAGAAGCTGCCATGTTACCACAAGAGGCTCTCCACAAAACACCTGGTTCGTGAACTCCTCAGCCCTTGACGGGTCCCATCTCCCCCAGGGTCTCGCATCTCTCCAGAGGGCTCCTGAGCCTCCTTGCCCACCTTGAGGCCACTGACCCTTGGCAACAGCCAGTCTCCATATGAGGTGAAGGAATGAGCCATGTGGCAGAGTGGCAGAGCCACTCACCCTGTCGTAATACTGTGTGACACTCTCCCCTGGCTGGGATGGCTCCATTGCTCTAACAGCAAAGGAACTGGGGAAAATGAAATCTGAGATTTCACTACCACGTCCACAACTGTGCCAGAGATCTCTGTCCCACATGCCCACCTGAATGGCCACAAATGTCACTGGTTAAGAGGGAGAAAGCCCTATGGGGTAATGGCACAGAATCTTCTAATGCTGGTATATGAAAACCTTCCAATTACAGGGGAGATGTTTGTGAGTGCTAACCCTTGTGACCCAGCCCTGAAGACTCCGGTCTGACCCTTGGGAGTATGGGAAAGGTGAAAGCCATAACCCCAGGGTCTCATTACCCAACAAGAGCAATCTGTGAGTAGGGCCTCACTTGGCAGACTCCATTACTATACAAAAGAGACCATCACTGGCTTTGTGGCCAAGGAGGACCACAGTTCTATGATCACAGCTTGTGCCAGCGAGCCGTTCTCCAGAGCGTTTTACCTTATCGTTGTGAGAAAATATGTAGAAAGCCAGGGGCTTTTCACGGCTGTTTATGAATTTTATGGCTTCATCAGCATTCTTTACAGGAACTATTGGAAGAATCGGTCCAAAAATTTCTTCTTGCATTACCCTGCTTTCAGGATCAACATCACTAAGTATTGTAGGGGCTGAAAAACAAAGGCATGAAATGAAATCCTAAAGCAGAAGACAGGAATGGCAAACTCTCACCATGTTTGTTTGGCTGGCTCACTGATCCAATCCCTTCCCACTCCTGCCCAAGGATTAGCTACTAGGAAAACAAGTCCTGAGGCTGGACGTGGGTGAAATGTGCATGTATGTCTCTAAGAATGTGCATCAGGGAAGCCCCAAGCAAACCAAGGAAAAGACACACTTGAGTCTATTCCCACTTAACCCTGTTCACAGCCATATTCACATGTACCAAAAGGTTGTTTCTACTTTTTTTTTTTTCAAGATTTTATTTATTTATTCATGAGACACCTAGAGGCAGAGGCAGAGACAAAGGGAGAAGCAGGCTCCCTGTGGGGAGTTCAATGTGGGACTCGATTCCAGGACCCCAGGATAATGCCCTGGGCTAGAGGCAGACACTCAACCACTGAGGTGCCCCTATTTTCACTTTTCTGTGGACAGGTCTGAGAACGCAGACAGCTCTTCTGTGGATCAAATCAACACTACTCCTGAATTCAAGAGCTTCTGTGCATATGATCTCTGACCTTTATTTCAACTCTGTTAGGCTAAGAAAATATACATCAATGGTCAGGAGTCCCTGAGTTCAGTGTTCCATCCACTATGGGGAAGGCACACAAGAAAGGAAGCGAACATGCCAGGTCAGTCACCAATCAGCTCCCAAAGACCCTATACACAAGCCAGGCCATCAACTAGAAGAGAAGACACTGGTCAATAACAAGTATCCTCTCTTCCTTGTCCCCTAATTTCTTACTCGGTCAACCTGGCCACGTGGCATAAGACAGCTATCACCAGCACCCTCCAAGGGTGTCTATGCTGCTATTGGGGCTCAAAAAACCATCAGTTTGGGTGTATGCTCTCCACGTAGCCCTGCACTGAAGTAAGGTAACCCTGACTCTAGGTCAGGGGAGGGTTCCTAACTGGTTGCGTGAATCACAACAGACCTTTCCTCTCTCTTGCCATTGATTCGCCAAGGAGTGGGCCAAGTCAGGCTGATGGAAAAACAAGAAAGATGAAAAACTGGGGGTATGGATGCCATTCCTGAGCTCTGAATGAACAGGTTGGAAGCACCTCAGGACAGCTCATTATGAGAGAATACAATTTTCCTCTTTAAGCTCTTTAGAATTTGGGGTTTTTTTAAGTTGGGTTTTTTGGGGATGTGTAGCATCCCATCTGACAAGAGGGAATAAGTAAAGCTATTTATAACAGTTTTGCTGAGTAATTTTGTGTTACTTCCATCACCTATGTTACTCTAGAACAATGTGTTCAAAATACAACTGCAGTACATATTCCTGACAAAGAATAAAAGAACACAAAGTAAAAGTAAACAAATAATGTCAAGCACAACAGAGCAAAACATTATTTCTGGTGGCACCTGGGAGGCGTGGTCAGTTAAGCATGTGCCTCTTGGTTTCGGCTCAGGTCATGACCTCAGGGTCATGAGACTGAGCCCCACCTCAGGCTCTATGCCCAGGGCAGAGTCTGCTTAAGATTCCCCCCCTCTCCTTTTGCCCCTCTGGCCCCTTGCCCTGCCCCCTCAAAAGAAAGAAAGAAAGAAAGAAAAGGGGCATCCCTGGGTGGCACAGCGGTTTAGCGCCTGGCTTTGGCCCAGGGCGCCATCCTGGAGACCCGGGATCGAATCCCACGTCGGGCTCCCGGTGCATGGAGCCTGCTTCTCCCTCTGCCTGTGTCTTTGCCTCTCTCTCTCTCTCTCTCTCTCTCTCTCTCTGTGACTATCATAAATAAATAAAAATAAAAATAAAAATAAAAAAAGAAAAGAAAAGAAAGAGAAAGTCCTAAAAAAATAAAATAAAAATGAAACAACAAAACATTATTCCTGGAACAGTACTGCCACTGGCTACTTGTGGTAAAACGACTTCCTCCACAGCCTGTCCTTCCAGCCAGAAACCAGAAAGGGTTACACAACACTTGTATTTTGCTTCTCAGGGTGGTTAGGTTACAGGTTGTAGAAGAAAAAAAAAAAAAAATCTACGTAAAGGCAAGAAGCCAGTGCAACAAGGATGGTGTGGCGCTGTTATTTATAAAGACCTAAAACCATCTCTGAGTGATTTATAAGCCCATATACCTAAAAGCAGTGTGTAATTGTTCATTAAACATTAGGCATCCAAAGATTTATTCAGTAAATAGCATTTGTGACAACTGTCATGCTGCGTGTCCCCAGAGCAAAAGGTGAATTTCCATTACCTATATAGCGTGTGGCCTCATCGGTCTCCCCACCGAAAGCTATTTTCTGTCCTTCAAGCAAACTTAGTATCCTCTTAAAATGACGAAGATTGATGATCCTCTCATAATCAGGAGATTCTTTTATATTTTCTCCATAAAATTCCTATTTAAAACAATAGTATTTAATTGCCACAAAAGACTCATATTTCAGTTTCTTGAATAAATACAAACTCCACTCGTGCCCCCAAAGCCATTTGGTTTTAGATCACTGCCCACATTCCTCAAGTCACTGAATAGCATTTCTACCTTTTGGCAGTTGAGGGACAAGAACTCAAGCAGATGCACACACTGAGGACTCTTCATAGTATCCAGGGTTCATGTGGATCTCTTGCAGACTGCCCAGGCGCTATCCTGGGGTGAATGTGGGTGCTGGGGGTAGTCTGGCTCTGAGTCAGGGCCACCCCTCCATGCACGCTGCAGCTGTGGCTGCTTCCCTGCTAGGAGCTGCGTGTTGTAGCAGACTGTGTGGCCTGTAAAGCCAAGTATTTTTACTCTACAGCCCTTCCCAGAAAAAAGTCTGAGCTTTGTGCTATTTCACTGTTTTACATCCTCTCTGGACTGGTCTTCCCAGCAGTGACAGGAAGACCACTTCAAGAATCAAAGTTTTGGTAAATTAATCTCAAAAATCATTTCGCCAGAATTTATTACACAAAACAAATACAAAATTCCTAAATTGCCCTATCGCTTCAAAGCCTTATGGGGGCTCTCCATTTACTCTCAAGTCAAAAGGGTGCCCACCCACCCTCCAAGCAAGGCCCTCAGGCCTAGGCACTAAGAATCACCCAGGCAGCTGGCTGATGCGTGCTCCTGGGCCCAACTCCAGAGCCACCAATGGTGCTTTTCAATGCTACTTGCACCTTAGAATCACCAGGAGACCCCAGACCAACTGAATCAGTCTTTGGAAAGTGAGGACTGGAAACGTTTCATTAATGGCTCCCTGGTAGGAACTCCACTGGGAACCGCTATCCTAAGGCAGAAATGCCTCGAAGAAAGGCAGAGGGGATCTTATTCCTTTGACACTGAGTCCTCCCCATACTCAGTGAAGCACACCTTCTCCAACCCCCAATGGTTTTCCATCTCACAGACACCTTTAAGACCTGCTGTCCCACATTCTTCAAGTCTGGCTAATACCCCTTTTCACGTTCTCCTTGTCGGGCCCCATCTCCAGTCCTATCCCTTAGATTCCAGTCCTAGATCGAGACCCTCAGCCCCTTGTGTCTGAGTGACCCTGCCTGGGTCCCTGCTTTTCTCTCAACTTCCAGGACACACTCTTCCTCCTCTCATCACAATGTGACTCTTTGATGTTTCTGATCCTTCCTTTTAGTGCTCGGTTAGCATCTGTCCAGTGAACAATGACTGTTCCAGTAATTTCTCCCACCCAGGGGGCTTAATGAACCACCCCCAAAACCAGTGAGACTAATCACACTGGTCTACCTCTTTCCTTTCTTCCAATCTAAATGCCACATTTCTTTGAGGCTTAGTGCAGGCTGCTACCACAGTATTTCTCAATTCCTTCTAGAGAGATCTTTACTATGAACACCCTGGAAGACTGATAAGCAGGTCGAGAGTATAGTATCTAAGGTATTTGATTAACTCCCTCCTCCAAACTACTGGCCTTCCTAGCCCTCTGCATACACAAGAGCAGATCACCTTAAGCAATGCCCAACAAGCCAAAGGGCCTCTGACTGCATTTCAAAGGATTGGCAACATCCTCTCAAACCCACAGAACATAGTTTTTTTTTTTTTTTTCAAAGCATATGCCACAGCTAACCAGTTGTTTTTACACATCAACTAGGCAGCTGAAGTGGGTTAAACACCAAACTAATCTTGCTCCTAGACATTCTGTGAAAGGTGCCCAGAGCATTTTTAAGGCCATAAATGAATTCAGTCATATATGCTAATAGAATTCTCCCAGGCGGGAGGAGAGAACAAGGATGCTGTCTGCACACAGCTAAATTAGACCCATATCTTAACAAAACCAGTGGAGATCAGATGTGTTAAGCACAAACCTTCACAGTTTCCTTAATCTTCTGCACAATTTGATTCTGGAGGGACGGTTCACAGAGAACGTAGTCAGGAGCAATGCAGGTCTGACCACAATTCATGTACTTCCCCCAAGTTATACGCCTGAGGTGGGAAAAACCAAAACAGCCACAGAATTCAGTCTACTATTCATCTGCTACCAACTTTTGTGTTCTTGGAATATTTTGCAACTATCATGTATTCATAGTTTTACTTAGGAGTCTTTGTAATCTTTATAAAGAATAAAAATGTTTTAAAAACTCATCTCTAATAAATCAGTTGATTAGAACTTAGAACACATTTTCCTCCCAAGATAGGATATGCTAAGGAGCAGGGAAATTTTAATGCCAGCTTATGGGAAACAGTACTTTGTAAGCAGTGAAGCCATTACCTACTTTGAGATTTGAGAAAAGCAGCAAGCTCCCCAGCCCCTCTACTCCTCCCCCTCTAGCCAAGAGGAGACCTGGGGTGTCAGGAGCTCCATACAGTCTTCAATTCTCCTGACTGTGGCTCTTGGTCCTGCTGACAAGATGTTCAGGGGTATAGAGCAAGACAGCTAGCCCAGCTGCTAGTCCACTCTCTTCCCTATGGACCTCTTCCCCACCCTGGAAAGCCACAGCCACGTATGGAGCAAAGCCTGCGCTCTGACCCTTACTGCAGGACTCATGTTCTGACAAGGAGACAACCTGGACACAGCCTACATGCCCACAGACCTTCTTTGCCCATCTCTGAAGGGGAGAGAAAAGCCAGACCATCCCAGGCACACAGTCAGTTCTGGGTTTTGGCACTTCCTAGGAGCTAAACCTGATTCACAGAGAGAACCTGAAACCTTTTGTTTTCTGGTTCCCAGCTGCAAGATATTATCAAAGTTAAAATATGAGTACTACTGATTTTGTCAACAAAGGGACTCGTTAGAAGAGGTTAGCATAAAACCTTTCTGTTGGAAATCGAAAGGTTTTATTTTTTAAGATTTTATTCATTTATTCATGATGAGAGAGAGAGAGAGAGAGAGAGAGAGAGAGAGAGAGAGAGAGAGAGAGAGGGAAGCAGAGACACAGCCAGAGGGAGAAGCAGGCTCCATGCTGGGAGCCTGACGTAGGACTCGATCCTGGGACTCCAGGATCACACCCCGGGCCAACAGCAGGCACTAAAGCGCCAAGCCACCCAGGGATCCCCCTGGAAAATCAAAAGATTTTAATTAAGCACCTACTTTACCTACTTCCTGGATCATCTACCAGCAGAACAGTTAAATTTCTTGCCAGGTCTATAATCCCAGAAAAAGAAAACTTTTTGTAGCTCCTAAGGGCAACCATGCAATGTCAAGACCCACTGCTAATTTCTTCTGGCAGTGGCACAAAGAGACGGTTTATGAAAGAGTTCTAACACCCCTAGGGACGGCAACCATCCAAGCCTCATGACGTCTCTCACAGCCAGGAGGCCCAGCACCCTGGTGCCAAGAGGATCCACCAACATGTCAGTCAAGAAACCCTCAGGTAACCAGTCTCACCTGCAGGCAATGTCCAGGTCACAATCTTTGTCAACATAACACGGGCTCTTCCCTCCTAGTTCTAGAGTCACAGGGGTCAGATGTTTGGCAGCAGCTTCCATGACAATTTTTCCAACTGCCGTGTTCCCCGTATAGAGAATGTGGTCGAATCGCTGCTTCAGGAGCTCTGTGGTTTCTTTGACGCCACCGTTGATAACAACATACAAGTCCTTCAAGAAGAAACAGAAGCATGGACATTGCCCCGTTAATCCTACCACCTAACAGGAAATTTCTTAGACATAAACCTGTAGTGTTCGGGAATATCAGAAAAATATAAGACCGGCCCCAGTAGGCACCCTGGAGGGAACTGACAGAGGACAAGTAGACAACACAGTCTGATGGCGTCTGAGACCCATCTCAACCTGCGGTGGCACTGACCAGAAAATCCGTAGGTTCCCATATCAGCTCGGCAGTGAAGACACCGAAGAAAAGAAATGCTTTCTTTTCTTCCCTGGTTGGATTTGACCAGGGAAATGCATGAGATGGGGCCATGTGAGCTGAAGGTTTTTTGTTGTTGTTGTTTTTAAGATTTTATTTATTTATTCATGAGAGACAGAGAGAGACAGAGACACAGGCAGAGGGAGCCTGATGTGGGACTCGATCCCATGACTCCGGGATCATGACCTGAACCAAAAGCAAACACTCAACCACTAAGCCACCCAGACGTCCCTAAGCTGAAGGTTTTGATGAAGAGTTTGCTGTCAGTGACCACAGGACAGGTCCCAGACGAGTGTCTCAAGCTGAAGGATCTCACCCTACACGACAATGCAGGGCTTAGCCCATGCCAGGAACCAGGTAAATAAATGCTGAACGATCAGTACTTGAAGCAGCACAGGTGAGACCACTCATTTTTGAAGCCAGATCTGGGCTCAATCTGGGCTCCGTCATTTGATAGCTAGGGGATCTTCAGCAATCCTACTGAACACCTGTAAGTCTCAGTTTCCTTATGTAGGACTGGGGAGAGGCCACATAGCTTTGGACTGAGCCCTTATGAGCTTTGAACTCAGCCTACTGCATTCTTACTAACAGCTACCATGGAAAAACATCTTGTGTAGCAGCAGCCTGAGAAGCAATGACAGGGAACAGAAGAAAGGAAGGGACAGAGCCAGGTGTTCATAAGACTCAGAGACAGCAAAAAAAAAAAAAAAAAAAAAGACTCAGAGACAGCGGCATGAGATAAAAGCAGGCTTGTGGGCCTCATGCTTCCATCTGATCTACTAACTGGGGGGTGGGGGGGGTGGGGTTTGCTCATCAGTTCTCACTCACTCCACAGCTCAACTGTCCAGCATATGTTTCAAGTTTTAACTTACATAGGTTAATCTACAGAACGTATGTGATCGGGCCCCGGATCTGACCCTCCATGGAGTCAGACAGTGAAGAATTTGCCCCCGGTGAGAGGCAAAGCAGGAACCCTCAAACTCTATCTTCTGGTTCCAAATCCCGCTCAACCCATGACATTTCCCAGTCTTCATCACCCTTTTGAACTGGGTAACCATAGCTATTAGGAAAATTAGTTCTGCGGCTGCTGTAGCAGTGATAAGATAGCAACGAGAACCCACGGTTAGCCTCCAGCGTTAGAGTAATAGGTACAACTCCAGCTATGACATTTTAAAGTTGCCTTTCGGGATCCCTGGGTGGCGGCGCAGCGGTTTAGCGCCTGCCTTTGGCCCAGGGTGCGATCCTGGAGACCCGGGATCGAATCCCACGTCGGGCTCCTGGTGCATGGAGCCTGCTTCTCCCTCTGCCTATGTCTCTGCCTCTCTCTCTCTCTCTCTCTCTCTGTGTGACTATCATAAATAAAAATAAAAATTAAAAAAAAAATAAAGTTGCCTTTCAATGGGAACAAAATTAGGACTCCTCCTACAGCAATTCCCTGTAGACAGCCATCCATGGCACACACTAGTAGAATATCAGATGTGTATCCCCCGCCTATAAACACCCATGGTGAAGATGGGTGAAGACATGATTACCTGGTCTAAATACCGTGGGAGGAGTTCAGCCAAGATCTTAGCTGTTTTTTCACTTAGTTCAGAAGGCTTGATGATGACAGCATTTCCTAAACAAAGCAAAGACAACAGAACAGCATATTTTAATACTTGAGTAACTTTAACACCTACCAAAATGATGTTCATGGTGGGAATATAGGCTAGGTTCTCCCATTACTTTTGCAGCTTTGAATTCTGCTCTTCCTCAACAAGCGTAAGAGCTTATCTTTTTTTTTTTTTTTTAAGATTTTGAGAGAGAGCATGTGCACATGCATGCCCACGCAACTGGGGGGAGGGGCAGAGGGAGGGGGTGAGGCAGACTCCCCACTGAGCAGTCTACCATGCGAGCCCAAAGTGGGGCTCAATTCCAGAATCCCCAAATCATGACCTGAGTAGAAGGCAGAAACTTGACTGAGCCACCCAGGCACCCCAAGAGCTAGTCTTATGCCCTCAAATTCCAACTCCTTGGTTCTCATTAGCTTCACATCTCTGACAATTGGCTCTAAAATCCTCCTCCACTCCTCCCATTTCCACCACTGGACTTTCCTGTTTGCCTTGGAATTATTGGACAAACAAGCCTTGTCAACATAAAGTTGTTGATCAGGATCCAGCAGAAGTGTGGAATTAATCTGGCATTTGCTGTACACATAAGCTACCATAACTCCCACCGCCCACAGCTGAAGGAAGAAACTGGTCAGACAAAACCAAATGCTTCATCCAGGACCACAGCTGGCAACTAAAACCACACTAGAACATGGATAGCTGACTCCAAAATGCCTGGACCTGTCAACTCATGCTTTTAGACCCTCATAGGTTCATTTTCTGGGTTATCTCAAAAAACAGTTACTGTGTAAGTCTCTGGAGCCCATTTAAAAAAATAATAATAAAGGGGTACCTGCCTGGCTCAGTCAGTAGAGCATGTGACTCTTAATCTCGGGATTATGAGTTTGAACCCCACACTGGATGTAGAGATTACTTAAAAAAAATCCCTTTGTACATCATAGCTCCTCCCAGTCCAGAGAGACCCAATAATATCCAACCCCAAAACCAGCTTTGACCAGTTCCACCTCGTGGAACTTTCTCTCTCACCATCTTGAGAGTGTACTTTCACTTTAATGTACTTTGTACTTGTTAAAAATATATAGGTATGATGACAATACTTTTGCATTCTCAGTACACTGCTGGTGTAAACCAAGGTAAGCCACCAAAGCAAATGCATTTAATTAGCCACTGTCCTAAATTTACAGCCAAAGTGAGAGAATAAGCCCCTCCAAAGAGTTACAAAGACAGACGCTGACACCAGACCTGCAGCAATGGCTCCAATCAGAGGCTGAATGGTGAGAACAAAGGGGTAGTTCCAAGCTCCAATAATCAGTACGACTCCCAAGGGCTCCGGTTGAACATAGGCCTCATCCAGCATGGTGAGCAGGTTCTTCTTAGCTGGTTTAGCAGCAACCCATTCGGGAAGATTCTCCAGCACAAGATCAAGTTCCCCAAGAACGGTAATGACTTCCTGACTGTATGCATTGAGTTCACTCTGTTATAAGAGAATCATAGTTAACCTTGCATGAGTCTGGGACACTCAGCCCTGAATGCCAAAAACTAGGTCAGGTACACCTGCAGTGACAAGTGGCATTATGAGACGAGCTGGTTTGCCATGCAGATTCCTTTTGCACCCTTCTTGCCCTCAATAGCAGCTTGCTACCTTCCACTCTTAACATTGTCAACCCCTCAATCCTTCTTTACTGACCCAAGCCTTTTAAAGTCAGGACTTAGGGGCACCTGGGTGCGTCTGCCTTTGGTTCAGGTTGTGATCCTGGGGTCCTGGGATTGAGTCCTGCATCAGGCTCCCTCCCCTCAGGGAGCCTGCTTCTGCCTCTGCCTCTTCCTTTCACTGTCTCTCATGAATGAATGAATAAATAAAATCTTTAAAAATAATAATAAAGTCAGGACTAAACATTACCTCTTTCAGAAAGGAAGATTTCCCTGATTAATATTAGTCTGTTTTGATCACACTTAATAAACCACAGCAATTCTGCTTCTGATGTGTACCTTAACATTTCACCCTTACACAGGTTTATAACTGTACTCACATTCTATCTGTGGATGTTTTGTTTCCCAAAATTTAAATCCCTCAAGGGCAAGGAACTTACTGTTTTTCTTTAGTAATCACAGATGTACTTACACAAATACCTGTAGAATGACTGATTTGTCCTTTCTGAAATCTTAATTACGTCACCTTATTTATTTGGTATCACAGCTTCTCTCTACCAAATGTACTAGAAAAGAAGGTTTATAGTTACTTTTGTTCCTATTACTACTGGCATTACTACCCTTCAAAATAATCTTTGAAAGGGGGAAGTGAGACAGACTCACAGAGCCAGAGCAACGCCTTGTTACCACTGGAATAAAATGTAAAAACAAGACAACAATATTATTAGAAAATAGAGAGTAATATTTCCTAAATACTACCCCAAACTCTGCTACTCAAAAAGTGGATCCAGGATTTTTTGGGACGATGGTGGAGGAGGAGGATTCTGAGCTCACCTCCTCCCATGGACACTCCAAGGGTACAACTGCACGGAGTGACTCTCTCGGAGAAAGACCTAAAGACCCACAAATACCTCTTCCACAACTAAAGACATAAAAGGTTACTTGGAGAAGGGTGGGAGGGGCAGAGACCCGGTCTAGTCCAAACACACACCTCTGGCATGGGACCCACAAACAGCAGTGATATCCTGCATGGAGATCCTCCCCGGAGAGGGAGGGGTTCAAGCCCCACCATCAGGTGTCCCAGCCCTGGGGACCTGCACCAAGGAGCCTCGATAACTCTGGCTTTGAAAATCAGCAGGCTTAACCGGGATGCAGATGGGGTTAATTAAGAACCTTTAGGAAACCAAGACTCTGCTCTTAAACTGCGTATACGCAAACTCACACACTCAAAGACCCAGCACAGAAGTAGCAGATTGAAAAGTGCCTGGGCGGCTTAGTAAGTTAAGCATCTGCCTTCAGCTCAGGTCAAGGTCCTGGGATCAAGTCCCGAGTCTGGATCCCTGCTCAGCAAGAAACTTGCTTCTCCCTCTCCCTCTGATCCTCTCACCCTGCTTGTCGTCTCTTTAATAAATCTTTCAAAAAAATTTTTTTTATTTAAAAAAAAATTTTTTTTAAGTGCCTGGGCCATAAGTGAAGGAGATTAACTGACTAGTTTTAGGGTATATGCCATATTAAAAATAGAAATACCACACAATCCGGCAATTTCACTTCTGAATATTTATCCAAAGAAAATGAAAACACTAATTAAGAGGAACCCGGCTTGCTCAGTCGGTAGAGCACAAAACTCTTGATCTAGGGAGTGTGAGCTCAAGCCCTACGTTGGGTATAGAGATTACTTTAAAAAATAAAATCTTGGGGCAGCCCCGGTGGTGCAGCGGTTTGATGCCGCCTGCAGCCTGGGGTGTGATCCTGGAGACCCGGGATCGAGTCCCACATCGGGCTCCCTGCATGGAGCCTGCTTCTCCCTCTGCCTGTGTCTCTGCCTCTCTCTCTCTCTCTCTCTGTGTGTGTGTGTAAATAAAATCTTTAAAAATAAAAAAATAAAATAAATAAATAAAAAATAAAAAATAAAATCTTGGGGCACCTGGGTGGCTCAGTGGTTGAACGTCTGCCTATAGCTCAGGGCATGATCCCAGGTCCTGGAATCGAGTCCCACATCAGGCTCCCTGCAGGGAGCCTGCTTCTCCCTCTGCCTATGTCTCTGTGTGTCTCTTATGAATAAATAAAATATTTTAAAAAATAAAATAAAATCTTAAAAGAAAAACACTATTTCAAAAAGATGTATGTATCCCTACATTCACTGCAGCATTTACAATCGCCAAAATATGGAAGCAACCTAAGTGATAGATGAACAGATAACAAAAATGTAGTACATACACATACATCTATGTACCTATAGACGTATATAATGAAATATTCCTCCGCCCTAAAAAGGCATGAAATCTTGCCATATAGGACAAGAGGGGGACCTAAAGAGAGTGAAATAAGTGAAATAAACCATACTGTAGACCTACGTTTTACACCTGAAACTAATGTCTCAACTATACTTCAATTAAAAAAAATGGAGTAATAATTTTTAACAGGTGTGGTTCCAAAACAGCATGGGATCACCTGGGAGCTTGTTAGAAACTTCCAATCTCAGATGCCCTCCAAGACCTACTGAACCATAACTGGCATTTTAACAAGATCCCCAGGTGATTCACCAAGACACTCTTGAGTTTGCGGAGCACCGGCCTAAAACACAGAGTCAAGGAGGAAAACTTCAGTGCAATAATGACAACCAAAAAAAACCTCAGTCTACAAAGGAAACCACAAAAAAAAAAGGGCAGCCCGGGGGGCTCTGCGGTTTGGAGCCGCCTTCGGCCCAGGGAGTGATCCTGGGGACCCTGGATCGAGTCCCAGGTCGGGCTCCCTGCGTGGAGCCTTCTCCCTCCTCCTGTGTCTCTGCCTCTCTCACTCAATGTGTATCTCTCATGAATAAACAATCTTTAAAAAAAGGAAAAAAAGAAACCACAAGAAAAGCAAGAAACAGATTCGGAGAAAAATACAGAGCTGACAAACTACGGAAACAATCCCTACAAAAAATAAAGAAAAGGTCCACAAATGCAACAGGAAAACAGGCAGGCTATACAAGGCACACATTCACAAAAAGAATTTTGTGAATTCTCAAAAGAGGAAGAGAGGCCAGAAGACACTTGGGTCTATTTCTCTGTGGTCTTGCAATCCCGCGTCAGAGGCACTCAGCAAGGTAAGAGGATCCGGAAAGGCAAAGGAAACTTGCTTTGTATCAGGACGGCTGGAGAAAACACGCCCACGGGCCTTGAGTAATCCAAAACAAAGCCAAAAAAAAAAAAAAAAAAGCAAAAGCCCGGGCGGAATGCGGCCCCCAAGTGGGACGGCGGAAGCGCGCGTACCTTGCACAGGTCGCCGGCGATGGCCTCCAGGATGTCCTTCTCGCGCTCCTGCACCATCCTGCGCAGGGCTTCGAGCTGCTGGAGACGGAACCTAACGGGGCGCGAGCGGCCGGACGCAAACGCGACGCGAACCCGCTGGACTCGGCTCTCCATGGCCTGGTCCTAAGGAGAGAGGGGAGCTCGGGGAGCGCCGCGGTGGCGGGCCCGAGGGATGCCGCCGCCCCTTCCCTCACGTCCCCTCCCCGCGCGGGCCCCGGAGCCGCACCTGCCTCACCCGCCGGCTCCCTCGCTCGCTGCGCCGCGTCCTCGGCGCCCGTGCGGCTCGCGCGGCCCGGCGGCGCTGGGTGTGACCCTCAGCCGCGCACTGATTGGCAGGCGCGGGCCACGTGACGTCCGCGGACTCCGCCCCCGCGACCTGGCCGCGGGGGGGCGGGGGCGGGGCGCTGCGGCCGCGCGCGCGTGGCTGGGGCGGGGGGCCCGGAGGAGGCGCGGGGAGCGCGGGGGCAGTGGGCCGAGCGCGGGGCGGGAAGCGCGCCGAGCGCCGGCGGAACGAGGCCGCGCGCAGGGGTTCCCGTCCCTCCATCTTGTGGCTCTGCGAGGCGGGAGGCCCGGCGTCGCCCAACGCCGCGTCCGTAGCTCCCGGGGGCCCGAGGCCGCTGACTGCCCGCCCTGACTGCCCGCAGCGGGCACGGCTTCCACGGCTTCCCACGGCCGCCGAGGTTAGCCCCCGGAGGGCAGCGCGCAAGGCCCTCCTCGGCTGTGCTGCCGCGGGCCATCCCCGCGGCCTGCGGGCGCGCACGTCCGGAGCGGCGCTGTCCCCGCGCTGCCTGCCCCCCGCTGGCCACCTACCGAGTTTTCTGTTCCTCTTTGCAGCGCGAGCCCTGCAGAGAGGGGACCCACGCCGCTCAGAGCTCCCCCCGCTGCTGCGGGCCAGACCCACCGGGTCCCCCTCGGTTCCCGTCTGGCTCCGCTCCCCGACGGTTGGCACAGCTGAGCATTGCCAGCTTCTGGAGCCCTGGTCTTGGCTTGTCTTCCATACCCCCGCACGCTTCGGGTTCCTTTTTGCCCCCCTGGCTGAGCCCCCTGGCTTCTCCTTTGCTGAACCAGCCCTGGGACCTCTTCTCTTTTCACAGGTCCCCCCGTGGATGGTGGTCAGAGAGGGCTTTAAATTCCGTTTCTAGACACCCCCCCCCTTTTTCTCCAGACTCCAAGGGCTGTGTTCAACTACATCCTGTTTATCTGTTTGAATGTATAATAGGCTTCTTCTTTTTTTTTTTTTTAAGATTTTATTTATCTATTCATGAGAGATCCAGAGAGAGAGAGAGAGAGAGGCAGAGACACAGGCAGAGGGAGAAGCAGGCTCCAGGCAGGGGGCTCCATGCAGGGAGCCCGACATCGGACTGGATGCGAGACTCCAGGATCATGCCCCGGGCTGAAGGCAGACGCTCAGCCTCTGAGCCACCCAGGAGCCCCTGAATGTGTAATGAGCTTCTTAACTTTAGAACTTTTGATTTACCCTCATCCACCAGACAAATACACACCTCCTCCAGTGTTCCCTGTTTCGGTAAATGGTATGCCCTTTGTCCTGTTTACACAGGCCAAAATCCTTGAAATCACCCTTGACTCTTTGATCCTATCTTAAAAAAATACATTGAATTCCATCCAACTACTTTTACCCTAGTTCAAGCCAAATCATTTCACCTGCACCTTCTATAAATAACACTAGGATCTGACTGGTTTCCCTGCTTCTACTCTGGATTCTGTGGAGAATATTACATATATATATATATACACACACATATATATGCATTTCTGCACCTGCCCTTGTATGCAACTGTGCGGCAGGGGCCCAGAGTATGTAAGCTACTGCCCCCAGGTTCTCATGCCAGAGGCTTCCAATGAACTTCTTCCATTGGGAGGCATAAGCAGGAAATAAGGTAGGAGGATGAAACTAACCTCTAGATTCAGTAGTGTAATCATTGCTGGCCACTTCTACAGTGAAAGTAGGTACACTACCTACAGTGAGGTAGGATCATTCCTGACTCCCCAGCAGTTACTTCCTCAGTCCCGGCAACACTTCAGCAAACAGGATGACAGTGACAGCATCTTTCTGAATGGCACCAGAGTTGGTGCAGCACCCAAGGGTTTCGCCAAGGCTGTTTTTAGCAGCCTCTCATCTTCGCTGTCACTCCATTCTTCCTTTTGATATCTATGACTCCTAAAATTCCCTCTGCCTGAAATAACTAGAATAGTTTCTCTTTCCATGGCTAGACTCTGATGGACACACTAGCTTCCTGTGCTATTTAGAATAAAATCCAAACCCATTATATTCCATCATCTCTGTACGTTCTGGTCTCTGGCTTCCTCTCCAACCTCATTTTGTGTGATTCTCCCACTTAATGGGAGTGGTTTCCTTAGTCTTCTCTGAACACTAAGCACATTCCCACCCCAGGGCTTTTGTAGTCTGTTTTCTTTACTTGGTGTGGTGAGCTAACTTTCTTCCTTAACGTAATCTCTGATTAAATGTTACCTCCTTAAAGTAGCCTTCACTAAGGGGCACCTGGGTGGCTCCATGGTTGAACATCTGCCTTTGGCCCAGGTCGTGATCCCGGGATCCTGGGATCGAGTTCTGCATCAGGCTCCCTGTGGGGAGCTTCTCCCTCTCAGTCTCTGTGTCTCTTTCTCTGTCTCTCATAAATAAATAAGTAAAATCTTAAAAAAAAAAAAATAGTCTTCACTGGCCACCGTGTCTAAAACAGCAGATTTTGTTCCTTACCCTGATTTTGTTTATGTCTTGTCTTCCCCACTGGGAGGTCAGCCTTATAAAGTCAAGGACTTTCACTTTCATGTTCGCTCTAAGATTAGCATTTAGTGTAGAACGTGGCCATTAGTTGGTATTCAGTAAAGATTTATTGAAGGAACAAATGATAAGCTGCCAAATACTCTAGTCTCAATGTCTTGGCAACATCCACACTTGTGACTTCCTTGAAAGCTTGTAAAAATCGAGGTTTATTTAAAGAGATTCTTAGGGGAAAAGTTGGCATGATCATCAAACTCTTCTCTCCTACCTCTCCCTTGCCTTCTTTTGGCAAAAAGAAAGGGGAGAGGAGCCAGCCCACCTGGAGATACCATGGTTAAAGGGGAAAGATTGCAGGTGAACAGGCTTCTTACATTTAGGGAAAAGGTATAGTCTCTAACACATACCAAGTCTTTAAGCCAACTCCCTAACTAGCAGAATTATTGCCCGTGAACAGCAGGCCAGCCATCTAATGTCAATATTTAGAATTGTAGAGCAATGTTTGAATTAGCTCAAAGTTCATTGCAGAGTATACCCAATTATCTTTATGATCTGATCTGAGTGTCCATTTTTAAACTCTTAGTAATCATTATGTAAAAGACTAGGTAAATTGAGGTACAAATCTTGGCACAATTTAAAAAAGAAGTAAGTGATGAACATAATTCCACAGTGAAATAGAACAGGAATCAGTATCATCCAAGGCAAGTCTCTAAGTGGCAAACTGCTGCTTCTGCTGAGGATAAAGTGTGAGGATTTCTTTAAAAGAATCCATTGTGATTCTAATGGCACAGTCACCAAGACTGACTCTTTACCAATTCTGAACCATTTATTAGTTGGAGAAATTGATGGCATTTTGTTGGGCACAATTTAAAATCACATCCAAATACTTTCACAGAACAAAGTGATAAATGTATGGAGCCAATGAGAGACTGGGAATTCCTTTACCACACTCCCAAGGTGAAATATTCTCCCTTTCAGCCTTTGAGTATGATAAACTCATTGGTTCAAGTAGCTGTGGGCCAATGAAATCGCCCCTGCAGGATCCAGGACTAAGAGGTGAGGGCTTACAAGCTATTTCTTCCAAGAAATGTAGTAGACCAGTGATTTTAGTATGCCTGCTCACCATACTTTTCCTCCCTCCCTCCCTTTTTGTTAGGGATGAAAGTTGTGGGTGATCCACTCCATGACCTTTCCTCATCACCTCAGGGTTTCCATATGACTCATGCCTGTCTGGTCGGAGTATCAAATCTTCCTAGCTACAGTGATTGATTCAGGAATATCCAGATGACCCACGGACTTTTGCTAGAACAATCATGAAAGAGACATGCTTTTCTTATTTTGTTTTTATTTATTTATTTACTTAAGTACCCTCTACACCCAATGTGGGGTTCTAACTCACAACCTTGAGATCAAAAGCCACATGCTCTACTGAGCCAGCCAGGTACCCACTCCTTCCTGCCAACCACCCCAGGAGCATACTTTTCCCTATGGGATCACCAGCTAATTTGTTGGAGAGAAATGACTTGCTGAGAAGAATGCTGATACAGAGGAAGGCAGAGCTCAGAGACAGTGTCTTTTTTTAAAAGATTTTTTTAAAAATTAATTTGAAAGAGAGAGAGAGAGAGACCACAAGTCAAGGGAGGGGCAGAAGCAGGCTCCTTGCTGAGCAGGGAGCCCGATGTGGGGCTCGATCCAGGACCCTGAGATCGTGATCTGCGCTGAAGGCAGATGGTCAACTGACTGAGCCACCCAAGTGCCCCAGAGATGGTGTCTTAATGAGATTAGTTGTATCTAGCAAGGCTTGAAGCTAAAGGTGTATCTGTGAAGTATATCTTCAGGTTCATAAGCCACTAAATTTCCAAATGTTAGGGACCTGAAATTTTTTTTTATTTTATAAATTAATTTTTATTGGTGTTCAATTTACCAACATACAGAATAACACCCAGTGCTCATCCCGTCAAGTGTACCCCTCAGTGCCTGTCACCCATTCACCCCCACCCCCCGCCCTCCTCCCCCTCCACCACCCCTAGTTCATTTCCCAGAGTTAGAAGTCTTTATGTTCTGTCTCCCTTTCTGATATTTCTCACACATTTCTTCTCCCTTCCCTTATATTCCCTTTCACTATTATTCATATTCCCCAAATGAATGAGAACATACACTGTCCTTCTCCGGTTACTGTGGCCAAGTTCAAAAAGGGTGTTGCCTGAGTTCTCCTCTGGGATTTTGATGGAATCTTGTCTCACATTTAGATCTTTCATCTATTTTGAGTTTATCTTTGTGTATGGTGCAAGAGAGTAGGGACCTGAAATTTGAATTGAATTTTTGCCACTTGCTACCCAAAGAGACTTGATAATTATAGACATACTTGCTACACTTCACTTAATTCTGTTGTCCATGTCATTCAATAAATTCCATACTGGGGTAAAAGGAGTTAAAAGATCTTAAAAGTGTGAGAATATCCATAAAAAGTCAATATACTCCTTACACGGTAGCGTAAGGTATGAGCAAATCATCCAACTTCCTAGGAATCCAAATTAGGGCCAGAAGGAAGAAAGTAGTCCTGGGCATACGCTCACAACCTTGGTCCTCTGAGGTGGAGAGAGTTCAGGGTGTCTATTTCATCTTTGCCTTAGGAAAACTCTCCCTGCTGATAATGGAGGAGACCAAATATTTGTCTAAACTTTGCATACAGTCTACAATTTTATAAAATAATAAACATTACATTTTTTTTACAAAGATTTCATTTATTTGTTCATGAGAGACACAGAGAGAGAAGCAGAAACACAGGCAGAGGGAGAAGCAGGCTCCCTGCGGGAAGCCCAACGCGGGACTCGATCCCAGGACCCCGGGATCACGACCTGAGCCAAAAGCAGATGCTCAACCACTGAGCCACACAGGTGCCCCATAAACAATACATTTTTATTTGCTATGACATACATGAAAAACAGTGAATCAATTAGAAATGTATACAATGAATTCTTACAGCGTCAACCCGCCTATATGTCCACCACCCAGAACATTACCAGCATCCCTGTTATGCCCCTACCCTATCTCTGCTACAGAATTTCTAGGTGAAAGCAAACAAGTGTCTAAAATAGTTAACTTTCAATAATTTTCCAACATGCTTACACCAGTTTATATTGCCGACCAGTGACATATGACAGCCTAGTAGCTTTACAGCTGCCCCAGTGCCTCATACTGTCAATTTTGAAAAATAACCTCTTCTGGTGGGTGTATAGTGGTGTCTCGTTGTGATATTACCTTGCATTTTTCTGCTGGCTAATGATGCTGGGCACCTTTTCCTATGGTTATTGGATATTTTCATATTTTTCCATGGGAGGGAATAACAGATTTTCTGAGAGGTATTTAAGTCAACAAATCTGAACTGAAGCTTCACTATCCTACCTGTCCTAACACCACACACTTTTTCTGCTAATGCTTGCCTAGATACAGTCTATACCCACAGGTCAGTCATAGGAAAGAATGAACGTAGGACTCATGCATAGACATGACACACACGCTCCCATGCACACACACCCACCTCTAAGAAGGGGGGATAAAAACCTTATACAAAAGAAGTATCCAGATGTATAGTTCTCAGAATCTCTTGAGAAATAGAAACAATCTTTGAAAAGAAAAAAGAGCCAGAAGAAATAGTTTAAGAATTAGATTAGAGAGACACCTGGGTGGCTCAGTGGTTGAGTGTCTCCCTTCAGCTTAGGTCATGATCCTGTGGTCCTGGGATCAAGTCCTACATCTGGCTCCCCACAGGGAGCCAGTTTCTCCCTGTGCCTATGTCTCTGCCTCTCTCTCTCTCTCTCTCTCTCTCTCTCATGAATGAATGAAAACCTTAAAAAAAAGAAATAGGTTAGAAATAGATTAAATAGAAATAAACAGATAAGACAATAGGATAACAGGTAATTAAAACTCAGGGAAGAAATGGAAGAGAAAAAGAATGCTTTTTAATTCAAAACAATAGAAGGTAGAATAAGCAGGAGATTAAAAGGGAAGTTTGATAGAATGACATAAAATGAAATAGAGACAAATATTGTATGATTGCACTTAACACCAGTTATCTAGGGTAGTCAAATTCACAGAAGCAGAAATAGAGTAGTGTTACCAAGGGCTGGAGAGTGGTTGGTGATGGGGAGTTCCTGTTTAATGCGTACACTATTTCCACTTGGAATGATGATAAAGTTCTAGAGATGGATGGTGGTGAACACACTTGATACCACTGAATTATAATAATATAATATATATAATAATATATATAATAATATTTATAATAATTATAATACCACTTTAAAATGGTTAAAATGACGAATCTAAGTTATGTACACTTTGCCACAATTTAAAAAATTAAATGAGAGAGGAAAGGTTGTAAAAGTTCTTAAAAGAAGATGAAAGATTCTTCAACATGATAAAGGTTATTTATGAAAAGCTGACAGGGGCTCCTGGATGGCTCTGTAGGTTGAATATCTGACTCCTGGCTTTGGCTCAGGTCGTGATCTCAAGGTCCTGGGATAGAGCCCTGCATCAGGCTCTGCACTTGGCAGGGAGTCCTTCTCTTCTCCTCCCCCTGCTTGCTCTCCCTCTCTAAAGTAAACAAGTAAATCTTAAAAAACAAAACAATACAGGGCAGCCCGGTGGTGCAACGGTTTAGTGCTGCCTGCAGCCTGGGGAATGATCCTGGGGACCCAGGATCGAGTCCCATGCTGGGATTCCTGCAAGGAGCCTGCTTCTCCCTCTGCCTGTGTCTCTGCCTCTCTCGCTCTCTCAGAATAAATAAATCTTAAAACAAAACAAAACAAAACAAAACCTGACAGCTAACATTGTATTCAACCGTGAAAGACAAAGCTTTCCCCCTAAGATCAGGAACAAGATGAAATCTCAATTTTTGCTATTTGTATTCTATGTTTTTTCCTTTTTGTATGCCCTAGTACAATTTGCATAGATTAGGAGTGGTGTGTTTTATAAAGGATTGGTGGAGTTTTTTTTTTTTAATTTTTATTTATTTGTTTGAGAGAGAGAGCACAAGCAGGGTACAGGGAAGAGGGAGAGGGAGTAGGCCCCTTGCTGAGCAGGATGCCCAATGTGGGGCTCGATCTCAGGATCCTGGGATCATGACAACAGCCGAAGGCAGATGCTTAATCGACTGAGCCCCCCAGGGACCCCTGTTCATAATAGTTTCATAAAAGAATTCCACCAAACTGGGACACTTAAATTGCTTCTCTTTGTAAATCAGATTTGATGAGCATCCTAGGTGTATGAATTACTAACATCCCTGAATCTTTCCCCAGGATGGATTCCTAGGCATAGAGTCACCCCATCAAAGAGTGTAAACAGTCAGTCTACCTACTTCCCAACTGAAAAGAAGCTTTGTTTAATTATCGGGAGTTTTGTTTCATTACCCGGAGTCCACAGAGGACCAGCCTCAGTGTACTTTGTCAGTGGGGGGCCCCACACATGGGATAAATGAATGGATGGACTAATTCTCACTTTATGCCACATTCCATTTCTAACCAAAGCAGCCTGCTTTGTGGTGAAATTGTTGATATGCCAGTGGATATTTTATATCCACTTTGGCCTATAATGGATATTTAACTAGTTTATTTTTTTAATTTTTATTTTTTATTTAACTAGTTTAAATAGTTTCTTCTCATATATATATATATTATTTTTATTTTTATTTTTTTTTACAGATCCCTTTATAATCTCAGTAACCTTTCCCACACAGGGGTTGTTTCCCATTGGCTGGGACCCACCCTTCCCTCTCCTCCAGCCCCTGTCCTGGAGCTGTCACAGCTGGTTCCTCCCCTCCTCCACTGGGGAGAGCCACCTGCCCTTCTTGCTGACTCTGGGCTGTAGGTCACCATCACAGTGTTTAGTGACTTTCGTGACCCTTGGCGCCCTTCCAGCTAAAACGTTGGCTGCCTTGTTTGGTGTCTGTTCCCCTAGGAGCATGTAAGCTCCATGATGGCACTGATTTTGCCGCCTGTCCGGTTCTGTGTTCTAGCACTTACAGCAATGCCTAGTGCAAACAAAGCGGATACATAATTGTGAAATCAACATATAAGCAGCAGAGAGTTTAATGGTGTTTTTACTGTTCATTGGCAGGTTAATTGCCGCTGATCGATCAATGGTAAACTGGAGTCTAATTCTGATCCATAACTATGTACATTTTTAACTGAAATTATTTTATTTTAATTGAAGTTAATTTAACTCTATGGATACAGTAATTTTGGAAGAATATTAACCATGAGAGGAACAGCAATGAAGAACATCTAAGCCATGATTCTCATTCTGCCTCCCTAGGTCTCTGGTCTGGATTGATACTCTGTGTTCTTTCAAGCCCTTTTCTTTCTTTCTTTCTTTCTTTCTTTCTTTCTTTCTTTCTTTCTTTCTTTTTTTCTTAAGATTATTTATTTATTTATTCATGAAAGATGTAGAGAGAGGCAGAGACACAGGCAGAGGGAGAAGAAGACCCCTCACAAGCAGCCCGATGCGGGACTCGATCCCAGGACTCCGGGATCACACCCTGAGCCGAAGACAGCCACTCAACCTCTGAGCCACCCAAATGTCCCTCAAGCCCTTTTCTATTTGGTGCTCATCTGGAGGACAAACTGGGAGAGAGTTGCCGAGCAGGTAACCACGTGTCCTTCTGGAAGCCTGGCTCTTCCTTGGTCCCATGACACTGGAAGGAATATCCGAGGGTCGAAATGCTAAGGATGCCATTGGCAGCATGACCTGCTTGGATTCATGCAAAGTGTCTGATTTGAGAGCTAGGGGCAGAAGGACATCATATGTTAGCACATTTTCTTAGCACAGAGTTTGTTCAGAGTTTATGCACTTGAGCTCAATCACAGCAGGCGTGAGCTTAGAAATATTTTGCTGTTTTAGTATAAAAATGGGGGGGTTTCCTCATTATATTGATTTATCTGTTTTTAGGCCTCTTTTTAAAAAACATTTTGGGGGGGCACCTGGGTGGCTCACTGGTTGAGCATCTGCCTTTGACTCAGGTTGTGTGATCCTGGGGTCCTGCGATCAAGTCCTGCATCCAGCTCCCCACAGGGAGCCTGCTTCTCCCTCTGTCTATGTCTCTGCCTCTCTTTGTGTGTCTCTCATAAATAAATAAATAAAATTTTTTAAAAAAGAAAGTAAAATAAAAACATTTTTGGTCCATGTTTTCCTAAGAAGCAGGATGCTAGGGGCACCTGGGTGGCTCAGTCGGTTAAGTGGCTGCTTTCAGCTCAGGTCATGATCTCAGGGTCCTGGGATCAAGTCCTGGGTCAGCTCCTAGCTCAGCCTGCTTCTCCCTCTCCTCCCTGTTCATGCTCTCTCTCTCTGTTTCTGTCTCGGTCTCTCTCTCTCAATAAATAAATAAAATCTTAAAAAAAAAAAGCAGTATCCCAAGTATCTATGATCAAAGGGAAATATCTGGAGGCAGAATCATAACCTCCAGGGAGGGGAACGGGATCTTGACTATGTGGGCATTTCTGTGTGAATGGCGAGCCCTGTTTTTCTGTGGAGATGAGGTGGATGGGAGTTTGGCATTACTGAGGATGGGGGGTGTGTTACTGATAAAGAGACGGGGGAGGAGTTTAGGGCACAAAGCCTCACTGTTTCAGTGTTGTCCCCCCTCCCCCGCACTACCAGGTTTCACATGTCCTTGGTTTTCTTAATTGTGATGTATGAGGTCTTTGTATTTTCATGTGATCGATGGAGGGAGTAAATTGTACGGGATGCACAGCTGAGCCATAAACCATCCTGTATGTGATAACACCATTTGTCCTTAGACTTTATTCCTTTTATCAGTGCTTTGGAACACTAAAGTGCATGGTGCATAAAAAAAAAAGTTAAATTTGCACTATAGCAACTAATAGTTTTCCTTATTTTTTGCTGTTCTTTTAGCATAAATTCTTTTAAAAAGATTTATTTATTTATTTATATGAGAGAGCACGGGGAGGGGGAAAGTGCAGAGGGAGAGGAAGAGAGAATCCCAGGCATACACCACCCCCTTGCGGGGCTCGATCCCATGACCCTGAGATCATGACCCAAGCCGAAACCAAGAGTGGTGTACTCAAACAACTGGGGCACTCAGGTGCACATAGCAGAAATTCTAAGAAGAGTTTTCAAGGACCATGACTAAAACAGAAGAATTACCACCAGCCCACAAACTGGATATTTTAAGTGTGTGCTATATAAAAAAAATGGGAACTGACCTTGTTACGGTTTTCTCTCACTCTGGGTGGACAGGATATCAGTGATGTTTTGATTATCTAGAGGATCTGGATTATTCTATTGCAGATCAAGAAGGAAGCTACAATTTTAAGTAAAGTTTTCTCCCAAACATTAATTGTATCATGCATTTTAAATCTATAAATTTGGGATGCCTGGGTAGCTCAGCTATTGAGAGTCTGCCTTTGGTTCAGGGCGTGAACCCAGGTCTTGGGATCAAGTCCCACATCGGGCTCCCTGCAAGGAGCCTACTTCTTCCTCTGCCTGTGTCTCTGCCTCTCTTTCTGGGTCTCTCATGAATAAATAGATAAAATCTTTTAAAACGTTTATAAATTTGATTTATATTTTTGGAGATATATCTATTCAAGTTCTTTGCCCATTTAAAAATCAGATTGGTTTGTTGTAGAGTTTAAGAGTTCTGTACATATTCTGCACATTAGTTCTTTCTAAGATATGTCATTTGCAAACATTTTCTTTCATTCTGTAAATTGCCTTTTTACTCTGTAGATACTGTCTTTTGACACAAAAAGTTTGATTTTCATGAAGTCCAATTTGTCTATTTTTTTTCTTTTATTGCTTGTGCCTTAGTGTCATACCCAAGAAATCACTGCCAAATCCAATGTGATGAAGATTTTACCTTATATTTTCTTCTAAGCATTTCATAGGTTTAGGTCTTTAATTCACTTTGAGTTAATTTTTGCATACTGTGTGAGGTAAGGGTCCAACTTCATTGTTTTGCATATAGGTACCCAATTTCCGCGGAACCATTTGTTGAGAAGACTGCCATTTTCCCCACTGAATAATTTGGGCATTCTTGTGAAAGATCACATGACCATGGATGCAAGGGCTTATTTTGGGGCCTTCTATTCCAATGGTCTTATATGTCTGCCCTCGTGCCAGTACCACATTGTTTTGATTTACTGTAGCTTTGCAGTAAGTTTTAAAATCAGGAAGTATGATTCTGCAGCTGTGTTCTATTTTCTTTTTTTTTTTTAATTTATTTATTTATGATAGTCACAGAGAGAGAGAGAGAGGCGCAGAGACAGAGGCAGAGGGAGAAGCAGGCTCCGTGCACCGGGAGCCCGACGTGGGATTCGATCCCGGATCTCCAGGATCGCGCCCTGGGCCAAAGGCAGGCGCCAAACTGCTGCGCCACCCAGGGATCCCTGTGTTCTATTTTCAAGATTGTTTTGGTCATTTGGGGTTCCTGGAGATTCCATTTGAATTTTAAGATGGATGTTTCTATTTCTATGAAGAGTATCATTGAGATTTTTTAAAAACTTATTTATTCATGAGAGAGAGAGAGAGAGAGAGAGAGGGAGAGGGAGAGGGAGAGAGAAAGGCAGAAGCAGGCTCCATGCAGGGAGCCTGACATGGGACGCGATCGCGGGACTCCAGGATCACGCTGTGGGCCAAAGGCAGGCGCTAAACCACCGAGCCACCCAGGGATCCCCTCATTGAGATTTTTATAGAGATTGCATTGAATTCTCAGATCCCTTTGGGTAATATTGACATCTTAACAATTAAAAGTCATTCAGTAGGGATGCCTGGGTGGCTCAGTCAGTTAAGCATGTGCTTTTGGCTCAGGTCATGATCCCAGGGTTCTGAGATTGAGCCCTGCATCAGGCTCCCTGCTTTTCCTTCTTCCTCTGCCCTTCCCCCTGTTTGTGCTTTCTCAATAAATAAATGAGATCTTTTTTAAAAAAGTCATTCAGTCCACAAAAGGGACTTTTGCACTTCCATTTCTTTATATCTTCTTTAATTTCTTTCAGCAATATTTTGTAATTTTCATTGTACAAGTCTTTTGCCTCCTTGGCTAAGTTAACTCCTAAGTATTTTATTCTTTTTGATGCTATTGTAAGTGGAAATGTTTTCATAATTTTCTTTTCAGATTATTCATTGCTAATCTATAGATGTACAACTGATTGTGTGTGTGTACTTTGTATCCTATTACAGTACTAAATTCATTTATTAGCCCTAACAGATTTTTTTATCTTTATGATTTTCTGCATATAAAAGGTCATATCATCTTTGAACAGATGTAATTATACCTCTTCCTTTCTAATTTAGATGACACATAGCTTTTTATTCCCTAATTACTCTGGCTAAAACTTTCATTACTACGTTAAGTAGAAGTGGCAAAAACAGGCATCCTTACATTGTTCCTGATCTTAGAGGAAAAGCTTTCCATCTTTTACCATTGAGTATGATGTTTACTGTGAATTTTTCTTATGTGGCTCTTATTATGTTGATATAATCTCCTTCTATTCCTATTTTTTGAGTATTTTTTATCATGAAATGGTGTTGAATTTTGTTGAATGCTTTTCTGCATCAATTGAGATGATCACGATCATATATTGTTTTCCTTTTATTCTGTTAATGTGATATATTACATTGATCAAATTTAATTTGTCGAACCATTCTTCCATTCCAGGAATAAGTCCCACTTGGTTATGGTTTGTAATCTTTTCAATATGCTGCTGAATTTGATTTGCTAGTATTTTGTTGGAGATTTTTGCATCAATGTTCACAGGGGATATTGGCCTATAGTTTCCTTTTCTTGTGGTGTCTTGTCTAGCTTTGGCATTAGGGAAATGCTGGTCTTATAGAATGAGATAGGACATCTTCCTTTCTCTTCAGTTTTTGGGAAAGATTTGTGAAGGATTGGTTCCTTAAATTTTGGTAGAATTCATCAGTGAAGACATTTGGTCCGGGATTTTATCAGGCAACTTTTGATTACTGATTAAATCTCCTTACTAGTAGATTTATTCAGAATTTCTATTTCCTCATAATTTAGTCTTGGTAGGTTTTGTGTTTCTAGGAATTTGTCCACTTCATCTACGTTATCCCATTTATTACCATACAGCTGTTATAATATTCTCTTATGATCTTATTTGTTTGTTTTTTAAGTAACCATGACCAGTGTGGAGCCCAATGCAGGGCTTAAATTCATGACCCTGAGATCAACACCTGAGCTGATGGAGCACCTGGGTAGCTCAGTTGGTTAAGTGCCTTTGGTTCAGGTTATGATCTGAGGGTCTGGGATTGAGGCCCGCATCAGGCTCACTGATCAGTGAGGAGTCTGCTTCGCCCTCTCCCTCTACCCCTCCCCCCCACTCATGTTCTCTCTCTTTCAAATAAATAAATAAAATCACTTTTAAGAAGATTATTATTATTATTTATTTATTCATGAGAGACACAGAGAGAGGCAGAAACATAGGCAGAGGGAAAAGCAGGCTATGTAGGAGCCTGATGCAGGACTCGATCCCAGGACCCCGGGATCACGACCTCAGCCAAAGGCAGACGCTCAACCACTGAGCCACCCTGGTGCCCCATAAATAAAATCTTAAAAACAAAAACAAACCCAAGCTGAGACCAAGAGTCAGGCATTTAATAGGCATTTAATAGACCATACACCCCTGATCTTTTTTATTTCTGTAGAATAAGTAGTAATGTCCCCATTTTCATTTCTGATTTTAGTTATTTTAGTCTTGTTTTTTCTTAGTCCATCTAACTAAAAGTTTGTCAATTTTGTTGATAGTTTCAAAAAAAAACAAGTTTTGGTTTCATTAATTTGTTTTATTATATGCTTATTTAATAATTTTAATTTATTTATTAGTTTACTATATTTTGTTACAGCCATCCTACTGGGTGTGAAATAGTGTTTCATTGAGGGTGGATTCCCCTCTCCTTGCGGTTTCCAGTATAATGTTAGGTTCCTGGGCCTGCCAGGAAGTGATCATCCTTACTCATCTGTAAGGCTGGGAATTCTGTAAGCAAGGTATCAGGCCAGTATTTCAAGGACTTTATAAACATTGGTTCCATAAAGTCAACATTAGCTCCTTAAATCTGTCTGATAATATCTGATTCGATGTCCATCAGTGTCAAATAGGACATTCCAGTCAAAGCCTTGGTAATAAACCAACGTTTCCAATTGTGTCCTGTTACAAGAATGATAGACTCTTATTGAAACTACATAATAACCATATTGCATGAAAATAAGAATAAGAATAAAAATATTCACTAAGAGCTTCTGAATTCTGGAGGGATTAGGTAGAGATATATATTTTAAATTTTGTTTAAAAAAGTATAATTTATAGGCAGCCCGGGTGGCCCAGTGGTTTAGCACCGCCTTCAGCCCAGCCCAGAATCTCCAGGTGTGATCCTGGAGACCCGGGATCTGGGATCGAGTCCCACGTCAGGCTCCCTGCATGGAGCCTGCTTCACCCTCTGCCTGTGTCTCTGCCTCTCTCTCTCTCTGTGTCTCTCATGAATAAAATTTAAAAAATATTTAAAAAAAACAAAAAGGTATAATTTATTAAATTGCTATAAATTATAGACAGCTTTAAAAAAAAGAGAAAAGTTTCCTCAAATCTGGGAAACAAAACTTAAAGAACCAATAATGCTTCAAACAAAAAGTATACAAATTATAATCATCTTCATTAGTTCATTCGGTCACAGGTATTAATTCTTGATTTACTATATCTTGGGTTGGCAGCCTTATAAATCAATCAGTTTCTCCATTTGAATTTTAGAAATTCCTATTCAGTTCAGTGTCATAATCTTAAAATCATTAGAAACTTGTATTCTAGGAACGCTTGGGTGGCTCAGTGGTTGAGTATCTGCCTTTGGCTCAGGTCATGATCCCAGAGTCCCAGGATCCAGTCCTGCATTGGGCTCCCCGCAAGGAGCCTGCTTCTCCTTCTGCCTATGTCTCTGTGTCTCTCATGAATAAATAAATAGATCTTTAAAAAAAAGATATTTCATACAAATTATAACAAAAGAGACTGGAGTGGCTATACTGATATCTGTATATTACAATATACTACAAAATAGACAAATAGTCAAATTGCTAGACGAGTCAATGAAAGACATTATATATTGATAAAAGGGCCAATCAATCAGGAAGATATAGTGATTATGAACATATACTCATCTAATAACAAAAACCCAATATGCACTAATCAAAATAGAAAAAATCAGAGGCAGAACTATTTCTCCAATAATAGGTGGAGACTGCAAAACCCCACTTCCTATAATGGATAGACTGCAATACCCTACTTCCACAACTAAATGGAAGATCAATAAGGAAATCAAGAATTTGAAAATGCTGTAAGCCTTATATATTGACAGACATACTGAAAATGCCACCTGAATATATATTTTCAAGTTAAGGTAAACTATTCTCCTATGTAGACAGAAAGCCATCCTTAATAAATATAAATAAATTTGAAATTGTAGAACGTGTATTCCATGACCACAATGAAATGAACCTAGAAAAACAATAGCAGAAGGAAAATTTGAAAATTCACCAATATGCAGAAATTAAAACTCTCTTAAAAAGGTGAGTCACAAGGGAAATCAGAAAATAGCTTAAGACAGATTAAACAACATACCGAAACTTCTGGTATGCAGTGGAAGCAGTTCTCAGAAGGAACTTTGTAGCTGTAAATATTTATATTAGAAATATGCAAGAACGTGGGGCACCTGCGCAGTTCTGTCAGTTAATCACCCAACTCTTGAATTCGGGTCAGGTCATGATCTCAAGGCTGTGAGATCAGCCTTCACTTTGGGCTCTGCACTGGGGGTGGAGCCTGCTTATGAGTCTCTCTCCCTCTGTCCCTGCCCCTGCCCCTACCCCCGCCTGTCACTCCTCCTCTTAAATAAATAGATAAATAAATAAACAAACAAGTAAATAAATAAAGTACGCAAGACCTCAAATCAACAATCTAACTTTACATTTTAAGGAATCAGAAATGAAAAGCAAACTGAATCCAAAGCCAGTAGCAGGAAGGAAATAATAAAGCCTGAAGCCAACACAGACAAACAATGAATAGAAACAACAGTAGAGAGTCAACCACACCCAAAGTTGGTTCTTTGAAAAGATCAATAAACTTGACAAACCTTTAGGTAGACTGACAAAAAAAGAGAAAAGATGCAAATTAATAAAATCAGATATGAACATGGGAACATAGCTGTTGACCTGACACAAATAAAAGGGATTATAAGAGAATACTATGAACATATGCCAGCAAACTATATAACCTAGATGAAATGGAAAAATTCTTTGAAACAGAGCAAGTACCAAAACAGACTGAAGAAGAAATAGAAAACCTGAAAAGACCTATTACAATAAAGAGATTGAGTCAGTAGTAAAACAAACTTCGCATCTGGGGAGAATAAAGCAAGACTAGATGGCTTCACTGGCAAATTCTATCAACATTTTAAAAATTGGCACCAATCCTCCTCAAAGTCTTTCAAAAGAATAGAAGAGGATAGAACCCTTCCTAACTCACTCTGAGGGCAGCATTACCCTGATATCAAAACCAGACAAAGACATCACAAGAAAACTATAGAACAATATTTCTTATGAATATCAATGCAAAAGTTCTCAACAAAATTCTAGCAAACCAAATCAAGTAGCACGTGGGACACATATACACCGTTACCAAGTGAGATTTATCTCAGACATGCAATATAAAAAAATCATCTGGGTGGCTTAGTCAGTTAAGCGTCTGCCTTTGGCTCAGGTCATGATCTCAGGGTCCTGGGATCAAGCTTAAGTGGGCTCCTTGCTCAGCGGGGAGCCTGCTTCTCCCTCTTCCTCTGTCCCTCCCCATCCCCCACTGCCCCTGCTCATGCTCTCTCACTCTCCCTCTCAAATACATAAATAAAATCTTTTAAAAATCAATTGATATAATACACCACATTAATTGAAGGGGAAAAATACCCATGCGATGCAGAAAATGCATTTGTCAGAATCCAATGTGCTTTTATGATAAAAAACATTTGCCAAATTGGGAATAGAAGGGAACTTCCTCAATCTGATTAAAGACTTCTATGAAAACCCTAAAGGAATATCACAGTCAATGTTGAAAGACTAAAAGTTTTCACCTTAAGGTCAGAAATAAGACAAGGATGCCTGCTTTTGCTACTTCTGTTTAACATTGTGCTGGAACTTCTAGCTTTTGCTAGGGTCCTCCAGGGACAGAGAGACAGAAACATTTAAGGAATTGGCAGGCTGGAAAGCCAGGAAAGAGTTGAAGTTTTGGTCTCAACTCTGAAAGTGATTGGGCCATGCTCACTGACATTATGGAAGGTGACTGGTTTTCTCAAAGTTGGCTGATTTTTTTTTTAAAGATTTATTTATTCATGAGAGACACAGAGGCAGAGACACAGGCAGAGGGAGAAGCAGGCTCCCTGTGGGGACCCCAATGCGGAACTCTATTCCAGGACCCCAGGACCACAACCAGAGCTGAAGGCAGATGCTTAACCATCTGAGCCACCCAGGCACCCCACTTTTTTTTAATTAAAATTTCTGATTGGTAATTGACAATAACAATTGAAAGCTGACCCTGTATCTTACAAGTCCTCTAATTCCTCTTCATTCCAATAATTTTCAGCTTTTCTGTATTTTCTAGGCCAGTGATCTTACCATGTGCAAGAAATTGCATTCTTGTCTCTTGCCTTCCAACACCTGTGCCTTACCTAGTTTACCTGTCTTATTGCCCTGGTTTGGCTGAAAAGTAGGAGTGCCAGCAGGCTTCCTCATTATTTCCAGAGTCAACTGTGAGCTTTGCTCTTCTGCCATTTCCAGTCCTGGCACTTAATTCTGTGAGCTCTCCTCTGGCAGAGTGTTTATTTAGAAATAGTTTTCAGGGCTTTAGCCTAGGGCAAATGTGGCTGCCACCAGCAACTCAGCAGGGAGGAGGAAGAGGCCTGTTTGTCCCAAACAAGGACAGACAGCCTACCTGAGTGATCCCGGTGATGCCCAGGAGCCCCCTGCTGTTCCTTGCACTGAACTCTAAGCCTGGGGACTCTGGCGTTTTGTTGGAAACTGCTATTATAGTACCCTGCTACTAAGGATTTGGGCTGTTTTCTCCTAATTTTCCGTAAGTCTGATCCCATCAGCTTTTTATCACCTAGACATTCCCCAAATATCTAGTTCAGAAATAGCGTTTTTACCATTTCGAGGGGATTTAGAGCAGGAGGAAGAGTGATGTTGAGTGTTTCGTCTGTATTGTAACCTAATCTCCCTGCTGCTAAATTTTTAACCTTTCTCCTTTATTTCAAGTGTTTCTTTGAAAGCAGCATATTGTTTTTTGAACCATATCTGAGATAGGAGAAGAAGCCAAAGCTCCCACCCCACTTCCCCCCTTTCTTCTGGCTCTTCACCAAGAGGAATTGTAATCTCAAGTGGGTTGGATCCCAGGGCCCTGGTGAAGCCATATTTATTAGTGGATTAAGAGCTTTTATTTTTATTTTTAAAAATTTTTTAAAAAGATTTTACTTATTTATTCATAGAGATGCAGAGAGAGAGAGAGAGAGGCAGAGACACAGGCAGAGGGAGAAACAGGCTCCATGCAGAGAGCCTGACATGGGACTTGATCCAGGGTCTCCAGATCATGCCCTGGGCTGCAGGCGGCGCTAAACCACTGTGCCACCGGGGCTGCCCTATTTTTATTTTTTTTAAAGATTTATTTTTATTTATTTATTTATGATAGAGAGAGAGAGAGAGAGAGAGGCAGAGACACAGGCAGAGGGAGAAGCAGGCTCCATGCCGGGAGTCCGACATGGGACTCGATCCTGGGACTCCAGGATCGCGCCCTGGGCCAAAGGCAGGCGCCAAACCGCTGAGCCACCCAGGGATCCTCCAGAATTAAGAGCTTTTAAAACTTAAGGAGAAAAAAGAAAGCAAGACTAGCAATCTACTAGAAAAAATGGGCAAAGGACACAGGTTATAGAAAAAAATTCAAATGGCCCTTGAACGTATAAAATGATACTCAATGTCACTCCTAATAAGACACATGCAAATTAAAAGCACTCTGATGTTACTTCTTCCTATCAAATCAGTGAAAATCCAGGTTTCTGGACATATTCTTTTGGCGAGGTATGGGGATATAGTGATTCTTATACATTGCTGGTGGAGCAATACCCCCTTACAAACAGGTATTTTGGCAATATTATGAAAATACCAATTCAATTTGTCCCTGCGAGTCCTGTTTATGAGGATTATATCTCTATGTGCCCACCTGTGTAATACCACATAGGACATGAAATGTGTGACACTGTTTATATGTGAGAAACAGAATTTATCAGACTTGCCTATCCCTTGCTTCATTAAGGGCAGTACCATCCATCCTTCTGACTCAAATCACAAGCAGTGGAGAAATCCAGAAGAGTAGGTAATGCAGGGAGTGCAGTATTGGAGGGTGTTACGCATTCCCTTCTGGGGCATGCAGCAGTAACTGCTGCTATTATGTGCCTACTGTATATCAGGCTCTTCTAGGCTTTCGAGTTGGAATAGTGACTAGGACAGTCAAGTGTCTTGCCCTGAAGAGCCATTTTAATGAGGCAAACAATAAACCAATAAATATATAATGTCAGCCCTATTTACAGTAGCAAAAGATTATAAATAATCCAACTGTTTACCTCTAGGGTGCTGGCTAAATAAACTGTAAGGTACAGCCACACTGTGGAATGCCATGTGGCTCTAAAATTTGAAAAAAAAAAAAAAAAAGAAAGAAAAAAAAAAAGAAGGGAGGTGGCTCAGTCGGTTAAGTGTCTGCCTTCAGCTCAGGTCATGATTCCAGGGTCCTGGGATCAAGCCCCATGTTGGCTCCCTGCTCAGCAGGGAGTCTCTTTCCCTCTTCCCTTCCCTTGCATGTGCTTCCCTCACTCTCTCTCTCTCATAATAAATAAAATCTTAAAAAAAAAAAAAGGAAAAAGAGGAAAGCTCTCACTTAAGGATGTGGAAATATCTCTAGAATATATTGTTAAATGAAAAAAGCAAGATGACGCACAGTGTATGCTACCATTTGTGTAAGAAATGGTAGCATATTTCCTTATCATTGCTAAAAAACAAACAAATAAACAAAAAAACAAAAACCCTGCAAGGCTATAGAAGAAATCAGTGAGAGTTTTGTCTGGGTCAGTGTGGTTGGGGGCAAAGGGTGCTGACGAGATGAGTGGAAGCCTGGTTTAGTGCTGTTCAACTTTTCATGAAGGGTTGCTTTTTTAAATTTTAAATTTTAATTATTATTTTTAAAGATTTTATTTATTTATTCATGAGAGACACAGAGAGGCAGAGACACAGGCAGAGGGAGAAGCAGGCTCCCTCTGGGGAGCCCCATGTGGGACTCGATCCCGGGACCCTAGGATCACAACCTGAGCTGAAGGAGATGCTCAACCACTGAGCCACCCAGGTGCCCCTTGCTTTGTTTTTAATTTCCATATACTACCTATTTTGTATTTTGGTTTTTCATGTACTCTACTCTTTGTTAAATGGAGGCAGTCTTATATATTCTTTTGTTCCTTTGTTCAGCTTAGCTTCACATCAGTCATGAATTAGTAATTCAATCCTCGCTCCATCTGTGTAATATCTCATTGAACACATACACTGCAATTACCTGCTCCATAGCCAAGCACTGGATTATTTTTATCTGGGGTTATTACAAACAGTGCTGCAATGAATATTCTTGCACATGCACCATGGCACATATGTGGACTCTTTTCTCTAGAGTTTATAACTAATAATGGAATTCAATAGGCTTTATTCACTTGTCTTCGATTTTACTAGATAATACAAATTTTTTCCCAAAGTGATTGTGCAAGTTGACGCTCTCACTAGTTAGTAAGAGTTCCCATTATTTCAAGTCCTTGACAACACCTGATAGTCCTTTAAATTTGGGAATCTGCCTAATTAATTTTTTGCTTCTCCTGATTGTAAAAGTAATGCAACTTCACTATCATTTTTTTTAAGGAAATACAGAAAAGTATAGAGAAGTAAAAACTATCTGTAATAACCATCACTTGGAAGCATCTACTGTTAACCTAGTGTATATCTTCACCTTTTTTTGTACACCCATGGTCCCTGAACCCTGGGCCACGATGCCTTGGAGAACAACGGTGAATTTGCAGGCATATTTCAAGATATCTTCAGTTTTCAAGGGAAACAGAATGATGCTCGACATCTGTCAGATACTGTGCGGGCTATTAGTTGAAGGTACTTTGCAGTTCCGTTAGATTGCATTATATATATTTTTGATGATGTCACATCTTTGCAAAACTGGGTTTTCAGTAGTTGCATTGTTACTGTGTGAAAATCAAGGCAAAATAAGTAAACAGAGTGGCAGTGTCCAGCACCTCCCAAGTGTTTGGGAAGTTGTGTGGTGCCCAGCAGGTGCAAATATCCTATTAGTAAGTAATAGTGGTTATTTAATAATGAAACAAAAAAAATCCCATTATTTTTTCAATTTACATGTATTATTTTCTTTAAATAGCTACTAAATTGTTAGGATATAAGTAATTATTAAGTTGCTTAGAACTAACTAATTAGTAAGAACTATTAGTTTAATACATAATTTAATATTTCTTTCGGACTAGAGAGTGACATGAAAAAATTATTGAAAGAGTGCCATGAGCCAAAAAAGTTTGGGAACCTCTGTCACATACACTTAAAAAAAGAAAATTGGAATCACACTGTGACAATCTGGTTCTCTTTCTTTTTTCTTTCTTTTCCTTCCTTCTTTCTTTCCTTCCTTCCTTCCTTCCTTGAGAGAGATAGAAAGAGAGAGAGATCATGGGCGAGAATGGGGAGGAGGAGCAGAGGGAGAATCTTAAGCAGGCTCCATACTCAGCATGGAGCCCAACATGGGGCTCGACTTCACGACCCTGAGATCATGACTTGAGCCAAAATCAAAAGTCAGAGGTTTAACCTACTGAGCCACCCAGGCACCCCGTGACACTCTGGCTTTCTAAGTGTTAAGGAAACTTCATTAAGCTGTGAGTGAGGGGGATCCCTGGGTGGCACAGCGGTTTAGCGCCTGCCTTTGGCCCAGGGCGCAATCCTGGAGACCTGGGATCGAATCCCACGTCGGGCTCCCGGTGCATGGAGCCTGCTTCTCCCTCCTCCTGTGTTTCTGCCTCTCTCTCTCTATGTCTATCATGAATAAAATAAATAAATAAATAAATAAGTATGGATTATCTATAGTGCTAGTTTTTATTTTTTATAGTGCTTTTTTTAAAAGCAATTTTTTTAAAAATCAAATTTAATTTTACTTAAATTCAGTGAAAGAGAAAGACCAAAGTGAAACTGAATTACTGAATTTCAAGTGAGGTTTCATCACAAAAGGCACTATTGAATTAAAATATACCTTAAAATAAAACATCTTTTAAAAAGTTATTTAAGAAGAGAAGTTGGAGGCTTATTTATACCATATATTTCAACCTTATGCAGAATCTACTGATATGAAAACTCAGGAAATTAAAGAACTTGCACTTTCTCCCACCTCCCAATTTTTATTTAATTTCATTTTTCTTTTTGCAACTCATAATCCCTTTTATCTATTTCACCCATCCCCCCACCAACCTTCCCACTGGCAACTATCAGTTTGTTCTCTGTATTTCTGGATTTTTTTTTGTTGTTGTTCATTTTGTTTGTTTTATAGATGCCACATATAAGTGAAATCATATGGTAATTGTCTTTCTCTGACTTATTTCACTTAGCATTACACCCTCTATGTCCATTTGTGGTGTTGCTGCAAGTGGTAGGATCTCATTCTTTTTTATGGATGAGTAATATTCCATCCAATATTCCATCATTATATCACATCTCTATCCATTCATCTATTGATAGACATGTAGGTTGTTTCCATACCTTGGCTATTGTAGATAATGCAAATAATGCTGCTATAAACATAGGTGTGCATATATCTTTTCAAATTAGTGTTTTGTTCTGAGTAAATACCTAGCAGTGGTATTACTAGATCATATGGTATTTCTATTTTTAAATTTTTGACAAACCTCCATATTGTTTTCCACAGTGGTTGCACTAGTTTGCATTCCCACCAACAGTGCATGAGTGTTCCTTTTTCTTCACATCCTCACCAATACTTGTTACGTCTTTTTTTATTCTAACCATTATGACAAGTGTTATGTAATCTCATTGTGGTTTTGATTTGCATTTCCTTGATGATTAGTGATGCTGAGGACCTTTTCATTGTCTGTTGGCCATCTGGTTATCTTCTTTGGAAAAATACCTCTCCAGGTCTTCTGCCCATCTTTGGCTTTTTTGGTGTTGTTGTATAAACTCTTCATATATTTTAATTCTTTATTGGATATATCATTTGCAAATATCTTCTCCCCTTCAGTAGGCTGCCTTTTTATCTTGTTGATCATTTCCTTTGCTGTGCAAAAGCTTTTTATTTTGGTGTAGTCCCAGTAGCTTATCCTTGCTTTTGTTTCCCTTGCTCAAGGAGACATATCCATAAATATGTTGCTAAGGCTAATGCCAAGGAGATAACTTTCTATGTTTTCTTCTGGGATTTTTATGGTTTCAAGTTTCACATTCAGGTCTTTAACCTATTTTGAGTTTATTTTTGTCTGTGGCATAAGAAAGTGGTCCTTTTAACATACGGCTTATTTCCCTTAGAATCATGTTATCAAGGTTCATTCAAGTTAGAACATATATCAAAATTTCATTCCTTATTAAGGCTGATTAATATTCCATTGTATGTACATACAACATTTATTTATCTGATTACCTGTTGATAGATGTTTGGGTTGCTTCTACTTGGCTATTGTAAATAATGCTGCTATGAACAGCGGAGTACGAGTCTCTGATTCCCTGCTTTCAATTCTTTTGGGGTATATAACTAGAAGTGGAATTGTTGCATCATGTGGTAATTTATATTTCATTGATAAAGACCGCACATACTATCTGCCACAGTGGCCACACCATTTTATATTCTATCAGTAACGCACAAGATTTCCGTCCTGTCTACATCCTTGCCAACACTTGTTTTTTTCCCGTTACGTTTTTTTTTATAATGGTCTTTGTAAATGGTGTGAAGTCTTGTGGTTTATTATTTATTTATTTTTGAAGTCTTGTGGTTTTAATTCGCCTTTTTCTAATGACTAGTGATGTAAAAAGAATGTTCTCTTGTGTTGACTGGCCATTTGTTTATCTTTCACAGAGAAATGTCTATTCAACTCTTTTGATCATTTTTTAATTGGGCCGTTTGTTTCTTGTTGCTGTTGAGTTGTATAAGTTCTTCATATATTCTGGACACTAATCCCCTTGATCCATAGGATTTTTTTTAATCCATAGGATTTACAAATATTTCCTTCCATTCAGTGGGTTGCCTTTTTATACTCTTGAAAATATCTTTTGATGTAAAAAAGTATTTAATTTTGATGAAATCCAACCCATTTATCTTTTGTTGCTTATCCCTTTGGTATCATATCTAAGAAATCATTGCCTAAACCAGTGTTATAAAGATTTTCCCATATATATATATATACATATATATATATATATATATATTTTTAAGTTTGAATTCTAGCCCAATTTTGTTCTTTTTCATGCATATTTCTGAGCTTTCCAGCACCATTTATTTAAGACCATTGAATGGTCTTGGCAGTCTTGTTGAAAATCATTTGACCATATATTCAAGGGTTTATTTGGGGTCTCAGTTCTGTCCATTGGTGTATATATGGCATTTTGTCAGTACCACATAGTTTTGCTTACTGTATCTTTGTAGTTAAGTTTTGAAATCAGGAAGTGTAAGACTTCCAACTTCGTTTTCTTTCAAGATGTTCTGGCTGCTTGGATCCCTTGAGATTCCATGTGAATTTTATGATGGGTTTTTCTTTTTTTTAATAATACATTTATTTTTTATTGGTGTTCAATTTGCCAACATACAGAATAACACCCAGTGCATATCCCATCAAGTGCCCCCCTCAGTGCCCGTCACCCATTCACCCCCACCCCCTGCCCTCCTCCCCTTCCACCACCACTAGTTCATTTCCCAGAGTTAGGAGTCTTTAGGTTTTTCTATTTCTGCAAAATGTCTTTGGGATCTTGATAGAAACTACATCATACCTGTAGATCACTTCCAGTACTATGGCTATCTTAATAATATTAAGTTTTCCAATCCATGAACACAAGACATCTTTTCTATTTTTGTCTTAACATTTTATAGTCTTTGGTGAAGAAGATTTTTTGCCTCCTTGGTTAATTTACTCCTAAATATTTTATCCTTTTTGATGCAATCATATAGTGGGATTGTTTTCCTACTTTCCTTTTTGGATTACTCATTGCTAGCATATAGATAAAGGACTGATTACATGGGTTTATTTGTATCTGGCAACTTTGCTGAATTCATTTAATAGGTGTAACAGTTTCAGGGAATCTCAGGTTTTCTACATATAAGATCATTGTCACTAATGAAGGTACATAATTTTACTTCTTCCTTTGTAGTTTGGGTGCCTTTTCATTTCTTTTTCTTGCCTAATGCTGTGGCTAGACTTTGTAGTATTGTGCTGAGGAGAACTGATGAAAATGTGCATCCTTGTCCTGTCCCTGATCTTAGGGGAAAAGCTTTGAGTTTTTCACTCTTGACTTTGGTTGTGAATTTTTCACATAAGGCTTTTATCATGTTGAGGATGTGTCCTTTTATGCTGTTTGTTTTTATAGTCAGGGTGTGAATATTCATATAATGGGATTAATTATCTAGTTACTTTTTCTACTTTCTGCCCTTGTAGTTTCATTTTTCTCCTTCACTTTATTTTTGCCTTTCCTGATTTTAATTGAGTATTTTATATGATTCTATTTTCTTTCCTCTGCTAGCATAACAATTCTACTTTTTCTTAAAAATTTTTAGTGGTTATCCTAGTGTTTGTGGTATTTACACAATGAATCTAATTCCTCTTGTTTTCTTTTGTGGGGGGAGGGCAGGCTCCATGCCCAGCACAGGGCTTGATCTCACAACTGAGAGTCAGATGCTTAATTAATTGAGCCACCCAGGCAACCCCTCTAATTCCTCTTTAAAATAACACTTCAAGGATAGTGCAAATGCCTTATAACAGAGTATTCCCAATACCTCCCTCCCAATCCTTGTAACACTGCTGTTACTCATTTAGTTATCCTTAAGCTAAAATAGCCAAATGCACTGTTGTTCTTATTATTTTCAACAAACTTTTCCTCCATTAGATCAATTAAGAATATGAGAAGAAAAAGATTTAATTTTCCCTTCATTTCTTTTCTAAGGCTCTTCCTTTCTTGGGTGTATACGTATATCCAAGTTTCTGATGTATATCATGTTTCTTCTCTCTGAAGAACTAAGATTTCTTGCAAGGCAGGTGTACTGATGATAAATTTCCTCAACTTTTATTTTTCTGAGAAAGTTTCTATTTCCTTTTCATTTTTGAAGAATAATTTCCCTAGATACAGATTTCTAGGTTGATGGTTTTTTACTTTCAATACTTTAAATATTCCACTCCACTCTCGTTTGCCTAGTTTCTGCAGAGAAGTCTGATCTAATTCTTCTGCTTGCTCTATTATGGGTAGTGTTTTCCCCCTCTGGCTTTTCAAGATTTTCTCTTATATTCAACTTTCTGCAGCTTAAATATAATATACTTAGGTGTAGAGTTTGGGGCATTTATCTTACTCAGTATTCTTTAAGTTTCCTGGATCTGTAGTTTGGTGTTTGTCATTATTTTGGAAAATTTGTGGTTGTTAATGTCAACTATTTCTTCTGTTCTTCTTTTTCTTCTTCTGATATTACCATTAACTGCACGTTACACCTTTTCTATTTGTCCCATGGTTCTTGGATGTTGTTTCCCCATTCTTTTTCTCTTTGCATTATTTGAGTGTGTGTGTGTGATATAGCCTATTTATTTTTTACATTTTTAAAAAATTCAATTTGCCAACATGTAGTATAACACCCAGTGCTCATCCCATCAAGTGCCTTCCTCATTGCCTGTTACCCGGTTACCCCATCCCCCCACCCCCACCTCTCCTTCCACAACCCATTGTTTCCCAGTTAGGAGTCTCTCATGGTTTGTCTCCCTAATTTTTCCCACTCAGTTCTCCTCCTTTCCCTTACAATCCCTTTCGCTATTTCTTATATTTCATATATGAGTGAAACCATATGACTGTCCTTCCCCAATTGACTTATTTCACTCAGCATAGTAAATCTCCCCGAAATTCATGTTTAACCCTAATCCCCAAGAATGATGAAATTAAGAAGTAGGGCCTTTGGGAGGAGAATGGATGAGATTAGTGTTCTAAAAGAGGCCCCAGAGGTATCCTTTGTCCCTTCTACCATGTGAGGATCCAGGAAGAGGGCCCTCAATGGGATGAAACCATGCTTGCAACTTAACCTTGGACTTCCCAGACTCCAGGACTGTATGCAGTAAATGTCTGTTGCTTATAAGCTACTCAGTCTGTGGTACTTGCTAGAGCCCTCTGAACAGGCTAAGACAGGAAGTTTCTATTGATATCTCTAAAAACTCACTGATTTTTTCCTTGATCATATCTAGTCTACTAAAAAGCCCATAGAAGGAATTTTTGTTTTGTTAGTGTTTATTTCTAACTCTTCCTTTTGATACTTTCTTAGAATTTCTCTCTAGTTTACATTACTCATCTATTCCTGCATGTTGTTCACTTTTTCCAATAGACCCTTAGCAATTAATCCTATTTAAAATTTCCAGTCTGATAATTCCAAAATCTCTTCCATATCTGAGTTTGGTTTGATGCTTGCTTTCTCTCTTCAAACTCTGTTTTGCCTTTAAGCATGCCTTACAATTACTCATTGAAAGCTGGGCCTGATGAACTGGATAAAAGGAATTAAGGTCAATAGGTCTTTGATGTGAGGTTTTAGGTTTATCTGCTTGGGAGAGATACACTCTGTCTATTGTTTTTGTGACCATAGCTGCCAGGGGCTAAAATTACCCCTGGCCCATTGATGTTGTCTCTTCTATTGTCTTTGGGCTTTCCTAGAGAGTTCCTAAGTAAGGTCTGAGACGTCATTCTTTCAGCTGTAATCTCTTGGTATTATACAGGAGCTCCATGGATGTGATGCTAAGGTGTGGGGGAGGGAAGTGTTCTATAGTTGAATAAGGTCTCAGTCTTTTAAAGAGCATGTTTCTCTGGACGGTTCCCTTCATACTTTTACTGAATGCTTCTCAGTTTCACTCCATCCCCTACAAAGAGAGAAGAAGGGTAGAGGGGGTGAAGTTGGGTATTTTGCTTCACTTTGTGGAAGGCTGGTGGGGCTAAAGTCTAGTATTTCCCTTCCATCAGGTTAGATTCTGATAAAACCCATGGTAGCTGGCCTCTGGTAAAATAGTTTCCCTTGAGTGTAGGCTTTGGTTAAAAAGCACAGAATGCTCTGGGAATATTTTTATTTTTTTAAGTATTTTATTTATTTATTCATGAGAGAACAGAGAGAAAGGCAGAGACACAGGCAGAGGGAGAAGGATCCCTTTGAAGGGCCTGATGTGGGACTTGATCCCAGGACCGTGGGATTACAACCTAAGCCAAAGGCAGATGCTCAACCACTGAGCCACCCAGGTGCCCCTATGGGCATATTTTTAAATGGTTCCATTTCCCTTATCTCCTATAGAAGCATGAAAGGATTTTTCTCCCTGAGAATGTAAAGACAAAATTCATGGAATTTTATGGGGCCCACCTAAGACAAAACCCCCATAAGCTTGAACACATTAAGCCTCCAGCAATTTGTCAATTACAATTTAAGTTTCAAGATCTCTTACTGGCTCCATCTGCCTCTGCTCTAATAAGCTGTATCTGCCTGTCTCTTCAATTTGGAAGGAAGAAGAAGTTATCCTTATGACCTTAGTTCTCTGATGGATCTAACAAGAGTGGTTGATACTTAGTTTGTTCAGCTATTCTTCTTTTGATATTGTGATATCTGTGTCCACAGTTTCTGATACAACAGCTTCTAAATTCCTTGGGATTTCTTCAGTGACGGGGTGAGAGGGGCATCTTTTCTTATTCATGATGAGCCCCTTTCAACCTTACCTGAGCTTATCCTAATAAAGTTATTCTTGATGGGCTCCCTAGATGACTTCAGGACTTGGAATGGTCAACAGAAAGACCAACAGATGATCCGAGGGATGGAACTTGCAGCCCTGTACCCCAGACTCCAGCAAGGGGAGAGTGGCTGGAGATGAGTCTAATCACCAATGGTCAGTGACTTAATCAATTACACCTATGTAATAAAACCTTTATAAAAACCTCTAAACAACAGGATTTGTAGAACTTCTGGATTGGTGAACACATTGAGGTGCCGGAAGGGTGACATGCCCAGAAAGGGCGTGGAACCTCTGAGCACCGTCACCCCTGTGCATCTCTTCCATTTAGCTGTTCCTGAGTTGTGTCCTTTATAATAAACCAGTAGCCATATGTAAAGCATCTTCCTGAGTCCTGTGAACTGTTCTAGCAAATTATCAAATCCAAGAAGTGGGTCATGAAAACCCCCAATTGACAGCTGGTCAGTAAGAAAAAGTTTGGTTGGCCTGGACTTGCAATTGCCTTCTGAAACTGGGGTCAGTCTTGTGGGTCTGAGCCCTTAGTTTATGGAGTCTGACACTGACTCTGGGTACTTAGTGTCAGAATTAAATTGAATCACTGGACCTCCAGTTGGTGTTGGGAGATTTGGAGAATTGGTTGTTGGTGTAGAAAAATCACACACATTTGGAGTTACAGGTGACAGACTAGAAATAAGTTCTAGAATTCTTGGTTGAGGACAGGGGTGAGGACCTCCAACCTCCCGACATAGCACACTGGAAACACAATCTTCTGTTTTGTTTTTAAATTCTTCTATAACATTTTGAGATTCCAAGAGTACTTACATTTTTTTTCTTATCATGTGGCAATGGATTCTTATGATGACAAAAGCAGAAGCAACAAAAGAAAAAATAGATATACTGAGCTTCATCAAATTTACACTTTCAAAAAAAATTACAAACTTTCTGTGCAACAGAGGACACTGTCAGGAAAATGAAAGAATAGCCTACAGAATGAGAGAAAATATTTGCAAACTTTACTTCTGACAAGGGTCTAGTATCTAGAATATACATTATGTGTGTATGTATGTATTACAACTATATATATTTATATATGTCTTAATATTAAGATATATCTTAGTATATTATTAAGAGTGTATATACTATATAGTATATTATTAATATATCTTAATATCTTAGATATATCTTAATAATATACTAAGGTATATCTTAATATATTAAGACACATATATATAAAACAATAGAAAAACAATTGAAAAATGGGCAAAGGACTTGAATAGACATTTCTCAAAAAAAGATATACAGATGGACAACAAACCAATGAAAAGATGCTCAACATCGTTTGTAATCGAAATTAAATTAAAATAAAAATCAAGGGGTGCCTGAGTGGTTCAATTGGGTAAGCAGCTCACTTTGGTTCAGGTCATGATCTCAGGGTCCTGGGATTGAACCCCCAGGCTGGCTCCCTACTTAGTGAGAGTCTTCTTCTCCCTCTCCTTCCACCCCTCCCCCAGCTTGTGTTTAAGTTTTTCTCTCAAATAAGTAAATAAAACCTTTTTTTAAAAAAGAAATGGAGGGATACCTGGGTGGCTCAGTGGTTGAGCGTCTGTCTTTAGCTCAGGGCATGACACCCGGGTCCCGAGATTGAGTCCCGCATTGGGTTCCCCCCAGAGAGCCTGTTTCTCCCTCTGCCTCTGTGTCTCTCATGAATAAATCAATAAAATCTTTTAAAGATAAAAAACAAAATAAAAATCTGCTGGGAGGGGGCAACATTTGGGGAGCTGAGCCACAGAAGAGAACAGAGCTTGATTTTTTAATATGGAAGTTGCCACAAAAATGTGCTCAGAGGCCCAAAACTAAAAGTTTGGTTTAGATAGATGTCATACCCTCAAATATTAGTAGCAAACATTTTTAATTTTAAGATGTTTATTTTATAAAAGTTTATATGGCTATACCTGAGATGGGACTTGAACAGGCACTTAATACACACCCACTGATAAGATTAAATACATTAACAGAGAAATACAAACAAAACTGGATCAGCAATCAATTTTAGAGGACAATGAACTTTCCTGAAAGAAGGAAGATATTCAACAGAAGAGTACAGAATACTTCCAGCAGGGAAAATCAAATTTACAGATTTAAAAACCATGATAGGGTTAACATCTGGGAGAAATGTAGAATTCTAACTCCTTTCTTGATCTCAAATAGGATAGTGCAGATTCTTGGGATAACTAAGAAAGCATCATTGATATCCTTTCCACCCGCAACTGGGGGAAAAACCGCTGTCCACGTGACAGGGTCACCTCCCAGGCTTCATATATCATGTAGATAATTATCATGTCTGGTTTGTGGGCTGCTGATAATTCTTCTATTTTAGCCACGGTCATTGAAAACCCTTATTAAAATTCCTGCTAAAAGAACAGCAACAGCAAGAGCTAGAGCTATTCCACGATAGAAAACCAACTGGCTCACTGTCAAAACATCCCCAATGGTGGGCACAGCATACTGGTTGTTTTCTTCTATTACCATTAATTGGAGGGTCTGGCTCTCGGGTGTGATGATATCAGGTAAAATTACTCCATCGGTTACTTCTTTCTCCAAGACAGGCAGATCTGATTGCAGAGAAGAGTGGAGTACATACTTATGTACAAGGTTCAACAGAGGGATATCATGGAAAGTTACATAAGAATACATTGTAAACAATGACTATCAATTATCGGCTGGTATAAGTGAAATTACATTAAGAATATTTGGGCAGCCCCAGTGGTGCAGCGGTTTAGCGCCGCCTGCAGCCCGGAGCGTGATCCTGGAGACCCGGGATGGAGTCCCACACTGGGCTCTCTGCATGGAGCCTGCTTCTCCCTCTGCCTGTGTCTCTGCCTCTCTCTCTCTCTGCATCTCTATGAATACATAAATAAAATCTTTAAAACAAAAACAAAAAAAAAGAATATTTCAGGAGAACCTTGAGCTTATCTCCCAGTTATTAGGGCAGAGACAAGATTTATCGTGCCAGAGGTGGGATCTCATAAACTAAGCAACTCTGGCTACACTGGGTTTCTGCCCCATCAGGCACAAGGGCCATAGACCACGTAGTCTGTTACCTGCTGGTGACGGCGTGGTCTCTCTGATGATCCCCTTCAGCCCAGCTCGGACCTGTGCCTGAGAACAAGCGTCACTAAGTAAACAAAGGGTAAGTCAAGTTAGGTGAGTAGTCTCTTGTTAAAACTTCACTGGAGCTACTGATGAAACCACTGCTAAAGAGCTCGAACATCTAACACAGTCTTTTCTGGTCCTGAAATGCCAATGAGAACAGAACATAACACTGGTCAACTGCTATTCTCCCCTGTGCTCAGCTCACAACAATGATGTAAAAAGCTACTTGTCCCTACAGTTGCAAATTTAACATATATATATATATATTTATATCCCCCCCCCCATGCACTTCAGTGTTCCAAAGCACTGATATAGAGAATAAGTCTAAGGACAAATGGTGTTATTACATACAGGATGGTTTATGGCCCAACTGTGTGTCCTATAAAATTTATCCCTCCATCAATTACACCAGGATTGGAAAGACCTCATACATTGCAATTAAGAAAACCGAGGGCATGTGAAACCTGGTAGGGTGGGGGAGGGGAGGACAACACTGAAACAGTGAGGCTTTGTGCACTAAACTCCTCCTCCATCTCTTTATCAGTAACACCCCCCCCCCCAAATCCTTAGTAATGCCAAACTCCCATCCATCTCATCTTCACAGAACAGAAAGGGCTCGCCATTCACACAGAGATGCCCACAGAGTCAAGATCCCATTCCCCTCCCTGGAGGTTTTGGCTCCACTTCCAAATATTTCCCTCTGATCATAGATATTTAGCATACCGCTTTTTAGGAAAATATGGACCAAAACATTTCTAGGAAGAGGCCTGAAAACAGACAACAAATCAGTATAATTAGGAAACACCCCCCCCATTTTTATACTAAAAAGGCAAAATATTTTCTAAGCTCATGCCTGCCATGGTTGACTCTAGTGCATAGACCCTGAATGAACTCTGTACTAAGAAGAAAATGTGCTAACATACGATGTCCTTCTGCCCCTAGCTCTCAGACACTTTGCATGAATCCAAGCAGGTCATGCTGCCAATGGCATCCTTAGCATTTCAACCCTCGCAGATTCCTTCCAGTGTCACGGGAACAAGGAAGAGCCAGACTTCCAGAAGGACACGTGGTTACCTGCTCGGCAACTCTCTCCCAGTTTGTCTTCCAGATGAGCACCAAATAGAAAAGGGCTTGAAAGAAAACACAGACTATCAATCCAGACCAGAGACCTAGGGATGCAGAACGAGAACCACAGCTTAGATGTTCTTCAATGCTGTTCCTCTCATGTTAACATTCTTCCAAAATTACTGTATCCATAGAGTTAAATTAACTTCAGTTAAAATAAAATAATTTCAGTTAAAAATGTACATAGTTATGGACCAGAATTAGACTCCAGTTTACCATTGATTGATCAGCGGCAATCAACCTGCCGATGAACAGTAAAAACACCATTAAACTCTCTGCTGCTTATATGTTGATTTCACAATTATGTATTGGCTTTGATTGCACTAAGGCATTGCTGTAAGTGCTAGAACACAGAACCGGACAGGCGGCAAAATCAGTGCTATCATGGAGTTTACATGCTCCTGGGGGAACAGACACCAAATAAGGCAGCCAACGTGATAGCTGGAAGGGCACCAAGGGTCACGAAAGTCACTGAACACTGTGATGGTGACCTACAGTCCAGAGTCAGCAAGAAGGGCAGGTGGCTCTCCCCAGTGGAAGAGGGGAGGACCCAGTTGTGACAGCTCCAGGACAGGGGCTGAAGGAGAGGGAAGGGTGGGTCCCAGCCAATGGGAAACAACCTCTGTGTGGTTACTGAGATTATAAAGGGATCTGTCAAAAAAAAAAAAAAGTTATAAACAATGCCTATCTACTGAGAAGAAATGATTTAAACTTGTTAAATATCCATTATAGGCCAAAGTGGATATAAAATATCCACTGGCATATCAACAATTTCACCACAAAGCAGGCTGCTTTGGTTAGAGATGGAATGTGGCATAAAGTGAGAATTAGTCCATCCATTCATTCATTCCACGTGTGGGGCCCCCCACTGACAAGGGACACTGAGGCTGGTCCTCTGTGGACTCCAGGTAATGAAACAAGATTCCTGATAATTAAACAAAGCTTCTTTTCAGTTGAGAAGTAGGTAGACTGACTGTTTACACCCTTTGATGGGGTGACTCTATGCCTAGGAATCCATCCTGGGGAAAGATTCAGGGATGTTAGTAATTCATACACCTAGGATGCTCATCAAATCTGATTTATAAAGAGAAGCAATTTAAATTCCACAATCAGGGAAGTATTAAAGAAATGATACAAGAAAATATTACAGAGGTACTAAAAACCACATGTCTAATGTGGTATAGAAGGTGATTACATATTCAGCATTTATGAAAAATAGAACATACTGGAATAAAAGCAATTTTATAATAATGGAATAAAATACACTGAATGCCTCCAATGTTAGTGCTCAGCAGTGTAATTAAAGGTAATTTAATTTCCTTTACATTTTATGAATTTTCCCTAAATTTCCATACTATTAAATTTCAATAATTTAAAAGTACTTTTTAACAAACCCAAGCACCTACCAAGTACAATAATAAAAAGCATCTTAGTGAACAAAGAGAGGGAGATCTTATTTTAAAGGAGTGTTAGATTCTAATAAGAGAGAGGTTTCTGTGGGTTTTTTTTTAAACAGTTTTAAAATTTAAGTTAAATTTACATACATATAGTATAACAGTGCTCATCACATCACGTGCCCTCCTTGATGCCCATCACCGAATGACCTCTTCCCCTTGGACCTCCCCTTCAGCAACCCTCAGTTTGTTTCCCAGAGTTAAGAGTCTCTCATGGTTCGTCTTCCTCTCTGATTTTTCCCCATTCAGGTTCCCCTCCTTCCTTATGGTCTCTTGCACTACTTTTATATTCCACATATGAATGAAACCATATGATAATTGTCTTTCTCCAATTAACTTACTTCACTCAGCATAATATCCTCCAGTTCCATCCACATCGATGTGAATGTTATGTATTCATCCTTTTGGATGGCTGAGTAATATTCCATTTTATATAGTCACTTCTTTACCCATTCATCTGTCAGAAGACATCTTGGTTCCTTCTATAGTTTGCCTATTGTGAACATTATTGCTATGAATATTGTGGACATTGTTGCTATGAATATTGTAGTGAAACAGGTGCTGCTCTGTTTCACTACATCTGCAACTTTGGGGTAAATACCGAGTCGTGCAATTGCTGTGGTTTGTTTTTTAAGTAAACTTGAATTGTAAAAACTCAGCAGCTTATTAAGAACAGGGGTTCTTGCAATTTAGGTAAATTCTCCTTCTCCAGTGTTTAGGGCAGTGCTTGGTAGCACTATGAGACAATAATAAGTATCTGGCAGTTGTGCATCCCAAATAGAGAATGATGAAGCCCAGCCTGACATTAATCAGATGCCCCATATGCTCTCAGCCTCCACCAGTCTTTAAAAAGAGAGATGACATTGAAGACAGTTATTCATTAAGCCACCAAGTAACATTTCCAAAAATTCAAGATAAGAAACTAAGCACATGTTTGTGTGGACATAGAGAGACTCTTATGACAGCTCCAAGATTAAAATTTCACAGAGAAATGGGGGTTGATGCAAAATTTTTACATTTAAAAAATGTACTGACTGGATACAGAACAAAACAACCTATTTGAGGGGCACCTGGGTGGCTGAGTCGGTTAAACAAATCCACCTTTCACTCAGGTCATGATCTTGGGGTCCTGGGACAAGCTCCATGGAGGCCTCCCTGCTCAGCAGGGAGTCTGCTTCTTCCTCTCCTTCTGTCCCCCACTTGTGCTTGCTCTCTCTCTCTCAAATAAAATAAAAATAAAAGCTTTACAGAGCCTATTTGAATACATACTACAGCATTTAGTCAGTCTTCTAATTAAACAATTTTTTCACTAAAGAAAATAAAATTCACTGTTACTGAAGTCTACAGTACAGATGTGTATATATATATGCAGAACACATGTATAACAACTTACCCCAAAAGCACATGATAGATTATTTTGCACAATTCTGTACACTTAGAATCTTGATAATGAATAACTTTCTAAAAAAATTAACTTGCTAAAGTGACCTCCAAAAAGAAAAAAATCTAAAGACTGATTTTTCAGAGACAAAATGGAAAAAGCTGTAAAAAGGATAAACCCCTCCAAAAGATGAGGTCATAACAGTTTCATAGACGAATTCCATGTTTCATAGAAGAATTCCAGCAAACCTTTCTAAAACAAATCATTACTAAACTATGTAAATTGTTCCAAGGCTACAAAAAGGAAAGAAATATAATTCTTTTTATGAAAGGAATAGAACATTAATTTTTTAAAAGGTTTTTATTTATTTATTCATAAGAGACAGAGAGAGAAAGAGAGAGAGAAGCAGAGACACAGACAGAGGGAGAAGCAGACTCCCTGCAGGAAGCCTGATGTGGGACACGATCCTGGATCTGGGATCACACCCTGAACCAAAGGCAGATGCTTAACTTCTGAGCCACCCAGGCGTCCCACGAATATAACGTTAATTAATACCAAACCCCAATAAAGATTACACAAAAAATATAACTACAGACTAATCTTACTTATATCATTGCAAAAAATTCTTAAATAAGATATTAATAGAATCCAGCAGCCCAATAAAATCGCACATAATAACCAGGATTGTTCAATATAAAGAAAGCAATTAATATCATTTATCATAATATACCTAAGGAGAAAAACTATAGGCTCATTTCCATATGCCCTAAAAAGTTACTTTTTAAACTAAAAGTAAAAATAAAGTAAGAGAATTTAGAAATAATGTTAAATCCTATTGTAGAAGTTCTTGCAGAATAGGCACAAAAAATAAAAATAAAAGGCACAAAAATTGGAAAAGAAGAAGTAAAATTATTTTTTAACCTATGACATATAATTGTATTTGAGAAAATACCCAACCATTCTTGTTGGAAATATCTAAAAAAATAGACTTAATATATTTCCTAAACATGATTTAAAAAGCATGTACACACATATTTACTTATGTGTGTTTGCGTGTGTGTATGTTAGCCCCAAATCCTTCATGATATTTATTATAGAAACACTGGAAGCATTGTTTATAAAAGTCCTGAAAAGGACAAGCATTTCTACAACTACTACAATAATTTAGTATATTACTAGAGGCAGAAAGAAAGAAAGAAAGAAGAAAGAAAGAAAGAAAGAAAGAAAGAAAGAAAGAAAGAAAGAAAGAAAGAAAGAAAAAGAAAGAAAGAGAAATCAGTAGTATAAAATCTGGTAAAGACAATATAAAATTATTTGTAGATGATAGGACTGTATACCTGGAAAAGCCATGAGAATCAACAGAAGGCTATTACAATTAAGAATAATTCCAAATTGTATCAAAATACAAAATTCACAAATAGTAACTAATAGCCCTCCTACATACAAACAACAACCACTTAGATTACATAGTGGAAGGGAAACCTCAATAGCAACAAAAGGATAAGATGTCCAGGGCTAATTTTTTTTAAGATTTTTATTTACTTTTTATTATTTTTATTTTTTTAAAGATTTTATTTTTATTTATTTATGAGAGTGTGTGTGTGAGAGAGAGAGAGAGAGAGGCAGAGACACAGGCAGAGGGAGAAGCAGGCTCCATGTCAGGAGCTCAAAGCGGGACTCGATCCCGGGACTCCAGGATCAGGCCCTGGGCCAAAGGTGGGTGCCAAACCGCTGAGCCACTCAGGGATCCTTTTAAGATTTTTAAATTTATGTATTCATGAGAGACACAGAGAGAGAGAGGCAGAGATACAGGTGGAGAGAGAAGCAGGCTTCATGCAGGGAGCCCGATGTGGGCCTCGATCCCAGGACCCCAGGATCAAGCCCTAGGCCGTAGGCATGTGCCAAACCACTGAGCCATCCCGGCGTACCTGCCCAGGGCTAAAATTAACAAGAAATGTGTAAAAGCTATCAAGGAAAATGATTTTTAAAAATGCTTGAACTAAAGCTAACATTTCCTTTTATTTTTCAAAGATGTTATTTATTTGACAGAGAGCACAAAGCAGAGGGAACAGCATGCAGTGTGTGAGAGAGAAGCAGACTCCCCACTGAGCAGGAAGCCCAATGCGAGCGGGGCTTGATCCCAGGACCCTGGGATCATGACCTGAGCTGAAGGCAGACGCTTAAACTGACTAAGCCACCCAGGTGCCCCCAGAAACTTAACATTTCCAAAATGTTCATCAGATATTTGAACATAAACTACGAAGAGTGTCACTAATGCACCCAATTCATGAAAACACAAACAGCCTCCAGGTCTTAGACTAACAGGTGGCTGAATGTTAGAGTTGCCTCCCTTTTGACATGAGTGGATTTATTGCCTAGGGACAAAAATCTACAGGTACTGTTTTGAGATTAAACCCAGGAAAGAATTTTTCTGAGGAAGAACGGAGATGTCTGAAAAATATAAGCCGCCCCATGTACCACTTTGTTTACTTGCACTTCAGGAAAACCGATGCTGAATGGTAATGCCTTAATAAGAGTAATAAATATCTGGGTTAGGTATGTAGTTTATGGAGATAATAAATGCTATAATGCCATAGCTATTATAAACTCTCAACTCTTCTCTGAAATCAGGATAAATCCCTCACAGATATGAAAGATTATAGAGACAGAACTGGTAAGACTTGGCAGCATCATTGGGGCAGAGTTCTTGAGCCTGGATGACTAGATCAGAAAGGGAATCAGGAGGCAGAGATGTTGGCAAGGCCACCGTGAATATGTGGGGCAGCTGAAATACACAGAGTAGGACCTCAGGCATGATGAAGTCAGGCCCAGAGATTGAGATCCAAGAGCCAAAGACACCAAAGACTGAGGCCCTGAGACTTTTGAGGAAGAGACTTTTGAGGAAGCCTACATTCAAAGAGCATAAGATATAAAAAGTGCCAGAGAACACAATAGAAATAAATACTAAAAACATGTAGTGTGAACTCATAAGATAGGGATCATAAGGCAATCTACTGAATGGGAGAAGATATCTGCAAATAATTTATCTGATTAGGGGTTAATATTCAAAATATATAAAGAAGTTATATAATCGACACCAAAAAAGCCAATCTGATTAAAAAATGGTCAGAGAACCTGAACAGAGATTTTCCCAAGGAAGACATACCGATAGTCAACAGACATGTGAAAAGATTACTAATCACCAGGGAAATGCAAATCAAAACTACAAGATATCACCTCATACCAGTCCGAATGGCTAGTACAAAAAAAAAGACAAGAAATAAAAAGTGTTAGCAAGGATGTGAAGAAAAGGGAACCTCATACACTGTTGGTGAGAATCTGAATTTGTGCAGCCACTTAGGGAAAGAGTATAAAGTTTCCTTAAAAAAGAAAAATAGAACTACCATATGACCTCACAATCCCACTTCTGGGTATTTACCCAAAGAAATGAAAAACATTAATTCAAAGAGATATATTTATCCCTATGTTTATTACTGAATTATTTTTCATAGCCAAGATATGGAATAGCCCAGTGTCCATCAACAGGTGGATGGATAAAGAAAATACACACACACACACACACACACACACACACACGCACACTGGAATATTATTCAGCCATTAAGAGAATGAAATCTGGCCATTTTCAATAGCATGGATAGAGCTAGAGAGTATAATGCTAAGCGAGATAAAAAGTCAGCCAAAGAAAGGCAAATATCATATGATCTAAGTCATATGTAGAACTTAAGAAACAAAACAAACGAGCATAGGAAAGATAGACAAACTAAGAAACACTCTTAACTACAGAGAATAAACTGGTTATCAGAGGGGAGGTGAGTTGGGGGAAAGAAGGAAATAGGTGATGGGGATTAAAGAGTACACTTATCATGATGAAAAAAAAAATATTTAGGGACGCCTGAGTGGCTCATCGGTTGAGCATCTACCTTTGGCTCAGGGCATGATCCCAGAGTTCCGGGATCAAGTCCTACATTGGGCTCCCTGCATGGAGCCTGTTTCTCCCTCCCTCCGCCTATGTCTTTGCCTCTTTCTCTCTCTCTCTCTCACTCTCTCTGTGTGTCTCTCATGAATAAATGAATAAAATCTTTTTTAAAAAATTAGAAAAAGTAAAATTATTTTTATTTATATATGACATGATCCTATATATACAGAATCTTAAAAATCTACACACAAAAAAATACAACAGCTAATAAATTCAGTAAACTTACAAGATCAACACACAAAAATCAATTGTGTTTTAATATACCATCAAGGGACAATATGAAAAGGAAATTAAAAATTCTATTCACAATAGTTCCAAAAGAATAAAATATCTAGGAATAAATTTAACCAAGGAAGTAAGGAACACTGAGAACTACAAAACACTGCTGTAAGAAATGAAAGGTCTAAATAAATGGATAGACATCCTGTATTCATGGACTGGAAGACTTGGTATTATTAAGATGGCAATATTCTCTCCAAAGCAGCCTACAGGTTCAATGCAGATAAAATTTCTAATGGCTTTTTTTTTTTTTTTTTGCAAAAATGGAAAACCTGACCCTCAAATTCATGTGGAATTCCAAGGATCCCCAAATAGCCAAAACAAAATTTAAAAAGAACAAAGTTGGAAGGCTTATACTTCCTGATTTCCAAACTTACTACACAGCTACAGTAATCAAAACAGAGTGGTACTGGTATAAGCCAGACAGAGAAACTAATGGAGTAGAATAGAGAATCCAGAAATAAACTCATCCATCTGTGACCAACTAATTTTCGACAAGCGTGCCAAGATCACTTAGTGGGAAAAGAACAGTTTTTCAATATGGTGTTCACTTCACCTAGGTAATTCATCATGTTTCAGGTCTGAGGCTAATCCATTACGGAGGAGGGCAAGTCCATCCACCGACCCATGACAGGTGCTCACAGGACCAAGCTATTCTCTCTTGTAGTACTGAAGCCAATGTAATTACTGTGTAATTAATTAATCCTGGCCTCATCCTGAGGGCACAGATTATGCCTATTTTGTTCAAGACTGTACTTCCAGTGTTTTTGTACAGGCAAGGCACTGACTGGGTAGAAAATAATGCCACAGGGACTACTTTTCAGTCAACTGCCTTATATCTCAAGCAGTGTATCTTAATATGACAAATGATATTTGAGGTTGATCACTGAAGAATCAAAAACATACCTATTATCCCAAGTTTAGCAGCAAACATCAGAGATACTCCAATGGGAAAACCAAAAACATAATAACCAATGGCATTCAAGATAGCACCAATCTTTTGTTTTCCTGTACCTCGTAGGACTCCCCCACAGGTACCCTAAAGAGAGAAATACCAAAACCAACACTGCAATTATTTACCTGTCATCACATCAAGTTTGGAATACTACATTAACACATCACAAGTTTTAGATATGGTCAAACAGTTCAATCTCAAAACAGGAATTGCACATTATGTAAGAGATAAAGAAAAATATTTTCCTTCTAAGGTTATGTTAACAACAATAAACTATAGCAACTTCATTAGAAACCCCTCAGATAACATTATTTAAATCCCTATTTTAAAAAATACTTTGTGGGGTGCCTGGGTGGCTCAGTCAGTTAAATGTCTGATTCTTGATTTTAGCTCAGGTTATGATCTCAGGATCGTGAGATTAAGCCCTGCAATGGGCTCTGCACTCAGCAAGGAGTCTGATTAAGTTTTTCTCTTCCTCTCCCTCTGCCCCTCTTCTGCTAAAATAAGTAAATCCTATTTTTTTTTTTTTGTAAAAGCATATGTTAAAAAAAGAGATTCACTGATGGAAATCTCTGCAGAAACTAGTCTGATATCATGGCTGAAAAAAATACTAATGGGATCAAGGTTTTAAAAAATGCCCAGAACCTGAGTGGTGATAATCATCTTGTTCTTTTCCACATTATTTTTAACACAGTGTTCAATAGGTACATCTTCAGAGTGACATTAACAAATAGAGAAATTCCTTGGGGGGAAAAGCAACATGGCAAATGTACCTAGAAATCATGCCATGAAGGCTAATTGCTGAAATTGGGACTAAGCCTCAAGGCATCAATTCCAGGGTACAGAAGAGTCTTCAAATACCTTTAAATCTATAGAAAATCATCAGCCTGGGGAAAGACTTTTTAGTGATCAGAGTTAACTCCAAGGTGGCCTGGCCTGCCTTGGACAGCACAGCAGGGACCACCGGGATCACTTGGCTAGAATGTCACACAGGGCATTCAGGCCCCAGATAAAGAAGAGGCGGCTAGATAACTCTGGTTTCTTCCACCTTGAGATGCAGTACTCTAGAGCAATCTAAATTTCCCACAAATGGCTAAGAATGCTCGAAGCAAGAGCTCTTTCTTCTCAAAGATGAAATCATAGACATTTAATTCAAAAGTTAGAAACACAAAACAAATTTTGCCATGAATATTAGACAGAGTAAAATCACCCCAAATACTCACTGCAAGTGCATCAAATAGATGAAAGGGAGCAAAAATAGGCATCACTTGGCTCACAAGGTAAATAATATCTCTGTTGGAGGAAAAGAAAGCAGTCAGTGACTCAAAAATCACATGTGAGTGGAGTACTAATTAACTATTGTTCTGACAAACTTAACAAATTGATCAGGTAATTCAGTGAAACCCGACTTTTCTATTGGACAAAATGAGTACACAATAAAGCTTCACTAATTTAACTTTTATTTTTTTAAGATTTTATTTATTTATTCATGGGAGACACAGAGAGAGAGGCAGAGACACACATAGGCAGAGGGAGAAGCAGGCTCCATGCAGGGAGTCCGATGTGGGACTCGATCCCAGAATTCCAGGATCACACCCTGAGCCAAAGGCAGATGCTCAACCACTGAGCAACCCCGGCATCCCTAAATTTTATTAGTTAGAATTTAGGGTAAAAGGTATGTGGTCTAAGCTGCTATTATAGAGGATTGTTCTTTTTTTTTTTTTTTTTTTTTTGCATGAGCGCAAGTGGGGGGTAGGGGCAGAGGGAGAAGGAGACATGCAGACTCCCCATTCAGCAGGGAGTCTGATGTGGGGTTCAATCCTAGGACCCTGAGATCATGACCTGAGCCAAAATCAGAAGTCAGACACTTAACCAACTGAGCCGCCCAGGCATCCCAAGGATAACTCTTAAAGTTTTGCGTATGAGTATAAAAATGTGCAGCTTGGAAAAAAAGAAGGTTTCAGCCTATATAGGGTAATCTTTCTCTGTGAATAGGAGTCTTCCTCAAAAATGGAGCTGTAAGTCAGCGTTCATATAGGAAGCATATGCCTCCTCGTGAATCCTCTAAACTCTGATTATGGTGGAAGATGTGCCTGAGGGGGAACTACAGTAGGGGTACTGGGATTTTGGAGAGACACAGCAGAGCTGGGGGTGACTAAAGTCCTGCACAATGGACCCAATGTGGTCATAATATGTAAAATAGGCTATCATACTGTTCCCAAAGGAAGCTTTCTGCATCCCTACAATTCACCCTAAAGGGGAAGACTGCTGGTCAACAGATACCACCAATACAGCCTGCAGGCAGCCATCTCACAGAGGAGTGACATCCTTGAACTTATTCATAGGACCATAAAGTGACCTAACGTGTACATTATCTCTAAACAAAATGACAATATGCTCTTTATTCAAATAAAGGCATTAACCCAGTGTTTAGCAGACACTGAAGAAAATCAACAGCAAAAAAAAAAAAAAAAAGGAAAGACCAAAATGAGCATGCAGAAAAGCCAACACAAACAGCTGACATTTCTGTAGGCAAATGCAGCATGCAAGGAAAAAATAGCAAATGGGAAAAAATGAAATGAAACATACAAACACTAAACTAAAACATCCTATTTAAGGACTAGATAATGAAATAGGACAAAATACTAAATTTTAATTTGAAAGACAAAGCTGAGGAAACATGCCAAAACAGAGACAGAAAGTGAGAGAAAAGAGACAAACAAATTAACCCATTAAGTCTACCATTTATATAAATTTCCTAGAGCGAAAGAAAAATCCAGTGCTTCAGACTGGAAGTCTATAAAGTGCCATACTGAATAAAAGAAAAAAGATTCACTTTTACCTAAGCACATCCAAGGACAAAAAGAATATCTGAAAGATTTCCAGAAAAAAATTCTCCTTCAAAAGAATAAGTGTCAAATTAGCATGAAAAGTCTATACCCAGGTGACATCATGGAAAATGGTGGAATAAGAAGTTCCAAGGATCAATCCTTTTACCCAAACAATTTTTGAACTGTTAAGAAATGTCAAAAGCAACCATTTCAGAACTCTGGAGTCTAGCTGAAAGCTTGCAGCAATTGTGCATGATGAGGAAAGAGGCTAGTAAGTATAGATGAATTTTGGTGTTCTGCATAGTAGCTACTACCATTTCCCATCCCCTGGTCTCATGACAGGCAGCTACAGGGATGGCTGCCTGCATTCCTGATGTGGCTTACTGTGGCATGCTGGACAATAAAGATCTTTTCCTCCCCAAACCAGAGTTGTATGTTTTGTTCTCTTTGGCAGTTCACTAAGGGACTGGCACAGAGGCCAGCCACTGTCCTCAACCCCTTTGGGCCGAAGTGCCTTTCAATGCAGTGCTTGTCACAGACAGAACTTTTAAAAAATAGTCTTTTCTTATTGGATCAATACATTTACAGATGCCTGGGTGGCTCAGTGGTTGAGCATCTGCTTTCAGCTCAGGGTGTGATCCCAGGGTCCTGGGATCGAGTCCCATATTAGGCTCCCTGCAGGGAGCCTGCTTCTCCTTCTGCCTGTGTCTCTGCTTCTCTGTAGGTGTCTCTCATGAATAAACAAAATCTTTTTTAAATTTTATTTTAAAGACATTTAAGGAAATCTGCTAGGCTACTGGCTGAATGAGGAGATAATAGACACCATACATGACAAGGAACACAGTCTTTGCAAAAAAAAAAAAAGTGGTTTGGAAAACCACAAATGGACAACTGCAGAACAGCAATGAGAACAAGCAAAACAGCAATGGACAAGGAAGAAGGAGAACATGATTTCCAGTTATCTCATTACAATATTCAAAATGTAATTTCAACAGCAACAACAACAAAATCACAAGCATACAAAGAAAGAGGAAAGAATGGCTCATTCACAGGTGAAAGATAATTTGTCAGAAACTAGCAAATATCGTCAGAATCAATTTTTTCAGAACTCTTAACCAAAGACTTGCAGTGACCTGGGGAATGCTTCTTCAAGAAAATCTGCTGAGTCTTGGTAATAATTTGGAGCTTTGTGGTGTTCTCACTGACCTTAATATTATCCCCTGCTCCCAGGTCAGCAGTAACCTTGAAAAATAACAGCCCAGGGGCACCTGGGTGGCCTAGTCGGTTAAGCATCTGCCTTCATCTCAGGTCATGATCCTAGCGTTCGAGGATCAAGCCTTGCATTGGGCTCCCTGCTCACGGGGAGTCTGCTTCTCCCTCTGTCCTGCCCCTCTCCCAACCCCGCACCCCACGCTACTATTCTCTCTCTTGCCTACTCACTCTCAAATAAATAAAACCTTTTGAAAAAAAGAAAAATAAGAACCTATATTTTCAAGATTGGAGGAAGAAGTGTGAGCTGAACTTTTTCAAACTTCATTCTCAAAGAATAATTATTTTGTAGATAGATCACTTATCTGGTTGTTCCTCAGAAGAACAGGTTTTTCATTTAATTTGACTCACACTTGCCCAGTGCTAACATTGATCTCTGAGAGATGTTTGTCAAAAATATTTATGGGGAAATGGTTTAGCTGCTGCTGCCTGAAGAGAAAAGATAAGAGTTGGCATAGACAATGGACAAACTAACAAGTCTGGTTAGGAAAATCTGGGTGATGCAATAGAAACAGCAGCTCTGAAAACTCTGACATATTCCTGGGAATCTAGAAGGCCATACGCACATGTATGTCTGTGCACATGCTCAAGAAAGACCAGAGAAGGCCCTAATCTATCACCTCTGGCTGAACTTGAGGCTCTGCACAAGCAGGAAATGAGGGGTTAAGGCCAAGTTGTATTGGCCTGGATGTTGAAGATATGCCCTGACACATGCACAGAGAGCCCCCCAGCCAAGAGTGGGAGATGTCTGGGATGCAAGTATCCAAGGAAATCTTTGTCCAATAATTAGCTGATCACTAAGCTAATGCAAGAGACTTTAGTGGCCACATTTGACCAAAAAAAAAAAAAACAAACAAAAAACAAAAAACAAAACAGATCTTACTAAACTAATTCATAAAAGTCACTAAGCGAACAAACAACAGCAAACAACAACAACAAAAAACCTTGGGGAGGCAGAATTCTGGTCTCCAGAACTGCCATATTATAATATAAAAAATGTCCAGTTTCCAAAAAAAAATTAATAAAGAAATAAGAAAGTATGGCAGATATATGGGGGTCGGGGGAAGGGGACGCAATTACTAAAACTTATCTTTGAAGAAGCCCAGACTTTGGACTCACAAAAAAACCCTTAAATCAAAAAAAAAAAAAAACCCTTAAATCAGCTATATTAAATATGTTCAAAGAGTTTTTTTTTTAAACTGTATGTAAAGAACTAAAGGAAAATATGAGAATGATGTCTCATCAAATAGATACTATCAATGAAGAGAAAGATATTATAAGAGAAACATAAACTGTGGAGTTGAAAAGTACAAAAACTAAAATAAATAATTCAGTAGAGAGTCTCCACCTGGCAGAAGGAAGAATGGGTGACCCTGAAGATAGGATAATTGAGATTATTCCATATGAGAAATAGAAAGAAAAGTAAATGAAGAGAAATGAACAGAGGTGCAGAGACCTGTTGGCATACCAAGTACACCCACACACACACCGGGAGTCCCAGGAGGTGAGGAGAGAGAAAGAGGCAGAAATAAAAGGTTTTAGAAAAAGAATGGCTACAAACTTTGATGAAATACATGAATCTACATAACCAAGACACTCAAAAGACACCAAGCTGGATAAACTCAAGGGAAAGGCAAGGTCATTTGCTGAGAGTGATGGCCAAAGATAGTCGGGAGGGATCAGTGGTTTGAGGAGAGCAGAGAAGGTCTAATATGGATTATAGAGATGGACAATGAGATGACCAAAGAAATGGCGGATAGGCAGTGCTGAGGGTATATTTGTGGTTGGTAGTCCTAAATTTCTAGGCAACCAATTTGCCCTAGAAATGTATCATAGCTTTTCCAAAATGATCAGTTATTAGCACAGAAAATGTGCAACTGGATTCCTCCAGGGTGGGGGATCTGCCATACAGGAGGGCGAAAGGAATTTAGGTTACTAGCAAGAGTTACTGAAATAACGCACTATGGCATCTAAGTTATATACGTAGAGAAGGAATGGCAGGGATGTGATGACAGACTGAGAATAAATGCAAAGTCAGAGGTGTCAACATATTAGAGGGCCCATGTGGTTGAAGAATCTTTTTAAGCACATACATGTTTGAGAATCTTTAAAAGCATGTTTGAAGGACTGGAGTTGTGGCCAACTGCAGGACTGGAGATGAACAGTTCTATGTGATGACAAAGAGCAAAGTATGACCATGGGACAGTGCACCTGAAGCAGGGGAGAGAGAGTTCCTGGGGTGAGGACTAGGGCACTGGAGTGAGGGACTGGGACAATGGATGGCTCATCCATGCAGATGCTAAGTTCACCCAGGATGCTGGTAGGACTTGGGGATAAAGAGGAAGACTACAATGAAGATGCCAGAGCTTTAGATCAAAGAAGAGAAAATGGAAATATAAAAGTATATATCACGTGTACAGATGCCAGCAGCTGAAAAAGATAGGAAATACTGTCACTAACAGAACTGAGAAGCAAAAATGTCAGAATGTGCCAAAAAATATTAAAGATCAATAGGTACAAATGTAGGATGCTGCACGTGGACACAAGAAGACACCCACATGGAGGAAGGGTGGGGATGCAGCCATCAAAAATTATACTTCTCTAGCAGTCTGTCAGGAAGAATGAGCTAGAATGGAAATAGCTCGGCTCTAAATGGTGGTGACCAAGAGTACTATCTTCAGGTGTGTGTGAATTCAAGAGGGTGGAACTCAAAATAACATTCCACAAGGAATTACATGTATCTATCATGGAGAAGACTCTGCAGAGCATAAGAGCCACCTTCAGAGAGCCGTAGGGCTGTAACTCAGAAATGGACTTTCTCAGAAACATAAAATTGAAAGAAGTGGGTGAAAGTTAGTGGTGGGGAAGGGTAGGTTTTAACTCAAAATAAGGGTGTCCCAAGACCCAAAGCTGCCTTGAGAGACAGCAAGTTCCTTGTTGCTGAGGCCATAAAAACGTAAGCTGGACCACTTGGCACAGATGTATTGGAGGAATCCCAATGTCAGAAGGGTGATTACACCAAATAGCCTTTTAGATGCATTTGATCCTAAAATTTGCTAAATTTAGAAAGTTTTTTTGCCATTATGCCTTCCAGTATTTTTTTTTTCACTCCTGATTCTCTCTCCTCTGCGTTGGGAACCCTTAATTACATTTAGGTCAGTTATGGCTTGCTGACGCTCCATTCCTCTTTTTCTAGTCTTTCTTTCCTCTCCACATTTCCTTTAGGATATGTGCCATTGCTCTGTCTTCAAGTTCACCTATCTCCTACAGTATCCAATCTGCTATTAATCTCATCCAATATATTTTCATCTCATTTTTCCCCCAACTCTGTAAATTCAACTTGTTGCTTTAAAAATCTTTGATGGCTTACTTTAACATGCTCATGTTTTTCTCCAACTCTCCAAAATACAGAACAAGGTTATAAAAACTTTCATTATCCCTGTGCACTAACTATCATTTATTTCATTTCTGGGTCAATTTCCTTGATTGATGTGTCTTCTCATTATGGATTTGTTTCTCACTTCTTTTCATGCCTGGTCACTTTTAATTGTGAGCAAGCATTGTGAGTTTTACTTCCTTGGGTACTACACAGTCTTGTATTATTTTAGACACTCCTGAGGTGTGATGCAGTTAAGTTCTGGAATGCAGTTAAATTTCTTGGAAATGGTTTGATCCTTTCAGATTTGCTTTTATGTTTTGTTAGGAGGCACCAGAGCAGCCTTCATTCTAGGGCTGATTTTCCTCCACTGTTGAGGCAAGATGAGAACTCCACTTATGAGAACTCCACTAGCTGCCCCACACCTCACGAGGTTGGTTTGTTCTGGCTGGTGGGAACACAAATTCTTCCCAGCCCTGGTGAGCTTCAGAGATTGTTCTTCCTGCTACTTTCAGGTGATTTTCCCATAGCTTCAATTACTATCCTCAAGGAAATAAGTTGAAGATTCAATGGAGACCTTCTCCAAACTCTCTCTGGAAGCTCTCTCCCGCTAGTGCTCTTTGTGGACTCCAGTCACAGGCCTCCCCAAACTTCTAATTCCCTTCCTTCAACCCAAGAGATGAAAGGGCTTTGCCAGGTCCCCATCTGGGCTGTGGCCTGGAAATGCCCTCCTGGTGAGCTGGAGCAATCACAGGGTTTTCTGTTTCCTCTCTCACAGATTACTAATCCATGCTGCCTATTGTCTAGTGTCTGAAAAACATTTGAAAATATAGATTTTTGTCCAATTTTTTAGTTGTTTAAAGCAGCAGAGTAAGTCCAGTCCCTATAATTCCATTGGACAATCTCCCCAGTCCTAAGATTTTATAAGAATATGTCGGGGTGCCTGGATGGCTCAGTTGGCTAAGCATCTGCCTTCAGCTCAGGTCCTGGGATCGAGCTCCACCTTGAGCTCCCTGCTCAGCAGAGAGTCTGCTTGTCCCTCTCCCTCTGCCCTACCCAACTTGTGATTTCTCTGTCAAATAAATAAGTACAATCTTTTAAAAAATATGTTTAAACATTCATCTAAAACCAGTGAGGTCATATGAAAATAAGAGAGCATACTTGAAAGTAATAAAACTGAATTTCTTCAGAATAGTAATCTGAGGCAACCAATGCAGATTACTGAAGCTTTTTCATCAGGAGGATCTGGTTTATTCAAAAGGTACTTCATTATATCTAAATAATTACAGAGTTGCAGAAAACACAATAAAATTCAACATAAGACTGACTTAATGATTTATACCAATTCTGCCCTTTTGATTCAGGCATGCATGGTGTCAGTGTGCTTTGGACTGGGAGATGCCTTTCTGGGGATGAAGATGTTCCACATGTTTTTCTGTGTCTCTTTGAGCAAAACTAGCCCTGAGCACAAGAGAAACCCTACTCAGGTTTGATAAATAAAGAAACTGAATATTGGAGGAATAGGGGATGGTTATCAGGGGCTTCCTTCACCCAAATTCATTCAAAGTTGGTACTCTGGTTCTCATTCCTGGCTGCACTATGGATTTTCCTGTGCAGGAAAATAGTACTCACCTCATCAAACCATAAAAGTACACTGAATAAAAGAAAGCATAAAATAGAAAACATTTTTCTTCTTAAAAGGTGAGTACATACTTGTCACTGGTAAATACGTAGGCAACGACATCCTTCAAAGCTGCAAGTAAAACGCCCACTACGAGTGCGCAAACACCTGAAATATACAGAAGAAGCAACTGGAAATGAGAATTCTCCAGCGTGTAATAAATCCTAGGACTGGATGCTCATGAGATATTTCTGTCAATGGTGTAAGAAATGTGATAATTTAAAGTGCTTCTTCTTACTGTCTATGAAAAGAACAACGAAGATCAGATGATTCTGATTCCTTTTCCTAAGGCGGATGCCTAGAAAAAGTGTCAGTAAGATATCAATACAATCAGAATCTTCTCTAACTGCTCAGATCCCAAAATATTAAAACTGCTAGAGGAGGCAGCGATCCAGGAACATGGCAAATCAGTCACACAGACTTTGGTCAGAAAATAAGCCTGCAGATGCTAACAATATGAAAAAATTTTCAACAGTACCGAGAGTAACATTAGATCATCAGTACCTAATAACAGAAAATCATAATTAGAAGTTTTAACTGAGTAAAGTGGAAAGAGCTTCAAGGATATTTAAGCTGAGCACATCTCCATAAGTCAATTCCCTAGAGAAATTCTGATTATGTGTATTTTAACTCAACACACAGAACTTAGTATGGACACCAGAGAGTGGAACTGCTTTAACTTACCCGCACACAGAAGAACAGTGACGCTAGAGTGCCAAGCCTGCTCAGCATTCCCTGCACCCAAAGCATTGCCCACTCGGACACTGGCCGCCACACCAAAGCCCAGGGGCACCTGAGAACGAACAATCACAAACCATAAGAAGTCCGAGGGCCTGAAAGTTAGAATGTTAGTGCCCTCAGGTCCAACCACATGAGAAGCCTAGAGAGACTGGAATCTGTGTTCTAGAACTGGTTCTATTACATCTGAGCTGTGTGCCCATAATCAAATTGCTCAGTCCCACTAACACCCAATTTCTTCATTGCTACAGAAATACAGTGGCTGCCCTGACCACTACCTGTATCACATACATCAGAGCAGAATTCCTTAATGAAGCGGGACTTGAGGGTAAAGCACCTCCTTTATTGGCTAAACACATACACCATCAAGATTTAATTTAATCTTGCTACATTCTACAAGAGAAGATTTAATGTATTATAAATGTATAAATAATTTGTAAAAATTAAATGAACCATGAGAAAAAGCACTTAGAACAAAGCCTGGCACACTGTAGGAACTCAATAAATGTTGATGAAATCTGACTCTGTAACCCCCATCATGTCAAACATCCCATATATTGAATTATGCAGGACACTGAAATATGTCCCTTCAAAATAGCAAAAATCTATTTTTCATCATTCATTACAGAAATCTGAAGCTATAAGTTTTCTTGCTTCTTGAATAGACCATTATTCAACCTTCAGGGTCATGTTTTTCACCTCCTATTATTGTCCTGTAATATAGTGTTGCCCTCAGGATCTATTCAGGTAACATGGATGGTTACTGAATACTCTGGTTTTAGCTGTCATGTCTGCTGACAATTTATATATCAGCTTTAACTTTTCATTCCTACTAAAAACAGCATTCTCCCAACAATCTCTGTTACTATTTTGAGAATCAGCATGAGTTGGTAAAAAATGTATATATACATATATTCAATTAAAAACTTTGAAAAACAATGGACTTGACTATATAATACATTTTAAGACTTGTCTGCCCAGGGTACGCCTAATTGTCCTCTGGTTCAAGATGAGTGACTGGCTCACATGTTCAACTCTCTTCCCTCCCAAATCTCATTAAAATGTCAGTAAAGATGCTTAGCAGAAACATAGTACAGTCACATCACTGAGAATAAGAGAGACACTTATAAGAAGCCAGACTGGCTTCTAGAAGAGGGAAAGCACATTTCATAATCCTGGGGTAGAACCACAGGAAGCCACAATCCCAAATACAAACAGGCAGAGGCCAGATCCTGCTAGTTCTTCCCAGCCCAACCTCAGAAGGCTTGAAACTTCAAGTCCATCAGCGAGGCAGTGGTGAGCACTACACAGGGAGATTTGGTACCAACAGCACATCCAGACCCCATGGCCTATCTGGATCTCACTCTGAGACTCACAACACTCAGAAAGACTAGGCGAAAATAGAAAAAGCAAAGCAGGAGAGCACCCTGTATGATGTGAGCACCTCAGAACCAAGCCCTTCTCTTTTTTTTCTTAATATTTTATTTATTTATTCATGAAAGACACAGAGGAGAGAAAGAGGCAGAGACATAAGCAGAGGAAGAAGCAGGCTCCATGCAGGGAGCCCGATGTGGGACTCGATCCTGGGACTCCAGGATCAGGCCCTGGACTGAAGGCGGCGCTAAACCGCTGAGCCACCCGGGCTGCCCAGATCATGTTTTTTTCTTAATTCCCTTTTGTATCCCTGCTACTGGCTTGGAAACACATCCTATTTCCCCTCTCTTGGATAGTCCCCTTAAACTAGTTTGTCAACATGCATAGACTTTAAAACTTTTAACTTAATCAACTATTTCCCACCTTCTTCCTATGTCTAGATTGTTTTAACTAAGAAAATGCTCTCCCAATTTCTTATTACTAGTAAGGATTTTATTTCTACCTAATTTTGCACTGTGCAAATTAGTTGAATTTTTCTTTATAGTCCGTGCTGGTTTAGATACATCCATATTTATCAATTTCTTTGCTTACCATTGTTTTGACACCAATGTTTCTTTCAGTGATACCCTGTGATGTCTCTCAGTGTTTTAATCTATTCCTTCTCGAGCCCTAGCTTAGTTGGATAAGGACTGACATGGACCTCCAAATATTTTGATTATATCATTTCATGGTCTTCAGGTTTTTATTGCAATTGTTGAAGGATGACTCATCCAACCTTGTTCATTTTCCAAGCTTATTTTGATTATTTGGGGTCCCTTGCATCTCTGTATGAATTTTAGGATCAGTTTATCCAATCTGCAAGAAAGGCCAGTTCAAACTTTGAAAGAGATTACACTGAAAGTGTAGATCATCTTTGGTGGTAGTGGTGGGGTGTGTGATGCCAATAGACGATACTGAGTTTTCTAACCCATGAACATGGGAAATCTTTTCATTTACTCAAGTATTCTTTCATTTCTTTCAATAATGTTTTGTAGTTTTCAGTGCACAAGTTTCACCTTTCTTTGGCTGAATTTACTACTGACTATTCTTTTTGATGGCGGGGCTAACGGAACCATTTTCTTAATTCCATTTTCAGTTTCAATCTGAAACACAACTGATTTTTGTGTACTGATGTGGCATTCTGCAATGTGGCATTCAGAACTCATTTATTAGCTCTAGTAGTTTCAGTGTGTGTGTGTGTGTGTGTGTGTGTGTGTGTACACTACTTTGGGTTTTCTATAGATAAAATAATGTCATCTGCAAATACAGATAGTTGTACTTCTTCCTTTCCAATCTGGATGCCTAATATTTTTTCTTCCTAATTGCCCAGGCTAGAATCTCCAATACCATGCTCATTATGATTTCTGAACACTGGATTATGTCTCACTTCCAAGGGTCTGTCTCTGTCTCTTATTAAATGGCTCTGAATACTGCATCTTTTATTGTCTGTGAAATTCCTACTGGATGCACATAAGGATCTATACCTTTCATATATTCTATCTCTACTTTTTCCCATTTTTATTTATTGTGGTTAAAAAACACATAAAATACACCAACTTAAGTATTTCCTATTACTCCAATTATGTTTTTTAACCATATAGTCATTTTTAATGTACAGTTTAATATACTAAATAGACTCATAATGTTGTGCAACTATCACCACCATCCATCTCCAGAACTTTCTTCATCTTGTGAAACTGAAACTCTATTATAAATAAACAATAAACAGCTCCTCCCCAATTCCCCTCCCAACCTCTGGCAACCACCATTCTACTTGTGGCTATGATTTTCACTATGCTGAGGACCTCATATAAGTGGAATCACACAATAAAGGCATACCTTGTTTTACTGCACTTTGCTCTAGTGCACTTCGCAGATACTGCGATATTTAAAAATTAAAATCTGTGGCAATCCTGCATCAAGCAAGTCTATTGCCACCATTCCTTGTCTCTGCATCACATTTGGTGATTCTTGTAATATTTCAAACTTTTTCATTATTACATTTATTATGATGATCTGTAATCAGTGATCTTTGATGTTACTGATGTCATTGTTTTGGGGTGCCACAAGCTGCATCTATTTAAGACAACAAACCTAACTGATAAATGTTATGTGTGTTATGACTGTTCCACAACTGGACATTCCCCCATCTCTCCCTCTTCCTAGTCCTCCCCCTTCCCTGAGACCAAAAATATAAAATTGGGCAATAACTATAATGACCCATGAGTGTTCAAGGGCAAAAAAGAGTCACACGTCTCTTAATTTATATCAAAAGCTAGACATGATTGAGCTTAGTGAGAAAGGGATCTCAGAAGCTGAGACAGGCTGAAAGCGAGGCCTCTGGCACCAAACAGCCAAGCTGGGAAGGCAGAGGAGAAGTTCTTGAAGGAAAGGGTAAGTGTCACTCCAGGGAGCACAAGGATGAGAACAAAGCACTCTTGGATGTGGAGAAAGGTTTAGTGTTCTGGAGAGAAGGCCTAACCAACCCCAACACTACCTGAAGCCAAAGCCTAACCCAGAGCCAGGCCCTGACTCCCTTCTCTTTTGTGAAGGCTGGGAGGTGAGGAAGCTGCAGGAGAAAGTCTGAAGCTAGCAGAGGTTGGTTGCTGAGGTTTAAGGAAAGAAGCCGTCTCCATACCATCAAAGTGAAAAGTCAAGCAGCAAGTGCTGATGCAGAAGCTGCAGCAAGTTCTCCAGAAGATGGAGCTCAGATAACGAATGAAGGTTATAAGAAGGTACTCAACAACAGATTTTCAATGAACATGAAATGGCCTTATATCAGAAGATACCATCTAGGACTTTCACAGCTAGAGACAAATCAGTGTCTGGCTTCAAACGTTCAAAGGAAAGGCTTTACTCTCTTGTTAGGGCCTAATGACTAAGTTGAAGCCAATGCTGACTTACCAGTTTGGAAATCCTAGGGCCTGTTAGAATTATGCTAAATCAGGGTGCCTGAGTGGCTCAGTGGTTGAGTGCCTGCCTTTGGCTCAAGTCATGATCCCAGGGGTCCTAGGATCGAGTCCTGCATTGGGCTCCCCGCGGGGAACCTGCTTCTCCCTTGGCCTCTGCCTCTCTCTGTGTCTCTCATGAATAAATAAATAAAATCTTAAAAAAAAACCTTTAAAAGAATTATGCTAAATCTACTCTCCTGTGCTCTATAAATGGAATGACAAAAACTGGATGACAGTACGTATATTTACAACACAGTTCTCTGAATATTTTAAGCCCACTGTTGAGAACTACTTCTCAGAAAAAAAGATTCCTTTCAAAATATTATTGCTGATTGACAATGCACCTGGTCATCCAAAAGCTCCAATGGAGATGCACAGTGGGATTTCTGTTGTTTCTGGGCCTGCCAACAGTGTCAAATCTGCAACCTACGGATCAAGGAGTAATTTTAACTTTCAAGTCTTACTATTTAAGAAATACATTTCATAAGGCTATTCCTGTTATAGATAGTTATGCTTCTGATGGATGTGGGCAAAGTAAATTGGAAACCATCTGAAAGGATTCACCATTCTAGATGCCATTAAGAACATTCATCATTAATGGGAAGAGGTCAAAATATCAACAATAGGAGTTTAGAGGAAGCTGATTTCAACCCTATGGATGACTCTGAGGGGTTCAAGACTTCAGTGGGGGAAGTAACTGCAGATATGGTAGAAATAGCAAGAGAACTAGAAACAGAAAGGGAGTCTGAACATGGGACTGAACGGCTGCAATCTCATGACAAAACTTCAGTAGATGAGGAGTTGTTTTTTATGGATGAGCAAAGAAAATGGTTTCTTATGATGACAACCACTCCTAGTGAAGACACTGTGAAGACTATTGAAATGACAAAACAAAGGATTTAGAATATCTCATGAACTTACTTGATTAAAGCAGCAGCAGGGTTTGAGAGGATTGACTCCAATTTTGAAAGAAGTTCTGAGATGGATAAAATGCTATCAAACAGCATTCAGTGCTACAGAGAATTCATTCATGAAAGGAAGAGTCCATCAATGCGGCAAACTTCAGTGTTGTCTCATTTTTAAAAATTGCCGTGGCCACCCCAACCTGCAGCAGCCACCACCCTGATCAGTCAGCAGCCAGCAACATCAAGACAGGACCCTCCACCAGCAAAAAGATTCCAACTTGCTAAAAACTCAGATGATGGTTAGTATTCTTTAGCAACGAACTATTTTAAGTAGGATATGTACACTTTTTAGACATGTTACTATACACTTAACAGACTGTATAGTATAAATATGACTTGCATATGTACTGTAAAACAAAAAAACTTTTCATTCACTTTATTGTGACATTCACTTTGTGGTGGTGGTCTGGAACCAAACCTGCAATACCTCCGAGGTTTGCCTGTATTTGTCTTTTTGTGACTGCCTTACTTCACTTAGTATATTGTCCCAAGGTTCATCCATTTTGTAGCATGTGACTCTCCTTCCTTTTTATGGCTGAATAGTACTCCATTGTGTGGAGATATATATATATAATGTTTGCTTATCCACTTATCTGTAAAGCAAAAAAGAAATAGCATTTGTGCATGAGGCACACAGAGAACCTACTTAATGATTCCTTGCACTGTGGTCTTATTCACACTCAGTCCTTTCAGATAATACACAGCAAGAATTTGAAAATCTTCTGTACTTTACTCCACATGTCGGTAGACATGTGGGTTGCTTCCATTGTTGGCTCCTGTGAATAACGCAGCTATGAACAAGGTTGTACAGTAGTTCTTGAAGATCCTGCTTTTTATTTTCATGTATACCCCAAAATGACATTGCTGGATCATATCATACTTTTATTTTTAATTTTTTGAAGAACCACAACACTTTCTTTCCATAGTGAGTGCACCATTGGTGGTTGGTCCCACCACCAACAGTGTACAAGGGTCTCAATTTTTCTGTACCTTCACCAACTTCTATTAGTTGTTTTTATTTTTTTAATAATAGCCATCCTAACAGGTATGAGATGATATCCCAATGTGGTTTTTCATAAATATTTCCTAATGATCAGTGATGGTGGGCATCATCATGTGCTTACTGTCCATATGTGTATCTTCCTTGGAGAAATACCTATTCAAGGCCTTTGCTCACTTTTTAATCCAGTTGTTGATTTTTTGCTACTGAGTTTTAGGAGTTCTGACTATATTCTGGGGTATATAGACAGAGAATTTGTGAATATTTTCCCATAGGATTTGTGAATATTTTCTCATTTTGTGGGTTGCCTTTTTACTCTGTGGATCTTGTCTTTGGATGCATGCACACAATTTTTCAATTTTCATAAATTCCAGCTTGTCTGGTTTTTTTGTTGTTGTTGCCTGAGCCTTTGGTGTCACATGCAAGAAACCATTGCCAAATCCAATGCTGTGAAGCTTCTGCCTTATGTCATCTTCTGAAAGTTTTATTGTTTAGGGCTTACACTTAGGTCTTCGATCCACTTTGAGTAAGAGTTAAGAGTACAACTTCATTCTTCTGTATGTGAGATATCCAGTTTTCCAGTACTCGTTATTGAAAAGACTGTCCTTTCCCCATTGAATGGTCTCATCATCTTTGTTAAAAATCATCTGATCAAAAAAAAAAATCATCTGATCACATATGCATGGGTTGGTCTTTATACCTAATTCCATCTATTTACATGTCTTTGTTTTCTTCTGGAATTTCCACTGATCAGTCTTCAAGTTTATGATTTGCTTCTCCTGATTTAACATCTGTTTATCACATTAAGTATTATATCTGTATAGCTATAATCTGTGATTTTACAAAATCCTATCTGGTTCTTTTCCAAATATTGTTCTTTTTGGTTTCAGCTCCTTCTTTTATGTTTATTGACTTTAAACATAATACTTTTCTATTCCCCGATTATTACTCCAACATCTTAAGTTCTGAACTCTAATTTTTCTGTTTGTTGTGTCTGTTCAAACTCTTGCTCATGGTGGTTATTTCTTTGTATTCTGTAATTTTGACTGTAAGCTCACTCCTGCAGGGACTTGTTTTTTTTTCTTCCATAGGAATAATGAATTATTGCCTTACTGCCTCTAACAAAGGAAAGCCCGTGACAAAAAACAGGAAGTGGAATAGTTGCTGCCAGAGGCTGAGGGCAGGGGGAGCGGGTAATTGCTGAATGGGTAGAGTTTCAGTCTTATGGGATGAAAAGGTTCTGGAGTTTGGCTGCACAACAATGTTAACACGACTGAACTGCACAGTTAAACCTGGTTAAGATGGTAAATTTTGGGGGACCTGGGTGGCTCAGTTTGGCTCAGGTTATGACCTCAGGGTCTTGGGATCAAGCCCGTCAGGCTCCCTGAACAGTGGAGAGTCTGCTTCTCCTTCTCCCTCTGCCTCCTCCTTCCTGCTTGTGCTCTCTCATGTGTGTTCTCTCTCTAATAAATAAATTAAGAGATGGTAAATTTTGTTATGTGGTTTTTAGCACAATTTAAAATAAAAACAAAAGGAAGGCTAGAACAGAACAGGTAGAAAAACATGAAGATCTGAAGATGATAGAGGCAGAAGACTGGTACTGTTGATCACATACCTATGCATAAGCTCTAGCATCCACATTTAAATAGAGAAGCCACACCAAAACCCTCCCTTGATGGGATTATTTCCCACCATCAACTACCAAACCTCCAGACAGAATGGTCTACCTCAGTAGCCTCTGCTCCTTCGCTAACCCTGAAAGTCAGTGTTTGCTGGAATATGGCTCTTGCTCCCCATCTAAGGTCTCCGGATGACCTGAAATCTTAGGGGCACTTTCCAACCTCACTTTATGCTACGCCCCTCCTGCCCAGAAGCCCTCCACTCAACTGTCATTCCTTCTGTGACTCATTCTTCATAGCTGGCTTCCTCCACAACATGTTCTCCTGATTTTCTTCATTCCACATTGGCCTGTCCTCCTTTTGGGCTGAGCTGTCCTATTCTCAACTTCTACATCTTGGGGTTTGCTCCTAGACATTTTCCCGTTTTCTTCCTAAATGTCAGCATCAATCCCCACTAAAAAAACCTTTGTTTTGGGGACGACTGTGTGGCTCAGCAGTTGAGCACCTCGTTCGGCCCAGGGCGTGATCCTGGAGTCCCGGATCAACTGCCATTATTGGGCTCCCTCCATGGAGCCTGCTTCTCTCTCTGCCTGTGTCTCTGCCTCTCTCTCGGTGTCTCTCATGAATAAATAAATAAAATCTTAAAAACAAAAACAAAACCTTGTTTTTGAGAATAAAAAAATAATAATACATGGAAACAAAAATGGCCCATATCCCACTGCCCAGAGGGGCTTTGTTGATCTTTACCAAAAAATAAGAATCAAACAAAAAAAGGGAATACTTGTACAGGTTTGGAATATTCCAAAAGAATCAAGAGGTAAGAGGCACAATTATTCAAGCCAGAAACTTGGGGGTCATTTGTGATTCTTCCTATTCATCGCCTTGCCTTCCACATCCAAACCCTGGTCACATCCTATCAACTCTGCCCTAGAACACAACTAACCCACTTTTCTACCCGCCCACCAGCAGCCTCCTATGTGCTCACCTAATGATTCCAGTAGCCTCCTTCCAGAACCCCTCAAATGTCTGTTCTCCCCTAAGCCAGCTTCTACATGTCACCCCCTTCTTTCCTCACTAACCCCTTCAACCAGGTTCCCGTTTTGGGTCCCTGAGCGCGCCATGTATTCCTTCCCATCACAGAGCCTTCGCCCACGCTGGGCATCAGCTCTCAGCCTTGGGCTTCCGGGGCTGGCTCCCCCTCACCTTTCCAGGCTCAGCTTACCTAGTGGCTCAGAAGGACTGTTTCTGACTCCCCTCCCTAAAAAGGTATCCATCTCTATTTTTATGCATCTAGGACTTTTTTTTGCTTCTCCTGTGGTACATGTCATATATATTTGTAATCCTCTCATGTATCCGTTTGTCTCTGTCTCCCCACCAGCCCACAGGCCACGAGAGGGCAGAGACTATCTCCGTCTCACTCTCCATCATGTCCTAGCACCAACTTCATATGTGAATAAACACGCCAGGCGTTGTGCTAAGTGCTGTAATACATTATCGTATTTTGTCTTCACTTGCTACATACGTATTATTTTTTTCCATTTTGTATATGGGACAACTGAAGCTCAGAAAGGTTAAATAATGAGCCCACGGCTGCACAGTGGGAGGAGCAGCATGGCAGAACTCAAACCCAGGATCTGGCCCCCAAATCTACGCTCCCTCCAGTATGCTTGGCTCACCCTCCTGCTGTCTGGTTTCTCCTCTCTCCCCAGCACACAGCACAGTGGATTGAATGAATGCAATGATGATGGCCCAGCAGAGCTTATACAGAGAAGGTGCTGGGTCTTACCCCAAGGTTCTTACCATGTAGGCTGCAGAGGCCAGTTCGTAAATGATGGCCTGGGCCCCAAGCTCTGTCACACTAATCAGTCCTGAAATGTTGGCACAGACAAACACAAAACACATCTTAGGAGGTGGATTAAAGCAAACATTTTCCTTATGAAACTAAAACATATCTTAATTTAAAAGAAGCTTGGGTGGTACCTGAGTGGCTCAGTCAGGTAAGTGTCTACCTCTTGGTTTCAGCTCAGATTATGATCTCATGGGTCATGACATTGAGCCTCACTCACAGGCTCCGCACTCAGCAGAGAGTCTCTGAAAATTCTCTCCCCTTCTCCCCAACTCATGCATACACGCACAATCTTTCTCACTCTCTCAAATAAGTAAATCTTTTTAAAAAAGAATTTTAAAAGAAGCCAGGACTGCTCCCAGAAGGAAGCAAAACCAAAGGCAGAATTCACTATCTGTGCTGAGGAGAGCCCCAGAGGTCCACTCCTAGGAAGCTTCCAAGAACTAGAGCAGCTAAGACCTGAAACGAGTTCAATCTGCAAGCTCCTGTTCTACCAAGGAACAAAACATCAGGTTTAAAGTAGAAAACAACAAGGCTCCTAAAGTTGCAGGTCATTCCTTGGGGAGACGTAGGATCCCAATGTGGGAAGAAAAGGATGGAAAGCAGTGGGACTCTGTATAGACATGGTGGGACTACTGGAGTATCCAAATGTCCCCCAGGAACTTTAACATCAATTATTTATCATCCTCTGTCTCTATTATTTCCTCTATAACTTTACTGGCAATAAGATGGCTAAGGTGAGGGGCATCTGGGTAGCTCAGTGGATGAGTGTCTGCCTTCGGCTCAGGTTGTGATCCTGGGGTCTTGGAATTGAGTCCTGCATTGGGCTCCCCGTGGGGAGCCTGCTTCTTCCTCTGCCTATGTCTCTGCCTCTCTCTCAATCTCTGTCTCTCATAAATAAATAAATAAAATCTTTAAAAAATAGATGAGTAGGGTAAATACCTATGACCAAAATTAATACAGCTCTGATAGAAATAAAGATCACATCAAAAACAGAGCCAACAAACCATTATGTTTGAAAATGGCTTAAAAACTTGCACAATGCCTAGAAAAAGTCAGTGGAAATAGAAGGTCTGAGAAGTCACGAGACCCATAATTGGGTTTCTGTTCTCCCTCTCCATGACCCTGGCAAACCTTTTAGATGTGGCCTCCCTTTCTGAATGTATAAAGCCTCACTCAACTGGAATATGCTTATGGTCGGGCAAGGATTTACACCTTAGCTTCCCTAGTTGGAAACTTCCCTGAGCACTTGACATAAGGGAAAGGAAGAAGTAAGGCCTACATCTCTTAAAAAGCTCTGGAAACAAGAGTAGCCAGGCTGTTCTTGATTTCTACTGAACTGCTGACAAACCTGCAAGGAAGGTTCCAATCTCAAAGGTCCACCACTCGATGCACACCATGAACATACTGGGAATAGCCAGCTGGATGTAGGAGCTCCATTCTTGGAAACAGTCCCTAGTCCAACCTAGAGAACAGGGAAGAGAGAAAACAGCTTTTACTTTTCAACAGTCTCTGATACCAACAATTCTATATAACATGCCTGCTTCCTCCAAATAGCCAGGGACTGGGAGCAATCACAGTTGCCCATAAAAATAATATACTTTTTAAAGATGTCAAACAAGACCACAGTTTGAGATGGTGGAAACAGGGCTGGCAATACTTCGTGAAACTGAAGTATGTATATGCCCTCCCACCCACACATTTCATGACTGGGTATAAATGGCAGAGACACTTTCATAGAGCTCCATAAGAACACATGTAGGATATTCACTAAGGCAGGTTGTGGCTGTAGGCTAATGGGGGCATCAAGGAGATCATCACTAGGAAACTAGATCCATGTGAAAATATACTGCTCACATGCAATGATTGTAAAAATAGATCTTTTCAACTCTCAAAATTTAAAACTTCTGTGCATTAAAAAACACCATCAACAGAACAGAATCTGGCGATGCCTGGGTGGCTCAGTGGTTGAGCATCTGCCTTCGGCTCAGGGCATGGTCCCAGGATTGAGTCCCACATCGGGCTCCCTATGAGGATTCTACTTCTCCCTCTGCCTAAGTCTCTGCCTCTCTCTCAGTCTATCTCTCTCATGAATAAATAAATAAATCTTTAAAAAAATTAAATAAGATATACAAATAGCCACAAGCACAAGAAAGAATGCTTAACATCCTTAATCATTAGGAAAATGCAAATCAAAATCACAATAAATGATACCTCACAAGGATGTGTGAGATGTCATCATTAAAATGGCTTCTTTAAAAAAGAAACAGAAAATGGTATGTCTTGGTAAGGATGTAGATAATGTTGTAACCATTGTGTACTATTGGTGGGAATCTAAAACAGTGCAACCACTATGGAAAGTAAAGTGATATGGTTCCTCAAAAAAATTAAAAATAAAAGTATCATATTATCCAAAGTATCACCTCTGAAGATACATAAAAAGAACTGAAAGCATGACCTCTAGGAGCTATCTGCACACCTATGTTCATAGCAGCATTATTCACAAGAGCCAAATGGTGGAAGCAACCCAAATGTTCATCGACAGATGAGTGAATAAGCAGAATGTGAAATACAAACATACAAACACACACACACACACACACACACACACACACAATGGGGTATTACTGAGCCTTAAAAGGGAAAGAGAGTCTGACACATGCTACAACATGGATGAACCCTGAGGACACTATGCTAAGACACAAAAGGAGGAATACTGTAAGATTCCACTTACATGAGGTATCAAAGGGACTCAAACTCGGAGACTGAAGGTGGAATGATGAAACAGTGGTCAACAGAGGACAGAAAGAGGGGGAGCAGGAGTTACTCCTTCATGGGAACAGAGTTCCAGTTTTGTGAGATGAAAAAGTTCTGGAGATGAGTGGTGGTGATGGTTGCCCTACAATGTGAATGTGCTTCACACTACTTAACTATACACTTAAAAATGGTTAAGACAGCAAACTTTATGTTATATATACTTCACTACAATTTAAATCAAAACAATAAAATATTGTGCTAAGTCAGCGAGGTCAGTAACATTTTTCATAAAGGACCAAATAGTAAATATTTTCAACGTCATGGGCCAAATGGTCTCTGTCGCCACTGCTCAACTCTGCTGTAGCAGCACAAGAACAGCCATGGGCATGTGCAAATGATTAGGTGTGGCTGTGTTCCAATCAAATTCTAGTTACAAAAACAAGCTGTGGCTGGATTTGCTTTGTAGGGTGGTCTGCCAATCTCCAGGCCAAGTGAAAAAAGTTTATGGTGAAAAAAAGAAATTTAAACTATCATACTATTAGGTAAATATAAACATCCACACAGCCAAAAAATAAAACCACTTTGCATTTCTTGAAGATGCAAAGCAAAAGACATACACTAAACACAGAGAGGGTGCCTCAAGGGAGGAGAGTGGGAATTGTAAAATGGAGAGAGAAACAGTCAAAAACAGGAGAGAGGGCCTGCCTGCAAGAAATGGTACCAGCGTGCCATGAATTTGAGCAAGAGAAATTCAATGCTTTGGATCTGAGGTCTAGGACACAAAAGGGAGAGAAGGGGCAGGGGAGGAAGGCACTGAAAAACACAGGAGTTTCTGTAACATAAGAACAAAGAACCTTACCTTACTGGCCACAAGGGAAGAGAGAGGGTCGGAGACCCCACCCCATATTCCCAAATTTGGAAGTGAAGCCATCAAGAACCAATGCAGAATGTTCCACATGAATTACACGATGGCTGGGGCTGGTAAGAAGTGACAGGGGATCAAGGCATAAGCCCCAATGAGCAGGGAGCATTAGGAGCCATGAAAGCACTGTCCCCTCCTCTGTCCCCCATCAAAAAACCAGAAAACCTGCCTGCCAACCTGGAGCCATGGGTATGAACAAGCCATGAGCAGAAAGGGTCACCATGTGTGAAAGAGGGCTTGAACCTGATGTGCAGTCATGCTCAGGAAACCTGAGCTGAGACACGGGGACTGGAGCAGGTGTACTTTATTTGATCTGAGCAGACACAGAACCTTCACAAAATGGACAGGGCATATATGGGACTCACAGGGGAAACAACCTCCTTGGGGAATAAGCTCACAGACAAAATCATAAACAGGCCAGTCAAAACCACAATCTGAGATAGCAGGCATAAATCAGACAAAGCTTCGTGAAATTAAGTGTGGTTTTCTTTTTTTTTAAGATTGTATTTATTTATTCATGAGAGACACAGAGCAAGAGAGAGGCAGAGACACAGTCAGAGGGAGAAGCAGGCTGGTTGCAGGGAGCCTGATGCGGGATTCGATCCCGGGACTCCAGGATCACACCCTGGGCCGAAGACAGGTGCTAAACTGCTGAGCAACCCAGGGGTCCCCTTTAAGTGTGGTTTTCAACACATTTAAGATATGTGCCATAACGAATCTACCAATTAAAATATAACATGGTATTTTAGCACATCAAATCAAACAGAAATTCCAACTTTAGAGTATTAAAATGCAAAAAAATATGAGTCCTAGAATTAACAAAATGGGTAGAGGTATGGCCCAGGAATAAACATAAAAAAATCTAGTCTTTTAAGCTAAGTAAATGTTATGAAGAGGAAAAAAACGCTTAGGACAAGTATTTTGGGGGGTAGGAAAAAAACTCATCTCCGTGGTCACAAACAGTACTTTGGAAATACCTACTGTAATGGAAAAAGTCTACCCGCAGAGAGGGGAGGGCCTCTCACACTAGGTAACAGATGCAGGACACCATCTGGAAAGGCACATCCAAGTCGGCACCCTGAACCACTGCCTGCCACCACTATCCTTAAACACAGTCAGAGAAGGTAACCTTGCCCGCTAGACAAGCAGGCTAAGATAATCCCTTGAGGAGGAATAAAAGTAAGAAAAAAGAGATTAAAAAAAAATTGACATTTTTTTATATTAAGACTTCTGTGAATGAGTTTGGTGTGAGAAAACTGAAGGAGTTTTGTAATTAAACCTTTTTTTTTTTAAAGATTCTATTTATTTATTTATTTGGTACAGAGAAAGAGTGCACAACCATGAGTGTTGGGGGTGGGGTGGGCAGAGGGAGAAGGAGAAGCAGACTCCTTGCTGAGCAGGGAACCAGATGTGGGGCTCGATCCCGGAACCTGGAGATCATGACCTGAGCTGAAGGCAGATGCTTAACCAACTGAGCCACCCAGGCAACCCAAACATTTTGTACATAATCTTAAAACTGCTTTTAAGGTGGTTAAAGGCATTTATGGAATTGATGTATTAGACCTAAGATTTTAATTAAACGTGTAAAAGTGATAAATTTACAGTAAGTGTTTAAATGATTGGGAAATCTAAATTGTTAATTCTAAGTTTTGGGGTCTTAGTTATTGAATGAATATTTAGAGAAATGTGATTATTTAAATAATATTAAATAGTTATTAATTTCACAGCAGGTAAGTCAATCTACACCAAAATCTTATCCTGCCCCCCCCAACATTAAAGATCTACCAACCAGGTATAAGGAACTAGATCCACAGTTCTAGGGTCCCAAATATGCATTTGTGTTTATAAAAAACTATTTAGATATGGCCCTTTTCCTACATCATTAAAATTGAGGGGTGGGGAGGAGATAAAAACAAAGACAGGGGATCCCTGGGTGGCGCAGCGGTTTGGCGCCTGCTTTTGGCCCGGGGCGCGATCCTGGGGACCCGGGATCGAATCCCACATCGGGCTCCCGATGCATGGAGCCTGCTTCTCCCTCTGCCTGTGTCTCTGCCTCTCTCTCTCTCTCTCTCTCTCTCTCTCTCTCTGTGTGTGTGTGTGTGTGTGACTATCATAAATAAAAAAAGAAAAAAAAAAGGAAAACAAAGACATAGGGGATCCCTGGGTGGTTCAGCAGTTTGGCGCCTGCCTTTGGCCCAGGGTGTGATCCTGGAGTCCCGAGATCAAGTCCCATGTCAGGCTTCCTGCATGGAGCCTGTTTCTCCCTCTGCCTGTGTCTCTGCCTCTTTCTCTCTCTCTCTCTCTCTCTCTCTCTCTCTCTCTCTGTCTCTCATGAATAAATAAAATCTTTTAAAAAATAAAAGACATAAATTGAGCAAGGAGCTAAGAATCACTTTGCATAATATATATGAGATCTCCTTTGTCACCTGATTTATTCATCGTTGGTAATTAGCCACCTCTGCAGAGGCCCTTAGTTTGTCTCATAACCAGATTATTGACGTATAAAATACTTATGATGGTCCGAAAAAGGCCACACTACAGAGATTGAGAGAGCAGATTAGTGGTTGCCTGGGGCTCATGATGATGTCAGGAACCAACCAGGGTCATGAGGAATCATTTTGGGTGATGGAAATGTCCTAAAACTGTATCATATACAGTTCTGCATGTAATATATACGTAACTATTAACATACAGGCATCTGTATTATATATCTCAACAAAGCTGTTACAAAACAGGCAAAACAGTTCAACTTTGAAACCTAAAGAATAGGAAATGATTAAGAACTGTGATCTGACAAGAGGAAATGACTGAACACCATGTGTGGCTGGGCAGAATGGCAGATGTTTTCTAAGATTTCATTCCTGCTTTTAAAAATGAAAAGAAAAATGAAGGGAGGTTGATTGTAAGAAAGGGTTAAGGTATAAGGGCCTAAGTTCGCACTTCTTTTATCATTTTTAACAGGTTAGTTTTGTTTTCAAATGTGCATAAAGTATGTTTATTGTGGGCAAACCCTGATCTCGAGTCTGTGGCATTTCTACAAATATACTGGGACCCAGTAGATTGAAATAATTTTCCCACATGGGACACAATTTCAGTTTATTTATCTAAGAAGTAATTACACCCATTAGTAGAATGATAAATAACTTTTCTGGGGAACATCTTTGTCAGGTAGGAGCACGCATGGAATCTAGCAAGGTAAGAGTATCCAGGGTGATTGCAGGAGAAGAGCCACAGCTGTTTACATACCCTGAGCACTTCATGGCTCCCAGCTGTGGCAGAGACCACGACCTACCTACCTAAATCCATGTCCTTACTTTCATAGAAATAAACTTACAAAAAGTTTGGGGGCCACGTGTACATTTCTTTCAGCTTAAAAGGACTGCGTGGCTAGGTACTGGCCAACAGGACAAATCAGAATTGGGTGTGGGCAACTTTCAGGAAATTTAACACATTTAAAGGGAGAATGTTCCGTTCTTCGCCCTCCTCCTTCCTACAAACTTGATAGCAATGTTGTAGCCATTATGATCTGTGGAGTGACCCTGGGAATGGAAACTATATACTGCAAAGAAATAAGATAAATAGAGCTTGGAACCAGGACCTCTATTAACCTATTTAATGCCCCTTATGGGTGGATACAATGCTATGGCATATAGCTTAGGCAGCAGATCCACCTCTGTGCTCAGAAAAGGACACTGAAGGCCTGTGCTAGGATACATGGTGAGTGAAGCCCAGGGGGGGTTCCAGCCCTCCCTCCAAGTGGCAACCTGTGTGAGCTCAACTAGCAGTGATGGCCCTGGACATGATCGTGACACTATAGACAGACATAACATCCCTAGACACCTACCTCAGAATTTTTTGCAAGTGAGAGAAAAATAAACCCCAATTTTTCTAAAGAAATTGCTATCCATAGCAGAATGAAATCTTAACTAACACAAACACTATCTGTAATCTTTATTTTTTAAGTGGAAGAAACAAAATGTTAACATCTATTAAATCTGGTATTGTAAATTATGAGTGTTGTTATTCTCTACTTCCCCGTGACTTTTAAATATTCAGTAATTTGTAACTGCAATGCTGTATCCACAGGACCAAAAACACAAGATACAGAATCCAATCAGATGCCATTAAAATCTGTGTTCCAGTTATCAGGAAGGACATCAAAAGACCACAAATCTAATCAGGTGAGAAAGGTGGAGGACAAGATAACAGAATTACATAAAGATGCAAAGCATCTGATGGAATGGCATGATATAAAGCATCCTTACAGCCAGAGAGCTGAAGAAATGTAAAGAGAAGGAAATACAAAAGCCAAGCAAGCCATTGAAATGCAAGGTACTCAATATCAACCACCATCAGGGAAATGAAAGTCAAATCACAGAATAGCTTTTCCTATCTAACAGGATACCTAGAATGAATGAATGAATGAATGAATGAATGAATGAAACAAAGAAGAAAAAGAAAAGAAAGAGAGAGAGAGAAAGAAAGAAAAGAAGAAAAGAAAGAAAAGAAAAAAAAAGAAAAGAAAAGAAAAAAGAAAAAAGTTAAGTTGGTGCAGATGTGGTGGGAATGTAAAATCATGTAGCCAGTTTGGAAAAGTCTGACAATTCTGCAAATGGCTAATCATAGAATTGCCATATGACTTATCAATCCTACTCCTAGTTATTTACCCCAAAGAACTGAAAGATATATCCACACAAAAACTTGTACGTGAATGTTGACAGCAGCATTATTCATAATAGCAGAAAAGTGAAAACCAAATATCCATTAACTGTTGAATGGATAAATTAAACATGGTATATCCATATAATGGAATATTACTCAGTTGTAAAAAGAAATGAAGTACCGATATACACTACAGCACGGATGAACCTTGAAAATATGCTAAGTAAAATAAACCACTTGCAAAGGATCACATATTGTATGGTTAAATTTTGTGAAATGTTCAGAATAGCAAATTCACAGGCAGGAAGTAGGTTAATGGCTGCCAGAAAGATATGAAAATATATCAAAGAAGCTCAACAAACTGCAAAGCAATGAGATCCACAGCAAGACATATTATAACCAAATTAAAAGACCAAGAATTTTTTAGGCAGCAGGAGAGAAGTGACTCATCACATACAAGAAATCTACAGTAAGATTAATAGCCAGTTTCTCATCAGACCCATGGAGGCCATACCAAGCAGTAGAATGACACAAATAAATTGCTGAAAGAAAAAAGCTGTCAGCCAAGAATTTTGTATCTGATGAAAGTATCCTTAAAAAATGAGGGAGAGGGCAGCCCCAGTGGCGCAGCGGTTTAGCGCCACCTGCAGCCCGGGGTGTGATCCTGGAGACCCAGCATCGAGTCCTTCATCAGGCTTCCTGCATGGAGCCTGCTTCTCCCTCTGCCTGTGTCTCTGCCTCTCTCTCTCTCTCTGAATAAATAAATAATATTTTTAAAAAATGAGGGAGAAATTTAGGACACCTGGGTGGCTCAGTCAGTGAAGCATCTGTCTTTAGCTTAGGTTATGATCTCGGGGCCCTGGGATTGAGTCCCACATCGGGCTCCCTGCTCAGTGAGGAGTTGGCTTTCCCCTCTCCCTCTGCCCCCACGCCCTGCTCATGCTCACATTCTCAATCTCTCTCCCCCAAATAAATAAATAAGATCTTTTTTAAAGTGAGGGAGAAATTAAAACATACCTAGCTAAACAAAAGCTGAGGGATTTTTGTTACTACTAGACCTGCCCTAAAAGAAATGTTAAAGGGAGCCCTTCAGGTTGAAAGGATGCCAGAGAAAACTCAAAGTTGTGTAAACAAATAAAGACAGTAAAGGTAACTATATGGGCAAATATAAAAGACAGTATTATTGTATCTTTGGTTTGTAACTCCATGTTTTATTGCCTCCATAATTCAAAAGACAAATGCACAGAGAAGAATTACAAATCTTCATTACCAGACACACATGAATAAAGATGTGATCAGTAACAACAAAAACATAAAGGGATGTGGGAGAGAGCGGTATGTATAGAAGCACCATTTTTGGATGCTATTGAAGTTAATTTGGTATCTATTCAAACAGAATTGTTATAATTTTTTTAAATATATTTTTTTAATTTTTATTTATTTATGATAGTCACAGAGAGAGAGAGAGAGGCAGAGACACAGGCAGAGGGAGAAGCAGGCTCCATGCAGGGAGCCCGACGTGGGACTCGATCCCAGGTCTCCAGGATCAGACCCTGGGCTGAAGGCAGGTGCTAAACCGCTGAGCCACCCGGACTGCCCCAGTTGTTATAAATTTAAGATGTTCAATATAATCCCCACAGTAACTATGAAGAACGAATCTAAATTATCTATACAAAGGAAATGGGAGTGGAATCAAAACAGTTCACTACAAAAAAAAAATCAACTAAACAAAAAAGAAGGCAGTGGAGGGGGGAATAAAACACAAAAAAAAGTATAAAACATACAGAAATCAAATAGTAAAATGGTAAAGAAAGTCTGCCCTCATCAGTAACTACTTTAAATGTAAGTGGATTAAATTCTCCAATCAAAAGGCAGATGCTGATGGAATGCACCAAAAAACAAACAAACAAAACAAATAGTAACCAAAAGAGAGTTGGGGTGGCTATACTAATGTGAAACAAACAAAAAAAATTTTAAGCCAAAATCTGTTACAAAGAACAAAAAAATAACATATATTGATCAAATAGTTTATAAAGAAGACATAATTTTAAACAGGTATGTACCAAACAACAGAGCCCCCCAAAATATGAAGCAAACATTGATAGAACTGGAGAATTAGTTCCACAAAATAGCTGGAGACACCAGTACACTATTTTCAGTAATGAATGGAACATATGGACAGATGATCATTAAGGAAATATAGAGGGCTTAAAACAATACTATACACCAAGCCCTACCAGACATCTACTCCACTCTATATCAGCAATATTCTCGAATGCACATGGGGTATTGTCCAGGACAGACCATACTTCAGCACAAAAAAGTTTAAATTAATTTAAAAAGACTGAGATGATACAAAGTATCTTCCCCAACCACAAGAGAAGAAGGAAAGAAACCAATAATAGAAGGAAATCTGAAAAACTCACATGCATGTAAAAATTAAACATGTTCTTAAATAAAACACAGGGAAATCAGAAAATACTCTGAAACAAAAGAAAACAAATACACAACATGTCACATGAGGAGCAGAAAAGGAGAACTCCAAGGGAAATTTATAGATTAAAAAAAGAGAAAAGCTCTCAAATCGATAAAACTAATTTTACACACTGGATTTCGAAAAAGAAAAAGAGCAAATGAAACCTAAAGCTAGAACGATATGAATACTGAAAATTAAAGCAAACATAAATGAAATAAAAGAAAAATAAGAGAAGAAAGCAAAAACTGATTCTTTGGGGGAAAAAAAACAGATCAACAAAACTGACAACACTTTAGCTAAACTGACCAAGAGAAAAAGAGCAAAGATTCATAACTAAAATAAAAAATAACAGGGATGCCTAGGTGGCTCAGTGGTTAAGCATCTGCCTTCGGTTCAGGGCGTGATCCCAGGGTCCTGGGATCGAGTCCCACATCGGGCTCCCTACAGGGAGCCTGCTTCTTCCTCTGCCTGTGTCTTTGCCTCTCTTTGCCTCTCTCATGAATAAATAAATTAAATCTTAAAAAAAAATCCTCAACAAAATACTGACAAAACACACCCAGCTGCATATTAAAAGGATGGTAACACTGTGACCAAATGGGATTTATTCCAGGAATGCAAGCAATGATTAACACCAATCAATGTAATGCATCATATTAATAAAACGAAGAGGGGAAAAACAAATAGTGCTCATCTCAGTTAATGCAGAAAAAAAAAATCCAACACCATTTTAGGAACAAAAACACTCGACAAAATAGGAATAGAGGAAATTTTCTCAACCTGATGAAGGGTTTCTATGAAAATCCCACAGGTATCATATTGATGGTTAAAGGCTAAAAACTCTAACCCTGAAATCAGAAACAAGACAAAGATAACTCGCTTTTGCTACTTCTATTCAACATTGCACTGGAAGCTCCATCAGATCAATTAATCAAGAATAGGAAAGAAGTAAAATCCTCTCTATTCACACATAGCGTGATCCCACATGTAGAAACGCCCTAAGAACCTACAGGAAAGGCGCTAGGGCTACAGAAAATAGATGGAGGTACTGGGGGGCTTAAGCGAGGGAAAATGAGAGGAGTTTTTGCTTAATTGGTACAAAGTTTCTTTTGGGGGGGGCGATAAAAATGGTTTTGAAATAGATGGTGGTGACAGTTACACATCATGGATGTACTAAATGGTTAAGACAGCAAATTTTACATGATATTTTACACAATTTTAAAGATTAGAAAAAATCTATTTTACTAAATTTACAAATGCATGTTAAACTATTTAAAGGAATTTAGCTAACCTGTAAGTGGTACTGATTGTTTAAGAGAGTTCAATCTGTTCACCTGAGTTAAGACATTGATCTAACTTCACTTGTATTGCAAAGAACAATTAGGATTTTCTACCTGCAATTTTAATTAAGTATCAATTCTTATAACCCAACAGCTGCCAACAGTTCTGTATGACCAAAAGCTGCCTTCATGGACATAAAATTTTTTAAAAATCTGGGGATCCCTGGGTGGCGCAGCGGTTTGGCGCCTGCATTTGGCCCAGGGCGCGGTCCTGGAGACCCGGGATCGAATCCCACGTCGGGCTCCGGTGCATGGAGCCTGCTTCTCCCTCTGCCTGTGTCTCTGCCTCTCTCTCTCTCTCTCTCTCTCTGTATGACTATCGTAAATAAATAAATAAATAAATAAATAAATAATTAAAAAAAAATCTCATAGTGACCTATCACTTTTATATTTTCACTGATTTAAATATTTTCTATAATTTTCAAATTTTCCAAAAGATCTAAAAAACAAAACTCTCTTGGGGAAAAAAAATTCCCAAACCCAGAATTATATCCTTCTGAATAACAAATAACATAATGTAAGAAATGAAAGTCCTCGTACCTCCCCAGGTGTCAACATGGAGTTTTCTCCACCAGACGTACAGGAAAAGAAGAGCAGACAGGAGGAACTGGGAAGTGGTGTTTGCCCAGGCAGATCCTCTGAAGGAGAGAACGTGAGCATTCCCTGTGAGTGTATTCCATCCAAGTACAAAGAAACAGGCTACCCCTGACAAGCTTTGGTTCCATTAAAGAATCACAATCTTCAGAAAAGCCTAGAACCTGTGGGGTATTTTTTAATGATTTAAATGCAGTACCCACTTATGGCAGACTTGCTTTCTTTCCACCAACACTGAATTTTGTGGAAGAGCCCAATGTGACTATTCATCAACCAAAGAGACAAAAGAACATAAACATTTGTCACCATTTCTCTGCTCACAGCCTGAAATAACCCATCAGATAAATTCATACACATGATTAAACAGAGTATCAAAACACAGCTACCATGTTCAAAATACTGGCCTAAGGTTCATAGTTGTTTTATTTCCCAGGATTATAATAAATTTGTTTGCTATTATTACAAGGTAACCTTAAGAGCATCTTCAACAGATGACATTTTACACCACAAATAAAACGATCCTCCATCCTGGCACAGAGAGCCCGGAACTCTGCTTGCTTTCTACTTGTTCATTTCATTCTTCTGACCAATCCTCAAATTTTATCCTTATTAATCCATTATGGGTTCTCCTCTTACCCAACTACCCCCAAACTGTCCTTTGTAGATCTGTTCAAGAAACTTTTTTAAGATTTTTATTTATTTATTTAGTTCAAGGAACTTCTAAGAGAGGGTCTGCAAGGTGCACCTGCAGAGGAAACTCAGACCCCCACTCAGGTGTTTACATGGGTTGATGTCACCAGCCCGTAAACCTGCTGATTCTTACCTCCCCCACGGCCAAAGCCTCTTTCAGTTTTCTGGCATAAGGAAGACGTCACAAACCTTTTTTTCATTATCTTATATTCCACCTCTCCACTGTCATTCACTTAATGGCTTTTATATATATTTCCTACTGCAACTGATAGTAAGAAATAAATTTTCTATCGCCACCTGGTACACTATGTGTGCACACATTCATGCACACACACAACCAAAAGCCTCATAAAAAAACCCATACCTTCTCATATTTTCTATTCTATTTCATTTTATCTTATTCATAATATACTTCATTTTTTAAAGTGTCAATCATGACCCACTAAACCAGGCTTGGTCAACAAGCGCTGGTGTGACCATACCTGCCACGTGGGAGGGAGGTGGCTCTGGGCTGGCACATCAGAAGGTTCAAGTGAGGCATGGTCTGAGAGCATGGCACCTCCAGCAGGAGGTCCAAACTGACACTGCTTTCTATGTGGGATCCTCATATCCTCGAGCATCATAAAGATGGAAACGGCTCGATTTCTTACGACTCAGAGATAAGCAAGAGAATCCCTACAGTCCTCTGCCCCCTCCTGCCTCTGCTCCCGTCACCCATCTCAGTCTTCACAGGCTCCTCGGGCTAACTCCACGCCGACATGCAGGTGTCAGCTCATTCTCCTTCATCTCCTCCAACTGAGCCCCACAGGCCTCCCTTCCCACAGCCTGGGCGGGCTGCCCTTCCAGGTGCTCCAGAGCACCAGCACCATCCCTCCCCACCCCCACCCCATCATACTGAGCATCTCCCAGGAATCCCTCTCAGGCTGCTCCACTCCCCAGTCTCCCAGCCTCCGGGACTGGAGCCAGCACGCAGCAGACACTCAGTGCCTGTGGGTCACAACTTACACCACTCCGAGGTCCAGGGCATAGAGCAGGAGGGCATTCATGCCCACATTGATCACATTTGCTGCAATCCCAGTCATCACTTGCGGCATGATGATCCCCTAAAGCCCCCAGACAAATAAGAAAACAAATAGCATTTTCAAAAGTTAATCAATTAGGTGGTATGAAATAATGGAAAATACATGTACTGGTCTCTGCCCCCACCCCACTGCCAGTCTCCAGCACAGAGCTCGTAAATCCCTTGCAATATCCCTAGTGATAAGGGTACTAGGTGGCTCCTTTGTTCTAATATTGGTCTAATACTAATCTTGACATGAGTTCCTTAACCCTTTGGAATCTCTTGGGTGACAAGGGTGCCTTTTGTCCTCAGAGGTGACTCTGAGTGGGCTCCCAGATGGGAACTGGTCACCAGAAGAACCAAGCCATGATGAGAAGGTTGGTTTTTTCAGTCCATCTCTTGTGCCAGAAGGGGAGAGGGGCTAGGAACAGAGTACATGATCGATCCTGCCGACACAAGGAAGCCTCCATAAAAATCCCCAAAGCACAGGGTTCAGAGCTTCCAGGTTGGTGAACACGAGGACCTGCTGGGAAAAAGGCACCTCTTCCCACACACCTCACCCTCTGGGTGTTTGTCTGCATTCTCTGTCATATTCTTTTATAATAAACTGGTAAATCGTATGCAAACGTGCCCTAAGTTCTGTGAGTCGCTCTAAAAAATGAATGAACCCCTGAGGAGGGGTCGTGGAAACTTGTGATGTGCAGCCGATCAGTGGAACGGGGGCAACCTAGAGCCACAACCATCTGGAGGTAGGGAGGTCAGGATGGGGACCCAACCTCTGCCAAGGGGAGGTCCATGTAACTTCAGGCAAACAGTGCCTGAATCAAGCTGAGAGGAAGAGAGCCACATGGCATCCAAACACCCCCAAAAGCCCCAGTAGAAGGAGAACGTGTGAGAGCCACAGGACTCGAGGGAGGGAGAGGAAGTGTACAGAGGGTCATCTCCACACTCACAGTTACTCGGGCAGGGACATTTGTTTTCTTTTTTAAGACTTTATCTATTTATTTATGACACGGGGGGGGGGGGGGGGGGCGGGGCAGAGGGAGAAGCAGGCTCCATGCAAGGAGCCCAACGCGGGACTCGATCCCGGGTCTCCAGGATCACGCCCTGGGCCGAAGGCAGCGCTAAACTGCTGAGCCACCCAGGCTGCCCAGGCAGGGACTTTATTTTTTTTTTGTTTGTTTGTTTGTTTTGTTTTCCCGGCAGGGACTTTAAAGGACAGCATAGCCACAATGGGACCACACCGGCCAGGGTCCAAGCCACCAGGCCCGTCTCCTCCTTGGGCACTGCTGTGAGCGCAACCAACCAGAAGTCTGTTGATGCTTCTGAATGACCCGCTGGGCCACAGCTGGTATCACAGAGAGGAGAGAAGGAACTGCCTGGACAGCAAATCACTTCCCAGCAGGCAGCATCACGGGAAGACCACCTGGGAGACACCTGGGCCAAGTGACTTCAGTTCTCCACCGGGGCCGCGGGGAGGGCTCTTTGTGAGGTTCTCTCACACAGAACACCCGCAAGGCCTGGCCCCGGCAGGTGCATGCTGAGCGTTCACCTCCGTGTTTTACGATGCCACCGTTCCTTGCTTCTTTTGGGTCTGTGCCCTACTCCACACTAGTCCTCCGATAAACATTTTCTGTAGGACTCTCCATTTTTTTAAAAACCGAGCTGACCACCATCAAGAGAGAGGGGCTTCCATGGACAGAAGTCGCGGGAAGGCAAGCAGGTGGCTCACAGAAGAAGGACTTGGGGAGGTGGCAGGGTGAAGCGGAGCTCATCCTCAGCCTTCTCATCCATGTCCCTTCTCCTTCTGGGGTACCGGGCACCGGTGAACCCCGGGTACTTCTGGGGATGTGGGCGGAGGCACCCTGGGACCTCTTCCCCTCCAACAGAGGCACCAGAGCCAGGCCTGGGCCAGACGCAAAGCAAACAGGCAGCCCACAGAAGAGGTGAGGGGTGGAGTGTGTGGACTGTGGGGTAAAACAAGAGGTAGGCTCAGGAATCAGATTGAAACAGGCCCCTCTCCTGAGCTGGACGAAATCTATCTACAAGACTTCACGTCTCCCAAACAAGGAGCTCTGGGTAGGATTCCAGGGGGAAAAAATATGAATTACTTTTATGGGGAAACTCCCTAAGAATATTTACTCTATGTTTCCAGTACCATGGAGTAAAAACATAAAAAGAATCTGTACCTGACTTTGCAAATATCTCGTCTGCAGCTGGAACAGGAATGCTGCCTATAATATAAAACAGAACAATACCTCCTGTTATGATGAAAGTGTAATTCCAACGGTTTCTATCAGTTTGGTTTTTCAAGAAGATACTTCCTCTTGATGTGACCTCATAATTGGAGAACCGGAGCCACACTAATCAATGCTAGGATGCTGAGTGTTTGAAATTTTCCAGAAAGGACTCCCTGATGAACTGACAAGTCAACCTCTAACTGGCTGATGCTGAAACCGCTTACGACCTTGACATCTGAATGGCTCCAACTGAGGGTGCCAGCTGGGGATATGTCCCCAAATCCCAGGGGAGCCCCTGGGAAACATCCTGATTAATTGGCAATTGAAAGTAAACCATGACATAAGGAAGGATCGTTCTTCCTCTGACCAGTGTGTGTATTTCATTTAAGCTGCCAAACCTCAAAGTGGTACAAGCTCTGAGAATCAGTAAGGGAGGGATGGCAGGTCCCAGAGATACATGCTGAACACAGAGAGGAATAGCACTGTGATAAATGAGTGGGGAGGCGCACGCATGACCACGTTCATGAGCTGTTTCACATAACACAATGCAAAGTATCCTTGACACTTACAGGAAGAGCGGGAATAAAAATCATCACGTAAATCTGGGCTATCCTGAAATAAATACAAACAGCCTTTGGTTAATATTCCAATAATTGATGGTCATGCTTCCTCACATTGAATCCATACATTTTCTTCTAATAAACTAAAGCTAAACATAACTTATGTGGGGATATTTAATAACATTTCTAAGAGGCTTTATCTAACAACCCAAATTAACACTATATCGGCCCTGCTGAGTGTCCGCTTTCTTTCTTTTTTTTTTTTTTTGAGTGTCCTCTTTCTAAAGGGGAGTTGGACTTTACATCTCTTAGCTCATTCTTAGCAGAAGCAGTGGAATGAACACAGCAAAATGAACTAAAATGTGGGTGAGAATCAGAAACATTTTAGGGTGAGGACCATAAATGTATCTCACATGGAAGCAAGAAGAACAGTCTTCTCGAAAGGAGAGACGCCTCCTTGCATCCTGCGTACCCTGCAAACAATCCCAGAGAGTTTGCTGGAATTGTAGAGTTAAAAAAACAAAAACAAAAAACACAAAAAAACCAACTGTGAAAACGTGAAGGCAAGTATGTTGCTATTCTGCTTCCAGGGAGAAATACTCTGTGCATTTGCAAAACACCAGAACTGAACAACCCAGGAAAAGGCAGACCCAGGCCAAGGGTATTACCTTCTCGTTCTGTGTTTTTGCTCTGGGTAGGGCATCGGGTCACCAAGTTACACGGTGTCCCTGTGTGTCAGAGGGTCCCTGCCCTATATCCTGTGATCCACAAGTCCCAGCTCTCATTCGCCACGGGGCTCAAGTCCAGGTAACTGGCTGAGAATGTCAACACAAACACAGGTAGGAGGACCAGACGGTCCCTTACTATGGACCTGGGGTTCTGACAGACACTGCTGACCTGGAGACTTCGGGGTCCTGTTTCAAGAGCAAGAGGATACGCTCCGTGTTGATGAAGATGGCCCAGCACGGAAAGCAACACAGCATCAGGATGAGGATTCCTCTTTGCAGTATGATCCCCACGCGCTTCAGGTTCTTGCCTCCAAAGGACTTGAGATAGAAACATACAGTGAGGAAGAATGCCCCCTCGTGCTGGGCAGGCCGAGGCCGGGGCCCCTGCCCTCCAAACAGCTCCCCACAGGCCAGCGCCCCGCCTGCCACCCCTGCAGCCGGGCGGCCGCGTCTCCCACACCCCAGCGTCAGGGCCAAGCTGTCGGGGAGCTACTGGCACCCGTGGCATTTTGAACATGCCCTGGGATGATGAGGGCCCTGCTCCCGGGAAGAGGGACAGTTAGAAACGAGGGCACTGGTAGCAGAGAGCAGAGCTTAAATGGGGCAGGAAGAACTGGGCCCAGGTTAGGGCCTAGAAGATTCGTTCATAAAACATGTCCTGAATTCCTCCTGCATGCCAGATGCATTCGGGACCCAGGATCTAACTCTGCAGTGAACAGAGCGGTCAGAGACCCTGGGGTCATGGAGCGGACTTTCTGGAAGGAAAAGGAGACAGACAGTGAACAGAGAAATACCTAAGATCCAGAGTGCTTTCCCTAGGACGTGGCAGTGATGTTTGGGGAAAAATAAAGCAGGGTGACAGGGGGAGTGTTGAGGGCCAGCACAGTCTTCACACTAGTGACAGGCGGCCTTTCTGGGAAGGTGATGTCAGCAGCTGATGGAATAAGCCAGGCAGACATCTGGGAGAAGCAGGGCGGGGTGGCACTGGGTGGGGCACAGCTGCAGGCCCAGCAGCCTCCGCAGGGGCATGGGGTCACCGGACAGTTCCCAGCAGAGACACGACATAACCAGCTGAAGTTTTAGAGTGACGAGGGCACAGAAGCCAGAAGTGAGCAGCCTCTGGGTGGCCAGAGCACGGAGCAGAGAGCGGGCTGGGGTGGGGACACAGGCCAGGCCCAGACAGAAGCAGCCCCGATGGAGGCAGAGGGGCCCTGTGCCCCACAGTGCCTTTGGCCAAGTCCAGGCTTCTCGGGAGCTCTGCCCACACTCCCTTTCCTCCAAGGAACCTGAATTGCTATCTCCTTCTACCACCAAAAAGGGGCCTAATTTAAACCACAGAACAAGAGTCAGTAGAAACAACAAATTAAATAAAAAGAATGGCAATATAAATGACAGAGAATATTGTACAACTATCAAACGGAATGTGTATATCTACTTCTTTTCATGCATTTTCCAAAACATATGGTTTATTGGGAGGAAAATGTAATAAAATCAAGTAGGTTTTAGAGTGGTGTGGGTGTACAGAGATGGAAACATCTGGAGGATACTGACCAAAAAGTTAATAGAGATAACTCCGAAGGATTAAATATTAGTGATTTTTTTCCCCATCCTTTTCAAATACTTTTCCAGGTGACCTGCAGTTTCTAGATGTGCTTGATCTTTACAATCTTTTTATTTTACTTTTTAATAATTTTTTGCACAATCTTTTCATTTATTTCTTTTTTAAAGATTTTATTTATTCATGAGAGAGAGAGAGAGACAGAGACATAGGCAGAGGTTCTCAAGAAGCAGGCATAGGGACACAGGGAGCCTGATACGGGACTCAATCTCAGGACCCCAGGATCACGACCTGAGCCGAAGGGAGACGCTTAACCGCTGAGCCACCCAGGCATCCCCTACATTAAGTCCTTTAGAGCCATATTTAGCTTAGCCTTTAAAAACTATCTCAGGATATCTTCATGCACAAACTGCTGGGGAGCGGAGTACAATGGCTCAGGAGACACCACCTATGCTCAGTGCTCCTCTTTCCTTAGGACAGAACCCTGTCCTCTCTGTTCCAGGCAGTGGGTTTGAAGGCAGGGCTCATCTATCACACATCCACCCACCATCCGTGCATCACCCATCTATTTAACCATTCACCACCATCTACCCAACCATCTATCCACTTATCATCTATCTACCCAATCATCCACCCAACCATCTATCCATCTGTCTATCCCTCTACTCATCCATGTAGCCATCCATCATCCATCATCCATCTATCCAACCATCTATCCACCCATCTACCCATTTCTGCTTGCTTCTCTGCCTTCATCTCACTCATTCAACAAACTTCCAGGGTACCCACTACATAACAAGCACAATGCTGAACCATAGGGATTCAAAGACTGAATGGGATAAAGCCTTTCTCCCCAAGCATCTCAGATCCTAGTAGGGAAACTGCTATGGCTGTAAAGTGAGTGAGATGGAAGACAGCACCAGGAATGAAAGGCCTGGACCAGAATCTGACTCTCCACCGATTATGCTAGCACACCAAACCGGAGTTCCCAATCCCACAAAAAGCAATGAGGATAGAGACAAATAAGCAGATTGTCTGCCATATGAAGATGGGAGATATAGGATTCAGACTTGAGCAGAAGGTGGTATATTCTTGTAAGAGACAATCCTAGAGGAAAAATAGTTCAGGTGGGAAAACCTGATGAGTTTAGTCTGGTCAAGCTGAGGCTGAGATGTCATGACGGACATTCAAGCCTGGCCCTCAGGAGACATGTGGGCAGGCAATGGAGATGTGAGTCTTAAACATCAGGTGAGGGTGTACAGTTTTACAGTAGGAGAGATCACAACAGGGAAGAAAATGGAAAACCCAGCCCCACCTGAGCACATGGACCCTGAGGACACAATTAGGAAAGCTGGCTGTGCTTGCATCTACAGCCACCAGCAGCATGGTATTTGACAAATAAAAGGCAACAGAAGCCATAAAGGGGATGGTCTCTTCTATCATCTCCCACAAGATAGGTAACCGACCAAAACAGGTGTGTGGGGGAGGGTGATTGGTGCTCACCTGAGACATCAGTGTATCACAAGCGGAGGCCAAGCCAGTTCCAACGGAAATCCCAGTAACGTTTACAACCTGCAAGGAACAGCACAGAGCTTCACCCAGCATCCGGGGGACTAGGGGGGGCAGAGTCACTGCTAACAGCTCCCTCTCGAAGGAGTAACCCATGATTTTATTTCACGTCACACAGGTGACTGCTACTGTAAACAAAAATATAGCCTCTAAGAATCACAATCACTTTGCAGCAACCAGAGTGGCTTACAACCAAGTTTTTCTCAACACAATGCACGTTACAATGTCTATATTAAAAGGCTGAATTATGATTAATATCTAAAACCAATGCCCCTGGGGGGCAATGCCCCTGGGTGGCTCACAGTCCATTAACCATCTGACTCCTCACTTTAGCTTGGGTTGTGATCTTAGCATCCTGGGATCAAGCACGGAATCAGGCTCTGTGCTCAGCTGGGAGTGTGATTTGGGATTCTCTCTCTCCCTCTGCCCCTGCCTCCCTCCCCTGCTCACATACTACTCTCTAAAATAAATAGAATCTTCCAGTAAATAAACTTAATTACTTAATTAAATACGTGAATGAATGAATGGATGAATGCCCCTGGTCTGCGATGTGCATTTAATAATAATGACAGCAAACCCATTCTGAGCAAATGCTACATGCAGGTCCTGTCCCAAGCCCCTGTCAGGGCTGTCATGAGCACTATTCCCATTTTATGGAACACTTGAGCAAGTCACAGAAAGCTTCGGTCATTCGGATGGTGGCCTGAAGCTGGCAAGTCTGGCCTCAGGCTTTAACCCTCCCGTGAGAAACAGGGACTAGTTCTGTGTCACCCTCTCGCCTTAACCTCACCCCGGGCCCCTGACCATTAAGGGCACAGACAGTAACCTAAAGGTAAGGGTCAGAGCCCAATGTGCTATTTTGCAATGGCAAGGGTTGGGGAGAACTGGAGACCCTATTTTCATCCCTGGTCTCACATTTAGCAGTGAGGTCAACCCCAGGTGAGTTAACTTATTGGCTGACCAACGTCACAGACTCTAGCCCCTGGGAGTCAGTGACAGGCCACACACAGAGTAAGGCCCCAGGCCAGTCTAGCGAGCAGCAGGAGGCACCCCTGCCAGAGGCCTTGTGCTCTGCATGCCCAGTCCAGTGTCAGGGCTAAAACTCAGCCTTCCAGAAAAAGCACAGGGGAAACACAGCTATTACTCTGCCTCTACAGCTTCAAGCCTATCCCCAGGTCAAGTCCATTGTCAGAGCTGATTCCCGTCAAGGGCGGGCATCTAACACTGAGCTCTGATGTCACCCTCTCCCCATACAATGACCGCATGGAAACTCAGAGGGTCCAAGACTCACAACCGTATTTCTTGGGGCAAGTTGTCCAGAACACTATCTTCCACATCAGAGTGTCTATTTCACCAAAGGCTGCAAGAAACACTCCTCTGACTAGTTATCAGGAAAGGCCCTCCTTCCCCGCAAGTAGCTGGCTCAGTAACCTCTTGGGCGTGCTGGGAATTTCTGGAAACTACCAGGGCAGGGAGCTCAGAGTGCAATTTGTAGCTTCTCCAATCCTAACCACTCCCAGCTGAATATTTTTCTATCCATGTTTCTCTAACCCTATTCTACCAGCTAAGTGTTTATCTTTCTGTCTTGAAAGTATTTTTATAAACTGACTCAAATTCTTCATGAAACAAGGTGGGATATGAATAAATGTTCTTGGGGAGTGCCTGGCTGGCTCAGCCAGTGGAGCACATCACTCTTGGTCTCGGGGTCGTGAGTTTGAGGCCCACATGGGTAGGAGGGATTACGTTAAAAAAATTAAATCTTTTTTAAAAATGCTCTTTTATTTAAAATACAAACACTTTGGGGCGCCTGGATGGCTCAGTCAGCTACCTGCTTTCAGCTCAAGTCATGATCCTGGGGTCCTGGGATCCAGCCCCAGGTCCAGGTCGGGGCTCCCTCTCAGCGGGGAGCCTGCTTCTCTCTTGCCCCTCTTGAGCCCCTCTTGCTCATTCTTCCTCTTTCTGCAAAAATCTTTTTTTAAATCTTTAAAAAATATAAGAAACAAACACTTTTGTAAATTCTTTCATTCCACAAACAGAATTTTTCCTAAGGCAAAAGATTTTTAAATATATCTAGCTTTCATAAATAGTTTTGATATTGGGCCTATTGTCTTCTCAGCAATTAATTACAATTTAATAGCTGGTTAAAAGCATAGTCTAACCAACTACTCACTGCTCCAGGAAGGACAGGCACAGACCTTACCTCAGATTTTAGCTACAAAAGTTCTTCTCTTTGGAATATACCAACCTTCCCACACTCCCTTTTGAGGTATAACGACAGAATTTTAAAATTCTATTTACTCTGTACCTATTAATTTTTTCTTCAAAGCATGGAAATAGGGATGCCTGGGTGGGTCAGCAGTTGAGTGTCTGCCTTCTGCTCAGGGCGTGATCCTGGAGTCCCAGGATCAAGTCCCACATCGGGCTCCCTGCATGGAGCCTGCTTCTCCCTCTACCTATGTCTCTCATGAACAAATCAATAAAATCTTAAAAAAAAAAAAACACAAAACGGTTCTTATGCTCTTACCATTGGGTGATCTGGGATGGAAGAGTATAAAGGAGCAGCGCTGGAAGGGAGATCATCGGGAGGTGCCCAGGTGAGGCCCCGCTCACGGTTCCCCCAAGCTACATATTTCTCTGAAACATTCACTTGGGCCAGATCTGTGCCAGCAGCCAGGCTCAGCAAAATTTAACATCAGCAGGAGGGCACACAGAGCAGAGGATGTGGCACAGCAGGGAAAGGATAGGCCCTGCTGGGGCTTTTGGGAAGGCTTTTTGCAGATGCCCCTAAGCCACGTCTAGAAGGATATGCCCCAGGCTCATGTGCAAGCCACAAAATGCAGTGGGCACCACCCACAGGCAGGACACCCAAGGCCTGGATTTCACTGTCTGGTGAAGGGAGCACTGAAGGGTATTAACCCAGGGAATGGCTTGATTTTTTTTTTTTTTTTTTTTTTTAAGATTTTACTTGTTTATTCATGAAAGACACAGAGAGAGGCAGAGACCGTCAGAGAAGCAGGCTCCTTGCAGGTAGCCTGATGTGGGACTTGATCCCTGTACTGGGATCACACCCTGAGCCAAAGGCAGATGCTCAATCACTGAGCCACCCAGGTGTCCTGATTTTTATTATTATTATTTTTTTAATGGCTGGGACTCAAGGAAGGTGAGATGGAGTAAGGCCTAGAGGAGGTGGCCCAGGCTGGCAGGAAAGTAGGGTGAAAGCTGGGCTAGGAGACTAGTGGCAGGAAACAGAAGAAAAGAAGTAATTTTAAGAAAGGTGGGAAATGAAGTTATTAGCAGGGCTTGCAGCCCGATGGAGATGTAGGGTGTAAAGACAGAGGGGAGTGCCGAGGGTACTCCCAGGAAGGATGCTCACACATCCTGAGTGTGAGGTGTTCCTGGAGGGTTCAAGCCGGTAAGTCCTGAGGCGGGCAAACCCAGGAGGGCACCTCGGTGGAAGATGGAGACATAAATTTGAGAGGCACCGAGGAAGAGGAGGAGAAGGGGAAGGGAAAGATGTACAACAGCTAGAGGTAGCAGAAGGAGCAGTGGAAGCACAAGGACACCGGGTCCCCCGGGAGGCCAGGAGTGGCAGAGAGGCCAGAGGGGGATGTCACCGACAGCATTAGCCAGATCAGGTTCGATGGCGAGATAGAGAGACACAGGCCAGCTTGCAATGGGGGGAAGAGGACATGAAGACATAGACTTTCTGGCAAAGACCATAAGCGGCCGGACAGGGGGCTGGGCAGGGACGGGCAGATGGGAGATGTTACAGAAAAGGAGAGACTTGCGTTGCATAGGTTTATCATAGTGGCCGAGGGATCAATTAAATAGAAGAAATGGGGGACGTCTGGGTGGCTCAGTGGTTGAGTGTCTGCCTTTGGCTCAGGGCATGATCCTAGGGTCCTGGAATCGAGTACTGCATCCCTGCAAGGAGCCTGCTTCTCCCTCTGCCTATGTCTCTGCCTCTTTCTCTATGTCTCTTATGAATAAATAAGAATCTTTAAAAAAAGAAGGAGGAGGAGGAGGAGAGGGAGAAGGAGAAGAAGAAGGAGAAGAAAGGAGAAGGAGAAAGAAGAAGAAGAAAGAAGAAAGAAAGAAAGAAAGAAAGAAAGAAAGAAGAAGAAGAAGAAGAAGAAGAAGAAGAAGAAGAAGAAGAAGAAGAAGAAGAAGAAGAAGAAATGGAAAGAATGGTTCTGAAACATAGGCAGAAGGCTTGGTCTTGACGAGGGGAGTTAACAGAGGTCTGGTGTTGATGGGCAGACGAGGGAACGTCAGGCACGGACCACCTGGCTCACAATCCTGAGAGTGGGGCCCAACAGGGCTGCAGAGGGAGAGAAGAAGGGGGAACCACAGCATGGGAAGACCCCATGAGGTCAGACAACAGGTAGGAGGTGCGGGAACTCAACAGGACAAGGATAAAAGGTTGCCAGCAGGGAAAATAAAGTTTAAAACATCTACAATGAGTCCATGCTGAGGGATGAAAATGTGTGGAGCATGAGTCCTGAAATGGATTGGGTGGAGGGGAGGGTGGTCCTGGAAGCCAGTGAGATGGAGGAAAGTGGGGCCCACACACCCAAAAAGATTAGCACTCAGGTGCTGGGGTGTTGATGAGCACAGGAGAGGTGCTGTACTGGCCACTAGCTATCATTGACAGGGGAAAAAAGTACAGGATGGCATACATGGAGTCCATCCCTCCAAAGTGGGCACGGCGAAAAGACAGTCTATTCAATAAAGAGTGTTGGGAAGGGGATCCCTGGGTGGCTCGGCGGTTTGGCGCCTGCCTTTGGCCCAGGGTGCGATCCCGGGGTCCCGGGATCGAGTCCCGCATCGGGCTCCCTGCGTGGGGCTGGCTTCTCCCTCTGCCTGTGTCTCTGCCTCTCTCTCTCTCTCTCTATGTCTATCATGAATGAATAAATAAAATCTTAAAAAAAAGAGTGTTGGGAAAATTGGACAGCTACAGGTCAAAGAATGGGACTGGACCTCTTTCTTTCTTCTTTTCTTCCCTTCTTTCGATTTTATGTATTCATTCATGACACACAAAGAGAGAGAGAGGCAGAGACACAGGGAGCAGGAGAAGCAGGCTCCCTGTGGGGCACCCGATACAGAACTTGACCCCAGGACCCCAGGATCACACCCTGAGCCTAAGGCAGATGCTCAACCCTGAGCGACCCTGGGAAATGCAAATTAAAACCACAATGAACTATCACCGCACACCTGCGAAGAGACAGAAAATAAAAAGTGTTAGAGAAGATGGGATATCCTCAGGCACCATTGGAGGGGATGCAAACTGGCACACAGCCACTCTGGAAAGTGGTATGGATGAGCCTCAAAAACTTAAAAAGAGAACTACCATATCATCCCACAATCTTACTTCTGGGTATTTAACCAAAGAAAACAAAAACAGTAAGTCAAAAAGATACCTATACCACCATGATCACTGCAGCATTATTCATAAGCCAAGATATGGAAACAACCTAATGTCCACTGAAGGATACAAGAATAAAGAAAACATGGTGCATGCATACACTGTGGAATATTATTCAACCATAAAAAATAAAGAAATCTTGCAATTTGTAACAACATGGATGGGCAATGAGAGCATTATGCTAAGTGAAATAAGTCCATCACAGACAAATGCCCTATAATCTCACTCACACGTGGTATCTAAACTGAGAAAAACTGAACTGATACGTACAGAGAGCAGACTGGTGATTCCGAGACTGGGAGGGTGCCAAGGAGCTAGATAAGGCAGTCAAAAGGTACAAAGCTAGTTCCAGTTACAAAATATATAAAGGATGGGATACAATGGACAGCCTGGTGACTATACTTAATATTACTCTATTGCACTGCATATTTGAAAGTTGCTAAGAGACTAACTCTTGGATTTCATCACGTGGAAAAAAATCTTTTCTGTATAGGGACAGAACTAAATTTATTATAGTGATTATGCCACAATACGCACAAATATCATCGTTACATTATATACTTGTATTTCAATTATATCTCAGTAAAAAAAATTAATATTAACAATTTTTAAGAAAGGATGGTGGGAAAGAAAGGTCTGGGAAAGAAAGCTGTGATAAGAAAAAGTAGACCACCAACTGCGGGCCCTGTGGAGAAAGAGAGAAAAAGTGTCCTTTAAGTTTCCAATAATAACTCACTGTTAATATCTGTTCCCAGCCAACAGAAGGACCAGGAGGACAAGGTGTGCCCCCTGCGGGGGAGGGGTCAAGTTCATCCTCTCCAGGGGACACAGTTAACAGCCTGTAATATAAAAAGCTTTTCTGCTTTTTTGACTTTCTAGAGGCCGCAACTAAACTTTCAAAGGAAGCAGAAATATCCCTAAACCAGTTCGCTTAACAGACCTGTAAATAAAACGTCTGATTCCACACCAAGGTCAGCCCAACTGTAAAGCTGAAAGGAGAAACTTCTGTGGTCCCACCAGGATCTTAGGGCATATTCCCACCTCCTGTGGGGACGGAGGGGACATCCTCTAAGACTGGGAGAGACCACCTTGCCGTCACCACTGGAAGAGTTTTCCACCTTCTCTGAATGCCTGGGTGAAATGCAAGAGTGAGGCAACTTTCCACCACCTCACAAACATAAACAAAAGACTTCAAAGTCCTTGTAATTTCAACCCATGGCCCAAGGGAGATAGTTTATTAAGAGTGTGAAACCGAAAAGAAAAAAAAAAAAAACCCGCAGTGTGAAACCCTGGAGCATCCTGGGTGGCTCAGCTGTTGAGTGTCTGCCTTCCGCCCAGGGCTGATCCCTGGGTCCTGGGATGGAGTCCCACATAGGGCTCCCCGCAGGGAGCCTGCTTCTCTTTCTGTCTGTGCCTCTGCCCCTCTTTCATTAATAAATAAAATCTTTTTTTTTAAAGTGTGTGAAACACTACACCCATAATGAACTATATAATTCCAACTAAAAGCAGACAACCTACATTACCTTTAAGATTTTTTTTTAAGATTTTTTATTTATTTATTCATGGGAGACACAGAGAGAGAGAGAGGCAGAGACACAGGCAGAGGGAGAAGCAGGCTCCCTGCAGGGAACCCGGTGCGGGACTGGATCGCAGACCGGGATCACGCCCTGAGCCAAAGGCAGACGCTCAGCCGTTCAGCCGCCCAGGCGTCCCTACGTTTAAGCTCTTCGTGGGATCTTAGAACAGGGCGGGAAATGCAGGGTCCGATCGCTTCACCAGCACAAATTTCTATCTTGCTATACATTCCCTGCGCCCCTGGGCCGCTCGGTAATTCAAGCTCGGCCCCCACCGGACGGTTGCAGAGACGGAAACACTCCTCCCTAGGCGGCCCACACAGTCTCCCCCCAAATCTAAAGACAAAGCAAAGGTACACCCCTGGGCCAAAGTCCGACTCCTCGAGGGAAGAGACACGACCCAGGAGACGGTGCAAATCCCGCGTCGACCCCAGAGACAAGATTCAAAAAACGTGACACCTACCGACACGGCGAGCGTAACGGCATCCAGCTCCACTTTGCCCAGGTGCCCGCAGAAGATGGAACTGACGACGCCAATGAGGAAGATCATCAGCTGCGCCAGGAACTGCGGAGGGAGAGCGGGAGAGCGCGAGCTGACCCCCAGCCGCCCGCCGGGGAGGCTCCGGGAGCGCAGGGGCGCGGGGGGCCGTCGGGGGGCCGGCGGGGGGCGCGGGGGGCGCGGGGCCGCGCACTCACCACGGGGCCCGCGAGCGCCCCCAGCGCAGCCGCCTCGCGTCGCACGTCGGGCGGCAGCGCGCCCCGCAGGCCCCGCAGGCAGCCGCGCCAGCCGGGGGCGTCGGGCTGCTGGGTGCTGTCCGGGGCGGCGGGGGCGGCGGGAGAGGCGGGGGCGGCGGCGGGGGCCTCCATGCCTAAGCGGGCTCTGAGCGCCGGAGGCGGCGGTGGGCTGGGGGCGGCCCGGGCCCGCCCCGCCCCGCGCGGACGCGGCAGGGGGTGGGGATGCGGACCGCCCCACCTGCGGCCGGGGGCGGGGGCGGGGGTGGGGGTGCGGACCGCCCCACCTGCGGCCGGGGGCGGGGGTGGGGGTGGGGGTGCGGACCGCCCCACCTGCGGCCGGGGGCGGGGGTGGGGATGTGGGGGTGGGGAAGCAGGCGGGTCGCGCCTGCGGACCCAGGACGCCCCCTGCCAACATCGCCGTCCGCAGATCCCCAGGAGTTGGGGGCGGGGCGCGGAACCCCCGAGGAGGTGGTAGGTGAGGGGTCGCAGTCCGGCGGGGGCGGGGGGTACCGGACGCGGTCGAGGGAGTGGGAGGTCGCCCTGCGATGACAAAGGAGACTAGTCGTTAGAGTGAACTGTGCTGGGGGCGGGGGGAGTGGAGAGGGCGAATTCGTAATTCCACCCTCCGCACCTCCGGAGCACTTTGCTGGCTTTTCAGGTGACCTCTTCCTCTGCCTCGAGTTACAGGTGTTACAGAAAGTATTCCCGGGGCTGGCGGAGGGTGGTGGGGTGGTGCACTCCTTGGCCAGCAGTTTGGGCCCAGAGATAAGCCCTCCGCATCCCCATCCCCCATCCCCCACCCGGATGCCCGGGCCTCCGGATGAAAAAGGGCAGATAGGCTTAGAAGTCTCTAGAAGGCTAGGGTACCTGTCCGGGACAGAACGAAGAGAATGTGTGTGGACTTCCTAACAGCTGGGAGAGGGGATGTTGCTGGGGCCCAACCCAACCTTCAGGGCAGGCCTTTACCACGGTCCCTGCAAAATGACCCTCCAAGAAGCAGGCACTGAGGGTGGAAATGCCTGAAGGTGGCCTTGGGTGTTTTTTCACACGTGTTAGCTAACTCTTCTGACCTGGTCCATTATCTGTTCTCTCAGGGCAAAAGCCACGCCTAGCTTTGTAGCTTTGTGCCATCCAAGCACCCAGTGTACTTCACACTGAGGCTTGCCGAGTTAACGGTGTGGCCCTGGGGCGTGGGCAGAGGGGGTGGGGGGAGGAGGGAGGCTGAGTCCAAGTACTATACTACTTTGTTGCTACTTAATCCAAGGCCACTATACTGAAGTCTTGTGCTCTGACCCCCCACCCCCCACCCAAAATGAATTAACAATGGCTGTTTGGGCTTTCACAGCTCTAGAAAGTTCCCTAACTGTTCTTCGAGGCCAGGGGAGAAGGAAGCATTCATCAAAACCTCATCCTTTTGAGACACAACCACACAAAACCTCCTGAAAACACATGTTTGCCACCTAAAGCTGGGATGCCTTCTTAAAGACAAAGACGATACCCCTTCTGTTTGGACAGAAAATGAACGGGGCCAGCTAGGACCCCAGCTTCCCTCTTCTAGCCCCCCCTTGTCAATTCCTCTGCCTTCCAACTTTGTAACGACCTCCTTCTATCAGCAGAGGAAAAGGGCTAGGGCACCCGGTGGCTCAGTGGTTGAGTGTCTGCCTTTGGCTCAGGTCATGATCCAAGGGTGTTGGGATCAAGTCCCACATCAGGTTCACCGCAGGGAGCCTGCTTCTCCCTCTGCCTCTGCTTTTCTCGGTTTTTCTCATGAATAGATAGATTTTTTTTTTTTTCTAAAAAAGTATAGGAAAGGGTCTGACTTCCTTTTCCTGGGTTAGCTCTTCAAACCATTTACTCCTCTCTGTGGGATGCCCACCACTCTAGAAAAATGAAGTGCTGGTTCTCAGCAAGGCGCACAGCTTCCTCTCTCGTCTGACAATCCATGGCACCCTCAACAGATTAAGACAGGTCCTTAACAGGAAGCATGCTCCTCAATGCCATCCGACTCCTTTTGCCTAACCTAAGTCTTCTCCCTTTTGGTTTCTCAAGCCCCTCTACTGCCCACAGTGCCTGCAATTTGGAACCCAAATGAATGTTGACAAATGCCATTTGCCCACTGAATAATCATCAAAGGCACAAGGAAAAGATATATTGCAAAATATATTTTAAATAACTCAAAATCCTTAAGCACTGAATACATGGGTTTCTATCTAAACAGTAAACACAACTAGCAAAACCATAGGTGAATGCAACCAGTACACAATGGTCCTTGGTTGAGACAATGCTGGATGAGCTGAATGATCATCCCTCTTTCAGACACTGCCTTGGACAAGAACATAATTTGTACCTAAGTTTCTTCATTAGAAAACATAACTTTGAATTCAATTCTTGAAATCCACAGGTGCCATTTAACTGCCTTAACTGAAAAACTCTCACTGTTTGGCCCATGAATTATTTGTAAGCTCAAAAGTATCACTTGACCTGACACACACTTCTCTTTCTCTGGCCTACCACTTAATTTTTATATATACTTTCACTAAAATCCCCATGAGCAAGACTGAAAAGACGCCCACGAGCAGGAGCCCACGCCGCAGCATCAACTGACTCCCAGTCAAGGTAGTGGTGCCCGTGGGCTGGACGCAAAGATGTTCTTCTCCGTGCATCGGCTGGTGCGTTGGCTGGCACACCTGCTGGCCCACCGGAGCCCTGACTTTTCTTCGAACATCTTGCATTAAAATACCTCCACGGTTCTCAGGGCCCACTGAAGGCAAAAAGGAACTCAGTTAGCAATATAAAAGGATATTTTTTTCCTTTGTATCAATGATCCCATACATGTGTGTCACTCACCAGGGGGAAAGTTTGTTCAGGAAGCAGTTGCTACCTTGGATCAATAAAAGAAATTCTGGGGCACCTGGGTGGTTCAGTGGTTGAGTGTCTGCCTTTGGCTCAGGTGGTGAACACGGGGTCCTGGCATCAAGGCCTACGTCGGGCTCCCTGCAGAGAGCCCGCTTTGCCCTCTGCCTATGTCTCTGCCTCTCTCACGAATAAATAAAATTTTGAAAAAAAAATCTATCTCAGAGTGCCTCTCCATTCGCTCATTCACAAACTGACCGGATCCTACTGTTGCCAGCATGGGTCTTCTGGAGAGCTCCATGACACCAAAAGAACCAGAGAAATACAGGGGTTCTGAGTTAAGGTTCGTAGGGTGAGTTTTCAAGGGGCCAATACTCATCTAATCAGCAGTTTGGAAGGTGAACTGACTCAGATGTACATCCAGTCTTACAACACTTCCCGAGGGAAAATGAAGGCTTAATGGAACAAGAATAAATAAGATGGGCATCCAACTTCTCAGTAAGCATTGTGGATATTAGGAATGTTACAATGCCCTTGGAGTTGTGAGAGGAAAGAATTTCACACAGTAATATTAGCTCACTCTTACAACATGTTTTCTCCTCAGCGGGGAGTCTGCTTCACTCTCCCCTTCGGCCCCTCCCCAGCTCCTAATCACTCTCTCTCAAATAAATAATCTTGGGGCACTGGGGTGGCTCAGTGGTTGAGCATCTGCCTTTGGCTCAGGTCATGATCCCAGAGTTCCAGGATCAGGATCGAGTCCCACATCGGGCTCCCTGCAGGGAGCCTGCTTCTCCCTCTGCCTCTGCCTCTCTCTCTCACACATGAATAAATAAATAAAATCTTTAAAAACAAATGTTTTTTTGAAAATGCACTTCACACATAAGCAGCTCACTTGATGCTCACAACAGTAGCATGAGGTAAGGAATTATCCCCCTGCTTTTACAAGTGGTAGATGGTAGAAAACTTGGACCAACCATCCTCTGAACACAATGATGAAAGCCGAGTAACATAAATGAAAAATACCATCTTGAAGGTGCCAGAGTGCTACCAATGTAAACTCCTCTGTATACTTCAGGCTGGAACTCAAGGGCTGCATCCAAGAATTAAGGATGAACCAAAAGTAAACCAGCCCTCACCCTGGTTGCCTCCAGGTCTGCTGGTGATCCAAGAAGCTCAAGTGCAGACATTGCCCTAGATTGCTGGTAACCCTAAGGGGTTGACAGAAGCAAAGGAAAATCCTCTCTGAAAACAGATACATCATTAGCCTCAAATTACTTCTCCAGACGATGTTCAAATACAAGATCTGGAACAAAGACAACCATGCAGGGATCCCTGGGTGGCGCAGCGGTTTGGCGCCTGCCTTTGGCCCAGGGCGCGATCCTGGAGACCCGGGATCGAGTCCCACATCGGGCTCCCGGTGCTTGGAGCCTGCTTCTCCCTCTGCCTGTGCCTCTGCTCTCTCTCTCTCTCTCCTCTCTCTCTCTCTCTCTCTCTGTGACTATCATAAAAAAAAAAAAAAAGACAACCATGCATATACACAGGGGACCAGACAAGATAAATGAGAACTAGCAGGAGGAACAAGAGAATTGGTGGCCAGCTGTAATTCAGTCAGCCTGTGAGCTCAAAGGGTTTTGGTTATAAAGAAGGGATGAATATGAGTAGGTCACTAACTGCTTGAGAAAGTGGGAATCTTGGTGGGGTGCTGGGGTCAGGATTGCTAATTGGGCAGAAGAAAAATGATACACACATTCTCATGATGCTTCCCAGAAGCAACAGTTAAAAACAATCTGGGGCACCTGGGTAGCTTAACAGTTGAGAGTCTGCCTTCAGCTCAGGGCATGATCCAGGGGTCCTGGGATCGAGTCCCACATCAGGCTCCCTGCAGGGAGCCCGTTTCTCCCTCTGCCTATGTCTCTGCCTCTCTCTGTGTCTCTCACGAATAAATAAAATCTTTTTTGTCGTTTAAAATCTAAAAAATAATAATCTGTGAAAAGCCCACCTGCATGCTTGCCTGGGGAGCAGGGGAACCCCATTAACACAAAAATACTGAAGTCAATTTCCAAGATTAAGGTCACCGCACAAGATCACCCAGCCTGTGGAATGCTTACACGAGTACCATAAATCAGCCAATGAACTGGCGACCTGCAATTGTCTATAATCATCAATAGTAGTCTATTAATATCTGGAATCCAAGCAAACAAACTTGCAATTCTGTTTATGTCACATTTGTGTTACTTTATCATTTGTTTCTGAAACTTTATTGTCTGAGTACTCCAGCAGGAGCTCACAGCAGCAAATCTAGTTGTATCTCACCGACGGCCCCTCCAGGACCAGCGGGACAGGCTTGTTCGCAGAGCTGAGGCCATTAGTTATTCCATACCTGGGTCCTGACAGGCAGCAGAAGTCCCATCCTGGGTGGTATTTAGTCTCAGATTGGCATGTACCTGGGCCTAGAAGACGAAACTCAAAGTAAATTCACGAGGCTTTATTTATTTACCATAATGTTAATAAAATATCTGATTTGACCACCCAGTTTAGGAAAAAACCAAGCCAGTATCTTTAACTGATGTGTGATTGGAGCTTCTCCAGTTTACCAGTATAGAGTCGTCTTTCTGAAAGACTGACGGGGTCAGTGGGTAGGGAAGGATGGATGGAAAAGCACAGATACGGGGGAAGGCAGGTCCCAAGATCATAGAGGCCCTTCTTTCCCCTTCATCTCCTTTATCTGCCATCTATTTTCAGACCCCACACTGACCCCAGCAAGTTGGAGACACAGATGCACACAGGTATCTTGGTAACATATTTGAGGATCATAAAATACAGTTATCAGGATAAACTGCTGGCATCCTTTCTCTCCAGTTACAAACCTTGTCCTGAAATTGGCTTTTCAGGCACAAGGGTGATAACTTAGTATGGGATACAAGGAAGAAAAGAACCCCTATTTTTCTATTCAATGGATAAATCCAGGGTCATCTGGCCCTTCACATCTGAATTAGATGCAGCTAAAACAGCAACAACAAAGTAGCATTGGTGATAAAAAGAGAAAGACCCTTCAAAAAGGAGACAGCGAGAGAGAAAGAGCACCTGAGCCAATTCTGTTTTCTAGGACAGAAACTTTTTTTTTAAGATTTATTTATTCATGAGAGACACAGAGGCAGAGACACAGGCAGAGGGAGAAGCAGGCTCCATGCAGGAAGCCCAACGTGGGACTCGATCCTGGGACTCCAGGATCACGCCCCGGGCGGAAGGCAGGCGCTCAAACCGCTGAGCCACCCAGGCTGCCCTAGGACAGGAAATTTTAACTGGCCAGCAGTGAGCATAGTTACCTCTTCGCAGGCTTTTTTCCAATTTAGCCGAAGAATAAAGCCTAGAAAACACAGAGACTGTGTGATCGCACAGATGATGATCCCTGACCACAGACCTAGAAATGGAAATATTTAACAGAGGTTAATTCCGTGGAAAACCGGCAACCCCTAAGTAAGTTCATCCCAACTCACTTCTGAGAATCTGCATTCATGGCTGAGGTAGAGCCCACAGTGAGCCAGAGACCTCTCACATGCTCTCTCCTTTGGTTTCCAAAAGGTCCTGGGAGGCCCAGGGCAAGTCACTGCCCAGTGTTGTGGATCTCAGAGTCTATTTTTGGCCGTTGTGATCCTAAATATTAAGAGAAGCGCCAGTTCTAAGGAAATGAAGTTCCCAAGACTATCTCCTGTTTCTAAGAGTACTATACTTCCAAACTGCTATGTTCTATTTTCCTCAAAAAAGGGGGGTGACCATCTCAAAATGCAAAAGTTAGCAGGCTTGTAAGTTCTATCCCCTGGTGCTTCCTGCAGGCTCTCACTGGCTTTGGGCACAGACTTCCAGAGCTCCCAGGACAGGGTTATCAGCAGACAGATGACCACACAAATGGAGAGGCTGAGTGGGAATGGAGGACCAGAAGAGCCTTGTGGATCTCTAGGTACCATCACACTCCACCTGGTAAGCCCACACAGGACAGAGGACGGCCCCAAGAGAGGAAGATTTCTTTGGTCAATTCAGAAGAACTGAATATATAAATGGGCAATGGTCAGATCTTATATAAAACAGAATTCTAATCCACAGCCTCCGACAACCCGTCCTGAAAACCAACCCCTTATCTACAATAAACAACCTAAGCAGCCAGCCTGGGACATCAGGAAGCTAAATAATAATTTCTGCAACAATTGACCCAAAATGGCCACAACTGATCAACAATTGACACCTTCCCTAATTTTTGTTCCTGCTTCCAACTTAGGACCCAGCCAGAGAGAAGCAAACGGAGCACCCCTGGCCAATCACACAGGGTGCCCCAGTTCTACTTAGCTCTATTCCAGCTTCCCCAGGACATGGGGCATACCTCAGTCCTCCCTTTATTCCACTGCAAAGCTTTCCCACCCCTCTGCCAGCCTCTGGATCTCTGCCAAAATTCAAGTGATGGTGGCAGACTCCTTGCTAAACCAAGCTCAAAACAAATGGCCTTTGCCTTTTCAAATTTGGTTGGTCTTTATTTCCACAGCTCATCATGGAGGCCTCACAAGACCTGGCCTACACAACCTCACACCATGGACCCCCACCTCCAACCAGATGTGGTAACCCACAGAGGGCTCCTGTGCCTTTCTGCTCATGGTGTGTGCAGTCCGAGAGGACACGGTTAAGTGGGGGCCAGGTCTCCATCTCTTTACAATGAGCTCCTTGGCTATTTCTTCTTTGGTTTGGTAGCCAGGTCTTGTCATTGATTTCCATTTGTTTGGCATCCTTGGTGGAATCAGGTCATTCCTTTTCATCCTTTTTGCTGTGTTTTGTGCTGGTTTTTTTTTTTTTTTTTTTTTTTTTTTTTTTTGGTGGGGGGTGTTTGTTGTGCTCTATAAAGTGTTGTCTGTCACAGAGGAAGAAATCAGAGACCAGGACACAGGCACGGGCCCTAGAAACCTGTTGTGTCCACCAATCTCACAGACCCATGAGTTTGTGGTTCTCCCCCAACTGGCATCCACATGGACCAACTTCGCAGCAGGTTAACACTAAAACCAGATGAGGTTCTCCTGTTACAGGTTCATGTCCTAAAGACTGACTTTGATCCAGAAAGCATTCCCCTTTTCCCCCATCCTAACTGCCATTCAGGAGTCAGAGAAGGTGCTGATATCACAGCCGCCCTTTTGTCTCCTTATGTCAGTGGGAAAATTAAAGCTGATATTGGAGCCTGGGTGGCTCAGTTGGTTAAGCGTCTGCCTTCAGCTCAGGTCGTGATCTCAGGGTCCTGGGATTGAGCCCCACATCAGGCTCTCTGCTCAGCAGGGGTTTTGCTTCTCCCTCTTCCTCTTCCCCAACTTGTGCTCTCTTTCTCTCTCAAATAAATAAATAATAAAATCTTAAATAAAAAACTTGAAATTGGAGACCTCCTATGATAACAGAACGTGGTATGAAAAATAGCCTTTTCACTGAACGGCAGTGCCCAGCAACAGTTTGAAAGGAATTTGGGACAAAAATGAGACCAGACCCAAAGTAAATGTGGGGCTCTGCAGAGAGACAGCTGGAGGGAGCTCCCCCACCCCCAGCCAACCACCTACTACAAGCATGCTTGCAGATATTGTACAAAGAAGGGACACCTAGGAAAGAAAAACCAGGAAAAAGAAAAGTCATTTGAAATCACCGAGTGCTCAAGGATGGCAAAGGCACTCAATATCCTGCCAGGCCGTCAAACACTCTAGGTGAATGAACTTTAAATAGAGATGGTCCTCATCAATGCCTGCTGGACGCAAGCCACTCTCCACATGCAGCCCTGCCCCCTGTGCCCAGCCTCTGCCTCAGGCTAAACACACCACACAGGTGGTTGGTATTTCAAAGAACCATAGGTTTTCCCAGTCTCCCAGTCTTTTTTTTTTTTTTTTTTTTATGATAGTTGCACAGAGAGAGAGAGTGAGAGGCAGAGACACAGGCAGAGGGAGAAGCAGGCTCCATACACCGGGAGCCCGACGTGGGAGCCCGACGTGGGATTCGATCCCGGGTCTCCAGGACTGCGCCCTGGGCCAAAGGCAGGCGCTAAACCGCTGCGCCACCCAGGGATCCCCCAGTCTCCCAGTCTTTACCTATAACCCTTGAGCCCTTGACTAAGAAACACACCTTCCTGCTCTGTGATACCACTCCTGCAAAATGTCATAGGCAGAGGGAATTGTGATACCAGAGGGACTACCACCTCTTTTGAGGTTCCAGAGGACTCCCCTATTCAGTCACAGAGGATCTGCTCTGCATATACCTTGCCCTCCTGTATTATACTGGACACGGATCCCAGGCAAGGATCTTGACACTGTACCTGATAATATTCTACTCACAGAGGAACACCTGGGTGGCTCAGTGGTTGTGCACCCTGCCTTTGGCTCAGGGTGGGATCCCAGGGTTCTGGGACTGAGTCCCACATCGGGCTCCCCACAGAGAGCCTGCTGCTCCCTCTGCCTGTGTCTCTGCCTCTCTGGGTCTCTCATAAATAAATAAATAACATCTTTTTTTTTTTTTAACAAAAAGATGTTATTTATTTGAGAGAGAGAGAGAGGGACAGGGGGAGGGGGTGAGAGAACCCCAAGCAGACTCCACAGAGTGCAGAGCCCAATATGGAGCTCGACCCTGAAGCCACAAACTGAGACCAAGAGTTGGGAGGCTTAACCAACTATGCCACCCAGGTGCCCTAAGGAAATTTTATTTATTATTTTTTTAAAGATTTTATCCTTAAAATCTTTTATCTTTAAAATCTCAGGGCATAATCACTCCCTGAGCCGAAGGGAGTCTTTGATGAGCCACCCAGGTGTCTCCCCAAGGAACTTTTAAATGCACTTCTATTTCCCAGACAGGTGGCCAATTTAAAGATTGTGGCCCACATCAAACAAGAAAATGTAGAAGCCAAAGGAGAAGCTCACATATCATTATGTCAGATAAGCTGCTTTTAACCACATTCTGATCTTATCTTAGGCCTCAAAAGTTCCATCTCTGGAGGGTTTAAAGAAGCCATTATAAAACATCAATGTTAAGCCTCTGATTTTGAAAAAGATGAACAGGAAAAATGTCTGGTTGTACCCTTCACTCAGGTAACCTGTAGCATCATCAAGATGGCCATGTCTTAAAAAAAAAAAAAAAAAAAAAAAAAAAAAAAGATGGCCATGTCTTGGTAGCAGGAAAGGATTTCAAATGGATATTAGCTAAGTTTCTCCATGAAACTATTAATCATGATAGGTTGGTTAGTATCTTAAATCAACATTGGTGGGAAAACTTTATTTATTTTTAAATATTTTATTTATTTATTATGAGAGACACACAGAGAGGCAGAGGGAGAAGCAGGCTCCACGCAGGGAGCCCGATATGGGACTCGATCCTGGGACTCCAGGATCACGCCCTGAGCTGAAGGCAGGTGCTATAAACCACTGAACCACCCCAGCATCCCTTGATGGGAAAACTTTTAAAAAGAGAGCTGAGGTTATTTTCAGGTCATGTGTCACCTGTCAGCAAAATAACCCTTGAGAGACCATGATGGCTGACATGGCCAGGAGTCAGGCCTCAAGGGCCTTTTGAACACCTTCAGATGGATCTTCTGCCACTGGCATCTTTCATGAGATTTAAATTTTTTTTAATTTTTATTTATTTATGATAGTCACACAGTGAGAGAGAGAGGCAGAGACACAGGCAGAGGGAGAAGCAGGTTCCATGCACCGGGAGCCTGACGTGGGATTCGATCCCGGGTCTCCAGGATCGCGCCCTGGGCCAAAGGCAAGGGCCAAACCGCTGCGCCATACGTTTCAGAATACTATACCTAGTTTCCAGATAGACTGAAGCATTTCCTTGCTGAAAAACTACAGCCCTTACCATCCCTAAAAAGCTGCTTGATTTTGCATTTCCAACCTGAGACATCCTAAATTTTACATCAAGTGACTGAGACCCACGCTTTATGGGAACTATATAAAAGAACCCTGTAGAATACTTACTCAAAACTATACTGCTTACTCAAAAACTATACTATACTGTCCTCATCACCCACAATCTTCTGGAAAAGTAGAAAGGTGCTCCCTTGGCCAAAGGTACTCCCTACAGTCTTTGTGCACACTGGATACAACATTTGGTTGGCTCCCTTGGGGATACATTGGTTATACCCTATGAACTAGGAACTTGAAAGGCTGTGTCTAGGGATTTCACCCACATTACTGGACTGACCAGTGTGCAAAAGGTCACCAGGGTCCGACCACTAGCAGCTTAAGGCTGCCTTCCCACAACATCTTCGTAAACAGCTTCTTCACAATCTTTAGCCAGGAGATTTTATCTAGTGGAAAAGACATCAGAGAAAAACTGCTCCTGAACTTCGTGGGAAGGGATTCTATCAGGAGGTATGGTGCTGGTTGGTTACATATTACCCCAACTCTTGAAATGTTTCTGCACAGCCGCTTTCCCAGCGATGACCGCCATGATGGCCAACATCAAGAAACTCAAGGAGATCTTGCAATATGATTGACTATGAAGACGATTTTATAATCCCAAGTGGTGAAGATCTGGCCCCTCTAGTTTTCCCTGAAAAAGAGACTAAGACACTGAATAGAGAAACAATGGCCACACCATATGTGAAAATAGAACTATGACTCACTGCCTGCAGCAACATACCCAGGAAACCCCCTACCTATGATAAACAACCCAAAAGCCAGCCTGCTACACATCAGACTTGCCAGAAGCCAGACTATCTCTAGGGATACTCCAGGGAGCTCAATAATAACTTCTGTAACAGTTGAACCAGAATGGGCAGGACATGATCAAGGACAAACAGCTTCCTTAATTTTTGTCCCTGCTTCCAACTTAGGGCCAAGCAGAGAAAACCAAACCTGCACCCCTAACCAATCACATAAGATGCCTGACTTCCAGTTAGCCCACCTCTTTCCTAGGCCACCAGTGTCCTCCAGGGTGCTCAAAAATCTTCCCTTGTCCCCACCACAAAGTTCTCCTACTCTTCTGCCTGCCCCGGGTCTCTGCCAAAACTCCAGCGATGTGGGGGCCACATCCCTTGTTGGAGTAAGCTCAAAATAAATGGCCTTTGCTTTTCCAATTTGGCTGGGTTTTGTTCATTTTCACAGCTCCTCTAGATCTGGGCAAGGGTAATGTAGCTAGACCAGACTTGTGCTTTAAGATGCAGGTAGACAGATTTAGTGCAGTTTACAGATCTGCTTCTTGATACCATTCGCCCCCATCACATGTTTCCAGAGAGATCAGCCCAACATTTAGATGAGTAAAGTTAATGGCCACTGGCCATTTCCATGAAAAACAAAAGCAAATATATGTATTTGTATATATACATAAATGTATACGTATATGTATATATACATTTGTATATATGTGTGTATATATATGTACACAAATGTAAATATATATATAAATATATATATGGAGGCTTTCTGGATTTGAGAGAGAAAGCCTCCATTTACATAAATCCAGTGTTCCCAATCCATAGAAACTACAAGCTTATCCTAACCACCCTAAACAGAAAATAACCAGCTATCCCCAGGTGTAATTTTTAGATTTCCAGCAATTTCACTAGACACCATTTAAAAGATTTCTGTTCAACTCAACCTAGGAACCCCAAAACAGTAGGAGTAGGAGAATCTCGTAGGCAAGACCTAGGAATGTATTTGAAAAAGCCTCCCAGGGAATTAGGATGAACTTTATGATTTGCTGGAGCTGCCCATGAGAGCCTGTAGCATACTGATGCTCCTCTGAGCACCCTGGGTATGTATACTGCATCCCCTGCCAATGGTGCCACAATATTAAAAATCAGTTAGTATTATGCACCTTTTTTTCTGGGAGAGGTGGGTGGCAGGGATTAACTACAATGTTCTCACAGAACCCTCATCGACTCAGAGTTCCCAACATTTTAAAAATTGAGATATAAGGCATGCCTGGGTGGCTCAGCGGTTGAGCCCCTGCCTTAGGCTCAGGTCGCGATCCCAGGTCCAGGGATCGAGTCCAACATCGGGCTCCCTGCAGGGAGCCTGCTTCTCCCTCTGCCTGTGTCTCTGCGCCTCTCTCTCTCTCTCTGTGTGTCTCTCATTTATAAATAAATAAAATCTTTAAATAATAAACTAAAACTGAGATACAACTGATATACTAGTTTCAAGTGTGCAACATCATGATTCAATATTTGTATATTCTATAAAATGATCACAGTAAATCTTGGTATCTTTCACCACAGACTTACAAGGTTCTTTTTCTGAGGATGAAGACTTTTAAGATCTACTCCCTTAGTAACCTTCAAACATGCGATATAGTATTATTAACTATAACCACTGTGCTGCACATTACACTCCCAGGACTTACTTTATAACTAGAAGTTTGTATCAGAGCATTTTTTAAAAACTTAATTTATTTAAGAGAGAGAAAGCATGACTGGGGGGGAGGGACAGAGGGACAGAGGGAGAGGGAGAAACAGGCTCCCCACTGAGCAGGGGCTCAATCCCAGGACCCTGGGATCATGACCTGAGCTAAAGGCAGACACTTAACTGACTGAACTACCCAGGCGTGGCATCTCCACAGCACTTCTTTTAAGTGATTCTTCACTCCCTCTACTTTGTACAAATCAGGTTTGCTTTTGTCAAATGAACAAGTGGGCCGGGCCTCATACAGCACTGGGACCACAGACAGATCCGTATTTTTAAGTGGATTCCTCCAATATTTTTCTTAGCTATGCCAATGGCAAATCCAAAATATGAGTAATGCCAGAGACTCAGCTAAGTAATTTTCTGCACGACTGATGAAAGTCCAGTGACCTTTGCATTGGCAACTCCATCCTTTCAACATCTCCAATATTTTTCATAAAATATTATTGAACTTGAGAACAACATGCAGCCTAATGGGATGGGAAGTTCACTCTAGGTATCAGATGACTTCTCACCACTCCGAGCCTGCCAAGTACTAATGGATAAAAATGAGCCACACTCAAGTCCATCACTACTTCACCCAAAGATAATGTATTTAGGTTTTAAGATAATCATTTATGAACTGCCCATGTATTCCAAATTATTATTTTAGAAACCAAAACTGGGCAGTCATTTGTTTCTGTACTTTCTCTTTGAAAGATTAGCTCTGTTAATTCCAGATCCTGTGGATTGGGTTCTTTCTTCCAAAGGTGGTAAGGTGATAAAGGGTCTCCCCCAGTACTCCTGTGCCTTCCTTCTGTGATGTTTATACACATCACACCCATACCCTTGTGGGGAGACCTGCAAGACACATGGCTTAAAAAGTCATACAGGAGGGAAGTAGAGGGTACAGAATGGCAATGAAGGTGATGTCAAGAGCACAGCTCTAGGTGCTGTGTGGGCTCAGCCACAGGGCGTGGATGCTCTAGGATGTATACAGCCAGCATGCTACGTATGCTGTCAGAGGTTCTGAAGGATCACACCAAGGCTGACCCAGGGCTTCTTCTGACTCTCCCCGAATACTCCAGTATGGCCAGTTTATAATGGCCTCAACTAGTCCTAAAGCCTCACTCTCAGGGTCTCACCATCAAAGGGCTGTCACCAATGGACAGAACTACACCCCTGCTGTCACCAACTTCAAAGAAATGACAACCTGATGACACAAGACAGGGAGAGGAGTAGAAAGGTCATCCTGCTCTGCTTGAGTAGGTCAGTGTAGAAGAGGGCTTGGCAGGGTAAAAGAGGCATGAACCTAGAGCCTTGGGCCCTGGCTACATCCTGCCCACTCCACTCCCTGCTCTTTCTGACAGGCAAGTACATAATGAATGTGCACAAGTTCCAAAGTTTCAGAGCCAAGTCACCAAAAGAAGCCTGCAGGTGCCAACAGTAATTTCTGGGGCCCAGGAGTAAAACAGATATGCCTTCCCCTGGGTAATACTTACCAATCACTCCCAGTTTGGTTGCAAACATCAGCGAAATCCCAACAGGGAGACCAATCACATAATACCCAATGGTATTGACAATGGCCCCAACCTTCTGGTTTCCAGTTCCCCGCAGAATGCCACCACTTGTGCACTGTAGGTAGATAACATTTATCAGTGAGAACACTGCTGAGGCTTCTCAAAGATTCCCATCCCTGAGCACTCCCCATCCCAGGGGACGCAGACTTAAAGTCCATCATCACATCATGTGCCAGTGTATTCTTGTCAAGCAAATATGCTAAAAATATTCAGCATCACCTACCTGCCCCACCCCAATTGCTCTTTTCTCTTTTAATTTACCACTATCAGAAGAAACACACAGATCATAAAGGTGCTTGAAGGGAATAATTCCACCATACTTACAGCAAGACTTTCAAACAGATGGGAAACAGCAGAGATTGGAATCACGTGAGCCACTAAAACAATGATTTCTCTGTTAGGAAAAGAAAACACATAGTGATCAGGAGACAGACATGTGGGAAAAAAGCAGACTCTGATGCAGGGGATGGCATTTGGCTCATGCATTCCAGCCAACAAGCCCAATTTGGGGACAATCCTCCCGTTGCTTGGCCCATAAGGAAAACCAACCCTACAATGCATCTCATGACTTTCAGAAGAAATATTCAGTCCATTTGGTCGATGGAGATAGTTAAATCAAATGATTAGGTGCTCCACTGCCCCCATAAAAAAATAAAACTTGGATTATAACATCATCCTTCTTTTAACACGATTCCACACATCTCTCTCCGTGTGTCTGGATGAAGCATGCACAGCGGAGTGGTTAAGGTTCTCTGTGGAAGCAAGGTGGGAAAATTACAAAGGCCATAGATAACATTTTACAGAATTCTTCTTGGTGCCTAAAAATAGTCCCTAACCTCTACAGCTAGAGACTTTGATTATGACGCCTACACTTGAAGAGAAATGAGAAAATGCTGCCACTAACCCAGTGAGGTAAAAATAAAAAATAATAATAATAAAAATTCCATAATACTCCTGAGTGATTAACAAATGAAACCCAGAACATTGTCTGGCAATAAGTATTTGTTGAGTGAATTAAAAAAACAAGAAGTCCAGCACTGAACAAGATGATCTGTCCCCTCCCCTCTCCAAAAAAAAAAAAAAAAAAAGACAGAACCACAGTTCTTCTTCAAATTCAATTTTATTTTTTGAATAGGTAACATATGCAATGGTTAACAGAAATCCAACGACATGAAAAAGATAACAAGAAAAATCTGACTTCCTCTCTGTTCCCAGCCCACCCATTACCACCTCCCCCAGATAAGGCAACAACCATTAGTACTGTCTGTACTTACTTGTCCAGGACAGATACAAATGCATTCCTTATCTTCTTCTAGTTTCTGTCATTTCATGTTCTAGCATTCTCTACATGATGTTCCGCAACTTGACTTTTCCACCTGATATATTATCTTCACTTTTATATTCTATCAAAAGGTGTTATCTTCTATATGCTGCTGAATTCTGTCCACTAATACCTTATTTTGGATTTTAAGATTGGTATTAATAAGTGAGATTGTTCTGCAACTTTTTATGGTACAAACTTTGTCATATTTCAGTACTAATGTTGTATTTTCTTTTTTCTGGTCTCTGCAACAGTTTGACAACACTGAATTATATTTTAAAGGTTTTATAAAATTCTCCTTTGGAGCTCCCAGGGATTAGTGCTTTCTGAGATTTTAAAATACATTTTTATTTCTTCTAAGAAAATTGTTTTCCAAGGTACATTTGGTACATTATTTTCCTAGAAGATTTTTTATTCCTTCCACATTTTTTTTTTTAATTTCCTCACAAGGGATGCCTGGGTGGTTCAGCGGTTGAGTGCCTGCCTTTGGCTCAGGGAGTGATCCTGGAGTCCCTGGATTGAGTCCCGCATCGGACTCCCTGCATGGAGCCTGTGTCTCTACCCCTCTCTCTCTCTCTGTGTCTCTCATGAATAAATGAATAAAATATTTTAAAATTTTTATAATAATAATAATAATAATAATAATAATAATAATACTTTACTCACAAGTCATGCAAACTAGTCTCTCATGGTTTAAAAAAAAATTGTTTCATTTTCAAATAATTCCCCTCCTCTTACTTTGTGTTGAGGAGCTCTCTCCCCTTTTTCCTCTTTGATTAGGTTAGGTGTCCGTGTGTTGTTAGAATTTGCATCACCAATTCTACCAGTTTTAGCTGATCCCGACCAGCTCATAAATAATTTGATATTGTGAGTATTCTGTCCCTCTAATATCATCAAAGATATGGTTTGTGGGCCTTTTGTTTTTCCAAGCATTTGCCTGCCTTGCATGGTTTCTGGAAGGAGACAGACTCAGGATCAAACACCTGCCATGTTCCTACTAAAATCATCAGCACAGGCTACAGGCCTGATGATGTTAATTCTGATTCCTTTGCAAGAAAACCAGAATGATTTCTGGTTGCCTTTCCACTCACTCTGAAGTGAGAAACACTTAGACATTGTATTTCCCCACAGTGAAATGGCTGAGGCTGAAAGAGGACAACCCAACACCAGAAGTCAAAAGACAGGGGCGCCTAGGTGGCTCAGCTGGTTGAGCATCAGAGTCTTGGTTTCGGCTCAGGTTGTGATGTCGAGGTTGTGAGATCAAGCCCTGTGTTGGGCTCAGTGCTAAATACAGAGTGCTGGAGATTCTCTCTCCCTCTCTCTCTGCCCCTCCCACTCATTCTCTCTCTCAAATAAATATGTACACCTTTAAACAAAAGAAAAGGTCAAAAGACAAATACCTAAAGAGTGGACTGTGAGGCAGTTCTGTCCACCACTTGCTTTTTAAATCCATGAAGGAAAAGTTAATTTTACATTTTATAATTGTTGATAAAAGAATCCCAAATCAGAGGTATCCTTGCAATATATGCACATAGCCAAAACACACCAGCCATCCTCACTGATGAAAGCAACCAATCCCCGGCACCTGGGTAGCTCAGCGGTTGAGGTCTGCCTTTGGCTCATGTCATGATCCTGGAGTCCTGGGGTCAAGTCCCACATCAAGCTCCCTACAGGGAGCCTGCTTCTCCCTCTGCCTGTCTCTGCCCCTCTCTCTGTGTCTCTCATGAAAAAATAAATAAAATCTTAAAAAAAAAACAACTCAAAAGCAACCAATCAATCCAAACTCCCAAACCACAGAGCGGACCGGACCCATCCCTTACAAGAGTTCTTCTCAGTAATCAGCCTGATAATGTGAATTTTTGAGATGACTCATTAGGGAGAGCTTAACTTCAATTTGAATTGATGAGTGTATTACAAACTTGTACATGCCAGGCACTTAGGCAGATTCTGAGATACTAAATAATTCTTGTCATTGGAAACAAAATCATTAACTGGAAATGTAATTAATGGTACCCAAAAAGGGTTTCCTTAAGATACACGTATATCCTGATCATTAGTAGCATATATTACTCCCTGTGCCCAATACACTGGCATTCTAGATGATAAATTGCCTCCTATAGCTAATCAGTTCTTCCCAGGTAACATCAGTGGGTTTCTCTAGTCTTGCAAATGGCTTGGTGACCCTCCACAGTGCAGCACTCCCAGGAAGCCCAGCGTGAAATCACCTACCTAACCATTTCATTACCCTAGATTTCACATTTCAAGAAAATCTCTGCACTCACCGGTCAGTAGTGAAAATGAACCCCACGAGATCCTTACAGCCTAACATCACGACACAAAAGGTTACAGCAAAGAATCCTAGAGGTAAAAATGGCAGAGAGACAGCACAGTGAGAAAGGAGGGGACGGGAAGCTGGGCTTCCCGTGCCAAGACCGCTCAGGTGAGTCACAGACTGGAGAGTCTAAGCACCTGTGACCAGCAGGGCGACAGCTGAGGACTTCTTGGCCTGCTCAATGTTTCCAGCACCCAGTGCATTCCCTACTCGGACGCTGGCAGCCATGCTAAAACCTGAAGGTATCTAAAATGAAAAGAGAAAAAATAATGAAAAAGAAGCATACAATAATGAAAAGGAAAGAAAGAGCAGAAGCCAAGAAGCAGCCCTGCCTCTTGGCTCAACCTAGTAGATACTGCAGCACACCTTGGTAAAACTCAGCACTACAAGTTCTAATTGCTAATCCACAATTGCTAATCTGCAATATTCCTTCTGTTGAGCTGGGTGCCCCCAAGGCTAATGTGAGACTGCATTACTCACTGGGCTTTTGTGCATGGCTTCTGAAATGGGAGGATCCTGTATGACCACATTCTTCCTTCAGCATATGTGAGGATGAATGGACTGCCAGGAGTCCAAGCTAAGTCTGTTCTGAAAGACCATCATTGGATCAAGTTTAAAAGTCAGAATCCTAGGGGCACCTGGGTGGCTCAGTGGTTGAGCATCTGCCTTTGGCTCAAATCATGATCCCGGGTCCTGGGATAGAGTCCTGCCATCAGGCTCCCTGCAAGAAGCCTGCTTCTCCCTCTGCCTATGTCTTTGCCTCTGTGTCTTTCATTAATAAATAAATAAAATCTTACAAAAAAAAAAAAAGATCCTAAAACGCTGGCCTCCCCGCTCCTTCCCCAAAATGTTGGGTTAAAGGAACTTAAGAACAGAAAGATGTATATCAGGCTGATAGCAGGCTAGCTCGCGGGGGGGGGGGGGGGGGGGCAAGGAGGGGCAGGATTAGAAACATGGTGCTAAAGCAGATCCAGAAAGGCTAGAAAGGCAAAATGGCATTGTGGTTAGGAATGGGAATTTTGAAGCTATACCGCCTGGGTTCAAGTCCTGGCTAAGCCACTTATCAGCTGTATGACCCTGAGCAAATTACTCACCCTCTCTTGCCCACAGTTATTTTGTCAGTGAATAGGATCTTGTAACAGAGCCTACCTCCTAGGGTTACAGTGGGGAATTGATGAGTCCATATATGCTAGCTGCTGAGAACAATGCCTCACGTGTAGTAATTATTCAATAGAAATCAGTCATTACTAGTAGCTATAAATTTACCACTTGAGAAATTAGTATTAATTTAAAAAAAAAGTCATCACCCTTTGAAACATTAATTTTGCCTTATGGGCAGGACTAAAAAAATCTCACCGATCTGAGACCTACAAGACTGAGTCCCTGCCTGGAAACTCACCAGTGGGAGCCAACAGCTCCCCCACCAATTATTTATCAGTTTCAAAGGGCTTTAAAGAGAGTAACTCAGTGATGGAGAAACCCAGGAGGGACCCATCTGTAGTATTCCTGCCAAAAATGCATGCAGATTCAAACTACTCACAAGGAAGTGTCAGCTATGACAACTCGAGGGAAGTCTGTGTAAAGTGGCCCCTGTACTTCAAAAACGTCAAGGTCAAGAAAGACAATGGCTGGGGATATGTTCCAGATTAAAGGGCACTAAAGAAGCATAACACGTTAGGAGCGCCTGGGTGGCTCAGCTGGTGGAGCCTCAGAATCTTAGTTTTAGCTCAGGTCATGGGATGGGGGTGGGGACCCAGCCCACCCCCCTACCACTGTCGGCTCTGCACCCAGCACTGAGTTTGCTGGAGGTTCTCTTCCTCTGCCCCTCCCCTTGCTTACACACATTCTCCCTCAAATAATTAAATCTTTAAAAAAACAAAGAAGCTGTATAACACTTTAGTTCCAGGAGAAAAATCGTTTTAAAGGACATTATCAGAACAGATAATATTTGAATAGAGATTATAGAGGTAATAGATGGATACATAGATTAATCAATAGCACAAGGGAATGGGGCAAAATATAAACAGCTGAGGAAGAGAAGTAAAGGGTATAAATCCCTCCTTTGATTAAAAAAATACAAATGTAAATTCTCATAAAAGCCTATTGGAAAGCATATATCAACATATGCAAAAGACTTAAAACTGAGGGCATCTAGGTGGCTCGGCTGGCTAAGTATCTGACTTTGGCTCGGGTCATGATCCCAGGGTCCTGGGATCAGACTCCCACAGGGAATCTGCTTCTCCCTCTCCCTCTCCCCCTGCTTGTGCTCTTTCTCTCTCAAATAACTAAACACAATCTTTAAAAAACAAAGGCTTAATAACTGTAATTAAATTTCCCTTTTAGGAATTTACCCTAAAGAAACAATCAAGGAGGGATGAATGCCTGAGTGGCTCAATGGTTTAGCGTCTGCCTTTAACCCAGGACGTGATCCTGGGGTCCTGGGATTGAGTCCCGCATCAGGCTCCCCTCAGGAAGTCTGCTTCTCCCTCTGCCTGTGTCTCTGCCTCTGTCTCTCTCATGAATAAATACATAGAATCTTAAAAAAGAAAAAAAGAAAGAAGTATATAAAGATACTTTGTCCTCAAGCATCTCTGAAGTGGTGTTCATAATTTTGAAACATTAGAAAATAAATATTCTGCAAGAGACTGAAAAATTATGTGCGCAGTGATACAACTGGTAAGCATTTTGATTTGGATATAGTTACTGAACTTACTGGAATTTATTTTTTTTAAAGATTTACTTATTTATTCATGATATATAGAGAGAGGCAGAGACACAGGCAGAGGGAGAAGCAGGTTCCACACAGGGAGCCCGACGCGGACTCGATCCCGGGACTCCAGGATCGCACCCTGGGCCAAAGGCAGGTGCTAAACCGCTGAGCCACCCAGGGATCCCCTGGAATTTAAAAAGGATATAAAATATCAAGTGTTGAAGTGACAAATATAGGTTTAAAAATTCTGCTGAGAACAGAATGAAAGCAAAAACAAAAAGCATAGGTCCTCAAGAGAATGATTCTTAAAAAAAAAAAAAAAAAGGAAATACGGGGGTGCCTGGGCGGCACAGTTCAGCATCTGACTCTTAGTTTTGGATCTGGTCTGATCTTGAGGTCTTGAGATTGAGCCCCATGCTCAGCATGGAGTCTGCTTGAGATTCTCTCTCCCTCTCCCCCACCCCTCTCACCACCACCCCCCAACCCCACGTTCTCTAGAATGAATCTTTTAAAAAATAGGAAAGACATGTTTTATATAAAATTTTAATATAACCAACCTCAAGGCAGGGCAGGGGGATTCTAAGCATTAATACCACAAACCATGACAAAGCACATATGCCAGCTTCCGTCCCCTTCGGCTTACAATTTTCCCTTTCTGAAGTGGCACTTGTTAGAGATGAAAGCCCTTCAGAATTTCCAGTTGCTGCTTTCAATGAAACAAAGTTAAAGGAAAGCCTCTAACAACTGGGATTCTTCTCTAGCACATCAAAATCTGCTTCTTTTCCAAGGCTGGATAATATTCCGTTGTACACACAGACCACCAGCTGCTTTTCCATCTGTTGATGGTCACTTGAGTTCTTTCACCTTTTGGCTATCATGAATAATGCTGCTGTGGGCTTGGATACAAGTATCTGCTAGAGACCCTGCTTCCCTGTCTTTGGGGTCTAACCTAGGAGTGATCACACTGAGCTTAAGAACCATCAGACCCAGGCAGGAATAGAACTTGGGGAGACATGAGGAGCTAGGCTCCTCTTGCCATGCGCCCAGGGCCATCGCCCTTTGTGCCCCCACCTGTCCCCAAGGCCTTTGTGTTTGACAACTGGAAAAGCTTCTTCATGCTTGGCCAGTGTGGCAATCAAAGCCAATCATTCAGATCTGAATCATGCTAAGACGTGTATGACCAGCGCTGAACAATTCATTCTTCCCAACTCCCCTCAGCTCACAGGCAAGACCCCATCATTCCAAATGGACCCTCCCTGGTTCTGGGATGAAATTTTATTTTCACAAATCATTTTTAAAACTACTCACATGGGATGCCTGGGTGGCTCAGCAGTTGAGCATCTGCCTTCGGCTCAGGGCATGATCCCAGTCTGGGGATCAAGTCCCACATTGGGCTCCCATGAGGAGCCTGCTTCTCCATCTACCTATGTCTCTTCCTGTCTCTGTGTGTCTCATGAATAAATAAATAAAATCTTTACAAAAAAAAAAAACCCTACTCATGTGATAAATGCCTATGCTCATTCCTGGGACTTTTTTTCAAGGGGAACACCTAGCACCTCCCCATGACTGGCTCCCACTCACTCACCATGTATAAAATGACAGTCAATTCATACACGACAGACTGGGCTCCCAGCTCCACCATGCCGAGGATACCTGGTAGAGAGAGGCGGCTGACACTTTGTTCCTGGAAGGGGCCCATGTTCACACCAGCCATCACCACCTGTCCCCACACTGACCACTCAGTAAGCTCCCAATCTCGTAGGCCCACCACTCCATGCACAGCATGAGCATGCTGGGGATGGCCAGGTTGAAAAAGGAGGCCCAGTCCTGTAGACACTCAAGGGACCACCCTGCAGTGGGGACACAGAAGTATTAACACCATGAGTGGTTGGGTTGGATGTCAACCCAACACAAAACCCATGTCCAACATGGAAGACAAATGGCAGTCTTTACCTCCCCACGTAGCTTCATGCAGTTTCCCCGAAATGATGTAATGGAAGAGGACCAGTGCCAGGGTGAACTGGGAAATCATATTTGCCAGCGCTGACCCCCTGGGAAGAACGGTCCCAGTGAGGGGAGGACCCCCTGTCTTCCATCCTGCTGGGAACCCTGCAGAAGCCCTAAACACATCTTCTTCCCGGAGCAGCCTCACTCTCCACCCCAGACAGTATATTCCAGTGTGGCCCAGGGAGAGGACCACATATGGATGCCTGACCAGGTCTAGGTCTCCCCCCCCCATCCCTCCCATCCCTCTCTGGAAAAGCCACATGCAGGTCATTCCTTCCCCCATCCCAAGAATCAGCTGGACTCACATCACCCCAAGATACAGCTGATAAATAAACAGATAGTTGATGACGGCATTGACAAGGTTGGCTGCTACTCCGGTTAGGATCTGGGGCAGGACAATTCCCTGAAACGAGGAGAGACCACACCCCACACTGGAGACCAAGCAGCAGGACTGCTGCCTTCTCCCCATACACGCATGCGTGGCAAGCCGCCGTGACGACCTACCTGGATGTCCATGTCACTGCTCCTACCTTCCTGCCTCCCACCCTCTCCTCCTCCCAGGGGCGTGAAGCACGCAGCTCTGGCCACGGGGACACAGGCAGGAGATGAGAAGGCAGCGGAGAGGCAGGAAGACAGGTGGCTCGCCTCCCAGAGTGCAAGGACTGGTGGGGACTGGGTATAAACCAGTCCCCTTCCACACGGGACAGTGGGTGAAAAGCTCAGCACTTTCTCGACTGAACGGAAAGTTCAGTGACCTAAGAAAATCTAAGATGACCTCACGAGGCTGGAGTGGGAGGACGACTCCATCACACCTGGCTCTGCTCAGACGTACAGAGCAGAACAGTCCAGGCCGCCTGGCATCTCAGCCTAAGACGGCAGGTGGAGGACACAAATGACCCGGGCTGGGGAGGCACCAAGCTGCCCACTGGGCATCCTCAACCATCAAGCATCAGGGACAAAGGTGCAGACGTGACAAAGCTAGCTGTGACGCTCACAGGAAGTGCTCCTACTTCTCCCAGCTGCGAACTGTCACCCCGGCCCCATCTCTGAACGACTGCTGCTTTTTCACTCTCTGAGAAAGCCGGCTCTCTGAAATCACAGACCATGTGACATCTTGCTGTTTGCGGTTGTATCAACAAACACAAAAGCTCCCTCTCATCTGGGAGATTGCCGACACTTTCTCACACACACACACACACACACACACACACACACACACACACACACACCAAAAGCAGCCTCAATTTCTGACCTGGGGACAGAGCTTCCCGTGGATTTCTGGACACAGCAATCTGCATCTATCTGAGCTCCCCAAGGAAGGAAGACTTGGGTCCACGTGGCAGGGCAGACCTGGCACTGATCCCTTTCCTGCTTTGCCCTGAGCCAATGCCGAAACAAGCCTTCCCCTGGCTTGTCTGCCTGCTTGTTGCACCCGAACTCCATCCTTCATGGTCGTATGCTAACTCTTCCCTATGTCAGGTGAGAACCACACTCCTCTAATCTCCGCCATGCTCCGGCTGGCACACCTGCCATGCTGTGCGTTTGTCTCTGATGGTCTCGGTAGTCCTGGGCTCAGGATATCGGCCGAACCGCTTATGTGGATCACTTGACCCTGCTTCGTTTTTACCCACAAAGGTAGGTGACCACCCATTCCTTTCGGGTAGAAGGTAAAAGCAGCAGTATGGGGTTGGCCCAGGTAAGGACCGGCAGCGGGGAGACTCCGTAAGAAGCTACTGAGGCATCGAAGAAGTAGGAGAAAGAATGAGAGAGGAAATGAGGTAAGGGGGACGGAGGGAGGACAAGCAGGACCTACAGGACTATCACTGATGGGCTGGGGGAGCAAAGGAAAAGATCGAGACCCACGTGAGAACAGGTTACCCAAAGAGGAGATGTGCGAGGCTGCTAACAGGGAACAGAGGCAAATGGAGACGCAGGCCTGGGGAATGAGAAGGTCAAGTGTGCAACGTTCACAGGCCTCCCACAGGCAGCAGGGCAAGACCGGTGGTTAGAGCTATAAATCAGGAGCTATGCACCCACACATGATTGAAACCAAAAATATGCAAGAGATGGCTTCCTGCAGAGGAAAGTCAGCAGAAGCCAGATGGGGTCACCTTCTCTGAACACCGCCCCCCCCCCCACTAAAAGTATAGGCAGCACCCTGCCCATTTCATCAGGGCTCTTCCCACCCTCTCCAATTGTGGTAATGGTGCCCCCACACCAGCCGCTTCCCTTGTGCCCCACATTCACAACTGGGCTGGGCCCCAAGACGAAGCTGGGTTACATGCAATGCCTCACTCTCCCACCCATCCCTCTGGTCACTGGGTCATTTCATTCTATAGGATCCACTCTGGCATTGTGTCTCCTGTTGCTCCCATAGGACATCCTCTCCTGGCACAGAACTGCAGCATCTTTTGTTTAGACCAGCTCCGAAAGGCCCCTCTCCTCCCCTGGCCATCCACTGGTTTCCCACCAATTGAAATCTGCAGCAGAGAACAAATGCAAGGTCCCTGCACATACAGAACCTGGGCTGGCCCATCTCCCTGATTCTGTCCTAAGCTGGGTCCCTCTACCCACATCATGGCCTCCGCGTTACCACCCTTGGTGACCAAAACACTTCAGGTTTGCTGTGTGTTCTCTCAAACCCAGGTCATGCTTCCTGGCCTCTCTGAGCTCCAGGCTCCTCCTTCTAGGTCTTTCCTTGTCCCTCAGAGGATAAGAGAGAGGGGTGAAGATTTAAAATGTTCCACACACAGGGTAGTATCTTAAACTTAATAACACTATATAGATGATGGAAAATCTCCTTCCCTTGTTCCCTCCCTGTGCCCTGGAGAGCTGCCTGTGTGGCCATGACCCACTGCCCGGAACCCTCATTTACCTGGATTCATCTGGAAGAAAGTCCATAGTTCTACAAACTCTAGTACCTAATTCCATACCTGAGCCAGGGCAGCTGTCTCGGGTTTTTTGGCTGTTGCTGTTAAGTCACATGTGGAGTTCTAACTGACATGAAGTATCATCACAACATGGGCCTTCACGCCCCACGGAGGAGAGTCAGGCCTTTCAGACCCATCTGAGCTCAGAGGTTGGCTCCCTGGAGCCTGACAGGCACTTTCTGCGGGGCACACAGGCACACACCCTTCCTTCCAGGGAGCTAGGTAACACCACAGTGCTAACTCTGTCCTGCCAATGACAATATTTCCGAGGGGGAACAGGATAAGAATTTTCCAGAGCCAATAATAACGTATCCTTTCCTTGATTTCACTTCATAAACCTGTCCACACCAAAGTCCTACGTGTACAACCCGGGGAAATGTAACTTCAGTGGCTCCTGGGAGGTGACCTTCTCCACCCTGTGTATTTTCAGGGCCCCCATCACCAGAAGGCATCGACTCCCATGAGCACTTCACCCCCTCAAAAGAAAAAGGAGAGTCTGCATTACCTGGTTGAGCAAATATTTAGCTTGTAACGCATAAAGAAAAGTTGCCTAGAAGAGAACAAGAGATGAATGTTAACATTTTGGCCTTGCCACACAGCAGTGAGCTGGGAGCCACGGCTTGGCTGCCCTCTGCTCCCATATAGAGCTGCAGAGGCATGCCATCTCAGGATGGAGCAGGGGGTGGGGGCAAGTTGTCTGGGGCCAGAGTGTTCCAAACATCTCTTTTATGGACGAGCGTGATCCAAGTGACCCTAGGGTCTGAGAGAGTGGTTTCCTTGAGTGCATGGCAAAGATTCTTCTGAGGCTTGGCTGTAAAGGAGGTCCCTGGGCAAACCCTAGGGGAAGCACCCCTCTTACAGACTAGGCAACTGTCCTACTTGGAAGAATAACAAAAGAATATTCAACTTTAAAGGCTTCAGGATAAGGACGCCTGAGTGGCAGAGTGGCTGAGCATCTGCCCTCAGCTCAGGGCATGATCCCCAGGTCCCGAGATCGAGTTCCACATTGGGCTCCCCGCAGAGAGCCTGCTTCTCCCTTTGCTTATGTCTCTGCCTCTCTCTGTGTCTCATGAATAAAAAAATACAATCTTTAAAAAATTTTTCAGGATAAATTAAGACCACAATGCCAATTAGGAGAGTACATGGCTATTTTTAAGAGCTCAATTTTATCCATCCAAATTCATATGTTGAAGCCCTAACCCTCAACATGACTAGTATTTGGTGAAAGTTTTTAAAGAGGTGATTAAGGGGCAGCCTAGGGGGCTCAGTCGGTTAAACATCTGCCTTCAGCTCAGAGTTCCTGGGATTGAGCCCCACATCAGGCTCCCTGCTCAGTGGGGAGTCTACTCCCTTGCCCCTCCCCCTGCTCATGTGCTCTCTCTTATAAGTAAATAAAATATTTTTAAAAGTAAGTTATTTAAATAAAGTGGTGATTACATTAAAATGAGGCCATCAGGGTGGGCCCTAATCCAATAGGATTGGTGTCATTATAAGACAAGACACACCAGGACTGCACACACTCAGAGAGAGGCAGCAAGGAGGCGACCATCTACAAGCCATAGAGAAAGGTCTCCCAAGGATAACAACCCTACCACATTCTGAGTTTGACTTTCCAGATTCCCCTAGTGTGAGAAAAATTGATTTCTGTTGCTTGAGCCACCCAATCTGTGGTATTTTGTTACGGCAGCCCATCGTCCAACTGAATAAAATTAGCTTTAATTGTTCATTGACCACGCACTACTGTGTCCACCATGAACACACATGGAAGGCTCTGTGTGGTCACGCTTAGCAAGGAAAAAAACTAGAAGTTCAGAGTGAGGCCCTAAGGGGTTCTGAGATGGGGAAGAATTTACCACCATACAAAAAAAAGTCTGAACTTCTTTTTGTGGATGATCCCAGAGGTCCCTCCAGCTGCAGGAGTTCAGGACAGTGGCCTCCTAGACTTGCCTTGTGACACGGGTGTTTCTTGAGGGGGACAGATGTTCATGTCTCTTGTGGGCATAATTAAAGCCACACTTCTTGAAGGAGCCAACATCACATGATCACATGTGTGAGTCATAGAAGACTGACCCAACGCCCTGAGCTCACAGGTATCTCAGCTGCCTTCTACCAGTGAATCTCAAGAGAGGGACCTTGTAACCCTTCAAAACTTACGGGAAGAGCTGGAATGAAGACCATGACATAATCCTGGGTAAGCCTATATAATAAAAAGAAAAAAAAAAAGGTGGCAGGGGTCTCCATTTCTTTTTTTGGGGGGAGGGGGGTCTCCATTTCAAGGGAAGGGAAGGGAGGATAAACTAACACCGCCTTGCCTGTTCTTGCCTCTTTCTGGATTCATTGGGATAAAGTGCTGGAGCAAATGTGAGACAGGACACATAGATCTTATCATCTCATAACCCAGATTACCTCCCTTGGTTCTTCCAAACCTTTAGGTCTAGGACACGGTTTTTCAAACTCAGCTCTACAGCCAGATAGTGCTGTGTGCATCGAAAGAGGCTTCACAGTATCTCTGGCTGCTCCCAGTAGCAAAGCCCCCATACTAGTTCTGATAACCAGAAATGCCTCCCAACATTGCCAAACATCCCCTAGATTCACAGCCACTGCTCTTGGAACAAGAACTGATTTTAAGCGTCTGTGTTAACCAAACCAGCAGGCCTCAAACTTGGCAGCACATTAGAATCACCTAGGGGAACTCTGAAATGCATGGATGCTCATGCCGCACCCCAGGCCAATTAAAGCAGAATGCTGAGTGTGGAGAGGGACCAGTTATGGGTGGGTTTTAAGACCACCCAGGTGATTTTAAGGGCAACAAGGACCAAGAACCACAATACCACGAACAAACACAATAAGCAGGATCCCTGGGTGGCTCAGTGGTTTAGCGCCTGCCTTTGGCCCAGAGCGCGATCCTGGAGTCCCGGGATCAAGTCCCGTGTCGGGGTCCCTGCATGGAGCCTGCTTCTCCCTCTGCCTGTGTCTCTGCCTCTCTCTCTCTCTCTCTCATGAATAAATAAATCTTTAAAAAAAAACACTAAGCTACTATCTCAAGTGGAAGATGTTTGCAAATCTTGTTTCTCTCAAAACTTTCTACCCTGAAGTCACTCAAATGAGGAGGGGACCAGATCTTAGGTGCCAGGGGTGGAAAGCCTTTTGGCCTGCCAGAAAGCAGCTAGGGAACACCTGACTCCCTCTCTGGTGTGTGGCCTTGTCCCTGGCCTTTGAAATTTCCAGAGGCTGAAACTGGATGGGACTTTTCTGCCAAGATAGATGCAATCCCACCACAGCATGGGCCCATCTTACTTGGACACGGCCGGGTCCTGCCTGAAGAGCAGCAGGATAGTCTCGGTGTTGAGGAAGAGCGCCCAGCAGGGGAAGCAGCAGAGGAGCAGCACCAGTATGCCCCTCTGCAGGATGACCCCCACATGCTTCAAGTTCTGGCTCCCGTACGTCTGGGTGCACAGAGACAAGACAGACCCGTTAGCAGAGAAATGGCACCCCCTTCTCTGGGTGAAATGGCCACCCCAAAGCCTTCAATAACAATTCATAAAGATGGTCCTAGGACTTTGCCACATTCTTTAGGTACCAGTGGTTGTCAGACAAGGCTGCCTGTTAGGATCACCTGGAGGACATTTTTAAAACACCGATGCCACGCAAATATAATCTGGATTTAACAGGTCCAGGTTGGGTGCCCAGATACCAGTCAGTTTTAAAATCTCCTCATGAGACCTCTTGGGACTTCATGAGACCTCTGCAGGATCTTGGGCCCCACCCCCAACCCAGTGAAGCAGAAACTCTGGGGTAGGGCTAGCAGTGTGCCCAAGCCAGCTCCTCCTATAGGCTTCCAAAAGCCAAACCCTACACGTCTGTCCCCAGGGCCATGTTCAGGGACATCTGAGTGGTTAACTTGAGACTAGCCATAAGAGAAAGTAGTTACTTCTGCCACTGGAATTAGCAAACCATGCAGATCAGAACATTTCCCTCCTCCCACCCAAGACCTGGTCATTCAATGTTTACCAGTATACCACTGGCAGGAGTGCACCAGACTGTTTTAACAAGCCCCCCACCCTGGGAGCTCAGATGGGCACTCAAGTTTGAAACCCACGGAACTGTGCCAAACTCAACGATGTGAAAAGCGCAGAGAGGGGCCTGTACAAAATGTCCCGTTTGGTCAAAAGGTAGCATAAGGCAGCTATACAGATAAACACTGCTTCACAAGCCTGCAAGGCATCCGGCCACCTTTCAAAGAAGTGGAAATGATGGCTGACAAAATGACAGCAGGGCTTGCTGTCAGGGATTCCTCCCTCTGGGTGCAAAACCCTCCCTTGCAGCTGGTGGGGACCTCCCAGCTCCACTCACGAGAAGATGTCCAGGGTCATTTGTGAGGGTCACCTGGAGCTTCCATTTACCTGGGACATGAGGGTGTCACAAGCAGAAGATAAGCCGAAGCCCACCGAGACACCAGTGACATTGATAATCTGAAAGAAACACAAGAAGGCAAAATGGAGTGAAATGAAGACAGGAAGACAACAATTCTCTGTCTGCACTGATCAGAGGCAGCTGCATGCCTCCGGCAAGCCTCCCAAATCAGCCTACTCAACTCTGTTCTCCCCTGGAACCCCTGCACAAATCCACTGGGCCCGTTTAATCAAAGGATGTGCACAAGTTTAAAGACAAAAAAAATTTCACCAAAGATTATAACCAAGCCTTTTTCTTTCACAAGACCTAAGCATTTTGATCCCATTTCAGAGGAACTTGAATCTTCCTTAAGGGGAATGCAACATAGCACAGTAGCAGTTCTAAATAAATCCAATTGCTGAAGACCCAGGATGGCCTGTTACAATATCTCAAAGGACTCTAGGGGCTCGGAATCAGGCCTCTGAAGTCAAGGCCAGAGGGCTTCCAAGTGTAGTTCTCTTGACCAGGGTCACCAACTAAACCCTTGGGTCCCTGAAACTTTGGGGAGCCCAGGGCAGCATCCCCAACACCAGGGTATGGCATCATAGGATGTCTGGAACCTGCTATGTCCACCTGAGTCTGCAGGGACTAGGCTCACCCTAAAGCACTAACTTTCCTACACTTCCTTGGCTCTTTTAAAGAGAATCTGCCAGAGGCTTGCTGAATGCATTTCTTCCCCCAGATTTCCAAACATTAAAGCCCCAAAAGGAATGAAGCCTGGGGTTGCCCATGTTGCTCCCTGAAAGCAACACAATCCATATATACCTGGAGCCAATTCAAGGTAGTCTAGAGATCGCAAACGCCAATGGCTAGAGGGCCCAGGCAGGTAAGAATGTGTGCCTTAGTGGGGCAGCAGTAAGGAGGGATGGGAGAGGATGAAAAGAACAGAGACACACACCTGCTGAAAGCCGCTGCCTCCATCTTCCCCGAAACACCCAGCTGGCCACCCCAAACAGGCTGGCAGGGCCAGTTAGCCATGCATAGCCAGTCAGTCCCTGGCAGAGGTCAATGACAGCTCTCTTTGGTTTGGAGGATTCACACCTAGGATACAGAGAGGATCTGGGGATCCTCCCAATTTTAGGTTTAGACACTAGGATCCAGGATTTCATCTTCTAGTTCTATATCATGGAGATGGAAATAAGGGGGCAAGGACCAGAGCTCCATGGATTACAAATTCACTGATGTGAGAGACAGAATAAGCATCCTCCAAAGAGGTCCCGCCTTAATCCCCGGAACCTGGAAAATGTGGGGTTACCTAGCAGAGGGGAATTACTGTTGCAAACAGAAATAAGGTGACAGCCCAACACACACCATGTTTTTTAGCCCAGCGAAACCCACTTGAGACTTCTGACCTCCAGCGCCGTAAGTTAACAAATTGTGCTGTTTTAAGCCATTAAAGAGTGGTACTTTTTAAGAGCAGCCCGAGGAAACTAAGACAGCTTTCAGAAACGTGTGTTAGCAAGTCCCATACGTACCGCAATCGCAAGGGTGACAGAGTCCAGCTCCAGCTTCCCCAGGTGGCCACAGAACACAGAGCTTACGAAACTGATCAGAAACACCATCAACTGGGCCAAGAACTTGGAAGAGACAGAAAAGGAACTTCAGGTAAGTGCCAACCCTCACAATGGGAGGACAGCGCAAGGTCGGGGGTGGGAGGGGGCAAATCTACTCCACAGTCAGAAGTAAAGAAACCAGGGGTGCCAGGGTGGTGCAGTTGGTTGGAGTGTCAAGACTCCTGGTTTCAGATTGTGATCTTAGGGTCGTGAGATCGAGCCCTGCGTCTGGCCCCAGGCTCAGTACAGAGATTCCCTCTCCCTCTGTGCCTTCCATTCATGCTCTTTTTCTCTTTCAAAAACAATAAATCTTTCAAAAAAAAAAAAGGTAAAGAAAAATCCATTAGTGAGCCTCTGCCAACTTTCACAGGCAAATGTGCAACTTCTGGTAGGCTTCTTAGAGAATATTAATTAAAACGTTCATTTGCAACCATTATCAGCATCCCATTTTTTAAGGCTTTATTTACTTATTCATGAGACATACAGAGAGAAAGAAAGGCAGGCACACACACAGGCAGAGGGAGAAGCAGGCTCCACGCAGGGAGCCCGATGTGGGACTTGATCCTGGGTCTCCAGGATCACGTCCTGGGCCGAAGGCAGGCACTAAACCGCTGAGCCACCCAGGCTGTCCCAGCGTACCATTTTTGAGAACTTCCCAGCTTTTTTCACTTTAGATTCTCGGGCCATAGATCACAGGGTATATCTTCCCCTTGAAATTCTCAGCTGTTTTCTGAGATCATCGCCTTGTTATCTCAAATTCCCAGTGAGGCCTAGAGGGAATACAGCCTTCAAAAGCCAGCAAATTCCACAGACAGGAGTACCTGAGGTGAAAATGGGGAAATCCAACTGCAAGGGCAGTGGGCTCTGGAACCTTGGGATGAGACATCCCCTCATCTGCCAAGCACGTTTCATTCTTAAACCCTAGGAAGGCTCAGGAGAGGAGGGCAAAGTCAAGAAGGAACACTGAGCTATTTTTCTTCATGGTTCCAGGAACTACCATGAGTTGCTCCAACATGTTTGGACACTTACCTTAATTCCTTAGGGTGATTTCCAACCACTTCACACCCTACCACCACCACCTGCCAGACGTAAGCAGTACAGTACCTCTTGGCAAAGCGGAGGCTCACGTGGTCCAAGAAGGGGTTTCCTCCAACTCCTATGCCCCAGAAAACAGAACAGGTGCCTCAAGACACACTGCTGCTGGTGTCTGCCTCATGGGCCACTTTCAAAGCTGGGGCATGAGATGCTTATACTGGTCCAATCAGCAATGCTAATGCTACCTCTGACCATCTTTCAAGGGAAACAGATTCCTCTGCTCTGAGCTCAAAGTTCCGCCGCTCTTTGGCCCCCAGTGACACAGCTTCTCATCCAACAGAACCTTCTGCCACTGAGTGGAAAGGGTGCTTTTGGAATGTATTGCAAAAGCAAGCAAACAATGAAAAGCCAGAGGCAAGAGTGAAAATCAAAAAGTGAGTGTGAAGGGTGCCCAGGTGGCTCAGGCAATGAAACATCTGCCTTCAGTTCAGTCATGATCCCAGGGTCCTGGGAACAAGCCCCGCGTTGGGCTCTCCGCACGGCAGGGAGCCTGCTTCTCCCTCTGCCTGTCTCTCCCCCTGCTTGTGCTCTCCCTCTCTCAAATAAATAAATAAAATCTTAAAAAAAAAGTTAGTATGGAAAATGAAATTCTATAGAACCTATGAACTCACCCCCCTACCCCCCACCCTCGCCAAAGGCCTGTCCCAAGGGATGGCCACTATCTAGGCCCTGTCACCACCCTTATGGATGTTCTCTGAGAAGCTTGGAGTCTGAGAACTTTTATAACTTTAAAGGTCACAGGATCTTTTTTTTTTTTTTTTTTTTTTTGTAAACTCATTATCAACTTGAAATATTTTCAGGTCATCATCCTCTCAACCTTTATGCATGTAAGCTATTGCAAATGGGTATGTCATGGAATCCGTTTTCTCCTTTCCCATGGAATATCCTATTTCTGCTACACAGTCCCCTGGTCCCTCTGCAGGTCCCCCTGCAGGCCATGTGTAAGCTGTTTCTCATGGCTTCCTATAAAAACTAAGTCTTCTCAAGGATCAGGCCTTTGGGCCACTTCTCTGATTTTGCTATGACTAACTGTACTACACACAACACCTTTTGTACTTGGGTGGGGAACAAGGCATTTTCTTAGGGCAAGTGCCCAGTCCAAGGGTGGGAACAGTTATGTTTCCTAGACAAAACGCCAGAAGCCCAACTGAGTTAAGCTCATCCATGTGAGATGCTAAAACTATTTCTTTGTCAGAGCTGCCATAGCCTTGCTAGGGTGGTGGCAGGAACATGGGGTTGAGGTTGCCCAACACAGAAACCTTTTCTGACCTTCAGTCCCAAGAAGAGCTTGGCTCAGGATCCCTGGGTGGCGCAGCGGTTTGGTGCCTGCCTTTGGCCCAGGGCGCGATCCTGGAGACCCGGGATCGAATCCCACATCGGGCTCCCGGTGCATGGAGCCTGCTTCTCCCTCTGCCTATGTCTCTGCCTCTCTCTCTCTCTCTTTGTGACTATCATAAATAAATTAAAAAAAAATTAAGAAGAGCTTGGCTCCAGAGTGGATATTTGCTAACTGCATACTTGTTCCTAAATCCTGGTTTCAAGCTGTTCGGGTGAGCTCTTGGCCACAGCTGTGGTTCATGTAGGTGAGCATCACCTGGAGATATTGTTCAGTGGGCTATGACCCACTGTAGCTCGAGAGACTGATCCGGACATTGGTGGGGCTATAGGATCTGCCTTTCAACACCCCCATGCCCATCCTACCCACACCAGTCAAGACATGGTGGTCAAGGACAAGACTCTCCTGAACTGCCCCCCCCCCAATCATGGGGCATACTGCTGTCTAAAGAAGGAGCCACTTCTGTTCCCTGAAGGCATTGGAAGGGTGCTCTCCAGGGCCAGATGCCAGAGGCAACAGGTATAATAAGCCTGTCCAGTGTGCTGTGTGAACACACTTCTGGAAGCCCTGGTCTTCCCTCCCCTTCCCAGGGATGCCTGAACACTCACTCCTGGCATCAAGAGGTCAGCCCTGGAAGGAGCTGCCAGGTCAGAAGAGGCACAGCCTCTTCTATGACACATGGGGAAATTCACACAGGTGGGCCAAGCCGCCAGCCCAGAGTCACAGAGTTGGCTGGTAACAGAGGTGCAATGAGGACCCAAGTCCCTTGACTTGCAGATGGTCAGCATCTTTGGAGCACAAAGCTCATGCCAAGCACCGGGGATATGGAGAGAAGTAAGATGAACACCACTGCTCCACTCCTACCCCCATGGAACCCACCACACAGCAGGGAAAAATGCTCAACATGGGATAACACGACCAATTACACATATGATGGCCACTACAAAGAAGACAAGCTCTAAGAGAACAGCAGCCTGGGAGTCAGAGAAGGTTCTGGGAGAAATGAAGTTCTGTAGAAACCTGTATGGTGACTAGGCGGGTGAAGGTGGGCTGTCTGGGGAGAAGATTCCAGGCAGAGGAAATGAAGCAGAAAGGTGGGAGGTCTGAGGCAAGGTTGGGTGAAGGACCACTAAGAGACAGAGAAATTGAGAGGAGACCCGAGGGACTGATGGGAGTCAAACCCCAGAGGATCTCCCAACACCAGCGAAAAGACAGTGACAAGCTCACATGCACATCCGAAGAGAACTTTGGTGGCTGACTCCGAGTGGAGGAGCATTTGGGGCAGCATGACCTGAAGAGGAAAGAGGACAGTTAGAGGCTGCCATGGTCCAGGCTTGGAACATGATGGAAGGCAGGTGAAGACCTGCATACAGCTGAGAGACAGGAAACCTGGGACAGAATGGGAAGGAGAGAGAGAGGGTCCTGGACCAACCCCAGGCCTCCTGTGCACACCTGCCCCCACACCCATCACCTTTTGAAATGCCTCTCATTCTTTCAGACCTTTATCATCTCAGCCTAGACTGTCTTCTGCCTCTGGCAACCTGCTCCTACTGCATCTTACAGATGTCACCAAGTGCTCTCTTCAGATTATTTCCCCACTGTCCATTGGATAAAAATCAAACCAGTACCCTCCATGTCTTGTGTGTAGTCTGGCCAGTTCATCCAGATGTCCCCCACCCTGCGGGGGCCTACTCTGCTCGTTCTGCCCTGCAGCCCTAGAAGGTAAGGTTCTCCAGCTCCCTCTCCCCTCTCCGGGTCATCCTTCCTCCACACAGCTCCCTTGGGTTCAGCCCAGAATATTCCACTTCTTTTACATCCTCACTAATGCTGCTCACAGCCTGTGCTCCTAAACAGCGGGCAATCCCTCGCTGGAATTAGTTTTTAGGACTCTGGCTGAGCCTGGCAATAAAAATAAAATACTTAAAAGAACAAAGAGAGATACAATCCTACTGACAAAAAGCAAACATGGTTGAAACGCCCAAGGCTAAGTAGCATCAGCTAAGCCTCCAACTATGCTTCCTGCAAAATAAATGGACATGTAATGACATGTATTCTGATACACACCTCTTTCCCTTGTATCGTGAATATTTTCTTTACAGGCTTCATTTAAAGCTCAATGGGATGGGCACCTGGGTGGCTCAGTTGGTTAAGTATCTGCCTTCAGCTCGGGTCATGATCTGAGGGTCCTGAAGTCAAGCCCCAGCATCAGGCTGGGAGCCTGCTTCTCCCACTCCCACAATCCCTGATTGTGCTGTCAGACAAATAAAATCTTTTAAAAAATTAAGTAAAATGAAGCTCAGGAGAGAGGTAAGGTAAATCCGAACACCTGAGCCTGAAGCCTATATTGGATCCTCAAGGGTCAATGTTCATGAGAGACCTGGAAGGGAGATGGTGAATGGGAAAGACACAGAGGAGATTCAGACCAGGCATCCTACCTAACTGATGGTAGATCCTTGGGAGAGCATGGGAAAAGGAGGAGGCATCTCCTCTTTCGTCAAGCTCCTCAGAAAATAGAAAACTCACAGCAGATGAAATAGACCTATAGAAAGACCAAGAGAAGCTCCATATACAATTCCTAAAGACCAAAAAGGTGAAGAACTCTAAGATGTCATTGTGTAAAACAGTTACAAATGCATATATAAAAGATTGGAAGGAGATTACCCAAATGATCTCTTGGTGTTGTCTTGGTTTCCTATCCTTTCTACAAGGACAAATATTAATTACATTTGTAATTAACACAGTCACACACATCTTCACACAAGTGTACCTACAAACATGAAGGGCCCGGCATGTCGGTCCAGTGCTCACCCCTAGAGACCTGGAAGGTTCCCTACATCAAGGGGGATCAAGTTACTACGGGGACCAGCAGAGATGAAGGATGGATCCTCCTGGGAGACGCTGGGTCTCATAAAACTGCCTTGTGGTGTTTGTCACATTATTAAGACAATAACAGCCCTATAGAGATCTTTCTCACAGCAACCCTGCTAGAGAATTTGGGTGGGTGGGGGGGATTAATACTCTATTACGGATGAAGAAGCAGAGTCTAGAATAAGTTAGGGAACTACTCAAGACCACACATCTTTTTTCTAACCTGCCTTCTGAGATCAGAGCAGGGAACTGGGCCCCAGGTACAGAGATTGCAAACCACACATTCTTTCCATTTTGCAAGAGATCTTCAAAAACACCTTCTTGCTGGATACATTTTCGTGTCCTGGCTTTGTCCCTGGTATTATTCTTGCCCCCATGGACACCACAGCGGGTATCACATGATTCCAGAAACAGTGATGTCACCATGCCAGGAAGACGGACCTGCCCACCTTAGGCTTCCCAGGTGCGGAATGTCTACTTAAAGGCCAAAACTTATTCACACCTTAAAATCACAACGAGTTCTTCTTATCCAATGCAATGATTCGTACTCTGTTGACTTGAAAATCACCCAAACTGGCAAGAGGACAGGGATGAGATTTTATTTTTTGTGGTTTTTAAAACCCACATTACTTTTAAGCAGATCATGCAGAAAGAGCCCTAAGGTAGTGATATGCAACCTCAAACCCAAAGAGAACCACACTTTAAAAATCAAAAAATAATAATAATAAAAAAAAAACCCACACACAACAACGGAGAAAGCGAGTGTGGGACAGGGTGCCTCTGGTTTCCTCGTGCAGAGTTGACTTGAGCACTTAGGAAGAATTTGGAGATCTTGATGTGAGACACAGAATTACACCTTCAACCCCCAGCCTCAAGGTTGAAGTCCCCCACTCAACAGCTAGTATCCAAACAAGTCTCCCGTGGTTCCAAAAAGTTGCTTCGCTCGGATCCCCACCCAGGGAAGGCACCCAGGAGAGCCTTTAGAAGGGCAAGTCCCGGCTCCGTGGGGGGCTTCGGATGCCCGGGCGCACCCCCGCACCCCCCGCCGCCAGCTGTGCCAGCTGCGCCAGCTGCGCCGGCGGCGAGACGGTGCAGAGCGCGGCCCGGGACGCACGCGGAGGCACCCGGAGGGCCGCGCCCGCCCGCCCGCCCGCCGCCAGCTCGCTCAGCCCCCACCCGCACCCCAGGTCCCCGGGGCCCCCCGACTCGCGGGCCCGACCTCCGACGGAGGCCGCCTTACTCACCGCGGGGCCCGCCAGAACCAGCAGCGCTCGCAGCTCCTCGCGGAAGCCAGACAGCAGCGGGCAGCGCGGCCCCGGGCTCCCGGGGGCTCCTCGGGGCCCGGACTCCTCGACGGCCCCCTCCATGCGCCTGGCGCTCTGCGGCAGGAGCGGGCTGAGGCGGCGGACGGCAGGGAGCTCCACCGCCCCCGCTGCAGTCTCCGCCCCGGGCGGGCCGCGCCTGACGAGCTGGCCGGTGGCCTCGGGGTCCAGCAGCGCGCGCCGCCTGCCCGGGGGCGAGCGCGGGCGCACGTCGTGCACCGCCGCCGCAGTGTGGGCGCTCTCGGGCCTCGCGGGCCGGGAATCCGCAGTGGCCATGAGCTCTGAAAACCGACGGAGAGCCGTCTGGGAACCCGGGACCTCTGTGCCGGGACGCCAGATCCGCCCCGGCTCCGCGCTTCCCTCTATCCCCCGGCCCCCGCCCGGACCCCCGGCCCCTCCCGCCCCTGCGACCCTGTGCCTCCCTCCACGCCCCGCCCCCCTCCACCCCCTTGCTTCCACCCCACCCCCAACCCTGGACCCCGTCCTGGTGCCTCGCTCCACCCCCCGCCCCTCCCCCGGCCTGTGCCTCCCATCACCCCCACCCCACCCGCGGTCCGTCCTCCCTGCACCCCCCCTCCCTGGCTCCGTCCCTCCCATCACCCCCCCCACACACACACACACACCTGACCCCCAGCTCCGCGCCTCCCCCTCAGGGATTTCAGGCGCGGGTGCACCGCGCACACCTGGGCTTTGGGGGTACGGGCTCTGCTCCGCCCTCGGCACGGCACGTGCTGGGAGTTGAGGCTACGCTGGGAATTTGCGTGCTCCTTTTCTCCCGCCAACTGCATTAAAGAACTCAGACTCTACCAAAATAGAGCAACAAGCCCGCATCTTCCAAATAGAACAAATCCGGTTCGCCAGTCTTCCCGGAGTATCTATCCATCAGTCTGAAGTGGGAGAACAAGAGGTTGTGAGTGTCAACAAACTCGAGGCGAGAGACACCTGCCACGTTCTCCCTGGGAGAGCGCAGCAACTTCCTTGCCTCCTAGATCCTCAGTTCCCTCATCTGTAAAATTGAGGTAGTGTCTCCATCACTGGTTTTGGTGAGAACTGAATGGGCTTGTATAGGTGGACCACTTGCCTTCAGCCGGCTACACAATAATTGCCTAACAAACGTTAGTCACTAGGACGGGATGGTTTCTGTAATAGTCAAAACGCCTTGTATAAGCAAAAAAAAGGGGGGGGACATAAATTTTGGGACTCACATAACCAGAAAGTTTGGATTCAGGGATTTTTTTTTTTTTTTTTGGTATTTATTTGAGAGAGAAATAGAGTGAGCATGAGGGAGGAAAGGGGGAAGCAGGCTCCTTAGCAGGGAGCCCTGGGCCCGGGGGTGGGGGTGGGGGGACTGGGAGGCATGGAGGATCTGAGCTCAAGGTAGAAACTTAAAGGAGTGAGCCACCCAGGCATTCCATGATTCAGGGATTTTTTTTTTTAATTTTTATTTATTTATGATAGTCACACAGAGAGAGAGAGGCAGAGACATAAGCAGAGGGAGAAGCAGGCTCCATGCACTGGGATTCAATCCCGGGTCTCCAGGATCTCGCCCTGGGCCAAAGGCAGGCGCTAAACCGCTGCACCACCCAGGGATCCCTGATTCGGGGATTTTAAAACAAGATCTCTAGTGTTTTCCCTCTCTTCACATTCCCACTGTTTTTTAATTCTCTCCTTGGTTTCATACTCTCTCTGTAGGCAGACTTTTTTTCTCTGTATTGGGCACCGTGGCCTCCAGGAATCCTTATCTCTTTTTTCACCCCCCAAGCCAGCTAATAAGACTCTCCCCCTCTTCTAGCTCCAAACAAGTAAACAGACAAAAAACAGCAAGGAAACTTGGTGGGCCATATGCAGATTTCTTGCCCACTCTGGAACAATCATCCTGGGCAGGGAAAGAGTCTTAGGTTCGGCTGGACCTGCAGCAGTGCTCAGCTCTGTCCCTGAAGGGCTAGGTGCTGTTTTTGAGAAAAACAAAGGCAAGAGAAATGTAGCTGAAATTAAATTTCTTTACAGCTTGCCGCCCATTGATAGATACCTGAAACATATAGAGGTGACCTTCCTCAAGGAATTCAGGGCTGCCTTCCAGCCTTAATGTTTCTCTTTTATTAAAGATTTTTAAAAGTAACCTTAACCCATCAAGGGCCTGAAAGCTTTGCTTCCAAATTCCTTAGAGACTTCTGCTACTTCCTAACCCCCACTAATTAAAAAATAGATAAATCAGTCACTTCTCACAATTCCAGTGCAGCTCTTCTGTCTATGGCTCTTGCCCTTGTGCTATAATGAAATCACCTTTTTGCACCAAAAACATAACTGGAATTCTCAGGGTGACTCAGTCAGTTAAGCATCTGCTTTTGGCTCAGGTCATGATCCCAGGGTCCTGGGACTGAACCCCTGTCAGGATCCCTGTTCCACAGGGAGTCTGCTCTTTCTCCCTCTGTCCCTGCTCGTGCTCTCTATCTCGCTCTCTCTCATAAAAAATCTTTTTAAAAAATTATCTTAGCCATTTGGTCACAAACCCAAAAACTTCCAATTTTTCATCACTGTGACTGGTAAGAAACCCACCAGACCCACCAGAATTACATGTAGGGAGTAAAGGGGAAGCCGTGAGTCCCAACAGACAAAAATCCTAAGCTGGACACTAGATCTGCAACCACTGCCGTTCTTCAATGCAATAAGACCTAGGACAGAAATATAAGATACAAATACGGAGAAAAAAGAGGTGAGAGCATTACTTGCAATTACAATTACACGCAATCCAAATAAAGCAAATGGGAAAGAAATCTAATAGTATTAATAAAGGGGTTAACAAAGTTGCTACACACAATTTCTTCAGGAGGCAGTATCAGTCTTTAAATTGGTAATAAATACCCTATGAAAATATGGTAGAAATCTCACAGTAGCAACAAACAAACCCTCCTTGTGCTGCAGAATGTAATTCTCTGCTGAAAGGGGCTGTGTACAGTGACCTTCCGAAGAGCACAGTATGCAGAGGGACAAATAATACGTGTAGAGGGGAGAAAACCGGTAAACACTACCTCAGCCAGACGATGAAGGTCACGATCAAAATCATACGGATAGATGGAACTGTCTTAGTTTTCTCTGGCTGCTGAAACAAGTTACCACAGACTTGATGGCTTCAAACAACAGAAGTTTATTCATTTTAGTTCTGGAGGCAAGATGTTTAAAATCAAAGACTTAGGGGTGCTTGGGTGGCTCAGTCGATTAAGAGCCCAACTCTTGATTTTGGCTCCTGATCTCAGGGTCCTGGGATCGAGCCCCATGTCAGCCTCTATGCTCAGCACAGAGTCTGCTTGAGATTCTCTCTCCCTCACCCTCTGCCTCCTCTTCCCCCCCACTTGCTTTCTCTTTCAAATATTTTTTTTTAAAATAAATAAAATCAAGACTTGGCAGAGTTGGTTCCTCTTGGGGGCTCAGAGATAGAATCTGTTCCATACTTCTGTCCTAGCTTCTGGTTGCCTGCAATCTTTGGCATTCCTTGTTTTGTGGCCACATAATTTCAATCTCTGTCTCTGCCACTACACGGAATTCTCCTCGTATGATGTCTACGTCTATGTTTTCTTATAAGGACACCAGCCATCACATCAGGACTCATTCTAATTATGACCTCATCCCAACTTCTTCACATCTGCAAAGACTCTTTTTTTCAGAATAAGGTCACATTCTGAGGGTCCAAGTGGACAGGCCTTTGGAGGAGATACTATTTAACCAACCATAGTACCTTTGATGTGATATGAAAATGGAGCTTAGGGCAGCCCCGGTGGCTCAGCGGTTTAGCGCCGCCTGCAGCCCGGGGTGTGATCCTGGAGTCCAGGGATCGAGTCCCACATCTGGCTCCCTGCATGGAGCCTGCTTCTCCCTCTGCCTGTGTCTGTGCCTCTCTCTCTCTCTCTCTCTCTCTCTCTCTCTCTCTCTCAATAAATAAATAATCTTAAAAAAAGAAAATGGAGCTTAACCTCTGGTCTTCTCACTGAAACCCACAAGCCCTCCCACCCCCAGTCTAACTTTAGAAAAACATAAGGCAAATCTCAATTGAGGCATAGTCTATAAAATACCTGACCAGTGCTCCTCAACATGGTCAAAGTCAATAACAAAATAAAACCAGGGCATTCTGAAAAACTGTCACAGCCAAGAGGAGCCTAAGGGACATGACAGCAAAATATAAAGTAGTATCTTCGGAATTCTGGAACAGAAAAAAAGAACATTAAGTAAAGAACCAAGGAAGTCTAAGTGAAGCATGGACAACAGTTAGTAGTAATGTGTCAGCATCAGTCCAGCTCCTGAAAGTTATTGTTTAAATAGAACCAGAACCACTGGGATCCCTGGGTGGCTCAGCGGTTTAGCGGCTGCCTTTGGCCCAGGGCGCGATCCTGGAGACCCGGGATCGAATCCCATGTCGGGCTCCCGGTGCATGGAGCCTGCTTCTCCCTCTGCCTATGTCTCTGCCTCTCTCTCTCTCTTCTCTCTCTCTCTGTGACTATCATAAATAAATTAAAAAATATATATATTTTAAAAATCTTAAAAAAAAGAACCAAAGCCACTCCTCCAATTGCTGGAACAAATAAATCCAACTCGTAACACCAGGCAAAACTAACATAGAATTGGGAATTTGGGGAACAGGTGGAAGTTCTCCCCTTGGCAGAGAACTGTGAACAACTCTTGTAGCTTTTAAGTATCTTTCTTTGGCAATAAATAACAAGCTATGAAACTGTTTGACTTGCTTGTTTCTGTGGCAGGTCAAATTTCAGTTTTTATCCCATTGGGATGAAAAGCACCAAAACTCAATGCAATGTGGCCAAAGCACAAGCATTTCTGTGCTGTGAGAAGCCCTCAAAAGCAATGCTTAAGAATAATTTTGATATGCCATTGATACGACATTTATTTGTGAATTTTAGAAAAAACTTGAATCCATTAGAAACAGGTGATGTTCTTGAAGACCTTTTCCAAGACCTTTCCAAGATCTTTTCCAAGTTATGTAAAAGACTAAAACCTTTTAGTCTACTCCAATGTATTTCGTACTTTAAAAAATCTAATAGTGACTCAAAAAGCATTTAGGAATAAAAAGAGGCAAAGATAAGGGGGAAAATTTTTTCTCTAGCAAAGGAAAGTAATGTGGGAGGGAGGAGAAGTAGTTCTGTCAGTTGATAATCAGGTTAGACCAATACACAGCAGAAGACTAGACAATTCGATCAAGGGAACAGTAGGCAGCCAAGAAATTGACCTTATTGATTAGCCTTTTCTTACATTAATATAATGTTTTATTATTTTAAAGATTTGCTTTATTTGAGAAAGAATGAGCAAGAGAGAGATAAAGAGAGAGAAGGAGCAGAGGGAGAGGCAGAGGGAGAGGGAAAAGCAGATCCCGGCTGAACAGGGAGCCTGACTCGGGGCTCAACCCAGGGACCCTGGGATCATGACCTGAGCTGAAGAAGGGAGATATTTAACCAAGTGAGACACCCAGGCGCTCCCTTTTCTTACATTAAAAGTCATATTTCTGAAGGTCCATTGGAGTCCATGAAGAAGTAAAGGACTATTTCATGAATGGTTGTGAAAAAGCAGGCTTACCTTGGACAGTGCTGTTTTGACTGACATTGCATTATATCTGCAGATCTATTCAGAAAGAATGTACTTCATTAAGATCCTGAGTCTTCCAGGTTAATTATATCCCTACATTAATTCATTTATTATCCCCCTAGATAAGTAATGTACTGACTTTGCTGCATATTTTTAACAAATTGTCATTATCATGTTCATATGTGGTCTTGATAAGAGATTTTTTTTTTTTAAGTATGTGTTGAGGGATGCCTGGGTGGCTCAGCGGTTGAGTGTCTGCCTTGGGCCCAGGGTGTGATCCCAGGATCCAGGATCAAGTCCTGCATCTGGCTCCCTGCAGGAAGCCTCTTTCTCCCTCTGCCTGTGCCTTTGCCTCTCTCTGTGTGTGTCTCATGAATAAGTAAATAAATCCTTAAAAAAAAAAAAAAAGCATGTGTTGAAGTTAATTTTATCTACTTTTTTGTCCCAGTATTCAGTGAAGTAGTCACATTTTCTTCTTTTAGGATTTTCATGTCAGTTCATCGTAGCTTCCCTAATGATTAACCATCACTGATTCCTGGAATAAAATTCCTTTGATTATGGTGTAGTATTGTTGGCATAGGGTGGTGAATTTATTACGAGTGCTTTATTCAGGATTTTTATATGTGCGTGCATTGGTAAGAGTCTTTTGTATATGGGCTCACTGTCCAACTTATGCTATTGACACCATTTAAAACCTTGCAGAGTAAGTTGTGAAGCTTTCCATTTTTATGCTCTATGATTATTAAAATATCATAAGAATTATCTGTTCTTTGAAGGTTTGAAGGCATTCATCTAGAAGACCGGCTAGATGCCTTCTAGGAGCTATATTTTGTTTGAAAATAAGATAAAAGGGAAAAGTTTATATTTCTTATGAAATAAGAAATGAGTTGCTGGTCTATTCAGATCTTCTACTTCTTCTTGAATCAATCTTGGCCAGTGATGCATGTTTGTAGATTGTGGCTGTAGCAAATAACCACAAACTTAGTGGTTTGAAACAAGAAAATTGGGGCGCCTGGGTGGCTCAGTGGTTGAGCCTCTGCCTCTGGCTCAGCTCATGATCCTAGAGTCCTGGGATCAAGTCCTACATCAGGATCTCCACAGGGAGCCTGCTTCTCCCTCTGCCTATGTCTCTGCCTCTCTCTGTGTGTCTCTTATGATAAATAAATAAAATCTTAAAAAAAATAAAGAAAGAAAAGATACAAGAAAATGTAGCTGGGAGCCAGGCGTAACAAACACCCTGGCTCCATGGGTCCCAAACAGACGAGGTCCAGCCACTCCCCACTCACAAAAGCCAAAGGCAGAAAGACAGTGGTGGTGAAACAGGACAGGAATCTATTTCACTGAGGCCAACACCAGGAAGACAAGGGACTAGCTTCTCAAAGTCTCCAAAGTGCTGAAAATACTTCCAGGATTGCGTAAAGAAAATGTGGGGCAAAGAGTGATGGGGGGATGCAGGTGTGCAGTAAAGATCAGGTCCATCATTGTCTTGGAGTGGATCACCTGCAGGTGGGGTCTCCCTAGCTTGGGGAAGTTTACTGCCTGATGGGGTAGCTGGGTGCCCAGCACAGGGTGCTTTGTCCACAGGGTCTCTTGCCTGAGGTTAAGAGATAAGCTAGAAAGACCTTAATCATTTAGAAACTGAGTTCAAAATGGGGATTGTTGGAGTCCTCTTTCAAAAGCTTTATTGTTTTACGGAGGTCATCAGTCTGAAATGGGGTTTGGGGAACACCTATGTGTTTCAGTGGTTGAGCATATGCCTTTGGCTCAGGGCGTGATTCCCCAGTCCTGTGATCAAGTCCCACATTGGGCTCCCCATAGGAAGCCTGCTTCTCCCTCTGCCTGTCTCTGCTTCTCTGTCTGTGTCTCTCATGAATAAATGAATAAAATCTTAAAGAAAAAAAGAAATCAAGATGTCTTTTGTTCTGTTCATAGTGACTTTTGGACCTCACCTAAGGGTGACAGCTGTTTGCCAGTTGAGCCAACTATGTGATTAGTGAGTTGGACCTTTTTATTTCACCCCCAACCTCCAGGAAGGGGAGAAGGGTCAGAGGTTGAGTTCAATTACCAATGGTAATGATTTAATTAATCATGCCTACTTACTGAAGCCTCCGTAAAAACTCAAAAGGATGGGGTTCAGGGACCTGATGGGTTAGTGAACAGGTGGATATTTGGGGACAGTGGGCCCTGGAGAACACGGAAGCCCCCCATCCTTTCCCACATACCTTGCCCTGGGCATCTTTTCCATCTAGCTGTTTTTGAGTTATATATTTTATAATAAACCAGTAATCTAGTATATATAAACTAGTAAGTAATATATAAAACCTGTATATATAAAACCAGTAAGTAATTGGCTTATATAATAAACCAGTAAGTAAACTGTTTCTGAGTTATTTGAGCCGCTCTAACAAATTAACTGAGTCTAAAGAAGGGGTCAAAAAAAGAGGGAGTCAAGAGTACCTCCTCCAATCTATAGCCTGTTGGTCAGAAGCACAGGTGACAACCTGGACTTGTGATTGGCATTTGAAGTGGTACGGAGGCTTGGGGACAAGAGTGAGGGGACTGTCTTATAGGACTGAGCTTTTTAATCTGTGGGATGTGACACTATCTCCAGTTAGATGGTATAAGAATTGACTTGAATTGTAGGATCCTGGGCTAACGTCTAAGAACTGTTTGGTGGTGTGGGGAACCACCCCTTACACACACACACACACACACACACACACACACACACACTGGAGCTGGGTACAGAATGCTTCTTATAAATTTATACACAGAGAAAGAGAACAAAACACCTGTTTTATCCACTTCACCCACAGGTCAGTAAGTAAAACACCTTGACACTAATGGGCTGGTTGTGCTGTAGCTACCATACAGCTTCTCTCCATTCCAAGGAAGAAAAAAAAAAACTACTTTTCCTATAAGTGATTTGAGCTCATATTGGTATATGAACAAATAAATAAATAAATAAATCTTGGTTTCCCAGGAGATCTCAGAATCCCCAAGACAAATGAAGAAGTAAAGTAATGGCTAGAATTCCTATGTTCTGCCATCTGATAATGCTCACCAAATGGTCCAATCATAAATCTCCCCCATCCCCTGAAATGGGGACACAAGTAGCTGTATACAGGTCAGAACCAGACAAAAACCAGACTTTGCCAAGACCCGGATGTAACTTGGGATAGAAAGAGAGCCAGAATACACACAGAAAACACAGGATCAATGAGAGCTAGGCTTTATTGCTTCATGAGATTTGGCTCCGGGTAAACGACCCTTCTTGTAGAGGCTGCTTTTAGGCAACAGGCTTGCACAAAGAAAACCTAAGCAAGGGGGCACCTGGGTGGCTCAGTGGTTGAGCATGTGCATTTGGCTCTGGTCATGATCCCAGTGCCACATCAGGCTCCCCACAGGGAGTCTGCTTCTCCCTCTGCCTGTATCTCTGCCTCTCTCTCTCTCTCTGTGTGCCTCTTATGAATAAATAAATAAATAAAATCTCAAGAAAGAAAGAAGAAAGAAAGAAAGAAAGAAAGAAAGAAAGAAAGAAAGAAAGAAAGAAAGAAAGAAAGAAAGAAAACCTGAGCAAGGTACAAGAGCCCACAGTAACCACCGAGCTGAATGCAAACAGGCTCATCCAGTGCCCCACATCAAAATAGCCACAGACCCTAACTGACCAATTACAACCAGGCACAGTTCCTAAGATTACCAGAAGGGAAAAATCCCATATGTTCCCATACTCCTTTGCTTCACCCTGTAACTATAGCCCCTTACCACTGCCTCATGACAGACAGTCTCTCCTTTGCTGTCCTGCACACTGCTCCCTTGCAGTGTATTCAATAAATTTCTTTTTCTTTTGTTCTGCCTTGGGTGAATTCTTTCAGGGCCCACACCGCAGGCCCCTACCCAATAGAGATGCCCCCAAAGGGCAGTTTTCTTGGCTCTGATGGGTAAACACTTCTCAGTTGTCTCAGTGGACCCTTCAGTGTGACTGCCAGATAAGGAAACATTACAGGTATTTGAAAAGGAGGAAAAAGTCAAGATCTCCAAGGTTACCAAGTCTGTCCAGGATTCAAAAAAATTTTTTTTCACTTGAAAATCATATCCAGGGGCATCAGAGTGGCTCAGCTGGTTAAGCATATGCTCAAGCATCCCAGGATGTTGGGATCAAGCCCCATGTTGGGCTCCCTGCTCAGTGAGGAGCTTGCTTCTCCCTCTCCCTCTGCTGCTCCCCCTGCTTGTGCTCTCTTATGCTCTGTCAAACAAATAAATAAAATCTTTTTAAAAATAAAATAAATGGGGGCAGCCCGGGTGGCTCGGTGGTTTGGCACCGCCTTCGGCCCAGGGCCTGATAATGGGCTCCTGGGATTGAGTCCCACGTCGGGCTCCCTGCATGGAGCCTGCTTCTCCCTCTGCCTGTGTCTCTGCCTCTCTCTTCTGTGTCTCTCATGAATAAATAAAAATCTTAAAAATAAATAATAAATAAAATAAACGGTAGAACCTCACCTTGCCTATAGTGGGAAAGTTGACATCCTTCCCAATACTATCTTTTTTTTCTTTAAAGATTTATTTTTATTTATTTATGAGAGAGAGAGAGAGAGAGGCAGAGACACAGGCAGAGGGAGAAGCAGGCTCCATGCCGGGAGCCCGACACAGGACTCGATCCCGGGACTCCAGGATCGCGCCCTGGGCCAAAGGCAGGCGCGAAACCGCTGAGCCACCCAGGGATCCCCCCAATACTATCTTCATAAAGGCTTTTGTGGTAAGACTTGGTGATTGATTTAGGCTAACAAGGGGACACCCCTTGAAATAGGATGGAGTACAGACTGGTAGAGAAAGAAGGATGGGAAATGACCCATTAAAAGCACTGTGGTTCCTGTAGCATAGAATGAAGGCAGAATGGATGTAGAGCAAGCAACTGGAAGTAAGTGTTTGACGTGTGTTCAGAGGAAGCCCATGTCCCTGCCCAGGAGAGAAGACTGTTCCACACTCACCTTGGGTTTGGGGCACTGCACCCCTCAGGTACACCCACATACACCTAGACCTGCCTGCCCCACCCAGCTCATGCCTTGCTGAGACCTGATGTAGCGCCCTGAGATTTTATTTTATTATTATTATTTTTTATTTATTTATGAGAGTCACAGAGACAGAGAGAGAGGCAGAGACACAGGCAGAGGGAGAAGCAGGCTCCATGCACCGGGAGCCCAACGCGGGACTCGATCCCGGGTCCCCAGGATCGCGCCCTGGGCCAAAGGCAGGCGCCAAACTGCTGCGCCACCCAGGGATCCCGCGCCCTGAGATTTTAAACCCAGTTCTTCAGTGTACAATGGTGTTGCCACAATCCCTTGTGATCAAAATAAACAAACTCCAGGCAAAGCCAGGAGTTAGCACCTGGGCCAGTTGCTGCCACAATATGAGCTCAAGATGTTGGTCACTCATAGGGCCAAGTCTCGCTCAGCTACAAAGGAGCTCAAGCCCCTAAACTGGCCAGGAGCTCATAGACTCGGGGCTGCCCAGAGGTGCAGGGCAGAACTGGACTGGGCCTGGGTTTGAAGGCTAAAAGGAGAAACCCTAGGGATTATCTGGGACAGTGTAAACCAAACTCATTCATTTCCCCATCAGAGGAGACCTTTGGACTCTCATCAAGGCAGCATCACTGAGTGGAAAGAGCCACCCACCTGTAAATCAGGAGACCTGGGTTATGGCCTTGCTGCTGCCATTTCCTGGCTGCGTGACCACAGACTGGCCACTTCATCTTGAATTTTAACATTCTTGCCCTAAATGATAAGAATAATTCCCACTAAAAAAAAAAAAAAAAAAAAAGAATTCCTATTTGGTGGAGCCACTCTAGAAAACAGTATGGGGCTTCCTCAAAAAGTTGAAAATAGAGCTCCCCTACATCTCCACAATTTCACTACTGGGTATTTACCCCAAGGACACAGATGTAGTGATCTAAAGGGGCACCTATACCCCACTGTTTAAATTTTTTTTAATTTTTATTTATTTATGATAGTCACAGAGAGAGAAAGAGAGAGAGGCAGAGACATAGGCAGAGGGAGAAGCAGGCTCCATGCACCGGGAGCCCGACGTGGGATTCGATCCCGGGTCTCCAGGATCGCGCCCTGGGCCAAAGGCAGGCGCCAAACCACCGTGCCACCCAGGGATCCCTACCCCACTGTTTATATCAGCAATGTCCACAATAGCCAAACTATGGAAAGAGCTCAGATGTCCATTGACAAATGAGTGGATAAAGATGTGGTGTATCTGTATAATGGAATATTATCCAGTCACCAAAACCAAAAATGAAATCTTACCATTTGCAACGACATATTTGGAACTAGAGGGTATTACTCTAAGCAAAATAAGTCAATCAGAGAAAGACAATTATCATATGATCTCACTCATATGTGGAACTTAAGAAACAAAACAGAGGATCATAGGGGAAGAGAGAAAAAATAAAATGAGGTAAAATCAGAGACAAAGAAAGATAAACCATAAGAGACTCTTAATCATAGGAAACAACTGAGGGGTGCTGGAGGGGAGGGGGTTGGGGGACACATAACTGGGAGATGGGCATTAAGGAGGGCATGTGATGTAAAAAGCACTGGGTGTTATATAAGACTGATAAATCACTGAACTCTACCTCTGAAACCAATAATACATTATATGTTAATTAATTGAATTTTAAAAAGAATTTAAAAAGAACAATTCCCACTTGGCCTATTTGCATAAACTTTTTTCTTTTTTTTAGATATTTATTATTTTGCTGTAATCTCCACCACTAACACTGGGCTCAAACTCACGACCTCTGAGATCAAGAGTTGCACGCTTCACCGACAGAGCTAACCAGATGCCCCTCTATTTCTATAAACTTACTCAGAAGATAAAAGGATAACATGTGTATAAAAGTGCACCACAAACTCCATTGCAGGATGCAAATATAGCCATCCTCCTCCTCTCCAAGATATAAGGAGTCCTAGAGATTCTCTAGATTGCTCTTTATGCTTATCACCGCAAATTGTCCTCTAGTTCCTCAACACTTTAGTGATGAGGACCCTGTGATTTGTATCCGTTTCCTGGGGCCACTGTAACTAGCTGCCATCCTGGGGCTGCTGTAACTAGCTGCCATAAACGTAGTGACTTAAACAACACAGATGTATTATCTGACTGTTCTGGAGGCCAGAGGTCCAAAGTGGGTGTCACTGGACTACAATCAAGGTATTGGCAGGGCTGCATTCCTCCTGGGAAGCCTTAGGAGAGAATCTATTTCCTTGTCCTTCCTAGCTTCTGAAGGCTGCTCATGTTCCTTGGCTCATGGCTTTTTCCTCCATCTTCAAAGCCAGCAGTACCAATTGAGTCTTTGTCATACCACATCACTCTGGCTCTTTCCTCTTCTGTCACCTTCTGCCACTTTTAAGTAGCCTTGTGGTTACATTAGACCACCCTAGGTACCAAGTACCCTGTCTACTTATTAACAACTTAATTCCACCTGCATCCTTAATTACCCTTTGCCATATGATGTAACATATTCACGGATTCCGGGTATTCTGCTTACAGTACCACAGAAGGAGAAGACTCTTCATTATGTTGAGACATAATATGAAATCCCCACCTGCCAGACCTAATTCTGTTTTCACACTAGGTGTGACTTCTCTGCTTCCCACATGAGAGCTCTGGAATGATCTGAACCAAGTATGCTATTTCTCTCATAACTTTTCTGTCAAAAAAAATAATAATAATTCTGTAGCTTCTTCTGGGGTGTGTGATCTGTCATTGACCCTCTTTATACTGAAGCCCCACATCCTACAAAAGTTGAGGTGTCTGGAACCAATGATACATCCCTGGGTATGGTGTGATTAGAGAACCCCAAACTCCCTTCATTAGGAGGCTGGGAAGGTTGGCCAAAAGTGGACAATTTTTACCAACCCTTTTGATGAACTCTTTTGAAAAAAGTTTCATTGTAGGGCAGCCCCAGTGGCTCAGTGTTTTAGTGCCGCCTTCGGCCCAGGACGTGATCCTGGAGACCCGGGATCGAGTTTCACATCGGGTTCCCTGCATGGAGCCTGCTTCTCTCTCTGCCTCTCTCTCTGTGTGTGTGTGTGTGTGTCTCTCATGAATAAATAAATAAAATCTTTAAAAAAAAAGTATCATTGTAGTTCAACATACATAAATCAAAGTGCACAGATCATAAGTGAATAAGCTTATGATTATACTTATGAAATATATATATATTATATTTATATTTATGAAATAAACTTGGTGAATTTTCTCAGAGTGAACACACCTGGCTAACCAGTAGCCAGATTAAAGACAGAGCATTACCAAGTACCCAAAAGCCCCCTTGTGGCCTTCTAGTCACTAATCTCCCCAAATGAAACCACTATCTTGGCTTTTAGCTGCATGGTAGTGGATTGAACTGTGCGTCTTCCACACTCCGCAAAAGATAGGTCCATGTCCTAAACCCTAGAATTCATACATGTGACCTTATTTGGGAAGAAGGTCTTTGAAGATGTCATTAAATTAATGATCTGAAGAAGACATCTTCCTGGATTACCTAGGTGAGCTGTAGATCTAATGACAAGTGTACTAATAGGAGACTGAAGAGGAAAAGACACACATGAAGAGGGTATGTGAAGACAGGGGCAGAGACTGCAGTGATGTGGACACATGCAGAAACACCTAGAACCACCAAAAGGGGTCACGATGGATTCTCCCCTTGAGCCTTTGGAGGGAACAAAGCCAACATCTTGACTTTCAACTTCTTGGCTTCCAAACTGTAACAGAATAAATTTCTTCTGTTTATCATCAAGAGTGTAGAGATACGTTAAGGCAACCCTAGAAAACTAATACAAATGCAGATTAGCTCTGTTTTCTACTTATGTAAAAAGAATTTAGATGGCGCACCTGTTTGTGTCTGACTTCTTTCATCCGAGAGTGTCTCAGCTGTGAGCTTCCTCTGTACTCATTTGCATAGTGGTAGTTGACCAATTCTCATGATTATATTCTTTTTTTTTTAAGATTTAATTTATTTATTCATGAGAAAAAGAGAGAGGCAGAGACACAGGTGGAGGGAGAAGCAGGCTCCCTGTAGGGAGCCTGGTGTGGGACTCGATCCCAGGTCTCCAGGATCACATCCTGGGACGAAGGCAGGCACTAAACCACTAAACCACGCAGGGATCCCTCATGATTATATTCTAATCCATTGTAAGAAAATGCCCTCAGGGGGATCCCTGGGTGGTTTAGCGGATTAGCGCCTGCCTTCATCCCAGGACGTGATCCTGGAGACCTGGGATCAAGTCCCACACCGGGCTCCCTGCAGGGAGCCCGTTTCTCCTTCCGCCTGTGTCTCTGCCTCTCTCTCTCTCTCTATGTCTATGTCTATCATGAATTAATTAATTAATTAATTAATTAATTTAAAAAAAAGAAAAATGCCCTCGGCAGTGCAGGATATTTCCATTGGCTGCACTTCCTCACCAACGTGTGGGATTTCTTGTTTTGGCCATCCCAGTGTGTGTAGTAGTAGATTTTTGCTTTCGATTTCCATTCCCCTAGGGATTAATGAGATTTGTCATCTTTTCTTCTGTTTTTTGGCCACCCAAGCATCTTTTTGAAATGTACGTTCAAATCTTTTCTGTATCTTACTATTGGGTCTGCTAAACATTGCCTATTTTTCTTACCAAATATGAGAGCTCCTTATATATTTTAAATATGAATCCTTTGTGGAATATGTATATATTACAAGTATGTTCCACTGTTCTCTGAGAGTTCTTACTCTCTTAATTTCTTTGGATGAACTTGAGGACTTTTTTTAAAAAAAAAGATTTTATTTTTTCATGAGAGACACACAGAAAAAGGCAGAGACACAGGCAGAGGGAGAAACAGACTCCCTGTGGGGAGCTTGATGTGGGACTCCATCCCGGGTCCTGGGGATCACACCCTGAGCCAAAGGCAGACGCCCAACCACTGAGTGACCTAGGTGCCCCAAACTTGAGGACTTTAAAGGTCAAGAATTGGGGTGCCTTGGGCCTCCTGGGTGGCTCAGCAGTTGAGCATCTGCCTTTGGCTCAGGGCGTGATCCCAAGTATGAGGATCAAGTCTTGCATTGAGCTCCCTGCGATGAGCCTGCTTCTCCCTCTCCCTATGTCTCTGCCTCTCTCTCCGTGTCTCTCATGAATGAATAAAATCTTTTAAAAAGGGGGGGAGGGCAGTCCCGCCCGGTGGCGCAGTGGTTTAGCGCCGCCTGCAGCCCAGGGCGTGATCCTGGAGACTCTGCATGGAGTCCCACGTCAGGCTCTCTGTATGATGCCTGCTTCTCCCTCAGCCTGTGTCTCTGCCTCTCTCTCTCTCTCTCTCTCTCTCTGTCTCTATGAATAAATAAATAAATCTTAAAAAAATTGGGGTGCCTCGGTGTTACAGTCTATTAAGTATCTGACACTTGGTTTTGGCTCAGGTCATGATCCTAGAGTGCTGGGATCAAGCCCCACATTGGGCTCCATGCTTAGCATGGACTCTGCTGGAGATTCTGTCTCCCTCTCCCTCTGCCCCTCCCTCTCGTACTCTATCTCTCTCTCTCAAAATAAATATGTCTTTAAAATAAAATAAAATAAAAGTCAAGAATTTATGTCTTAAGGGAACTAAAATTCTATAAAAGAAAGAAGATGATACTTTCCATATAACATACAATGCCACACCCTTTGGATTTTCAGCACTTGGTTAAAGAGGGCGGAAGACAGCAGACATTTGTGTTAGCTCAGGAGAAGTTCAAAAGAGGATTAAAACACAGCATCAAAGATAGATGAATATCCCGTCCTCCATGCCTCCAGTCCAGAAAGTTCTGTGCAGCTACAAATAGCTTGGAGTCATCTGAAGGACCATGTTTGTAAGAATCAGGAAGACCTTCAAATTCTCTCTCTCTTCTTTTTTTTTTTAAGATTTTATTTATTTATTCATGAGAGACACAGAGAGAGAGAGAGGCAGAGACACAGGCAGAGGAAGAAACAGTCTCCATACAGGGAGCCTGACGCGGGACTCAATCCCAGGACCCCAGGATCACACCCTGGGTCAAAGGCAGGTGCTAAACCACTGAGCCACCCAGGGATCCCCAGACCCTCAAATTCTTTTTTTTTTTAAAGATTTTATTATTTATTCATGAGACAGAGAGAGAGAGAGAGAGAGAGAGAGAGAGAGAGAGGCAGAGACACAGGCAGAGGGAGAAGCAGGCTCCATGCAGGGAGCCTGATGTGGGACTCGATCCCGGGTCTCCAGGATCAGGCCCTGGGCTGAAGGCGGTGCTAAACCGCTGAGCCACCCGGGCTGCCCAGAGACCCTCAAATTCTAAGGCATCTTTGTAAAGGGTTGTTTGCTTGGCCATACCTGTGAGGTGCTACTGTGGTCTGAGGATTATTCAGATCAAAAATAACATCGGGGACCTGGGGGCAGGGACTTTCAGGGACCTGGGTATTACTGAACCACTGAACGCCAGGAAGCCAGTAGTTCCATTTGAGTCTTTCCTCAAGAATATTAATGACAACTGAATTGTGTCTCCACCCAAATTCACATGCTCTAAACCCCCAATGTGATTGTATCTGGAGATAGAGCTTTTAGGAGGTAATTAAAACTAAATGATGTCATAAAGGTGGGATCCTAATCTGATAGGACTGATGCCCTTATAAGAAGACCCCCATGCATTAGAGAAAAGGCCATGTGAAGAGAGAGCAAGATGGCAGCCATTGAAGAGCCATGAAGAGGGTCCTCAGTAGAAAATGAGTCAGCCGGCACCCTGATCTGGGACTTCTGGCAACAGAAACAGTGAGAAAATTAATGTCTGTTGTTTAAGACTCCCAATCCATGGTATTTTGCTATGGCAGCCTAAGCTGACTGCTACAACAACCATAAAAACATCATATCATTACCCATAATTTGAAATAATTACATTTTCTTTTTTGTAATAGCATTAGCCACTGCCATATTGCAGGCCTACACTGAGTGCTTTCATCCATAATCTCCTAATCTTCACAGCAATCCTTGAGGGGTTCTTAGCTTCTTCAGATGGGTTAGTTTAGGGTTTGAATGGCTAACAATTGCCCGAGGGTAGGTGGTTACTAAGTGGCAGAAGGGGGACTGGAAATGACTTCTGTCCTGATTCCAGAGACAGCAGAAAAATAAAGGGTATAATTTAATATCAGAGAAATAACAGACAGGAATACTCAGCAAATGCATTGTGTGAGCCTGCTGTCCCCAAGCATAAAGCAATAAAAACGAATAAATTCCATATTTTCAGATGTGGAGATTCAGAAAAGGCATCCATCATCTCCATGTTGTCAGAAGCAGCCTCGACCCGAGAGTCTATGAAATGTCTGCATTTATAATGATTCCAGGAGTTTTGTTCTGCAAGGTGCCTCAAATCTATTTAATCTAGGTCAGAGGACCATGTGGAAGCAGCGAAGTTGGAGAGAGCTACAAGCAGAGAGTGTTAGTGCTGGAAGATTTGTAACAACACAGCCAGTAACACACAGCCAGTAAAATTCTTGCATCCAACACATTGCACAAGGGCGCCTCGGTGGTACAGTCGGTTAAGCATCTGACTCTTGGTTTCGGCTCAGATCATGATCTCAGAGTTGTGAGACTGAGCCCCGTGTTAGACTCACGAGCAAAGGAGAGTCTGCTTCAGATTCGCTCCTGCTCCTTCTCTCTCTCTAAAATAAATAAATAAAATCTTAAAATAAAAGAGTAGGTCTTTAAAAACACACACACACTCACATTGAACAACTAGGTCTCAGAGAGGTTGAAAACTTCTCAAGATCATAGGGAATTTAGAGCAAGAACTGGATCTGAAAGTCAGGTCCCTAAGACCAGCTGTAGTATTATATATTTTTTTTATTTTATTTATTCATGAGCGATACGGAGAGAGGCAGAGACACAGGCAAGAGGGAGAAGCAGGCTCCCTGTGGGGAGCCCAGTGCAGGACTCGATCCCGGGACTCCAGGATCAGGACCTGAGCCGAAGGCAGACGCTCAACCACTGAGGCACCCAGGCGTCCCCAAGCTGTAGTATTAAAATGACATTGTCCGATATCACACACACACACACACACACACACACACACACACACAACCACCCCACACAAAAATGCAATGTAGGCATTATTATTCTTTATTGATATTCACAGATAAGAATACTAAGGCTCATTTAAAAAGCAATGGTCAAACTAGGATTTGAGTGTAAACATGTCTAACTTCAAAGTTTACACTTTCCACCAAGACACATGCATTTCATCTATTTCAAAATATCAGACATGATCAAAAGAGCAAGGGACTCGAGCTCCATTCAATCACAAACTACCCTTATTCAAAAGTAAAAAAACAGTACAAAACAGTGGGGTGAGTTTCAAATATTGTCATTTTATCACATTCAAATTCTATTTATAGGACTTGCTAAAAGTGGAATTTGAAGATATAGACACACGTGATGCTTCGAATATGTAATATAAACATTTAAAAATGATACAAAACATTTAAAATCGAAATACCACCTGCCTGCTGGGTTGTTATTCCTGGCTCTGAAGTTATGTTGTCATCTGGGAAAATTTCTTTTCATCGTCCCTTTGCACAGATGCCACCTGTGAGTCGGTCCTGAGGCTTTCTCTGGGCTGACTTTGATCAGTGCTTTCTGACCCAGCTCTCCTGGGAGCTCTGGACATTAATGAAAGCTCCTTGCAAAGTGCTCTGGCTCCTATTTCATCCACTCTGCTGGGCCACCACCCAGACCAGTGGCCAATGTGCTTGTTTGGCTTTCCTGGTTTCCTAGGTTTTAACAGCACACCCCAGGATGTTTAAAGACTTTCCAAGGAAATCTGTAACAAGGTCAGGTTTTTGTTTTTGTTTTTTTTCCTTAAGATTTTATTTATTTATTTGAGAGAGCATGAGCAGGTGAGAGAGGCAGAGGGAGAGGGAGAAGCTGACTTCCACTAAGCATGATACCAGGGCCCCGGGATCATGACCTGAGCCAAACGCCGATGCTTAACCGACTGAGCCACCCAGGTGCCCGTGACAAGGTCAGTTTTAAGGGACGAATTTTCCAGACTCAATTTCCTTGTTAAAACCACTCTGCCTGAGAAAAACCCTACGGGCTGTTCTTTTTGGTTGCCTTTGCCCTTTCTTTGTTCAGTCTTTGTCACCAGAAAAGCCAGTTTCTCCCTAGAGTGCACTGCCCCAGGGTGTGAAAAACTTGAGAAGTGCCAAATAAAGAGGCAACCTGACAATTTTCAGCTCTGGTATTAAAACTTGTAATACATCTGTGTTGTAATATGAATCATAGTGATAATTCAATCCCAAAGAAAAATTGTTAACGCTTCAACTTCTAAGTTCTCAGGAAATAGGCATTTTACTTCTCAACTTATATTTGCATTTTTGTGGGGTGAAGTATGACAGGGCCGTAAATAAAAGACATCCAGAATGAAAGTATATCACATACAAAGAGGAGGAAACCTATAAAATTTCTAACTAGTACACAGGAGTTTGTTCTTGTCTTTTTAAAATGCATCATAGTATCAAATCGTGATGGTGTTTATACTTCATGGGCTTTATTTAGGAAATGATGTAACTGCTTACTTTAACATGTTACTATTTATAATAGGCCAGCTCTTGCAACGATTTTAAATTATAATAAAAGTGTTAGGTGCCCACTTGAAAATGTGCAAAGGTCATATCGTTTTCCAGAAAGCTTTTTAGGGATACTCAAACAAGAAACGCTCACAAGTACTCACTGTGTGAAGAAAAAGATGTTCCAGGTTCAAGGCCCAATTTTTCCTGGGTTTGCCCCTTGCGCCCTCTGCTGGTGAGCTGAGTCTCTAAGCAGGCAGCGCGGTCTTCTGTTCGATGCACCCCCAGCTGTGGTCAAAATGCCCCACGTGGGGGGCCTGACAAGAGCCGGGCTGCCTGTGGCGGCTGCTTGGGCCCGACCCATGTGGATTTGCATGATCCCTTCTCAGCACACAGGGCACAGAATCACGGGGTCAGATAGGCAGCAGAACAATCTCCCGTCCAAGTGCTGAACTCATGTGACCTGTCTCTACTGACAGATCTTCCGGAGTTTCTGGAAACAGTAATAATGTTGGAATAATAATAATGTTGGAATATTATTAATAATAGTAATAATAATAATAATACACAATGCCACTGTCTATGGTTTTTACTATGTGCTCATTGCTATTTGAAAGACTCTCCATAAATTCACCCACAACCCTATGAGGTAGGAACATTTTCCCATTCTCCAGATGAGGGTTTTGGGCACTGAGCAGTGAAAAATAGATAGAACAAATTGTCCAAATCACACGACTGATCAGAGATACAGCCAGAGTGTAGACCCAAGCATCCCCCCGCCCCCACCTCTACCCCATTCAGCATACTCACCACACTGTCCTTGACCCTTCATTGTGGGAAAATGAGAAACACGGGTGCAAAGACAAAGCAAAAATCTGTCATCTCGCCACCCAGAGATAATCACTGTGTGGATCTGTCATTTTATCTGATACAAAAGGAGACGTATTTCTGTAATGTGCTTAGGACACTTAAAAATATATCTGGGTTTCTCTTGGTTGGTCTCCTTTGTCTTTATTCTTTGCTCCTGTCACTTGTGTGTATCAACCCTGGATATAAACCAGGCAGATGTCGCTCTTTTTCTTTCTGACATTCAGCTTCTAGAGTTCTCTCTGAGTAAGGGCAGCTCAAGGGAATGAGGGGTGCCCCTGGCCTGAGGTCACCACCCTGCTTTTTCTCTGTAGCATCAAGTTCAAATGGGATGCAGGGGAGAAAACAGAACACAGGATCACTGTTGAATTCTCGAAGCTTTGGCCACTTGTGCTCTGTCTCCTGTAGCGGATTCTGATGCCCAAGTATATCCCTTCTCTCTGGAGTCAAGGATACAGGATTCAGTCATGAGTCCTCTGGAAAGTCCTACCAGGGTGTTTGAGCCTGGAGCCTGCAGACCTGAGGGGAGGCAGTGCTTACCAGCACCCAGGGACAGAGCGGGCCCTGTGGAGAGGGTCACTTGATGGGATCTGTGAACTTCCACTGAGGCCACAGGTTGCAGTGACCCTGCAAGGAGGCAGCTGGAGGATAAATAGCCTTTGAGAGATTGAATACACAAATGGACAATGGCCAGGCCAAATATAAAAGTAGAGCTGCAGGGGCACCTGGATGGCTCAGTCGGTAAAGCATGCAACTCTTGATCTTGGGGTTGTGCCTCATGTTGGGCACAGAGATTACTTAAGAAAAAAAAGTAGACTTCCAATTCACAATCTACACCATTTGGACCAGGAAATCAATCCCTCGTGGCAGTAACCATCCCAGTAAGTGGGACTTGTAGGGAGTCTGAGTGCTATCTCCAGTAACAGTCTAGTAAGCCAAACAATAACCTCTATAACCATCAGCTCCAAATGGCTCTATTTACTCCATCCATCCCCACACCCCACACAAGCTACCGCCAGCGCCATCCTATCCCAGAGCTCTTAGATATTTATATCAGAGATTTTGTTCTAGAAACCTGCTCTCTGCCTGACCCTTTATTTATTTTTTTAAGATTTTGTTTATTTATTCATGAGAGACACACAGATGCAGAGACACAGGCAGAGGGAGAAGTGGGCTCCATGCAGGGAGCCGATGCAGGACTCGATTCCCGGTCTCCAGGATCACAACCTTAGCCAAAGAGACACGCTCAACCACTGAGCCACCCAGGTACCCCTAAATATCCTAATTTTAGTATGCTTTTCCTTTTTGATGTCTAAATGAATGGGGTCAGAGAAAGTGACCTGAATGATACCTATGCTTTGGGGTTTGTTGAGATTTCCTTTAAAGTCTAGAAGGTGGTCATATTTATACAAAATGTATGTAAACTCAGCAACAGTGTTATCTAATTGTTATATGCAGAGTTCTCTCTATGCCCATTTGGCCAACGTTGTTAATTTATTTATTATTCAAATCTTGATATCTTTAGCTGATTTTTTTTTTGTTCTGCATTAGTGATTACCCTACATTTGAAAATACTTAACATTAACATTTCTGGTTAATAAATATTCTTCCTTTCAAAAAATATAACTACTTTAAAAGGCTTTATTCCCAGATTATGTTTACCCTGGCTTCCATGTTTACCTTTCTTGTCCAGTATTGTAGTTCTATTTTGCAAATTCACACATTCCTGATGTTTCTTTGTTTCCGTATGGTTGAGGTTTGTTAGCTAACGCATATGTTCACCATTTCCTTTACTCACTGAGTCCTTCTTGAGTCTCAGACCTTCTGTCTGGGACTGTTTCCCTTCTCCCTAAAGAACACCCCTCAGAGAGTCCTTCAGGGAAGGATGCTGGTGGTTCCATTTGTTAGAAAATATCTCTGGTTGTTGCTGTTGTTGTTTAAGATTTTATTTTTAAGTCATCTCTACACCCAACATGGGGCATGAACTTACAACCCCAAGGTCAAAGATTGCATGCTCTACCAACTGTGCAGCCAGGTACCTGAAAATATCTCTATTTTTTAAAATTTTATTTATTTATTCATGAAAGACACACAGAGAGAGGCAGGGACACAGGCAGAGGGAGAAGCAGGGGAGCCTGATGCAGGACTTGATCCCAGGACCCCAGGATCATGACCTGAGCTGAAGGCAGACACTCAACCACTGAACCACCCAGGCATTCCCAAATATCTCTATTCTTGAAAGATAACTTCCCAGCTATATACTTCTGGGTTGGCAATTGTTTTCTTTCAGTGCTTTGGAATTAAAGATTTATTTATTTAGGGGCGGGGAGGGCAGAAGGAGAGGGAAAGAGGAACCCACGCAGACCCTGCACTGAGCATAAGTGGACATGGGATTCAATCTCAGGACCCTGAGACTACGACCTGAGCCAAAACCAAAAGTCCCATGCTTTAACTTCTGGCTTTCCTATTGCTGATCAGAATTCAGCTTTAGTCCACATCTTATTTTTTTGTAGAAAAAAAATTTTTTTTTAATCCCTGGTTGTTTTAAAAATCTTTACTCTCTATACTGGGCAGTTTCCTTATGTTGTGTACAGCTATGGATTTCTTTTTCCTTCTCATACTTAGGAGATAGAGTGCTTCTTGCAAGTGAGGACTCATGTCTTCCATCAATTCTGAAAAGTTAGTAGCTACCATTTCTCCAAATACGACCTCTATCTTACCATCTCTTCTCTCTCTCGGGGAACTCCAGCTAGGCTGAGATCAGACATTTTCATTCTATCCACATTACGGCTACCTTTCTCCCCATATTTTGTATCTCTTTGCCTCTTTTTTTTTTTTTTTAATCTCTTTCCGTCTTTATTTGCCTGCAGTGTGATTTGATTCTAGCTTTGTGTTAGGTATCTATTGCTACATGGGAAATTAACCCCAAAACTTAGCATCTTAACATTTATTATCTCCCACAGTTTTTGAGGGTCAGGAATTCGGGTGTGTCTTAGCTGATTGGTTCTGATTCAGGGTCTCACATGAAGAGTCAAAATATTGGCTGCGGGTACAGTCATCCAAGAGATTATTCACGAGGCTGTTGGCTGGAGGCTTCAATTCGTCATCAGGTGAAACCCTCTGCAAGATTTCAGAAGTGTTCTTGCAACATGACAGCGGGCTTTCCCAGAGCAAGTGATCCAGAGAGAGAGGCAGGAAACCACAGTTCTGCTATGACCAGGCATCCAAAGTCACATACCATAAATTCTACTTTTACTGTTTTTTTTTTTTTTAGATGAAAGGCATTAAATTCAGTCCATACTCAAAGGGAAGAGAATTATGCATCACCTTTTGGAGGGAATGCCAAGATTTACAAACATTTCGAACACTAAAATATTTTATTTCATTCATTATTTTTTTCCAGCTCTAATCTGGTGGATAATATATCCATGTGTTTCTAATATCAAAAATTAAATCTTTCATTTCGAGAATTCTCTTTTTAGTTATTTTAAAAACATACCAAGGCATTCTTATTGTCTCTTGTTCTGTTCATTCTTTAGTCCTCTTTTTTATTTTTAAAAGAACAAATGCATCCGTTGAGCAACTTGCATCTGAGAATCTCCATATCTGAAGTCTGCAGACCTGATTTTGCTGGTTCTTACACAAAAGGTCTTTTCTCTTCATTTATTTTCTTTTAAAGTATGAGTGTATTTTTGACTGGTACTTTAAAACTAGAAGGCCTGGCTTAAGGGTGTCTTTCAGAAAGAATGTACCCCTATTCCTGCTAGCAAGCTATAGGTCCTATTGACCTGGAATATTATTAAATAATTTTTTGACTTGGAGGTTTTGGACTCTTCCAGGTGGAGTGAATTCCGACCTGAAATCCATGTTTCGCATTAGATTCTGTGTACCCTGGAACCAGATGTAATTAATGTTAACATTTTGGGTGTATTTACTAAAAAAAAAAAAGTAAGACTCTGCCTCCATTCCTTCTTCCTCCTCATTCCCCAGAGGTAACCACTATCCTAGAACTGGGGTGAACAATTCCCATCTATATTTTAACATGGATTTATAGTATCATATACAGTATGTGTTGACATTTTTATGCAATTTGCTTTTTTCCCTATAGATCCCTCTACTGGTGGACAGGCAGTGCTTTTTTTGCTCTTGTTTTTTATGTTTTGTTTGTAACTATTAGCAAACAATATTGAGGTGCATACCCAGGCCTTTATGACTGTGGCTAAATCCACACAGCTTCAGCAAGTGGTGTAAAGGATCCAGGTGAGAGGGAACATTTGGGGCGGAGAGAAAAAAAAAAGACTGTTGGGCCAGCGAGGAGACACCGCCGCCCCTTCCAGGGGCGAATTCAATCTTCCCGCAGGTGGTGTTCCAAAGCGCCCGATTGCACTGGGGGAGGACCGGGGCGTGGCTTTGCCGAATCCAGGAGGCGGGCCGGGGGCGTGGCCTCATGGAGACCGCGGAGGAGAGGGGGCGTGGCCTCACGGAGACGGGGGAAGGGCGTGGCTTTGCGGAGTCCGGGGTGCGGGGCGAGGGGGCGTGGCTTTGCCGAGGCCCGGGGTGGGGCGGGGGGAGGATGGGGGCCGGTAACCCCGAGGGCCACTGTTGAACTGGCGGGATGGGCACTGGCGGGGTCGCTCTGCGCTGGCCGCGGCGCCTCCTGTCGGTCGCCAGGAGGAACTTCTGCCTCTCGCAGTCGCTTGTGGAAACCCTGTATTCGCGATGCGAATCAAAAAGAGTGGGGCTCTTGGCCCGCTGGGAAGTCTCGCAAGGGTCGCCCGAAACCAGATTTCTCACGTCACGGCTTTGGCGGCGTTCCTTCCAGCCCTCCGCCGTTGGGGAAGGGAAAAAAAGGGAACCGTGACCCCGACGTGACTTGAACACGCAACCTTCTGATCTGGAGTCAGACGCGCTACCATTGCGCCACGAGGTCACAGCGAGCAGACGACTCGGCGTCGCTAAAGACCTCGCTGCGCCGGCACGGGCCCGCGGCTCGGAGCACCTAGGCGGGGAGGCGCGGTCCCCCCGGCGCTCCCGCGCGCACGGGAGGGAGGAGCCCGCGCCGCCCGCTCCTCGGCTTCCGGGAGCCCGGCCCCGCGGAGCCCCGGCCCCGAGGACGGCGGGGAGGCGGGCAGGCCTGCGGCCCCGGGAGCCCCCCACCCCGCCCGGCCCTCCGCCGGCCCCGCAGACCCTGGCGGCGGCCTCCGCGGTCCGAGGACGTGGGCGCCCCCACGGCCCGCAGGCGGGGCCTCGACCCACAGGCGGGGAGACGCCGCGGCTTTATTATTTGCACAGTGTGCGTGGAAACATTTGCTTTCCGGAGAATCACAACAGTTCGGGGAGGACAGCTCGAGCCGTTGAAACCCCTCCAGCCCGAGGTCGCCTGCTGCTATCCTCGCGCGCAGCATTTCTTTTTGCAAGAGTTTTACTGGCTGGGTGTAATCCCGAATGCATTTCTGATCTTTGAATTGATTGATTGATAGCACGCCTGCGGAAAAATACCCCTACCTTTACACCAAGTGCAAATACATCTGTGTCCGGCACCCAGATCAAGAAAGAGAACATTAGCACCCCCCTTCTGGTCACTTCACATTCTTTTTTGAGGTGGGATTGTATTGTACATGAACTTTTGTCAGTGTCCTCACTTGCCATTTTATTGTCCACGTATTTTAGTTAATATTTTTTCCCAGCATAATTTTAAGGGGCTCATTGTCCACCTTATGCTTTTAAGTGCTTAAGTCCGTGCTTTTAGACAGTACTTTTTCATTAAAAAAATAATAATAAAATTATTAAAGAAATGAAAAAACACACTCTTGCATTTTAAAAAAGCCATTAATAACATAGAGCACTGTCTTGGTCTAAGAAAACGAAGCATCAATTAATTCAATAAATAAAACCATATAACCCCCCACAAGGGCCTGATGTTCTTCAGCGAAGGAACGATCTGGAGTGGGCCTCACTCTTTATAGGAAGGAAAGAGGAACTGTGTCTGGGACTCTCAGTGAAGCCAGTACAGGTTCAGGGCTTTCTCACCATCCTGGTTACTTGAGGGCAGCTAAGACCCCCCCCCCCCCCAGAGCTTCTATGAATCTTCAATCTTCGATAGAAATCTTGGCAATTTTTGTGTTTGTGGCCAGGTGTGAGAATAGCAGGATCTCAGGATTAACTGTGAGTCCTGAGGCAGCTGCCCCCAAAGCTGTCAGAGAAGCAGATACCAGAAGGTTTTTATCACTGTCCTCAGGGGAGAAGAGTCATCTAGCCCAAGATTACGGATTGTATCTACAGGTATCCAGACAAGAGTCATTCCTGATCACTTTTGATGGCCCAGAGGTGAATTCGACCCTGATTAGGGAAAGAAGTGGGGAGCTAGGGAGTGGTAGGAATGCTTCTCAGAGGGGCACCTGGGTGACTCAGTGGTTGGGCCTCTGCCTTCCGCTCAGGTCCTGATCCCCAGGTCCCAGGATGGAGTCCTGCATCAGGCTTCCACAGGGAGCCTGCTTTTCCCTCTGCCTATGTCTCTGCCTCTGTGTGTCTCTCATGAATAAATGAATGAAATCTTTAAAAAAAGAAGAAGTGCTTCTTAGACATCTAAGAAGTGAATGAAGTGCTAGAATGCTGAGGTTTGGATTCTCTTTCAGGCTGATCACAAACTTCCTTCCCTGCTCCCCCTGGACAACCTCCAGCATTGGCCATATAGCAAAGTCACTGTGAGGAAAAGCCAGTGCCTTTCCCACAGAGGTCAAGAGTCCAGAATCTACTGCATGGATGCTTCACATCCAAGAAGACACCAGAGACACTTTTGAAATCCCTGCTCAGATTTTTGGGTACACCTGTCATATCCCGCCTGTCATATCCCAGCCCTTCTCCCCAGATGTGGAACCAAAAGCCAATTATTATTCTAAACTACAGTACAGCAATGTCATCAGATGAAAGGATTAAAGAGACTTGTGCGGATAGGTTTAAAGGGTCCCTTGAAGAGTGAGACTCATGCTTTCCAGGGCCGACCAAAGTGGAGGGAACGAGGTAGCCATGCCCATGTGCAGAGCCCAAGCCTCTTATTTACAATTTTGACACTTTGTTCGTCTTGGATAGTTGGCATTCATTTTTAAAAAAACATTGTATTATTTTTAAATTTATGTTGACTGCTGAGTTTTTTGGTGCCACAGACACTCCTTGAATTTTGCATCCAGGAGAATGCCTCATTGGCCTCACCCTCATTGCAACCTGTGGCTCATTGAAATTCTGTGACTGCCCAGAAATCACAAAGAACTGTTTCTTTATTTTAGAACTACATTTTGTTAAAAACAAAAAAGAAAAGTACCACCTCCCCGAAAAACCCCTGTAAAATACAGAAAATTTCAAAATTACATCACAATGTCCAATTAAATACCAAATAAAAAGGCAATTGCCAACATTGGCGAGGGAGTGAGAAGAGTGAATATCTATGAGAAGTCATGCAAGACTGGAAAAGAATGTAAATCGGTACTAGCTGTGTGGATTGTGATGTGGCAACTGGTCTTAAAAATGCTCTGTCCAGGCATTTCGTCTTTTGGAGAATATGTACTAAAGACACAGTTAAGGATGAATGCAAAGATGTAGCTTCAAGATTGTTCTCATCAATACTGTGTTTGTAATGATGAAGTACCCAGAGCCATCTTGATGGTTCTATGGTACACATTCCATCTGGGTTTCCAAGGGAGTGAGGCAGAGATGCTGGCCTTGGTGAGTGTATCCTTCAATGTGTGAATATACAGGGACAATTGAATAAAGGGATGTGGTAGTGAGAAGTCCAGAAGTCATTGGTATGGAGAAGGAAGACTGCCCCACCCCTGAGAGAAACATGTTAGCTTTGACTTCTCAGTGTCTGCTTAGTTCAACGTGATCTCAGACCCGGGCAATTGCTGTGTTTCTTAGAAAAAGCTTTTACTTGGCTTCTGTTTCCTAACGGGCTGAACATGTGCCAACTCTCCAAAGCCCATCAAAGATATCCTAGATCTTTCTGATTGGTAGACCCCATTCCTTTTCCAGCAAATTCCAACAAGGACCTGAAAACGGAGGCCTGAGAAGGATGGTGCTCTGTGGAGTGGGTTTTCTTTCTATCATGCAGCTCTGGGGAGCAGCCTCATTGCAGGCTGGCTTCCTGGGAAGCATAGTGGAGACTGCGAGGAGAGCCAAGAATGTATTTTGCAAGGAACACTGGTGAAAGGAGGAAGCATGTATTTTGGGGGGAAGCTGTCAGGTTGTGATGCAGACCTGGCTGCAGCTCTGCCACCCCATGGAGAGCTCAGGACAAAGACTGCCTGTCAGAGGAACAGAAGGCAACGGCCTCGCCCTGTGCCACCGCCTTGCTCAGTCACTGGCCGGGACCACTCCTGGAGGAGGGCAAGCTATAGTGGCCAAAGGCTGACGGGGGGGGGGGGGGGGGGGGAGGGCTGTCCATTTACTTCTCCACTCTTCAGAAGGAAAAACACCCTTGGAACTGGTGGAACATTTAGAACTTCATCAGAAATACTCACTGGGAGCCAGTGTAGCCTAATCCAGAGCCCTACGCCAAGGACAGGTCTCCAAACTGCAGGCTCTGGGTGAGCTGACAATAAAGGCCCATCATAAATCAATGAGGGGGAGATAGTCGATTCTGGTGGTGGCACAGTCACAAAAAAACCTGCAGATGTGGGGAGTTTGTGAACCTTAGACATTTTGATTTTTTTTTTTTTTTTGGCATTTCGATTTTCATGACAATTTTCCTTTATGCCAGGTTTTCATTCTTTGTGCCTTAAAACCTTGATTAGGAAAGAAACCCTCCTTTAAAAGGGGAAAACCCAAAGGGATTACAAGTAGAAATGACTGCTACTTCTTCCCTTTCTGCTCCTCCTGCTTTTAAAACTTGTGTGACCTATTAGGCTTTAGTTTTGCTTAAAGAGGTAGTTCAGTTGACACTGGGGAAATTTATTTGGCTGACTAGACAGGGCTTGAATTTTTTTTTTTTTTTAAGATTTGTGCTTGAATTATCCTGAGATCAAGGGTTGCATGCTTTACCGACTGAGCCAGCCAGGCATACCCATGGGCTTGAATATCTTTCAATGGTTTAATTAGGTTCCCACGTTTGTTCATGACCAGAGGAGATGGGGGCAGCATGGATGTCCTTTACATTGGAGAAATAGAGTTCCAGAAGCCGAAAGTTTTATGTCTTTTGGGGTATCAGCTGTGGGTCCAGCTAGCAAGAGACAAAGCGTCCTGTCTAGCGAGTCTCTACGTGACAATTACATGTGACTTTCTCAGTTTGTCTTTGGCCCATGTGACAATGTTGGCTGAACTGGAGATTTTTTTCAGCCTAGTTTTACTTAACCCAAAGGCCATACTTATTAATGCTCACCAAATGCACCTGATGGCAAAGTGGCTTAGGAGCAGGGGCTATATGTGATGTAGAAAAATACTGCGGTTTGCAGCGAATGGCTGTTGTGCCCAAGATTGCAAATCCGAGAAACCACCAAGGAGCAGACACCGATGCAAACACGCGAGGGTTTATTTACAAGCTCAAGCTTGGGTCCAAGTGTACCCGACACAGCAGAGCAGAGACTTGGACCCCGAGACTAAGAGGGGTAGCAGCTTTATAGGGGCCAGTGGCCAATGGGATACACAGAAAGTTGCACAGTCATGTCGGTCCACAAGCAGATGGCCAACTGAATTACACCTTACCCTAAAGTATCCTTTTGAACTGGCCTATTACTTTGGTCAGAATTGGCACGCAGTTTTGGCGGGCACAAAGCAGGGTTACATTGTTATGAGCTGATTTCCAATTAGGGTGTGCCCAGCGGCTTGACTAGGGTGGGGAGCACCTTAAGCAATAAGCAGGTTATGTGGGGTCATACAGGAGGTGGCAGGTGTAGCACAAAATGGAGTTAGTCCTGCTCTGCTTGTCCAGGGGTAGGGGATTTTTGTTAAATTTCCTGGGTCCCACAATGGCCATAAAGAATCCTTGAGATGTCTTTGGTTCAAAAGAGTGGTTTTGTTCAAGCACAGGGACAGGACCCACCGGCAGAAAGAGCTGCACTGGGGTCCTGAGGGGTGGCTCATTATACACTTTCCAGTTTGGGCGGGGTTAGAGATAGTGTAAGTCTCTAAGGAATTTTGGAAGCAAGGCTTCCAGGACTTTGAGGGGGCTAGCTGCTGTTATGAAAAAAGGTTATTTATTACTGTTTAGTAAATCCTGTCATGAGACCCTTCAGATGTATATCAGTGGGTCATATGCTTGGGGGATGATTGGCAGAGGGGGGTAAGAGATAAAGCAAGTTTTCAAAGGAATTTCTGTATGCTAAAAAAGATTCACAAGATCCTGGGGGTTCGGACTAAGATAGCCCTTGCCCGTAGCAAAGTGTCAACATCGAGGCAGATGAACTCCCAGAGGAATGTCACTCTGCCTGTTTCAAGGACTTGTCGATGGGCTATTAAGTAGTAAGGAAATTTAATTTTTTTTTCTCCTGCCTTTGTTTCCTACATCACATGCAGAGATTGGCCTCGATGACAGACAAGGCCCTGGAATTCCAGCAATGGCATGAAGATGATCTTGTCTTTTTTTGGATTAAAACAGCTGTCTTCCAATATGGTGTATAGTTTCTGACTAAAAAGGGGAAAGACTTGTCCCTGTTATCAGAATTTAATAATGTGATTTAAAGTGTCTTCAGCAATATAGACATTGACAAGGGTTACCGTGAGAAGATCCAGTCTGCCAAGGAGGAGGCAGCAAGTATACCAGTGGAGTTGGGTGTCAGGACAGAGGTTGCAGTCCTTGTCTGCTCCACCTACTAGCTGTATGACATTGTACAGCTCACCCAACATTTCCCTTCCATAGATCCCTCAATTCTAAACCGAGTGCAATATAACTTCTCTCAGAGGGTTGTTGTAAGGAGTAAGCAAAGTAATGATCTAAAAATGGATTCCAGAGAGAAGAGCCTCGTTTCCTAGTATTGTGTGTGACTACTAGGCTTCCATGGCCATGTCAGAATTGAGAGCCTGGGTGGGTACAGAGCTGACCACGGCTGCAGGTGTAATTGAACCTAATTCATGCGTTCTCTGTAAACATGAGTAGTAACTGAGTTTGCTGTTAATGCAGTGGAGTCCTATAAACCAGAAGGTAGCTATGGTGCTGGCTGGCTCCTTTCCCACTTGACATTCTCAGATTGTTTTTCTCTACCACTGATTGTGGTAGATTAGGCTATAATGGACACTAACCGAATCACTTCAATTGCAAGTCCGGAACATCCAGAGTGTTAACTTCCTGTGTTACTGGATGAATATGTAAGTTGAGGAATCATCACAATATGTTTCATAAACCTACTCTGAGTGGTCTAGAAACTCCCATCTTTGTCATGTTACCAATTACTTTTTCTGAAGACCTATGTCCCTGGTGCCATAGTAGGTATTTGGTATTTTCATTTAATCTTCAAAACCAATCTGCTCTTGAATTCTTCCATTATACAACTTTACCTTCTTTGCTGGTTGTTTTTTCCTGTTCTTTCATATATGCAATAACTTCCTTCAAAGAGCCATTCACTGGTTTCCCCACAACCCTAAGAGATTCTCTGCTTTGGGCTTCCATTCATATTTTGACGGTATTATAAAGCCTCTTGAATTTTTATGGAGATGTTTTTGAATATTTAATCCGTGGTTCGGTCAATTGATATCTTCTCTCACTGAAGGGAAATGCTCCTAAGGAAAAAATAGTAATAATTAGAGGCTCCCAAAACATTCCAAGAAATTCTGGTCCAGGGCTTAGGTCCCCCGTCTCCCTCAAGATAACCATCAGCCAACCAATCTGGGGGTTCCTTAAAAGAACTGTACTGTCTACGTCTCTCCATCTCTGGAATGGGGTGGGATTCTTTTAAGCCCTGTTTTGAGATTCCGATGTTTCTTAGCCAGTATGAGGTTAAACAAAACAAAACAAAACAAAAACAGCCTGTCTGCATCTGTCGAAACTTCTAGACACTCTTAAGACCTAGTTCCTCATTCCCTCTTTTGATTTTCCTCTACAGGGCGTGATCTTTATTTTAGTTCCTATACTGTCAACTCAAGTTTGTTTGGAAACAAAGGTTAGGTGGGTTTCAGACTTAATTTGTTCTAGAGGCTCTAGAGTTGTCCGGCTGGCCAATGGCCCCCACTGCCCCACAGCATCCATCCTTCCCCTGGCAGTTCTGCTCCCCGAGGCCATGCTCCCTGGCCACGAGCGAGGGGAACAGCAGGTGCACCAGCGAGGTGCTTGGCGTTGAGGCAGTGGTGGGCCTGGGACATGGGAGCGCAGGACGCAGCAGCGCCAGCTCCTGGGTCCGGATGGGCGACGGCCCAGGCCAGGGCGGGAAACTCGAGGACGGAGGTCAAGACAGACGAGCGCAGCCTGCTCAGAGGGCCTCGGCGGAAGCGCCCGGCGGGAGCGGCTGAGAGCGGAGACCCCTAGCGGCACCGACGCTGGGGCCCTATCGGCGGACACCTGGGCTTCTATACCGCCGCCAGCCAATCGCGGCTGAGGTTGGGCGGACGTCACAGTGGGCGTGTGTGACGTCAGCCCTCGTGACTCTATCCCCGGAAGTCGCTCGCGAAATCCCTCCCCCTCCTTCCACGTCTCAGAGCGACACATCCTCCCAGTGTTTCCCCTTCCAGCTGTCGCCCCCCCCGCTCACCCTCTCCCACCCGCCCTTCATCCGTTCAGAATCCGATGTCAGTCACCGGCTGTTCGTCGCGCCACCGCGGGGAGAGGAAAGCCCTCGACCCCGGCTTACCGGCGCTTCCACGAGCGAGGCCCAGGGCGCAGGCTGAACCGGAACCCGGGTTCCGACCTGAATCCGCTAATCCCGGGGCCGAGTGGGGGACTCCGAGACAGCCTCCCGGGGCCCTGACCACGCCCCTCCCCAGGCCCCGCCCAGCGCTTGCGGGAGGTTTCCATGGTGACAGAACACTAGCCGCGGCGCCGGCGCCCTGGTGGCGTCCACAGGCCTGCTCCCCGGCCCTCGCTTCTGCAAATAAGGGGATGGAGAGTGACAGCGCAGATGTAGTGAAGTGAAACACGGAGACACGGGGCCACCGTGGGGCCACCTGGGAGGGCAGCCTGGGGGCCGGGACACGAGGACTGTGGTGCGAGGGCCTGCAGCCCTCAGAAGATTGAGGCCAACGGACGAGCAGATGGAGGAGGATGTGAGCCGGTGCAGGCGGTGTGACCTTGGCCTGGGCAGCAGAGCTGGGAGAAGACACCAGGAGCAAGGGGAGCTCCTTCTAGCAAGACCTTGCAGTGTTGTGTTTTCCTAGAAAGGACTGGGCAGCCTGCATAGGAGGGGTTCTCCCAAGTAGGAGTATGAGCAGTGCGGACACGTAAGCATTGCGTGCTGGAGGCCACGGGCAGGGGGGACACTGGCAGGGAGGACACGGACAGACTCTTGTGTTCTGCATCCACATAGTGTGTTTATTCATGAGAGACACAGGCAGAGGGAGAAGCAGGCTCCCCGGGGGGAGCCCGATAGGGGACTCGATTCCAGGACCCCGGATCATGCCCTGAGCCAAAGGCAGACGCTCAATCACTGAACCACCCAGGCGTCCCTGTCTTTCTTAAAAAAAAAAAAAAAAAAAAAAAAAAAAAAAGGTACTTATTTATTTGGGGAGGGGCAGAAGGGAGAACAGGAACAGGCCGACTCCTCCTCAGTGGAGCCTGACCTGGGACTGGATTTCAGCACTCTGAGTTCATGACCTGAGCTGAAACCGAGTCAGACACTTCACGGACTGAGCCACTCAGGCACCCATTCTGTGTCTTCTTTCATTTCTTTCAACAATGTTTTATAATTTTTAGCGTACAAATCTTTTGCCTCCTTGGTTAATTTTATACATTTTGCTGCTTGCTTGCTTATTTATTCATTTATTCATTCATTCATTCACTCATTCATTTATTTATGACAAAGAAAGAGAGAGAGGCAGAGACCCAGGCAGATGGAGAAGCAGGCTCCATGCAGGGAGCCCGTTGTGGGACTCGATGGTAGGACCCCAGGATCAAACCCTGAGCCAAAGGCAGACGCTCAACTGCTGAGCCACCCAGGTGTCCCTTTTGCTGCTATTGTAAAATGGAACTGTTTTCTTAATTTCCTTTTGGGATTGTTCATTTTAAGTGTATAGAAATGCAATTGATTTTTGTGTGTTGGTTTTATATCCTGTTTGCTAAATTCATTTATTCTAAGTGTGTGTGTATGTGTGGATTCTTTTGGATTTTCAACATATAAAATCGTTATCTATAAACAGATAGTTTTACTTCTTCTTTTCCAATCTGAATGCCCTTATTTCTTTTTCTTGCCCAACTGCATTGGCTAGTATTATGTTGAATAGAAGTAGAGACAGTGGGCATCCTTGCCTTGTTCCTGACTTTAGAGGAAAAGCTTTAATTCTTTCATCATTGAGTATGTTCACTGTGGGTTTTATATATGGCTTTCATATTTTTTAAAGATTTTATTTATTTGACAGAGAGAGAGACCAGAAGCAGGGGGAGCAGTTGAGGGAGAGGAGAAGCAGGCTCTCTGACATAGGGGCTCAATCCCAGGACCCTGGGATCATGACCTGAGTTGAGGGCAGATGCTTAACCAATTGAGCCACCCAGGCACCCATGGCTTTTATTAAGTTGAAACAGTATTCAATTCATCAGATGCTTACTCTGCATCAATTGAGATGACAGTGTGTTTTTACTCCCTTATCCTGTTAATGTGGCATATTATATTGAATGATTTTTTGGATGTTGAATCACCCCTGCATTCCAGAAATAAGCTCCATTTGAGCATGTTGTATAATACCTTATACATACTGTAAATTCAGTTTGCTAGTACTTTATTGAAGATTTTTACATCAATTTCATAAGAGATATTGGTCTGTCGTTTTCTTATAGTATCATTGTCTGGCTTTGGTATCAGGACAATATTGGCCTCATAGAATGAATTAGCATATGTTCCCTCCTCTTCAATTTTTTAAGAGTTGAGAAGGATTGGTGTAAGTACTTTAAATGTTTGGTAGAATTCACCCATGAGGCCATCAGGTCCTGGGCTTCTCTTTGTGGTGAGATTTTTAAATTTGATTTAATATCCTTACTATTTATACCTTATTCATATTTTCTATTTTTTCCTGATTCAATGTTAGTAGATTTTATCAACTAGCGATTTGTCCATTTCTTTTAGGTTATCCAATTTGTTGGTACATAGTTGTTCATAAAACTCTTATTATTTGTTTTATTTCTCTTAGAATTGGCAGTCAATGCCCCAAATTCATTTCTGAATTTTGTTCTTTAAGCAAATCTAATAGTTTGTCAATGTTGTTAATCTTTACAAAAGATCTTTCTTTTCAAAAAAACAACTTTTGATTTCATTGCTTTCTGCGTTTTCTGTTCTCTCTGTTCAAATCTTCATTATTTCCTTCCATCTGACAGGTTTATGTTTAGTTTTTTTCTTTTTCTAAAAGTTTCTTAATATTTTTCAAGATTTTATTTATTTATTCATGAGAGACACACAGATAGAGGCAGAGACAGAGGCAGAGGGAGAAGCAGGCTCCATGCAAGGAGCCCGAGGTGGGACTCGATCCCCAGACTCCAGGATTACACCCTGAGCCGAATCTCAACTACTGAGCCACTCAGGCATCCCTAGTTTCTTAAATTATAAAGTTTGTAAATTTCAGATTTTTCTTCTTTTTTGAGGTAAGCATTCATAGCTCTAAGTTTACCCTTTAGCACTGTTTTCACTGCATCCTAATACATTTCATAGTCTGTGTTTTCCTTTCATCTAAGTATTTTCTAATTTCTCTTATGATTTCTTGTTTGATCCATTGGTTGTTTAAGAGCATGTTGTTTAATTTCAACAAATTTGTGAATTGTGATTCACAAAATTGTAAATCTCCCAATTTTCCTTACATTTGATTCTTAACTTCATCCTATTGTACTCAGAGAAGACACTTTGTATGATATATATTTTAAGGAATTTATTCATGAGAGACACAGAGAAAGAAAGAGGCAGAGACACAGGCAGAGGGAGAAGCAGGCTCCCTGCAGAGAGCCTGATGCGGGACTCAATCCCAGATCCCAGGATCACACCCTGGGCCAGAGGCAGATGCTCAAACCGCTGAGCCACCCAGGCGTCCCTGTATGATATATTTTAAAACCTACTGGAACTTAGTCTGTGGCTTAACATATGGTCTATCCTGGAGAGCATCACGTGAGCACCTGAGAGGACTGTATGCCGCTATTGTTGGCAGTAGTGTCCTGTATATGTCTGAGATCTGCTAGGTTTATTGTGTTAAGTTCTCTGTTTCCTTACTTCGCTTCTGTCCAGTTGTTCCCTCTCTTTTGATAGAACTGTGTAGTTCTATTCTGTCATTTCATATATTATGATGGTCTGTTATTAGAATTAATGAATTTAAAGTTGCAGTAGCCACCTTTCACATAAAACAGATACAAGATCTAAGGTATTTGGAGAAATAATAAAACAAAGACCAGTTCCTCCACCACTTATCTTAAGACATGGAGCAGTATCAGTATCTTTTTTTTTAATTTTTATTTATTTATGATAGTCACACACAGAGAGAGAAAGAAAGAAAGAGGCAGAGACATAGGCAGAGGGAGAAGCAGGCTCCATGCACCGGGAGCCCGACGTGGGATCCGATCCCGGGTCTCCAGTATCGCGCCCTGGGCCAAAGGCAGGCGCCAAACCGCTGCGCCACCCAGGGATCTGTTGCCATTCTTTTAAGTGAGGAGTTTGGGTTGTGCCTTCAAGACTCTACCCTCCTCTTGGAAAAATGTACTCGGAGGTTGGCCTGAGATGTCTCCCTCTGCATCTTCTCTCCCACTTTGCCCACATATATGTTCAGTCTTTACTGTTTATTTTGTAGATCCGAATTTGTATCTGTTTTCCTTGCTGTTTTCCATGGATTTTGGGAAAAAGTGGGAAATGACCATCTTAAGTCAAAAATACCCTAGGAAGCGTTTAAAATAAGAAAAAAAAGATCCCTCAGTCCAATCCCAGGCCTACCAAGGCAGCATTTCCAAATGGAGCCCCCAAAGCATCTGTATTTTTAGACAAGTATAAAGCCACACTTAACAGCCATTCAGCTACACTGCCTGTATCCTATTAAGTCATTTTCTCTTTATTTTTAAAAAATATTTTATTTATTTATTCATGAGAGACAGAGAAGCAGAGACATAAGCAGAGGGAGAAGCAGGCTCCCTGGAGCCTGATACAGGACTTGATCCCAGGACCTAGGCCAAAGGCACCCTCAACCACTGAGCCACCCAGGTGCCCCTCTTTTATTTTTTAATTGGGAAACATTCCTTTAATCCTTAAAGAGCAGACTGCTGTCCTTAAGTATTTAATGTGCATATTAGCTTTCTTGTTGCTATTGTAACAAATTAACATGAATTTATTATCATACTTCCCTGGAGGTCTAAAGTCAAAATCAAAGGGTTGTCGGGGCTACATTCCTTTTGGAGCTTCCAGGGGAGAATCAGTGTCCTGGTCTTTTCCAGATTCTAGAGGTCTCTGCATTCCTTGGTTCATGGCTCTTTCCTCACATCAGTCCATTCTTCTTGCTTCTTTGGTGATGTCTCCTAGATTGTTTCTACCCAGGTAATCCAGGATAATCTCTTCTCAAGACCCTTAACTTACTCATACCTATAGAGTCCCTTTTGCTGTGTAGGGTGACATATTTTGCTTGAGGATTAGATGTGGATATATTTGGATGGCCATTATTCACTTTCCCACATGAGTGAGAAAATCTATTTATATTCTCAAAGTCTACTTCAATCATTTGTATGTCTGTGAATCTTGCTACTTATTTCTTTAGAGGTTGTGTTTCTGTATTCGGACTCTCAAATAATTGTGCTCATATTTTGAACTCTATCCTATTATAGACTTAAAATATTTTCTTGAGTAATGTGTTCGGTGATGATAGAAATTCTTCTTCACTTGTTTCTTTTTATGGTAAGGGTGGTGGGAAGTGGGGAGAGGAACCAGGAAAACATGCTCCTTCCCTATTCTAGTCCATTTCCCACCAATTTGGATATAATTATGGTTTCTCTAACAATGAATTCTATGGTGGAAGGATGCTGCTTACCTTGTGAAATATGAGCATTTGCAGGATGTGCATTAATATTTTTATTGAATTCTTATCACATGTTAGGTACAGTATAGGTGCTTGATTTGAAGCCTCTCGTTTCATTTAATTTTCTCTCACAAAAGCCCTATCAGTAGGTGACAGCAGAATATATAGTGTATGAGTTTTCTAGGGCTGCTATAACAAAGTACCACAGACTGAACAGCAGAAATGCATTTCCTTGCCATTCTGGAGGGTAAAAGTCCGAGATCAAGGTGTCAGCAGGATTGGTTTCTTGTGGGGCCTCTCTCCTTGGCTAGAGGATGGCCACCTTCTCCTGTGTCTCTACAGTCTCTGTGTATGCTATTTAATCTCCTCCTCCTCCTCCTCCTCCTCCTCCTCCTCCTCCTCCTCCTCTTCTTCTTCTTCTTCTTCTCCTCCTCCTCCTCTTCTTCTTCTTCTTCTTCTTCTTCTTCTTCTTCTTCTTCTTCTTCTTTTCTTCTTCTTCTTCTTCTAATTTTATTTATTCATGAGAGACACAGAGAAAGGCAGAGACATAGGCAGAGAGAGAAGCAGGCTCCATGCAGAGATCCCGATGCAAGGGATCATGACCTGAGCCAAAGGCAGACACTAAACCACTGAGCCACCCAAGAGCCCCTAATATCCCTTCTTATGAGAACACCAGTCATATTGGAGTCAAGCCTACCTATACAATTCATTTTAATTTAATTACCTCTTTAAAGGCCCTATCTCCAAATACAGTTGATGAGGACTCCAACATATGAATTTTAAGGGGGACATAATTCAGCCAATAACATAGTAAAATGCCTTTTATTTTTTTAATTTTTAAATTTTTTATTTAAATTCAATTAAAATGTGTATTTTTAAAAAGATTTTATTTATTCATGAGACACACACACACACACACGCACACACACACAGAGGCAGAGACATAGGCAGAGGGAGAAGCAGTCTCCATGCGGGGAACCTGATATGGGACTCGATCCTCAGACCCCAGGATCATGCCCTGGGCCAAGGGTAGGCGCCAAACTACTGAGCAACCCAGGGATCCCCTACCATGTAGTGTATTATTAGGTTCAGAGGTAGAATTCAGTGATTCATCAGTCTTATATAACACCCAGTGCTTATTACATCATGTGTCCTCCTTAATGTCCATCAACCCAGTGACCTCATCTCTGTACCCACTTCCCCTCCAGCAACTCTGTTTGTTTCCTCTAGTTAAGAGTCTGTTATGGTTTGTCTCCTCTGATTTTGTCTTATTTTGTTTTCCCTCCCTTCCCCTATGATCCTGTTTTGTTTCTTAAGTTCCACGTACGAGTGGAATCATAGAATTATCTTTCTCTGATTAACTTATTTCACTTAGATAATACCCTCTAGTTCCATCCACATTGTTGCAAATGGTAAGATTTTATTTTTTTATATTTCATTTTTTAAATGATTTTTATTTGTTTATTTGAGAGAGAGAGAGCACAAGCAGGGGAAAAAGCAGAGAAAGAGGGAGAACAGACTCCTCGTCAAGCAGAGAGCCTGACATGGGGCTCAATCCCAGGACCCTGGGATCATGACCTGAGCAGAAGGCAGATGCTTAACCTCCTGAGCCACCCAGGTGACCCAAGATTTCATTTTTTTTGATAGCTGAGTATCCGTATATAGATGAATGAATAAAGAAGATGTGGTATATGAAGATACCACAACATCTTCTTTATTTATTCATCTGTAGTAAAATGTCTATATACCACATCTTCTTTATTCATTCATCTGTAGTAAAATGTCTTTTAGCAACTAGATATCAGGATTGGGATTTGAGTTCAAATCCATCTGTGTATAACTCAAGAGCTTCTCTTAACTCCTTTACTTAATTGAATTATTCTTTTTAGTTAAGTTCCTATTTCTTGTGAAAAGGAATCCCTGTGATTTGGGCACTCTTCTTTAAAAGTTAACTTAAACAATAGATAACAAGCCTAGGGCACCCTAGGTGGCTCAGCAGTTTAGTGGTGCCTTCTGCCCAGGGGGTGATCCTGGAGTCCCGGGATCGAGTCCCACGTCAGGTTCCCTGCGTGGATCCTGCTTCTCCCTCTGCCTGTGTCTCTGCCCCTCTCTCTCTGCGTCTCTCATGAATAAATAAATAAAATCTTAAAAAAAAAAGAAAAGTGTTAAGAACAAATATAAAGAAGCATGAATTCATTGTTGAACTTAATGCTGTATAAATAATAAACCACAGCAAATATTAAACACATATTTTTCTTACCTAATGATTCAACTTTAGTATTTTCAGTGATTTTCCCCATTTTGGATTGTTAATATCTGCCTTGTATGCTTTAGTATATTTGCATACTCATTTCATATTTTTGATCCCTCCATTCTAGGGTTTTCTTCTCCCCGTACCACATACTGAACAGTGATTGTTCCTCTCTGGAGGAAGTTGTCCTGCTCTTTGCCCTGAGCTCATCTTTCCTCCCTCATCCTGGGAATCACTTCCTTTGGCAGAGTACTGAGATGGATGGTGGCCAGACCCTGCTCTATATCCAACAATGGAGAGTTCAAGGAATCGGAACTTTTGGGCTGAAAGTACACAGGACACCACCCCCGTCTGTGGTCACTCACATTTGGAGCCTTAGACTCTAAGAAACTCTTCAAGTCAGGGCTTCACCTTCAAGCATGCAATGCTGCCGCATTGGGATTACACTGGAGTCCACTGGTCCTGGAGGCCCAGAGAAAAGAGAGGAGTCATGATGGCCTGGGAATGTCAGTTCCTACCTACTGTCCCCAGTTCCTCACCTAGCAGGGTTTTTGTGCACTTGGATGTCACCTCTGATAATTCCCGTGTCAGCAGCCTGGACTTTTGCTGCAGATTCCTGCTGTCAGGGTGAGGGACAAACAGTGACTGTCCAAGGGCAATGGTTGGGAAAGCCCAGAGCAGAGCTGAAAACACTACGTGTTCTCGTAGTTGTAGGAGTCTCCCTGGGGCCCAGGCTGTAGACATCCCACTTATCCCCCAGCTCCACATACACACAAACATGCACACACCACTGGCCAAACCTGCCCTCCTTCCAGAGGTTTCTCATAATGTGGGTCTGCTGGCTCCTGGTTCCATGTTTTCCACTACAGTTTTTCCACTTCCAGTTTTTCCAGTTTTTGTCAGGGACAGATTTTTTTTTTAATTTTTATTTATTTATGATAGTCACACAGAGAGAGAGAGAGGCAGAGACACAAGCAGAGGGAGAAGCAGGCTCCATGCACCGGGAGCCCGATGTGGGATTCGATCCTGGGTCTCCAGGATCGCGCCCTGGGCCAAAGGCAGGCGCCAAACCACTGCGCCACCCAGGGATCCCCCAGGGATAGATTTTATGGGCAGAGGCAGCTATTTTATCATCATGGCAGGAACCAGACCACCTCTTTGTGCTTTCAATACTATTCAACATAGTGCATATTTTCTACAACTCGGATGAGTGCTGGGCACTCTATGGCCTTTCCTTTACTCCAGATCTCAGCCTCCTGTCCACTTAATGACCAATGACCAGTCTGCCCCTGGAAGCCACGTTCTCAGTCTACCTCTGACAGCACTCTTCCCAGGTTCAAGTGGCTTTCAAGGACCCAAATGATTCCAGTCCAGAGCTCAAACACATTTATAAGCCTTGATTTCTCTGCTTGGTTTTCGTGGTCATTCCCTGGTCTCTCCCTCCTCACCCAACTTTACCTCCACCGCTCCCCAACCGTTCCCCTGTGCCCCACCATGCTGGTCCCAATGCACCTCCACTAACCCTGTTTTCCTGGCCCTCTTACTGAACTGAAGTTGTGCCTTCCTTCAGCTCTTGGCTTTCAACCTGTCCTTCACTCAAATCCATATTAAGGGAGTTTTCCCAGACTAACTCCAGACCATTAAAATAATAACTTTATGATTTTATGAGGGTGGAGGTAGGCTTTTAGAAAATAATTTCTGGGGGCTCCTGAGGGCTCAGTCAGTTAACTGTCCAACTCTTGGTTTCAGCTCAGGTCCTGATCTCATAGTCATGGGGTCAAGCCCCACATTAGGCTCCATGCTCAGTGCGGAGTCCGCTGTCCCTCTCCCTCTGCTCCTCCCCCCCTGCTCATGCTCTCTCTCTCTCCATCTATCTTTAAAGTGAATAAATAAATCTTAAAAAAAAATTTCTGAAATGATTTCAATATGCAGTCAGTGTTGTGAACTACAAGAACAGAGAGTCTCTAACATCCTTCCAGTTTGTATCGTCTTCATATCAATATCCTTGTAGGAAGAGGCTGGCTGATCAGAAGGCCTGTGTTTATTTTCAGACAGGCTGAACTTTTGCCCATTGCTAACTCCTGGTAACTGGATGACATAGCACTACACAAATATCAAAATTCCTGTAACATTTCCAACAAAAGAAACAAATAATAATGATTGCATAAGTTTTCTAAGGCCACCATGACAAAGTACCACAGGCTGGGTCTTTTTTTTCTAAAGATTTTATTTATTCATGAGAGATACAGAGAGGCAAAGACATAGGCAGAGGGAGAAGCAGGATCCCTGTGGGGAGCCTGATGTGGGACTCAATCTCAGGACCCCGGGATCATGACCTGAGCCAAAGGCAGATGCTCAACCACTGAGCCATCCAGGTGCCCCTGTGTCTTTAATTAACAGATTTATTTTCTTACAATTCTGAAGGCTAGAAGTCTAAGACTAAGATGTCATCAGGTTTGATTTAATCTGAGGCTTCTCTCCTTGGCTTGTAGATGGCTGCTTTCTCCCTGTGCCTTTACAAGATCCTTACTCTGTGTGTGTCTTTGTCCTAATTTCCTCTTCTTGTAAGGACACCCATCATATTGAATTAAGCCCCACCTAATGACCTTACTTTAGTGTAATTACCTCTTTAAAAAGTCTATCTCCAACTGTGGTCACATTCTGAGGTACTGGGGTTAGGACTTTAACATATGAATGTAGGGAGTATTATAATAACTTAATATTCTTTCTTTTCTTCCTTTGTTTCCAGGTACTTAAGTACAGTTAAAAACACTAGCTGGCCATTAAGCTAATAGCCACATGACCCTGAATACAGTCTTTACAGAATCAGTTGAAAAAGTCACTAAACAAGCAAATAACTGCAAACCACAATGAACAGCAACAAGTCCCCAGGAAGTGGGAAAATTGCTTTCCAGTGTTGCCACATTGTAATATTCAGAAGGTCTCATTTTCAACCAAAAACTGAAACATGTCAAGACACAAGAAAATAAGGACAAGTCACTGGAAAGGGGGAATGAACAGACACTTTCTTAGGAAGCCCAGGTATTCTTATTAAACAAAGACTTTAAATCAGCTTCCAAAGAGAAAGAGGAAACCATGGACACAGGATCAAAGAACACCAGAGAAACAATGTCTCACAAAATAGAGAGTATCAATAAAAAGAAATTATAAACCAAACAAATTCTGGGGATGAAAATTACAACTGAAATTAAAAATTCGCTAAAGGGGGGATCCCTGGGTGGCGCAGCGGTTTGGCACCTGCCTTTGGCCCAGGGCGCGATCCTGGAGACCCGGGATCGAATCCCACGTCGGGCTCCCGGTGCATGAAGCCTGCTTCTCCCTCTGCCTGTGTCTCTGTCTCTCTCTCTCTCTCTCTGTGACTATCATAAATAAATAAATAAAAATTAAAAAAAAATCTTTAAAAAAAAAAAATTCGCTAAAGGAATCCAACAGACCTGAGGAGGCAGAAGAATCAGTGAAGATAAGCAAACTGATATTATCCAATCTGATGAGTAGAAAGAGAAAATAAAGAAAAATTAACAGAACTTAAGACACCATGCATACCAATAGAAATTCCAGAGGGAGAGGAGAAAGCAAGAAGAGAGCACAAAGATGACAAATTATTACCCAATAATTTCCCAAATTTGATGGAAGACACGAATCTACAATTCAAAAAGCTCAAAAAACTCCAAGAAGGATAGATTCAAAATTATATCAACACATATTAAAGTCAAATCATCAAAAACAAAAGATAGAGAAATGTGAGGCTAACAAGAGAGAAGCAACTTATCACATACAAGTGGTCCTTAATAAGATTAATAGCTAATATCTCTTCAGAAATCATGGAAGCCAGAAGGCAGATGACATATTTCAGTGATAAGATTTTAAAAAGTCAACCAAGGGATCCCTGGGTGGCGCAGTGGTTTGGCGCCTGCCTTTGGCCCAGGGCGCGATCCTGGAGACCCTGGATCGAATCCCGCATCGGGCTCCCGGTGCATGGAGCCTGCTTCTCCCTCTGCCTATGTCTCTGCCTCTCTCTCTCTCTCCCTCTGTGTGACTATCATAAATAAAGAAAAAAAATTACTAAACTCAAAAAAAAAAAAAAAAAAAAAAAAAATAAAAAGTCAACCAAGAATTCTATATCCTCTAAAACTGGCCTTCAAAAATGAAAGAGAAATTAAGACACTTGCAGATAAAAACTGGATTAGCTTACCACTAGTAGGCCTGCTCCACAAGAAGGGCTAAGAGAGTCAGGACCAAGGCAGGGATATTGACCCTCACAATTTTTATTCACCACAGTACTGGAAATCCTAGCCACAGCAATCAGACAATAAAAATAAATAAAAGTCATCCAAACTGGTAGCAAAGAAGTAAAAATGTCACTATTTGCAGATAACATGATATTATATGTAGAAAACCCTAAAGACTCCACCAAAAAAAACCTATTAAACTAATAAATGAATTCAGTAAAGTTGCAGGATACAAAATTAATATTAAAAAATTGATTGTATTTCTGTACATTCATAACAAAATACCAGAAAGTGAAATTAAGAAAGCAATCCCATTGACAATTGCACCAAAAAGGAGAAAATACCTAGGAGTAAATTTAACCAATGAGCTGAAAGACCTGAATTCTGAAAACTATAAGACATTGATGAAAAAAATGAAGATGACAGAAACACACGGAAAGATATACTATGTTCATGGATTAGAAGAATCGATATTGTTAAATTGTCCGTATTACTCAAAGCAATCTGCAGATTCAGTGCAATCCTTATCAAAATACCAATTTTTCACAGAATTAAGACAAATAATCCTAAAATTTATATGGAACCACAAAAGACCCTGAATAACAAAAGCAATCTTGAGACAGAACAACTAAGTTAGAGGTATTACAATCTCAGGTTTCAATATATATTACAGAGTTGTAGTAATCAAAACAGTATGGAACTGGCACAAAGCTAGATATTTAGCTCAATGGAACAAAATAGCTCATAAATAAACCTATGCTTATATGGTCAATCTATGACAAAGATGATAAAAATATACAATGGGGAATTCTTCAATAAATGGTGTTAGGAAAACTGGACAGGGATATGCAAAAGAATGAAACTGGATCACTTTCTTTCACCATACACAAACTCAAAATGGATTAAAGACCTAAATGTAAGACCTGAAATGATAAAACTCTTAAAAGAAAACATAGATAGTAATCTCTTAGACATTGACCTTAGCAAATTTCTCTGGATTTGTCCTCCTCAGGCAAGGGAAACAAAAGCAAAAATAAACCACTGAGACTACATCAAACTGAAAAAAACTTTTGCACAGCAAACAAAACCATTAATAAAATCAAAATGCAACCTACTGAATGGGAGAAAGCAAATGACATATCTGACAAGGGGCTAATGTCTAAAATAAATAAATAAATAATTCATACAACTCAACACCAAAAGCTCCCAAATGATCTGATTAAAAATGGGCAGAAGACCTGAATAGAAATTTTTCTGAAGCAGATGTAGATTGTCAACAGACATGTGAAAAGATGCTCAGCATCACTGATCATTCAGGAAATGCAAATAAAAATCGCAATAAGATGTTACCTTTTACCAGAATGGCTAGTATCAAAAAGGCAATATTCTTGTTGGTGGGAATGTAAATTGGTGCAGCCACTGTGGAAAACAGAGGTTCCTCAAAAAAAAATTAAAAATAGAAATAAAGGGGCAGCCGGGTGGCTCAGCGGTTTAGCGCCACCTTCAGCCCAGTGCGTGATCCTCTAGACCCGGGATGGAGTCCCATGTCAGGCTTCCTGCATGGAGCCTACTTCTCCCTCTGCTTGTGCCTCTGCCCCCCCCGCCCCCCGCCCTCTCTCTCATGAATAAATAAATAAACCTTAAAAAAAAAAAAGAAACAAATACAATCCAGTGATGCCATTGCCAGGTATTTATCCAAAGAAACTGAAAACACTAATTTGAAAAGATATATGCATCTGTATGTTTATTGCAGTGGTATTTATAATAGCCAAGATATAGAAACAACCTAAGTGTCCATCGATAGATGACAGATAAGGAAAATGTGATATATATACCATATATATAACTCAGCCATAAAATAGAATGTCATCTTGCGACTCATGGGAACATAGATGGACCTACAGGCTATGCTAAGTGAAATAAGTCAAAGACAAATACCATATGATTCTACTTATATGTGAAATCTAAAAAACAAAACAAATGAGCACACACATACAGTCTCCTAAATACAAAGAACAAACTGGTGGTTCCTCACGAGGAGGGAAGGATGGGCAAAATCAGTGAAGTGGATTAAGAGGTACAATCTTCTAATTATAAAATAAAGAAGTCACAGGAATGCAAAGTACAGCTTGGAAATATAATCAATAATATAATAACTATGGTAGGGGATGGGGTAATTTGTGATGAGCATTAAGATGTAATGAGCACTGGGTGTTACATGCAACTGATGACTCACTAAATTCTACCCCTAAAATTAAATAATACATTGTATGTTAACTAACTTGAATTCAAATAAAATTAATTACTTTTTTTAATTAATTACTTAAACCCAGTAAATGCATTGTCTGGAATTTACCTGCAGAGGTATTAGCAAAAGATGTATATTGAGGTAGAGTGTTAATGGTGAACAACCCAACTGGTCATTACAAGATTAACGGCTAAATAAATTTTGATTTCTCCATTAAAAAAAAAATCTCTGGGGATGCCTGGGTGGCTCAGTGGTTGAGTGTCTGCCTTCGGCACAGGGCATGATCCCGGGTCCTGGGATCGAGTACCGCATTGGGCTCCCCTCAGGGACCCTGCTTCTCTCTCTGCCTGTGTCTGCCTCTCTGTGTGTGTCTCATGAATAAATAAACCTTTAAAAAAAATCTCTGTATGGTAGCAGATGGTAACTATACTTATGGTGGGGAGCACTGCATAATGTATAGAATTGTCGAATCACTATGTTGTATTTCTGAAATATAACATTGCATGTCAACTATTCTTCAGTTTTAAGAAAAGAAAGTGAAAAGGCAACCCATATAAAGAAAGTACATATTTGTAAATCCTATATTTGATAAGGAACTTGTATCTAGAATATATAAAGAACAGTTTCAACTCAATAGTAAAAAGAGAGCTCAGTTAAAAAATCTTTCAATTATCTGAATAGACATTCCCCTCACCAAAGATACACAAATGGTCTAAAGCACAGGAAAAGGTGCTTGACATCAATTGTCATCAAAGAGATGAAAATCCAAACCACGTGGAGATACCACTTCATACCCAGTAAGATGACTATAATTAAAAAGATTAAAAAAAACAAACGTTGGCAGGAATGTAGAAATATTTAAAAATAGGCACTCTCATTTTTTTTTGAGTGAAGTGATGCAGACCCTTTGGAAAACAGTCTATAGTTCCCCAAATTTAAGCATAGCATTATCATTTGACCCAGAAGACACATATCTACACAAAACTTGTACACGAATGTTTATAGCATCATTTTTCATGACAGGTAAAATGTAGAAACAACCCAAACGTCCATCAGCTGATGAATGGGTCAAGAAAATATGGTATAGCCATATAATAGAATGTTATAGAATATTATTCAGCTGTAAAAAAGGAGTAAAGTCCTGATATGTGCTGCAACGTGGTTGAACCCCAAACATATCGGGCAAAGGAAAGAAGGAAAGGACTGCTGGAATAGGCAAATATTCTGAGATGGGAGCTTTGTGATGCCCAGAGTGGCAGCAGAGGTGGGAAATTCAGGAGCAGTAGCTAAAGTTTACAAGGTTTCTTTTTGAGAAATACTTTGTTTTTTTTTTTAAGATTTATTTATTTATTTATTTATTTATTTATTTATTTATGATAGACACACACACACACAGAGAGAGAGAGAGAGAGGCAGAGACACAGGAGGAGGGAGATGCAGGCTCCATGCCTGGAGCCCGATGCGGACTCAATCCCGGGACTCCAGGATCGTGCCCTGGGCCAAAGGCAGGCGCTAAACTGCTGAGCCACCCAGGGATCCTCTTTTCTGATAAATATTTTGAAGAAAATGCTCTATAATTGATCCTGGTGGTGATTGCACCACTCTGGAAATATTAAAAACTATCAAATTGTGTATGCATATGAATGATCTCCTTAAAGCTGTGACCTAAGATGGAATCCCTTTGGTTCTGCTACACCAGTCACACACACTGTCACACACACTTAAAGCACGCCTGCCTTCCCTCCACTGTCCCTGTCTTCCAGAATTCCACTTGCCCAGACCTCTCTCTATAGTCTTCAGAGATCAATTTACTCCTTCTCCGCCTCCTTCCTGCTTCAGTAGCTCGGATTCAACTTTTTCCTCCTCTAAACCCTCCTAAAATAAGTAAAATAAGTTTCTATAAACAAAGTTTAATGTGGTCTTCAAATCCTATATGAATTTTCTTCCTCAGGTCACAGGCCGAGTGACATTCCCTTGGGTCCCCTCCTGCTGATGTCCCAGTAAAGTCTTGGCTTCCTGAGTCAATCTTTAGGGCTGGTGGCTGTGGGATTCTAACCACCAGTCAATGCTCAGCTCAGGGCTGGGGTGTGAGGGGTGCCTGGGTGGGAAGAAGCTTCCAAGAGACGGATGCGGCCAGGTAGGGAAGGAACCTTCTGGAGAAGCACGCAGGACCAGCCACTGAGGCCTCCAGGAGAGGTGCAGTGTCAGGAATGCAAGGATTCAGCCCCCCTGAGAGTGAGGAGCAAGGAGGAAGAATGCAAGGACGAGAGGGGAGAGTGAAGAAGGGATTGCCTCCCACTTGCCCTTTCCCTGGAATCCATCCCTCCTCCACTTCTGAAATTCCACTTCTTCAGCCTCAGGTCATACAGCCTCTCTCCTGGGAGGCCACCCCTAGCTGCATGGCTGACACTCTGTCCCCTATACCTTTGCTTACACCTTCTCTTGTCCTTGCCAAAGTCTTGCTCCACTTTTATAGACTTGTGGCTTGTCTTGAGCGATAAATGATAACTCTATTAGGACAAGAATAATGTTTTTTTTTTTAGGGGCAGATGTGTCTCCATGACTCTCCTATGGTATATTGCACGCAAAAAGGCATTCATAAATGTTGATTGAAGTGTCTCAAGAAATTGTCAGAAGAGAGAAGTTCATGTGCAGAGTGGGTACTTGATTCATTCAGGCGTTCAGTATTTATTCATCATCTATAACCCCTGGAATAGACACTGGAATGGGTATTGAGACCACTACCCTAAACAAGACAAAAATTGTCATCCTCATGGGACATTTTACTGATACATGCTTTCCCCAAGTGTACACTAATGAGGGAGACGAAGTTCCCGAAGAGGAGTGCTGCAGGACCTTTTTCCTGACAATTGTCCCATCTTACATGAAGACGTTAGAGGTGGGCTGTTACTGAATAAGCCATCAGGGGGCGCTCCAGGCACAGAAGAAAGAAAATCCCGTCCCATTATTGCAGATCCTGAACTGGGGGACCCATTACGGAACAGCAGCCCAAATTTCAGGCAGGGAAGTCTGCAACTTCTGGCATTTCCCTTGGGTGAACACAAGCAAGGAAGCCACCAAATAAAGTTCTAAGGGTAAGAAAGATCTTATGCCACTGGACTTGTACAGGATTTGTAGCTGGTGGCAACTTACAACCATGCTTTTGTTTCTATTCCCAAATCCTGAATTGTAGCTTGATCTTGGACAGCTGATCTTCACGGCACAGGTTCTCTCTCTATAGAGTGGAAAATTTGGATGGATGGTGTGTGAGGTCACATCTGGATCAGACTCTCTGGAGTTCACACATGTGCTAGGATTGGGGGGAACTTCCGTCATACTAGTCTGAATATTTTCCTGGGTTGCCGAGATGAATGAAATCAGAGAAAAAGAATGAACCCTGCCTCCATGCATTGCCAGGCTCAATAACTGGAACCATTTCAGGGTGTCCACAGAGCTCAAGGCCTGCACAGCGCTAGGTGAAGTCTGCCCTGCGCTTGCCCTGATGTGCACGCTGGCCAGTCCTGCTGGGGCCATCACACATGGCTGAAGCCCCCCCCCCCCCTGCATTTAGAGGAACACATCAGGAATTACCTCACTTCAGGATGGAGGGGTTCCGTTTTTTTGTTTGTTTGTTTGTTTGTTTGTTTGTTTGTTTGTTTTTTGGTTTTAACTCATTGAGGCACTAAGAAATTTTTCTGTTGCTGAAAAAAAAAATGCTACTCTATCACTTTCCTCCAAACCCTCCATCCAATCCATGCCCCAACTCAGTCTCCAGTCAAGTGACTGTTTTCTGGAAAGCTGCAAACAGTTCAAGACAGGTCTCTGCAGATTCTCTTTGAAATTCTTTGAAGTGTCTGATCATTGGAACTGAAGTCCTGGGGAGGCAGAGGAGAGATGAGGGGCGTCTACACAAGACCCTGCTAAGAAGTTAATGGGCTTGTTGGCTCTGCTTCCCATCTCTCTGCCCCATTCCTGTGGCCATGGTAAACACGGGAAAGATTTTTTTCCTCTGGGGTCCCTGCAACATAACCTGCCATGACTTGCAACATGGCAGCTCTGCCTCTCCCTCACCCTAGCATCTCTGCAGACTCCCATGGGAGTGAGAAATAGGGGAGGGGCAACCAGGATGGAGGGGGCTCCCCGGCCTCTAAGGTCTAGTTAGAAATATTCAGCTGGTGTCTCACTGAACGCACACTGTATAACACGACCATCACAAAGCTTAGATCATGTAGGTAATAAAAAGCGGAAATTAGCTCAGGATGTGCACAAAGTATGCACACAGAGACACTCATACATATGGACACATGCACACAAAGTGCTTTTTCTCCCTGAAGCCCAAGGGACAGCCCTGGGGTAGAAACCCAGCACTGAGTATGTCCCAGGAGCCACTTCCGTTATACCAGCTGGTGAGATGGAGCAGGACTCCAGAGGAGTATTCAGGAAGGCTGTAGTGTCAGCCTAGGCATCCTGCCCTTCCCTGACTTTATTAATCGTGTTTTAACTTCTCTATATTTTATGATGCTTTGACAGCCCGGTGGCCTTGTGGACCTGGAAGGGATTGCCCCTGCCAGAGCTAGCCAATTCCTATAGATAATAAATGACTTGCCTTTAACCATAGCTTTGATCTGCAAAGCAACCCCCTGCACCTTTTTTTTTGCAGGCTCTGGCAGTCTGGGACACTGTCCCCCTGCCATAAGTCACCCCAGGGACATGTACCAGACAACTCGGGACAGCACTCATACCCCAGAACCACCGAAATTATTCAAACTAGACAGTCCTAAGCCTGCTTCCCCTACTTCACCCAATCCTTCCAGCAAAAACTAAAGGCTCTTGCCCACACTTGCCCTTTGCTCCTCCTGCCTCCTGCCTGACCTGGGTGCCTCCTTATGTGGTCCTGCAGAGTGTGGCATGCCCCCTCTTCTTAGGAACTGTAACAAACTGTCTTTCAACAGCAATCATCTAATCTGTTGGCCTCAGTGTACCTGAATACTGAATAAAACCAACATGTTGGGTACATGTTAAAACACTGACCATCATGGGAATTGGGTGTCAGAAGTTTGAAAGGTGTCATGAAATGGGATCCCTAATGTCAAGGTGATTCTAAAATGAAGCTAGAGGCCATTAAGGAGATGGGCTCTATGTATGTTCTCACCAGTGGAACCATGACCTTTTGAACTGGGCCAAAGTGAAAATATTCCAAAGACTCAGCACAGACACCTGCAACTTGCTCCAGTAGGAGGCTTTGCATAATGATATTACAACCACTGATTATATTCAACAAAGATTAGCTTTCTCCCCTCCCCCCACACCTATCAAAAGCTTTTTGTTGACAACATATACAACCATTCCCTTTGTGCTCCCCAAACCTGGCTTTTGCAAGGACACTATTTGGGCAGCTGCCTATGTCTGTGTACCCCAAATAGCAATTCTTTTATCCCATATAAATGCTCTTGCTTAATTATTGCCTCCTGATAATTTTAGGTCAACAAGGGAAGCAGTGTGCAGGATTCCATCTGGAGCTTACATGGAGGGGTGATTTGGGCCACAAGTGAGCAGAAGGGGGAAAGGACACCACATCTTCACTTTAACCATCACTGATTAATTGGGTTATAGTTGTTGACTTATAGATTATCAGGGCCATGAATAGCCCCAGAATGGAGCCAATCTCCTCTATGAGCACAAGGAGAAGATAAAGCTGGGAGGGGAAGACAGCTTTCCTGGATGTGCCAAGCCTTCTTATGTGACCCCACGCAAGGTCTTCCACTGGTCCTTAGACTCTCCATAAATGATGAACAATATTTGGTCTCCAAAAGCTATGATAACTTCACCAAAAGACATGTACCAGAATTTCAATGCAGCTTTATTCATACTATTCTTTAACTGGAAATATCCCGGGTTTCCAGCAATAGGAGAATAGAAAGTATCTGTGGGCATCCATAAAAGGGAACACTGCTTAGCAATAAAAAGGACATGCTCCTGATACAGGCAACAGCATTATGTTGAGAGAAGGAAGCCTTGCCCAACATAGCATATACTAGATGATTCCACAAATATGAAGTTCTAGAGCAGCGCAACTTATGCACAGTGCAAGACAATCAGCAATAGTGAGCTTTGTGGATTTGGGGCCTTACCTGATCAGAGTCCCATGGAACACAGGAAGGATGGATATGGCCATTGAAAGGATGCACTTCTCCTAAGTGTACCTGGTTGGGTAATGATTAATATCACAGGAGGGGAAAGGCTTTGGGCTGAATGTCTCACAAATAAGCCATTATCATGGGGTCAGGTTCGTTCATCACTTGGGTAGAGAAAATACTCTACATGAATGTAGTACCCAGCATGACTTTCTCTTCTGCAGATGCAGAGCTTCTGATGATGTGCTAATTAGGACCCTGAGTTTTCTTCCAAGGTTTTAAATTTAAATCCCTGGAATTCCCATGATATTGATTAAGCTCATTGAGCTCATGACATTGATAATTTTGGCAATGGGCTTCCCTTTGTTAGGGCTCTACGAGATTCCAGATTTTGGTATTTCTCTCTCCAGCCTAATGGGGCTCGGCTTGTCTTCCTGCCCCCACCCCACCCCCCGGCAGCTTCAGGATGGAGAAAGTAGATGTGGATGGTAAAGGAGAGACCTGAGTCTATACCTAAAACTCAGGAGACTGGGCCTTGGGTGGGTGCTAAGGCTGTGGGAAGGAAGGGCCCAGCAGAAGCAGAGATACTTCCACACTGACTCTCATTCCAGGGTCTGTGCAGAGCCCTGGGCTTTTATCCCAGCCCTGTGCTCATCTGACCAATCACAGCTAAGCCTCCCCATGTGTCACAATGGGATGTCTGTGATGTCTTGTGGTCCCCTCCCCACATGACTCCATCAATGGAAGTCTTCTCAGACTCTCCAGAATCCTCCCTCTTCCATTGCATAAACTCTCTGCCCCGTCTCGCAGCTCAGAAGATGTCCCCCAGTCTATTTTTACATTATTGTTGAATTTATCATGGTCTATTGCCCATGAGGGCACAGGTGAACTCACAAGAAAAAAGTTAGGGAGAAAATCTGAGAATTCAAGAAACGAGAAGATAGACTTCAGAGGCTGACTCTTATTTGCTGAGTGGTGTGGAGTCTTGTGGAGTTTGTTCTTCAAAATTACTGCATTAGCTGCTACTGTGATAGTGAACAGCATCCTAACAGGGTAAATAATTAAAGAATTAATAAGAACTGCAACATGTGTTGTACCTCGAAAACCTGAACACTCTGTAAGTCCCCAAAGGGGTTTCCATGAAGGAATCTCTGGGATGTGGGTAAGATATGAAAGTGGTAAGTTTACAGTTTTCTCTCCTCAAATGTGGCTCTATGTAGCTGACACATCTCTAGAATAATCAAGTTGTTTTGGAGCTGGGCTATTTGATTTTGAGTCCCCACCTGGCACTAGCCCTCATGTGGGTCTAGATTGTGTCTTATTTAAACTCCCTCACTCTCACCATCTCTAAAGATAAGGACAGCAAGTGTAAGGCTAATGTGGGGTACCATTTGTGGGGCTCATTCTTGTTTATCCATCTTCCTTATTTTAATGGTGACAAGGCAAGTGAAATCACTTGACCAAGACACTGCCATGGGTGTGTGGGATAAGACTGAGGATTTCCCATGGGAAGCAGGTGAAAGAGTGAGAACAGATCAAAGAATTTGAAGACGAATGACAAAAGTCTGCACCTACAGCAGAATGCTGCTGTGGGAATGTGCTGGGCCCACAACCCAGGGTAGATGAGTCAAAACTAGCCTCTACCAGGCCTCCCTCCATCCTTATGGGACCACACCTGCATTAGGACTGTGAACTGTAAAAAAATAAATAAATAAAAAATAAAAAAAGGACTATGAACTGTAAGATACCAACATCTGTTTAGCATCTTCTTTCGACTGGGCCACCTGTAAGGAAGACATAATGTAAAATGTTTCCCTCCATGTTGTGATTTTCAAACAGTTTCCATTGAGAGGTGTTTCATGGGTTAGGGGACTGGATTTGTCTCAGGCTGGTGCTATTTTGTCAGCTACCTTATAATTCTAAATTTGGAGTACAGGGGCAGGGTTAGTCAAAGAAAGCCCTTTAGAGGACAGAAACTTGAGTCTGTATCACAAGTTCGAACTCTACAGAGAAGGCGCTTCCAGTTTCAGAATTCCTACATTCAAATGAAGGGATTGGTTTACATGGTTATGGAGACTGACAAGTCCCAAGATCTTAGTCAGAAGGCTGGAGACCCTGGAGGGCTGACGTGTAGTTATAGTCCAGGTTCAAAGGCCTGAGAACCAGTTACTCCAGTCCAAGTCTGAGTCTGAATGTAGGAAAAACCAAGGTCTCAGCTCAGAAACAGGCAGATAAATAGAGCAAAATTTCCATCTTTTTGTTCTATTCAGGCCTTCAACAGATTGGATGAGGCCTACTCATATTGGGGAGGGCAATCTGCTTTCCTCAGTCTACCAATTCAAATTTTGTCTCATCCAGAAACACCTGCATAGAAAGGCTCAGAATAATGTTTAGCCAAATATCTGGACACACTGTGGCCTAGTCAATTGACACATAAAACTTTATTACTTTTAAAATATTTTTTTTATTTATTCATGAGAGAAACAGAAAGAGAGAGGCAGAGACATAGGCAGAGGGAGAGACAGACTCCCTGTGGGGAGCCCAATGTGGGACTTGATCCCAGGACCCCAGGATCATGCCCTGAGCTGAAGGCAGATACTCAACCACTGAGCCACCGGGTGTCACAACACATAAAAGTTTAAACATAAACTAAAAAAGACATTTTTTCAGGGAAATCTGTTGATATCAAATGAAAAAATGTTTGTTTCTAGAACCAATACATTTATTATATGTTTAGGTACATCTTCTGGCACCTAAATTTTTGTCTGGAGAAAAATTAATACATATCTACAAATAGGCATGTAGAGATTATTCATGTTTATTGGTTTTATTATTTGTTTGTTTTATTTATTATTTTTTTATTGGAGTTCAATTTGCCAACATATAGCATATTACCCAGTTCTCATCCCATCAAGTGCCCCCCTCAGTGCCCATCACCCCCTCACCCCAACCCCCTGCCCACCTCCCTTTCCACCACCCCTTGTTCGTTTCCCAGAGTTAGGAGTCTCTCATGTTTTGTCACCCTCTCCGATATTTCCCACTCATTTTCTCTCCTTTCCCCTTTATTCCCTTTCACTATTTTTTATATTCCCCAAAAGAATTACATTATATGGTCTCATTAGTTTGTTTATTGGTTTTAGCAGCAATAGCTATAATAATAGAAGAAATATTCTATATGCCCAACAACTGGGAACATTTAAATAAATTAATGCCATTCCTTATATTATGTGGCTTTAAATTATGTGGAAATTAAAAATAATGGCATAGGGGGCACCTGGGTGGCTCAGTGGTTGAGCATCTGCCTTTGGTTCAGTTCATGATCCTGGGGTTCCTGGGATGGAGTTTCGCATCAGGCTTCCCTGCTACTCCCTCTGCCTATGTCTCTGCCTCCCTCTCTGTATCTCTCATGAATAAATAAATAAAATCTTTTTTAAAAATTAAAAAATAGGGATGCCTGGGTGGCTCAGTGGTTGAGCGTCTGTCTTTGGCTCAGGGCGTGATCCCGGGGTTCCAGGATTGGGTCCTACATCGGGCTCCCTGCGGGGAGCCTGCTTCTCCCTCTGCCTAGGCCTGTGCCTCTCTCTGTGTGTCTATCATGAATAAATAAATAAAATCTTAAAAAAAAATAAAAATGGCATAGATACATATTGTTATATGAAAATATCTCTGAAGCTTAATATACCTTAAAAAACAAGTTGAGAGGGTGCCTGGGTGGCTCAGTCAGTTAAGCATTGGCCTTCGGCTCAGGTCATGATCCCAGGGTCCTGGGATTGAGCCCCACATCGGGTTCCCTGATCAGTGGGGAGCCTGTTTCTCTCTCTCCCTCTGCCTGCCACTCCCCTTGCTTGTGGGCTCTCTCTGCCAAATGAATAAATAAAATCTTAAAAAAAAAACAACAAGTTGAACTATGCATGTCATCTAATCTTCTCAACTCTATTTTTGCATATTTTTAGAAAAAGTATATCAAATGAATGGTACATTATCAAAACCATATAAATAAAAATTCTAACAAATACCTCTAGTTATATAACTCTGGGAAGGAAACGTTCACTCTTTCTACACATTTCCATTTATTTATTTGTATCTTTACAAGTCTGCTCTCCAATCAATGCATAAGAGTGCCTGCCCCCCCCAAAAAAAAAGAGTACCTGCCCATACTCCCTTCTCATGGCCTATAGTGGGATAGGGGGTAGAAGTAATGGCTGTGAGAGGGAAGCTACACCCGATATTAGTTTCTCTGGGCTACTATAACAAAGAACCAGAAACTGACAGGCTTACAATGACAGAAATGGATTCTCTCACAGTTCTGGAAGCCAGAAGTCCAAAATCAAGGTGGTGACAGGGTTGGTTCCTTCTGGAAGCTCTGAGGAAACATCTGTTCTATACCTACGTCTCTTCTAGCTTCTGGTGGTTGCTGGCAATCCTTGCTATTCTTTGGCTTGTGGACATATGTCTCCAATCTCTGCCTCTATCTTCACAAGGCATTCTCCCTGTGTGTCTGTCTCAAATATCCCTCTCCTTTCTTTTATGAGGACATCAGCCAGTGGATTTATGGCCCACTTTAAATCTAGGATAATCTTGGGATGCCTGGGTGGCTCAATGGTTGAGCATCTACCTTCAGCTCAGGGCATGATCCCAGAGTTCCAGGATTGAGTTCTATATCAGGCTGTCTGCATGGAGCCTGCTTCTCCTCCCTCTGCCTATGTCTCTGCCTCTCTACGTCTCTCGTGAATAAATAAAATCCTTTAAAAAAACAAATAAACCTAGGATAATCTCATGTTAAGATCCTGAACTTGATTACATTTGCAAAGATCCTATTATTTCCAAATAAGGTCACATCTGAGATTCCTGGTTGCCATAACTTTTTGGATGACACTGTCCAACCCAATACAGACCTATCTTTTGCTTGCCAAAGTGCTGGCTCACTGATTGCAATTGTGTGCAGACTAAGATTTTGACTTTGGGCATATCCCATAGCCTTCCTTATCTTTAGTTTCCTCACTCATTAAGGGAGGTATAATCTTTGGTCTGCTTTTATTCAGTATGTGTGTGGTTTTTCTTTATTTAATGATTTATTTTTTAAAAGATTTATTTATTTATGAGAGACAGAGAGAAAGAGAGGCAGACATGGGCAGAGGGAGAAGCAGGCTTCTCACAGGGAGCCTGATGTGGGACTCGATCCCAGTCACGACCTGAGCCAAAGGCAGGCGCCCAACCACTAAGCCACCCAGGCATCCCTTTTTTTTAATGATTTAAAAGAAGATGTTATTTATTTGACAGAGAGAAGCACAAGCAGGGGGACCAGCAGAGGGAGAGGGAGAAGTAGACCCTCTTCTCAGCAGGGAGCCCTACATGGGGCTCGATCCCAGGCCCATGGGATCATGACCTGAGCCGAAGGCAGATGCTCAACCGACCAAGCTACCTGGGCGCCCTATTCAATAGGTTTATGTTTAGCACATTCAGTTTTATACAGTTGGGAACCTCATGTGATCCCTTAAGGTAAATAATGGAGGAGTCTGGTTGATGCCAGATGGAATAGGAAGTCCCAGTCCTCATTCCCCAACAGAGATACCAGTTAACAACATGGTATGGACCAAAATACCTTTGGGGGAACTCCAGAAACTGGTAAAAAAAGTTAAAGTACCCCAGGCAAATGTAAAGCAAAGTGCATCCAAAAGGTTAGAAAAGCCATTTACTTAATCCATGATCACCACTCCCCTACACTGGCACAGCTTCCTGCTGGGGTGAAGTGGTGAGGAAAGTAGAGAAGCATGGAATGTGCATCCATCATTTCAGCTTTCAGAGAGCCACCCAAGAGACTGGTTTCTGTTTCTCCTGACTTAGAGGGCTAACAACATAGTTTGGATGACTGGGGGCTACCCAAAGAAAGGAAGAGTGGGAACATCTTTTTACAATGCCAGAGGGCCTGTAGTGCTGCAGACAGAGGCTAGGGCAACTCAGTGTAATCAAGAGAAGGCACACAATTGAGTAATTTCTCCTTTGGAAAGAAGATGAGAGTAGAACATGAGACATGAGTCTGGTGTTCTGACTGCAGGGAGAGTCTGCTTGACGGATTGGCATCTGCCTCAGTTGTTTTGGGGAGCCAACAGTGAATTGGCATAATTTGGGTGCCTGGGGACTGGAGAGAGCAGAGAACAGAGAACAGAGGAGAGCTGAGGTGGCTTGCTGCTATAGCACCAAAGAAACTGCGACACTACAGACAGACCCCAGAGGAAACAAGAGATTATGAGCTCCTGAAAAAGAAACCAGCAAACCTCTCCAATTGGGAAACCTCTCCAATTGGGAAATTACATGTACAAGACCAAAAACGTTGCATCCCCAAAAAAGGTTTCAGAGACCCCCAGAATCTCTAGTCAGGCTAATTGGTGAAGGTCTTCCCCTGTATGAAGTCAATCCATAAAGACTGGAAGAGGTGGCAGGTTTTTTCAAATGCATAAAATTCAGCAAATAATCACAAGTCATAGAACAAACAGGGAAGCATGTCTCAAAGGAACAAAATAAATCTTGAGAGGCCAAACCAAAAAAAATGAAGATCTATGAACTACTAAATACTTAAAAATAGTTGTGTTAAAGAAACACAGTGATCTACAAGTGAACTCCAGCAACTAAACAAAATCAGAGAAATGATGCATGAACAAAATGAGGGTATCAACAAAGAGATGGGAACTATAAAAAAGAACTAAACAGAAAACGGAACCCTCTTACACTGTTGATGGGAATGCAAACTGTGTGGCCACTGTGGAAAACAGTATGGAAGTTCTTCAGAAAGTTAAAAGTATAACTACCCTATGATCCAACAGTCCTACTCCTGTGTATTTACCCAAAGGATACAAAAATACAAATTGAAAGATACATGCACCCTCATGTTTATTAGCAGCATTAGTAATAATAGCCAAATTATGAAAAGGACCCATACATCCATTGACTGATGAACGGATAAAGAAGATGTGGGACTCCTGGGTGGCTCAGCGGTTAAGCGTCTGTCTTCTGCTCAAGGTGTGATCCCCGGATCCAGATTGAGTCCCACATCAGGCTCCTTGCAGGGAGCCTGCTTCTCCCTCTGCCTGTGTCTCTGCTTCTCTCTCTCTGTGTGTGTGTGTCTGTCATGAATAAATAAATAAAATCTTAAAAAAAAAGAGATGTGGTATGTATGTGTACACAATGGAATATTACTCGACCATAAAAAATGAAATCTTGCCATTTTCAATGGCATGGATTAAGCTAGAGGGTATTATGCTGAGTGAAATAAATCAGTCAGAGAAAGACAAGTGTTATATGATTTCACTCATATATGTGGAATTTAAGAAACAAAACAAATGATCATAGTGGGAAAAAAAAAGGCAAACCAAGAAACAGACTCTTAACTATAGAGAATAAACTGATGGTTACCAGAGGGGAGCCCAGTGGGGGGCGATGGGTTAAATGGGTGATGGGGATTAAGGAGGAACTTGTTGTGACAAGCACCAGGTGTTGTATGTAAGTGTTGAATCACTAAATTGTACACCCGAAACTAATATTACACTGTATGTACACAATTAATTACAACTAATTGGAATTGAAATAAAAATTTTTTAAAAAGTAAAGGCACCCAAATTGATAAGGAAGAAGTAAGACTGCTAAAATAAACTGCTAGAACTGATAAATGAATTCAGTAAAGTTGCAGACACACACAAAAAAATCAAGGTACAGAAATCCATTGCATTTCTACACTATACACCAATAATGAAGCAGCAGAAAAAGAAATTAAGAAAACAATCTCATTTACAATTGCATCCAAAATAATAGGATATCTAAGAATAAAACTAACCAGAGGTGAAATGCCTGTACTCTGAAAATTATAAAACACTGATGAAAGAAATTGCATGTGACCCAAAGAAAAGGGAAGACATTCCATGCTCATGGATTGGAAGAACAAATATTGTTAAAATGTTGATATTTTCCAAAGCAATCTACACATTTAATGCAATCCCTGTCAAAATACCGACAGCATTTTTCACAAAACTAGAACAGGGGATCCCTGGGTGGCTCAGCGGTTTAGCACCTGCCTTTGGCCCAGGGCATGATCCTGGAGTCCTGGGATCGAGTCCCACGTTGGGCTCCCTGCATGGAGTCTGCTTCTCCCTCTGCCTGCCTCTCTCTCTCTCTGTGTCTCTCATGAATAAATAAATAAAATCTTAAAAAAAACTAGAAGAAAACAATTCTAAAACATGTATGGAACCACAAAAGACCCCGAATAGCCAAAGCAATCTCGAAAAGAAAAGAAAGGCTGGAGGCATCACAATTCTGGACTTCAAGCTATATTACAAAGCTGTAGTGATTAAAACAGTATGGTGTTGGCACAAAAATAGATACATAGATCAATAGAGCAGAGGAGATGACCCATAAATAAGCCCACAATTAAATGTTTAATGAATCTTTGACAAAGGGTAAAAGGATTATCCAGTAGGAAAAAGACAGTCCCTTCAACAAATGGTATTAGAAAAACTAGACAGCAACATGCAAAAGAATGAAACTAGGCCACTTTCTTATAACATACACAAAAATAAAGTAAAAATGGATTAAATGCCTAAGTGTGAGACCCGAAACCATAAAAATCCTAGAAGAGAAAACAGGCAGTAATCTCTTTGACATCAGCTGCCACAGCTTTTTTCTAGATATGTTTCCTGAGTCAAGGAAAACAAAAGCAAAAACAAAACAAAACAAAACTTGGAAACCATCAATAACATTAAAAAGTAACCTATAGGATGGGAGAAGATATTTGCAAATGACATATCCACTAAAGGGTTAGTGTGCAAAACATAGAAAGAATTTATAAAACTCAACGCACGAAACCCAAATAATCCAACTGAACTCCATGCCTTTTAAAGAAGCTGAGAGAAGAAAGGAGAGCAAAAATATATTTATCACTTTTGTCATAATGAACTTCTATTTATCTTTTCTGCTTATCTTCATTTGTTCTTGTAAATTCAAGTTACCATCTGTAGTCATTTCCTTTTGCCACTCACATCTGTTAGAATCAAAAACAAATAGTGACTAGCCTTGAAAATCCCCTGAGCAGACAAAACCACTTCAGTCATACAAACAAAGCTTAATTTAGCTTATTATGCAAGACTAACTTGACCAGGGTCACTTCTTGCTAATGCCTCTGGAAATCATAAGCAAAACGTCAACAGTTTCCCAAGATTGATATGAGGTAACCACACTGACCAATTCCCTATCATTTAAGAAAATTCTAATTTTAAGGGCACCTACGTTGGCTCAATGGTTGAGCATCTATGTTTGGCTGAGGTCATGATCCCAGGGTCCTGGGATCGAGTCCCACATCGGGCTCCCTGCAGGGAGCCTGCTTCTCCCTCTGCCTGTGTCTCTGCCTCTCTCTGTGTCTCCCACGAACAAATAAATAAAATCTTTTTAAAAAAATTCTAATTTTATAACCAATCATTGGAAGAACAAAGCACTGCTTTCTCACTATATAAGCTGCTTTATCACCTGAGCCTCATTCCATCTTTTGGTCTGTGTGCACCTGGCTTACAAACTGTCTTTTGGTGTGTGCACAATAAACATTTGCTCATTACTACTCCGGTGATTCATGGTTTTACTTCTGCTGTTTCTGAACTTTTGACGCATTTTGCCAATAACTGATGGCAAACATATCACATTTTTATATGTTATACGCCCAAGAGTATATTATATACATATATACAACTGCTTTATACAGTTGCTCTCTAAATAAGCTAAGACATGAAAGGAGAAAAATATGCGTTTATACTAATATAACTACATAATCACCTTTACTTTTGCTCTTTGCTTTTTCATGTGGATCTGAATTTACTATTTGGGATCACTAGCTTTCAACCGAAAGAATTTCCTTTAGAATTTCTTGTAAGTTTAGTCTGCTAATCACAAATTCTTAGTTTTTTGTTTATATAGTAATGTCTTATTTCAGTCTCACTTTTGAAAGAAGCTTTTATATATATAGGGTTCATGGTTGACAGTTGTTTTCTTACACACTTTGAATGTTGTCCCACTGCTTTCTAGTATTGTTTCCCCGGAAGAAGTTAGCTGCTAATCTTCTTGAGGTTCTCCTATACGTGATGTGTCTTTTTTCTCTTGCTGCTTTCAAGATTTTCTCTCTTTTGCTTTCAACATTTTTACAATAATATGTCTGTTTGCAGACCTCTTTCCATTTATCCTACTTTGAGTTTGTTGAGTCTACTGAATGTGGCTCCCTCCCCTCTCCCAAGAAATTTGGGGAGTTTTAGCCATCATTTCTCAAACAATTTTTTAAAAATCCTCTTTCTCTTTCTCCTCTCTTCTGGTATTCCCATTATGTGTATGTTGATGTACTTAACAGCGTCCCACAGTTTTCTGAGGGTCTGTTTATTTTTCTTCTTTCTCTTCTCTTCTTCCTCCTCCTTCTTCTTTAAGATTTATTTATTTTATTAGGGGTGGTGGTGGAAAGGGAAGGGCAGAGAGAGAGGGAGAAACTCAGACTCTGCTGAGTGTGGAGCCTTGGCGCAGGGTCTATCTTAAAACCCTGAGATAATGACCCTGAGATCAGCTGAAACCAAGAATTGGCGCTGAATTGACTCAGCCACCCAGGCACCCCTCTTCTTTCTTTTTTCCCCTCTCTGTTCTTTGGAGTGCACAATCTCTATGGACCTACATTCAAGTTCACAAATCTGCCAGTTCAAATATACTATTGAGCAACCCTAGTGAATTTTTAATTTCAGTTATCGTCCTTTAAATGCTAGGGTATCCATTTGATCCCTTTATTTAAACAATTTCTATCTCTTTGTTTATGTTCTCTATTTGATAAAGTACTGTTATTGTGCCTTCCTTTACTTCTTGAACATATGTATAATGACTACTTGAAGGCTTTATCTGTTTAAACCAACATCTGGTCTTATCCACTGGCAGTTTCTGTGCCTGCTTTTTTTATTCTCCTGGTATATGGGTCACACTTTCCAGTTTCTTTGCATGTCTCATAATATTTTTTTTTACCCTGAACATTTTGGATAATATATTGTAGCAACTCTGGGTGCCGGTCTTTTTGCTGGGCATGTTATTGTTATTTGCTTGTTTTTTTGTTTAGTGGCTGGCTGGATCATTTTTGTAGACTCTATTTCCATCCCTGCAGTGTTAAGCTTGTGATGTTGCTTCTCAAGGGGCACAGTCTTGGACATTCTTGCTCCCAGACACCTTGGAATGACACTGGTTTGGGCAGGACTCTCTTTGTCTCTTTTCCTAACTACATCCAGCTGTTAAAGTGCACTAATTGAGTGCTGATTCTTCTATTGTTTCAATAATAACCTGAGGTAATAAATTGCTCCACAGACCAAACCCATAAAATTCCCACTCCTTCAATGCATATTTGTGGAAGTCAGTGTTGAAGATCTGTCTGACCCCAGGTGGACTCCTCCCAGCTCTCTCATTCCTTGGTTCTCTTGGACAAACCTTCCAGCTTACAGTTTAGCTTATATATCCAATGATTTTACCCATCTCCTTCCAATTGCCTTTCACCACTTCATCCACTGCTGGGAGCCCCCTCAGCCTTGCACTTCACATTCTATTGCAGTGAAGTCAATTATTCTGGGAAGAGCTTAGAATTTTTCTGCTTTATGGCCTGATTCTCCCCGTAAGCAAAAATCTCTGAGCCCGGGTCTGGAGCTTAGAGTGAAGGCAATAACTCACATCTGTCTAAGTGACATCCCCACAGGATGCACTGAGCATTCAGTGGAAGGCCAGGGGCAGGATGAGGGTTAGGGTAGGGAGTAGACTTGGGTCTTCTTGGCTTGCCTCTCCAAATGTGGAAGCACCACCTTACAAACTCAGATAATGATAATCAGGACCTGATATTCTTGGTGGCACTGAGCCCAAGGTAGAGCTTCTGTCCCATCAGTGGGCCCCCATCTCTAGGCCACACTTGCATAGAATGCAGTTTCAAAGCAGGTAGCTGGGGATAAGAGGAGAAAGTCTGGGTCTTGCCTTTTGGAAATATAGCCTTCTGATTGGAAGCTGGGGTTAGAAGGAGCCCTGTGTTGTTGGCTGACCCAGTCTAGAGTGGGTTTTCCATTTTACTGAGCTGGGACAGCATAGGAAGTGAGGGAGTCCTGATTCAAACACCACCAACACTTAGCATTCTTACTGAACTCTAGTAGATTTTCTTGAACCATTTTTTTTCATTTTCTCTATATCCCTAGACCATTTCTAAAGACTTCAAATGGCTGTGCTTTTACAATTTTCACTAGCTTCGCTAGAAAGTGGGTTCACAGAGTTCTTCACACTATCATGTCTGTTACTTCACTCTTCATATACTTTTCTCCTTTTTGTTCTGAGAAATGCTTTATGCTGCTTTCTTATGGAACCAAACCACACACCCTTCAACTGGTGGGTTATCTGTGACTGTCACCCATACACTAGCCAGTGTGTCCTGGCCCGGGTTCATCAAATGACTGTTCCCTACAGTGGGGACAACCCAAACCCTATGATCCTGGAAAATACACAGGGATCCATATGAATTTTACAGTCTGCCTTTCCATTTTTGCAAAGAAGACCAATGAAATTTTGAAAGAAATTGCATTGGATCAACATCCTATTAAGGAGTAAGGTCATCTTAACATTAAGTGTTCCACTCCATGATTCCACTCCATTTATTAGGTCTTCTTTAATTTCTTTCAGAAACATTTTATACTTTTTAGTGTATGAGTTTTGCACCTCCCTGGTTAAATTTGTTCCTTTTTAAAAAATTTATTCCTATATATTTCATTCTTTCTAATATTATTGCAAGTGCAGTTGTTTTCTTAACTAATTTCTTTTGAGGATTAGTTCTTGTTAGCGTATAGAAATACAACTGACTTTTCTCTGTTGATCTTGTACTTGTATTATACATCTTTGTTATATTTATTAGATTTAATAGTCTTTCTGTGAATTCACTAAGTTTTTCTATAAATAAGTTCATGTTTTCTGCAAGTAGCAATAATTTTACCTCTTACTTTCCTATATGGATAGTTATAATTTATTGAACTTACCTGATTGCTCTGTCTAGAACCTCCCAGTAGAACATTGAAAGGAGTGGCAAAAATAAGTTTGTCTTGTTCCTGATCTTAGAGGAAAAGCTTTCTTTCTTTCAGCTTGATTATGTTAGTTTTGGGTTTTTCATTAATGCCTGTATCAGGTTGAGGGTATTCCTTTCTATTACAGTTTGTGGCATGTTTTTATCATGAAAGTGTGTTGGAGTTTATCAAATGTGTTTTTGCATCAATTGAAATGACCATATTTTTAAAACCTTCATTCTATTAATATGGTGTATTACATGGATTAATTTTCATATGTGAACCACCCTTGCATTTCTGGGATAAATATCACTGGTCACAATATATAGTTCTATTAATGTGCTGCTGGATTTGGTTTGCTAGTTTTTTGGTGAATACTTTTTGTATCTATATTCATAAGGGATATTTGCCTGCAGTTTTATTTTCTTGTGATGCCTTTGTATCAGATTATCATAAAATGAGGATGTGTTTCCTAATACTCTATGTTATTCAAAGAGTTTGAGAAAAATTGGTGTCAATTCCCCTATAATTTTTTGGTTTTATTCAATAAAGAAGCCACCGGATCTTGGACTCCTCTGTCCATTAACATAGATTTTTTTTTAAAAGATTTTATTTATTTATTCATGAGAGACACACACACACACAGAGAGAGAGAGAGAGAGAGAGAGAGAGAGGCAGTGACACAGGCAGAGGGAGAAGCAAGCTCCCCGTGGAGAGCCTTATGTGGGACTCGATCCCAGATCCCGAGATAATGCCCTGGGCCAAAGGCAGATGCTCAACCGCTGAGCCACCCAGGCGTCCCAACATAGATTTCTTAAAAAAAAAAAATTAGATCAAATTTGCCAACATACAGTATAACACATTAATATAAATTTCTAACTGTTGTTTTATACATCTGTCTCTTAAATCATCCAGGAAAAAAAAAGATAAACCAAAATACAATCATAGCTTTTTATATTACCTTTTTTTTAACCTCCCCCAGTGTTTTTTTTTTTTTTTCCAAATGACTTTGAATTAGTCTAATTTCCTTTTTTTTTTCAGCCTGAAGGACTCATAGCATTTCTTGTGGGGCATGTCTACTAGTGACAAACTCCTTCACCTTCTGTTTATCTGAGAATGCCTTAATTTCTCCTTTTTGAAGGATAGTTTTTACCAGATGTGGAATTCTTGGTTGACACATTTTGCTTTCAGCACTTTAAATGTCTTTCCACTGCCCTTTGGTTTCTGTGGTCTCTGATGAGAAATTAAATGTCAATATTATTGAGGATCTTTCCCATGTGATGGATGAGTCACTTTCTCTTGCTGCTCTACAGATTTACTCTTTGACTTTGGCTTTTGACAGTTTGATTATAATATATCTTAGTGTGGATTTCTTTGAGTTTATCCTTCTCAGAATTTGTTAAGATTCTAAGATGTGTAGATTTATGTGGTTTACTAAATTTGTGAGTTTGGCCACTGTTTCTTCACATATTTTCTCTGCTCCTTTCTCCCTTTCTTCTTCTGGGAATCCCATTGTTTGTACATTGGTGCTTGCGAGTCTCTTAGGGTTCTGTTCATTTCTCTTCATTCTTTTTCTTTCTGCACCTCAAACTGGATAATTTCAATTGAACTATCAAGTTCACTGATTCTTTCTCCTACCTGCTTAAACTTTATATTGAAATACTATACTAAATTTTTAAAAAATATTTTATCTATTTATTTAGTTATTTGAGAGAGAGAGAGAGAGAGAGAGAGAGAGAGAGAGAGATAGCAAGAGAGAGCACAAGCAGTGGGGAAAGGGAGAAGCAGGCTCCCCACTGAGCAGGGAACCTGACTCAGGGCTCAATTCCAGGACCCTGAAATCATGACCTGGGACCCAGGTGTCCCAGTAAATCTTTTTTAAAGTAGGCTCCACACCCCTCATGAAGCCCAGTGCAGGACTTGAAGTCATGACATTGAAATCAAGATCTGAGATGGGATCAAGAGTCAGATGCTTAGCCAGCTGACCCAACCAGGTGCCCCTGTGTTGAATTTTTAGATTTAAATTATTGTACTTTCATGTCCAAAATTTCTAGTCCTTTTTAAAATTTTTTATCCATTTATTGATATTCTCTATTTATTATTTCTTTTATATTTTTTGTCCTTGATTTCATTTAGCCCTTTGAACATATTTAAGACAAAAAATCTAAAATCTTTGTCTAGTAAGTCCAATGTTTGTGCTTCCTCAAGGACAATTTCTGTTAAAAAAAATTTCTTGAGGATCCCTGGGTGGCTCAGTGATTTGGCGCCTGTCTTTGGCCCAGGGCGTGATCCGGAGTCCCGGGGTTGAGTCCCGCGTCGGGCTCCTGGCATGGAGCCTGCTTCTCCCTCTGCCTGTGTCTCTGCCTCTCTCTCTCTCTCTCTCTCTCTCTCTCTGTCTATCATGAATAAATAAATAAATCTTTAAAAAAAATTTCTTGGGGGTGGGGCACCTGGGTGGCTCAGTGGTTGAGTGTCTGCTTTTTCCTCAGGTTGTGTTCCTGGGGTCCTGGGATCGAGTCCCACACTGGGCTTCTCGAGGGGAGCCTGCTTCTCCCTCTGCCTGTGTCTGTGCCTTTCTCTCTCTGTCTCTCTTGAATAAATTTTTAAAAAATTTAACTTATGAATGGACCAATGAATGGTCCATATTTCCTGGTTTCTTTGCATGCTTTGTAGTCTTTTGTTGAAAATTGAACATCTGGGATATTATAATGTGGTAACTCTGGAACTCAGACCCAGTATCTCCTTTGAGTTTGTTCTTGTTGTTTACAATTGCTTAGATTTGTTTGGTTTTTAAAGTAATCTTTCTGAACTATTTTTGCAAAAGCTGTATTTTTTGTTATATGCAGTTTCCTTTTTGTTTTTAAGATTTTATTTATTTTGGGGATCCTTGTGTGGCTCAGCGGTTTGGCGCCTGCCTTCGGCCCAGGGTGCGATCCTGGGGTTCCAGTATTGGGTCCCACATCAGGCTTCCTGCATGGAGCCTGCTTCTCCTTCTGCTTGTGTCTCTGAGGCAGAGAGAGAAGCAGGCTTCCTGTGGGGAGCCCGATGTAGGACTCAATCCCGGGATCCTGGGATCACACCCTGAGCCCAAGGTGGGTGCCCAGCCACTGAGCCACCCAGGCATCCTTGTTATATGCAGTTTTTGACATGTCTACTCCTTTAGCTTTGTGATCAGTTAGTTGGTTGACAGGGATTTCCTTAAACATATGGAGAGAAATGAGGAGAAAGAAAACACTTTCCCTGTGTTTAACAGATTGGCTCTGTATTGAGGCACTCTTTCAAAGCTTAGCCAAGCTGTCTACAATTCTGACTTAGTCTTTACTTCTTAGCGGTAAGCCTAAAGATCAACTAGAAGTGATATGGTTTTCTCGGATCTTTCCTGAGTCACTCAAAGCCATCAATACCCCAAATATCTAACTGCCCATCTTTTCCTCCCACCCTTCTGGTACTAAGTATAATCCTGTGCTGTAGGCAGCAGCAATTTGTTCACTTGTATTTCAATGTTTTTGAGGGATACCCTTCTGTGTAATCACTTGCACACCCTTAGAGAGTTCTGAGTTAGGGATATAAAGGCAAGCCTCTTCAGACATGTCAAAATTTATTTAGAAGACAAGCACAATTTATTTAGAAGATTTTTGTGGACTGAATTTCAGGCCCCTAAAATACATATATTAAATTCTTAGACACATGATGTGATGAGCACTGGATGTTATACACAACTGATAAATTATTGAAAATTACATCTGAAGCTAATGATGTTATATGTTAGCAAATTGAATTCAAATTTAAAAATAATAAATAAATAAGCAAATAAATAAATACATTCTTAGCCTCTAGTGCCTCAGAATATGACTGTAATTGGAGATAGAGTCTTTAAAGGATAAGACTAAATGAGGTGTGGAGGCAGAGGCAACTAACCCAATATGATTGGTGTCCATATAGTTAGAGGAGATTAGGAAGGTAAAATACCATAAAACTGTCTTACCATATTTCAGGAAATTTCTCCTATTTAAGCCATTGTTTGGTTGTGCTAGGCCTTTGACTATTTTCCACAGTCCAGCAAAGTTGGTTTTGACTACTTTTGCCCACTTGTTGTTTGTTGGTAGGTTGGTTTGGTATGTCTATAGAGGGATCAGCCCCTGGAGGCTCTTACACTGTCATTTTCTCTCCTGGTTCTGCTAATTTTCTTCACTGCTTTTCTTTTCTCTTCATCAGAGTGGCTAATTTCAAGTGACCGGTCTTCAAGTCTGCTGGTTCTTTTATACTCAAACTGGAGTTGAATTCACTCTGGTGAATTTTTAATTTCAGTTATTGTACTATTTAGCTCCAAAATTTCTATGTGAATCTTGTGTGTGTGTGAATCTTTTTTTAAAGAAAAAATGTTATTTAAATTCCAGTTAGTTAACATACAGTGTAATATTAGTTTCATATGTACAATAAGGTGATTCAACACTTCCATACATCACTCCAAATCATCACCACAAATGCCCTCCTTAATCCTCATCACCTATTTATCCCTTCTCACCACCCACCTCCCCTCTGGTAACCACCAGTTGAGTGTCCATAGTTAAGAACCTGTTTCTTGGTTTGCCTCTCTCTCTTCTTCTCCCCTCTGCTCATTTGTTTCTTAAATTACATGTATGAGTGAAATCATATAGTATTTGTCTTTCTCTGGTTGACTTATTTTGCTGAGCATAATACTAACTCCATCCACATCATTATTATAAATGGCAAGATTTCATTCTTTTTTATGACTGAGTAATATTACATTACATATATATGTGTATATACATGTATATGTATGTGTATATACATCTTGTATATATGTGTATATACATCTTCTTCATCCATTCATCAGTAGGTGGATACTTGGGATGTTTCCATAATTTGGCTATTGTAAATAATGCTGCTATAAACATCTGAGTGCATGTATCTCTTTGAATTAATATTTTTGTATTCTTTAAGTAGATACCCAGTAGTTTAATTGCTGACTTGTAAGGTAATCTTTGAGAAAGCAGGACAAGATATCCAATGGGAAAAGGAATGTCTCTTCAATAAATAGTGTTGGGGAAACTGGACAGATACAACTAAAAGAATGAAACCAGACCACTTTCTTACTCTAAAATAAATTCAAGGGGATCCCTGGGTGGCTCAGCGGTTTAGCGTCTTTAATAATTTCTACCTCTTTATTGATATTTTCTACTTCTTGAGACATTACTTTCCTGGTTTCCTTTTATTCTTTTTCAATGGTTTCTTTTAGCTCTTTGAGCATATTTAAGACAATTTATTTGAAGGTTTTTTTATAGTTAGGTTCAATATCTGTGTTTCTTCAATAATAATTTGTTTATTTTTTCCTATAAAACCATCATACTTTCTTGGATCTTTGTAATTTTTTGCTGATCATTAGACATTTGACTGTTACAGTAGGTAACTCTGGAAGTCAGATTTTCCCCATCCTCAGGATTTGTTCTTGCTGTTGTTACATGTTATAGTTGATTGTTTTGTTTAATAACTTTTCAAATTATTTTTGTAAACATTGTATTTTTTTTGTCACACGTGGTCAGTGAAATCTCTTTCCTTTAGCCCAGTTAATTGTCAGCTAGTGATCTGACAGATATTTCCTCTAATCCCTGCATCCAACACAAGCCTTAACACTGTGTTTGTTATCACTGTGTGATGTATTTATTCCCTGCCTTGTGACGTGCAGTTGGGACCATATAGAAGAGCTAGCTGAAGGGAAGTCACCTATGGGGAAGTCACTGTGAACACTGCTCAGCATCGTGTGGTGTAAGACTGTTGTTTGTGACATATGTTGAAACACTTTACAGAAACCAGGGGCATGATTGACTCAGTAGTGATGACTTTGTGAAAACTTTTCTTTGGCAGTGTATGCTGTGTGTACACCATTTTTAGTGATGTATGTTGAAGCTGCATTCGACAAGAAGCGAGTGCTCTTTTTCTGTGCAGTGACATCTTTTTGAAACACTTTATTTAGCACTGTATCATGCATGTATACTTTCTTTAGTGACATATGTTGAAACATTATGTTTTATGGAGCATACTATGCCTCATGTGAAAACGTTTAGCCTTGTGTGTTACATGTTATCTTGTCTATAGTGACATATGTTTAAAATCTAAGTTTAGCAGACCTAGAGATGCATGGTTTGATGAGTATTAGGATGTCTGTGTTTAGCACTGTGTGATGCACCAATTTTTTCTTTTTGACACCTGTTGAAACCTTGTGTTTAACAGGCTTAGTTATGTAATTAATTGAATAACATGTTAAGTGTGTGACCAAATGAATATAATGATATCACTTTTTAACACTGTGCCTAGTGCTGTGTTATGCATGTACTAGTTTCTTTATTGATGTATATTGGAATATCTAACAGAGCTAGGTGAACAACTGATTTAATGTAGAGGCCTCTCTGTGAAAACTTTGTTAGCACTGTGTAAAGAATGTACTCATTTCTTTTGTGTCATATATTGAGCCTCTGTGTTACCAGAAGTGGGTGCATGTGTGATTCAGTTTAGTCACATCTCTGACAACCACTGTGTTTAGGTTTGTATGTGTAACACACTCCTGTTTTGTGACATGCACTAAGAATTTGTGATTAACAGAGCTAGGTGCGTGACTGATTCAGCATAATGATTTGTCTATGAAGTACTGTCTAGCCCTTGGGTGTATGCATGCGTTTCTTTATTGACAAACTTCATTTAAACAAAATAGGTGGGGGTGATTGATTTAGTGTCGTGAGACCTCTGGATGATTTTTATCTAGCACTTGTGTCACGCACATATTTTTTATTTGGTAACCTATTTCTAAACTCTGGGTTTTACAGGACTAATTTCATGGTTGATCCAGTAATGTGATGTCTGTGAAAAATCATGTTTGGCAATATGTGGCACATCCATTTCTTTTATGACATATTTCTGACCTCTGGTTTCAAAGCTCTGTGTGCATGATTGAGTGATGTCTGAAGCACTGTGGTTAGCAATCAATGGTGTATCTGTTTCTTTAGTGACATGTTGAAATGAGGTTTATTAGTTGTAGGTGCATGATAGATTATGTTAAGCAATGCCTTTGTTTCACACAGAATTTCAATATATGTCACTAAAGAAAGGGGTGCTTGCACATTACAGTACTATACACAGTCTTTCAAAGAGACCTCACTCTACTGACTCAATCATGCTCTTGGTAGAGTTAAATGCAGAGTTTAAAAATATGTGATGGGGCACCCGGTGTGTGGGGGGTGGTTCAGTTGGTGAAGTGTCTGCCTTCGGCTCAAGTCATGATTTCAGGGTCCTGGGATAAAGCCTTGCGTTTGGCTCCCTGCTCAGTGGGGAGTCTGCTTCTTCCTCTTCTCCCCCCCCCCCACCCTTGGCTCATGCTCTTTCTCTCTCAAATAAATAAATAAAATGGTTTAAAAAAATAAAACATTTGTCACTAAAATCAGGGTATGTGGACCACACAGTGCTAAAGAGTATTACAAACACACATTTCTATACGGACTCAAGCAACCTCAGTTAAATGCAGCTTCAAGGGGTACCTGGGTGGCTCAGTCAGTTAAGCATCTGCCTTCAAATCAGGTCATGATTCCAGAGACCTGAGATCAAGCCCCGCATAGACCCCCACATCAAGCCCCACATTGGGCTCCCTGCTTGGCAGGGAGTTTGGTTCTCCTTCTATCCCTCCCCCTGGTCATGTTCTCACTTGCTCTCTCAAATAAATAAATAAAATCTTTTTTTAAAAATGGACCTTCAGGGGATCCCTGGGGGGATCGGTGGTTTGGCGCCTGCCTTGGGCCCAGGACATGGTCCTGGGGTCCCGGCATCAGGTCCCACATCGGGCTCCCTGCGTGGAGCCTGATTCTCCCTCTGCCTCTCTCTCTCTCTCTCTCTCTCTCTCTCTCTCTCTCTCATGAATAAATAAATGAAATCTTAAAAAAAATGCACCTTCAGGGATTCCTAGGTGGCTTAGCAGTTGAGAGTTTACCTTTGGCTCAGGGAGTGATCCTGGAGTCCTATATTGGACTCCTTGCAGGAGCTTGTTTTTCCCTCTGCCTATGTCTCTGCCTCTGTGTGTGTCTGTCATGAATAAATAAATACAATCTTTTTTAAAAAATGTGCCTTTAACATAGGTCATTAAAAAGTAGTACTTGCGTCCTAAACAGTGTTTCATACAGACACAGATCACCCATGGAGATCTGTGAAATGTGAGTTTCAACATGACACTAAAGAAAGAATTCTTTGCAACCACTCAGTACTAAACACTATGTGTCACAGAGCACCATACTGAATCAATCATGTATCAAGGTAGACTAAACACAGTGTTTCAGCTTATGTCACTAAAGATAAAATTATATGCACCACATAGTGTCGGCACCATATGGACTCAATATGGTGATTCCATATTGATTCTATATAAGTATCAGTGCTAATATATGCACTGAGCTCTTTTAACACAGTTTCATTATGTCACCCTAAAGAAAGAAGCCCAGATACCATAAAAGGCTAAACTCAGAGATATCATATGCTAAGTAAATAATAACACAGAGCTATGTTACTACAACACACAACAACTGTTTACAAAGAAAGGACTTCAAGCCCCACACAGTCTTAAGCATAAAGTTATTCACAAAGATGCTGCTGTACGGTGGAAAACATGTACTTGATGTGTAAAAGCAGAGTTTTATTATATGTTATCAAAGAAAGGAACACATGCACCATATAATCCTACACACAGTGTGACGTAATTATATCACTGTACTGAATCAATCACGTTCCCAGTTCTAATAACACAGAATTTCAACATTTTTCAATAAAGAATGAGCACAGTTCTACACAGCAAAGGAAATCATCAATGAAATGAAGAAGCAACCTGACAAATAGGAGAAAGTATTTGCAAACCACTCTTATCTGATAAGGGGTTAAAATCCAATATATGTAAAGAATTCATACAACTCAACAGAAAAAAAATCAAATCAATTTTTTTTAAAAATGGGCAAAGGATCAGAATAGACATTTTCCCGAAGAAGATATACAGATGGCCAATAGGTACATGAAAACTGCTCAACATCACTAATCATCAGGGAAATGCAAATCAAACCCCCAATGAGATAGCACTTCATACCTGTTAGAATGGCTAGAATCGAAAAGACAAGATATAAGTGTTGATGAAGATGTAGAGAAAAGGGAAATCTTGTACACTGTTGGTAGGAATGTTGATTGGTGCAGCTGCTATGGAAAACAGTATGGAGGCTCCTCAAAAAATTAAAAATAGAAAATACCATATGATCCAGCAATTCTACTTCTGGATATTTATTTGAAGGAAACAAACCACTAACTCAAAAAGATATCTGTGTACTCATGTTCATTGAGACATTATTTATAATAGCCAAGATATGGAAGCAACCTAAATATCCACTGATGGATGAATTGGTAAAGAAAATGTCACACACACACACACACACACACACACACACACACACTGGAGTATTATTAAGCAATAACAAAAGGAAATCTTGCCATTTCCAACAACATAGATGGACCTTGAGGGCATTATTATTTTTTTGCTTTTTTAAAAATTTTTTAATTTTTTTTTGCTTTTTAAAACTTTATTTCAACATAACTATGCTTACAGAAATATACTCATATTGGTTAATAGAATGCAATTTAAGTTTAACTTATCCTACAAAATTTGGACCAGAAACTTGGTACTTGGTTTAAGCTTAAAAAAAAAAAAGGATTTGCAATCTGGTTTCTTTTTCATATATTACAAATATATATATAAAATATTCTCCCATCAAATACTGCTAAAGCAGGCAGCAAGAAGCTTGAGAAGTTAACCATTGGTTTCTCTGAAAAATAACATGTATTGCACTATAAAAGTTTATAAAATTGAGGGCATTATTCTAAGTGATGTAGATCGGAGAAAGCCAAATTATTATAAGTGATCTCACTTATATGTGGAATCCTAAAATACACATGCAAACACACACAACAAAAAACAAAACCTGAGTCTGTAGACACAGAGAACAGATTGATAATTGCCGTGGTAGGAAATGGGTGGTAGGAAATGTACAAAATGGGGGAAGGTGGTCGTCTGTACAATTCCCTATTAAAAACAAATAAGCCTTGGAGATGTCATGTGCAGCATGGTGACTATAGTTAATGTACTGTGTTGTATATTTGGAAGTTGCTAAGAGAATAGATCTTAAAAGTTCTCATCACATGAAAAACATTGTAACTGTGAGGTATTGGATGTTAACTAGATTCATTGTGGTGGTAATTTCACAATATATACGAATATAGAATTATTATGTTTCAGTAGACTTCTCGCTGAGCAGGGAGGCTGATGTGGGGCTTGATCCTGAGACTCTGGGATCATGACCTGAATGAATTGGAGGCAGGTGCTTAACCAACTGAGCCACCCAGGTACCCCTATATCTCAATTTTTAAAAAGACTTTATTTATTCATTCATGAGAGACACATAGAGAGAGGCAGAGATGCAGGCAGAGGGAGAAGCAGGCTCCCCGCAGGGAGCCCGATGCGGAACTCGATCCCAGGACCCTGGGAAGACGACCTGAGCTGAAGGCGGATGCTCCACCACTGAGCCACTTAGGGGCCCCTATATTTCAATTTTTAAAAAAGAACCCAAAACAAGAGAATAAGCAGAGGCAGCACACAGTGCTAAATACAGCGCTTTACCAAAACTGTACTGATTCAATCATGCACCCTGTTCTGTTAGATGCAGAGTTGGTTTTTTTTTTAAGATTTTATTTATTTATGAGAGACACAAAGAGAGAGAGACAGAGAGAAAGAGAGAGAGAGAGAAGCAGGCTCCATGCAGGGAGCCCGATGTGGGACTCTATCCCGGGACTCCAGGGGAGTCCTGGGCTGAAGGCAGGCGCTAAACCACTGAGCCACCCGGGCTGCCCTAGATGCAGAGTTTTATTGGTTATGTAGTCTCATACTACATACTAAGTAAGAGTATTTAGTTACATGTTACTAAACACAGAGTAACCCACCACTCTCTGCAAAATACAGTGTTTTACACATCTACCTCTCCTGAATCAATCATGGGAATAGGTCAGGTAAACAGTGTATCAACATACATCACTAAAGAAAGTTGGACGTGCATGATACAGTATCAAACAGGGTTTGTAAGAGACATCATTAGGCTGAATTTATTACAAACGTAGCTTGTAGAACACAGGTTTCAACACATGGCCTGAAGCAAAAGAGTACATGTGCTAAATGTTTTGCGTGACACCACTGTTCTGAGTCGACCATGCACCTAGCTCCCATGAGTATAGTTTCCACACACATCGGTAAGAGAGGAAGGAGCACCTGCACCACCCAGGGCTAACCAGAACCTCACAGAGATATCACGACCCTAAGTCAATCTCTCACAAAACTCCTTCAAACACTGAGGGCCAACATGTATCACAAGTGACAAAATACATGAATCACGCCATGTTAAACACCATGGATATCACTATATTTTAATCATTTATGCACATAGTCCTTCAAACACAGGGCATCAGAATTTATTACAAAAAATGGAGTGCATGCACAACTATGTGCTAATGTCACTAAAGAGGAGTAAATGATGCAGAATTTTTTTTTAAAAGCTTTTGTTTGTTTATTTATTTGAGAGAGAGAGAGCAAGAGAGTGCAAGCAGAGGGAGGAGCAGAGGAGGAGGGAGAGGGAGGGGGAGAGAGGGGGAAAGAATCTCAAACAGACTCTGTGCTCAGGGTAGAGCCCCACGTGGGCTCAGTCTCATGGCGCTGAGATCATGACCCCAGTCAAAACCAAGAGTCGGACTCTCAACCAACTGAACCACCCAGGCAGCCCTGATGCATAAATTCTTAATCACAATGGTTCAACGAGATGTCACCATGACAAAGAAAACATGCACCTCGTTCTGGCAAGGCAGAGTTTCTACAGATGGCACCCAATAAAGAGGGCATGTATGGCAGAGAACTAACTATGTCATAGTCTTCTCTATACTGAATCAAATCACACATAGAGCTCTGATACAGAGTTTCGATAAATGGCAATAAAGATGTGAGTACACACACTAGGTCACACACATTCCCACAGACATCTATGTACGGAATCAGTCACCACCTACCATAGTTATATGAAGAGTTTCAACACATGTCACTAGATCGAGCAAATCAATCTACACAGGGCTCAACAGAATGCACCACTGGAGGGGCACCTGGGTGGTTCAATGGTTGAGCATCTGCCTTTGGCTCAGGGCGTGATCCTGGGGTCCTGGGATCGAGTCCTATATCAGACTCCCCAAAGGGAGCCTGCTTCTCCCTCTGCCTTTGTCTCTGCCTCTCCGTGTGTCTCTCTGTCTCTCATATCATGAATAAATAAATAAATAAAAATCTAAAATAAAGAATGCAGCATGCAGACATTATACACGGAATCATTCAGGCACCCAACTCTGTTATAAAAAGTTTCCACTTGAGTCACTAAAGAAAGGAGTATTTGCACCATACAGTGCAAAACACACTCTTCCACAGAGATGTCACTCTAAGGTATAAATCACATACTTTGGGCTTTTATTCCAGTGTCAACATCTGTCACTTGGTGACATGCCCCACCTACTGCTGAGCAGTTTCTCACAGAGACTTCACTTTCCAGAATCAATCATGTACCAAAGCTATTTTTAAAACACTTTTAAGCACATGCTGCAAAGGTACACATCCAACATACAATGCTAAACACAGTAGGTGTGTCCATGATTCAGTACAGAGCCATCTCTGTGACACACTGTGATTAGTGCTATGTGGCACGTGAGCTTTTCTTTAGTGACATATGTTGAAACTCTGTACGTACAAGATAGAGGCATGAATCATTCAGTTTGGTGATGCCTCTGTGAAATACTGCATTTAGAACAGCATGGTGCATCTGCTCCTTTCCCGTGACTTGCTGAAACTCTCTTTTTAGCAAAAATAGGTGTGTGATGAATTTAGCATACTGAGGTCACTGTAAAACTGTGTGTTTAGCACCACGTGGTGCATATATTCCTATTTTAGTGACCTATGGTGAAAGTCTGTTCAATAAAACTTAGTACATGATTGAATCCTTATCAAAATGTCTCTGAAATTGTGTCATTAGTACAGTGTGGTGTGTTCTGTTTTCTTTAGTGATATATGTTGAAAAATTGTACTTATTCAACATAGGTGTGTGACAGATTGAGTGGAGTGATTTCTCTCTGAAACAGTGTTTGGCACTGAGTGCTGCTTGTACATCTTTGAGATGTTTTAAAACTCTGAATTTTAATGGTAGTCGCATAATCGATTCGTTTCATGGTTTCTCCGTGAAATACGTTTTAATCAATGTTTGGTGAATGTATTCTTTTCTTTAATAACATATGTGAAAACTGTGCTTATTATAACTAGGTTTTTTATTCACTATCATGATATGTCTCTGAAACTGTTTAGCAATGTGTAGTGCATGATATTTGTATGAACTGTGTTTGACAGAGCAAGGGGCATGATTGATTCATTGTAACGATGATATCTCTGTGAAGCAATGCCATTATCACTGTATAGTGCATATACTTTTTTTAGTGATATATGTTGAAACTATTTTACTGAGCTATTTGCATAAGTGAATAATCATAATGCTATATCTGTGAAACACCGTATTTAGAAGTACAGGGATCGCGAAATTCATTCTTCTGTGATACATCTATAAACACTGAGTTAAGGGCCACCTGGGTGGCTCAGTCGGTTGAGTGTCTGCTTTTAGCTCAGGTCATGATCCTGAGTCCTGGGATTGAGCCCTGTGTTGAGCTCCCTGTTTAGGTAGAGTCTGCTTCTCCCTCTCCCTCTGACCACCCCCCCATTCATGTTCTTGGGTGTTCTCTCTCACAAATGAAAAAATTTAAAAATATTTTTAAAAAAACCCAAATACTGCATTGAGCAGAGTTAGGTGCATAAAAGAAGCTCAGTGTTATCTCTGAGAAATATTGTCTTCAGAAGTGCACAGTTCAGGGGCGCCTGGGTGGTACAGTTGGTTAAATATCCAACTCATGGTTTTGGTTCAGGTCGTGATCTCAGGGTCATGAGATTGAGCCCTGCGTGGGGCTCTGCACTCAGCTTAGAATCTGCTTGGATTTCTCTCTCCCTGTCCCTCTGCCTCTCCCCACCTGAGTACTTTCTCTCTCTCTCTCTCTCTCTCTCTCTCTCTCTCTCCCTCTCTCCCTCTGTCTCCCTCTCTCTCTCTCTAAAGTAAATGAGTACAGGGACGCCTGGGTGGCTCAGCGGTTGAGCACCTGCCCCTGACTCAGGGCATGCTCTGCGGTCTCAGGATCAAGTCCCACATCGGGCTCCCTGCCTGGAGCCTGCTTCTCCCTCTGCCTACATCTCTGCCTTTCTCTCTCTGTGTCTTTCATGAATAAAGAAATAAAATATTAAAAAAAATAAACGAGTACTTTTTTTACAGTGTAGAATTACTGTAATTCATTCATTGGTTGCCCATGTTTTAAAACTCTGTAAAGTCGAGCTAGGTGTGTGAGTGAATAAGTTTCTTGCTCTCTCTGTGAAGCACTGTGTATAAAAGGGTGCAGTCCATGTATTTCATCCTCTAGTGTTAAATATTTGAACTCTGTGTTTAACTGATCTAGGTGTGTGTGTGAACGAGCATAGTGTTATCTATGTGAAACACATCATTTAGAAATCTGTGAATATGTACCTTATCCTTCTGTGACATGGTTAAAGTCTGTTTACAGGATTAATTTGTGAGTAACTTGGGGGGAATACTGTTACTCAATGAACCTCTGGGTTGAGATGTGTGTGATGATTACAATATGTTCTTTGGCTATAGTTTCACACTGTGTCCATCAGTGCTGAGCATGTGTGTGAAGGCACATAGTATCATCTCTGTGAAAAACTGTGTTTAAAAGCATGTGGTATGGTAACTCATTCTTCTATGGAAATGTTTAAACACAGTGTCTAGATTGCAAAATGCAATTCTGTTTAACTGAGCTGGTTGCATGAGTTCATGAGTATTGTTTTCTATATTAAAAACTAGGTTCGGGGATCCCTGGGTGGCTCAGTGGTTTAGCGCTTGCCTTTGGCTCAGGGCGCAATCCTGGAGTCCCGGGATTGAGTCCCGCATCAGGCTCCTGGCATGGAGCCTGCTTCTCCCTCCTCCTGTGTCTCTGCCTCTCTCTCTCTCTCTCTCTCTGTCTATCATAAATAATAAATATTAAAAAAACTAGGTTCAAAAGGACACAATTCATGTATTTCATGGTTCAGTTTCACCTGTCTAGGTGCATGAATGAATGAACACAGTGTTATGTCTGTGAAATGGTAGGTTTAGAACATTGTGATTCATGGAATTCCATTCTTCTGTGATCTATCACTCCACTCTGTGTTTTACAAAACTAAGTGTGAGGGTGAATGTGTTCAGTGTAATCTCCCTGAGACACTGTGTTTGGAAGCTTATAGATCATGTACTTCATTCTCTAATACATGATTAAACACTACTTAAGGGAACTACGGGAATATGTGAATAAGCATAGTATTATCTCAGTGAAAAGCTGTATGGAGAAGTGTGCAGTTCAGGTAATCTGTTATTTTATGATATGCACTTGAACACAGGGTTTAATGAAGTAATTGGCAAGTATATGACAACACTTGTATGGTTCCAGTACTTTATTCTTATGGGACACAAGTTTCAACTATAAATTTAACTGAGACAAGTGGATGAGTAGATGAGTATGGTGTTATATGTGAAACACTGTCTTGAGAGTATAGTTCATGTACTCCATTCTTCAGTGATACATATTAATCACTGTTTTTAACAGAGATAGACACATGATGAATGAATATAGTGATACATCTTTGAAAAATCTGTTTAGGAGTATGTGATTTATGTACTTCATTCATCCACAATACATGCTTAGATGCCTTTTTAACTGAACTAAGTACATTAGCAAACAAGCATAGCATCTCGTGAAACACCATAAAAGGGTGTTGTTCATTATGTCATTAAAAAAGATTTTAATTATTTATTTTAGAGAAAGAGAACACATAAGCAGGGGAGGGGAAGAGGGGGAAAGAGAGGGACAGACTTGGCGCTGAGCACAGAGCCTGACCCAAGGCTTGATCTCACAACCCTGAGATCATGACCTCAGCCAAAACCAAGAGTCTGATGTTCAACCAACTGAGCCACCCAGGGACCTCTTACTTCATTTTAAGAAATACATGTTAAAATACTGTGTTTAAAAAGTCTATGTAGGTGAGAAAAATAGCAAATTAGGAAGCTGCAAGCTCTAGTAATCCTAAGTATGATTATCAGTCAATTTCTCACTGTAATCATGGGAGTCAGGACAGTTGGTGTATTTTAGGTACTAGAGGGGAAATTTTGTCATCTGAGAATTCTGTGCCCAGCAAAATTATCCTTCAAAAATAGAGGAGAGTGATTAAGACTAGCGAGCTGTACACTTAAAATGGTCAAGATGGTAGGGCTGCCTGGGTAGCTCAGTCAGTTGAGTGACTGACTCTTGGTTTTGGCTCAGGTCATGAACTCATGCCCCATACAAGGTTCCACACTCAGCAGGGAGTCTACTGGAGATTCTCTCCATCTCCCCTTCTCCCCACTCATGCTCTCTCTCTAAAAATAAATAAAATCTTTAAAAATGGTTAAGATGGTAAATTTTGTTACATGTATTTTATTGCAGTTTAAATTTTTTTAATTAAAATTTTTTAAATGAAGGAGAAATTATAACATTCCCAGATAAACAAAAGCTGAGGAACTTCATTAGAATGAGCCCTTCACTGCAAGAAATGTTAAAAGGAGTCCTTCTAGCTGAAATGAAAGAACACTAGACAATAACTTGAAACTATATAAAGATATAAAGATCTCTGGTAAAGGCAAATACCTGGGCAAATATAAAAACCAATATTATAGGATGTCTGGGTGGCTCAGTCAGTTAGTCATCTGCCTTTGGCTCAGGTCATGATCTCAGGGTCTTAGAATTGGGCCCTGTGTCGGGCTCCCTAATTAGTGAGGAGTTTGCTTCTCCCTCTGCCTCTGCCCATCCTGACCACTAGTGCTGTCTCTCTCAAATGAGTAAATCTTTTTAAGTATTATTTTTAAAACTCCATATTATAATAACTTTTTTCTTTTCTATGCAATTGAAAGACGAATACATAAAAATAGTTATAAATCTCTGCTAATGAGTACACAGTATATAAGTTGTAAGATGTGTAAGTATATTAGATGTAAGTTGTAATATCAATAACATAAAGAGCAGGGGTGGAGATTTCCTTATAATATCCTTAATGAAATTTTTGCATGCAATTGAATTTAAGTTGGTGTCACATTAAAATAGATTGTTATAACTTTATAAGTAATCCCCTTGGCAAAAACAAGGAAAATAGCTGTAGAATATACACCAGAATATGAAAAGGAAATCTAAATGTGTCACTAAAAAAAACAAACACAAAATAAGGCAGAAATTTAAGAAATGAGGAACAAAACATACTATAACACATTGAGAGAAAAAAATAACAAAATGAAAAAAGTAAATCTTTCCCTATCAGTAATTACTTTAAATGTAAATGGACTAAACTCACCAATAAAAAAGTAGAGATTGGCAGAGTGGATTTTTTAAAAGATCCAATTATATACTGTTCATAAAATACTCATTTTATTTTCAAGTTTTTATTTAAGTTCCAGTTAGTTAACATATACACAGTGTAGTATTAGTTTCAGGTGTAGTATTAAATAATTTGTCACTTACACACTTCATATCCCAAGTCACAAACTGGAAATATGAGGATAGAAAAGATATTCCATGTAAATACTGACCAAAAGAAACTGAGTTGGCTATGCTAATATCAGACAAAACAGGACTTTAAATAAAAAACTGTTCCAAGAGACAAATAAGGACATAATATGTTGATATATGAATCAATTTATCAAGAAGATATAACAATAATAAACATAAGTGCACCAATCATCAGAAAACCAAAACATATGAAGCAAATATTGACAGAATCAAAGGGAGAAACAAACAGTTCTATAATAGTTTGAGATCTTAATATACTACTTTCAACAATGGATATAACAACCATTAAAGAGATCAATTAGGAAATATGGATTTGAACAGCAATTATAAACCAATAAGACCTAACAGACATATCCAGAACACTCTACCCAACAACAGCAGAGCACACATTTTTCTCAAGTGCACAGGAAACATTTTTCAAGACAGATCATGTTAAGCTACAAAACAAGTCATAATAAATTTTAAAAGATTGAAATTATACAATGTATATTTTTGATTACATGGAATGAAAATATAAACCAACAATAGAAGGAAAACGAAGTTTCACATAGAAATTAAACAACATGCTCTTAAGAGATTATTTTTAAGAAAAAAAGATTTTATTTATCCATTCATGAAAGACACACAGATTGAGGCAGAGACACAAGACAGAGAAGCAGTCTCCATGCAGGGATCCCGATGCAGGACTTGATCCCAGGACTCCAGGATCTCACCCAGGACCAAAGACAAGCACTCAACCACTGAGCCACTCAGGTGTCCCAAAAAACATGCTCTTTTTTTAGAAGCACACTACGGTAGTTAATTTTATTTGTTCAAGGCTCATATTGCAAGCATTAAACCAAGCATGGGCTTTGATCCTGTGAGCCCAGATTCACATATTTAGGAAGATAAAAGCAAACTTGATCCATGTATATGGATGAAAAACTAAAGGCTCACAGTTAATTACATCATGGTTTTAAATTTCTACAGCCTAGAAGCCAGAAGTCACAGATCTTTTAGGTCTTTCTGGATATCCCACAAGGTATCTGCACTTTTCTTGAGCTGGGCAACCTCATCATCCTTCAGCTTCTGATTGATCACACTGGTTAAGCCCCGAGCATTCAGGATACACGGAAGACTCAGGAAGACGTCGTTCTCAATACCATACATGCCCTTCACCATTGTTGACACTGGATGAATCCTGGAGATATTTTTCAACATGGATTCAATGAGATCAGCCACACTTAATCCAACAGCCCAGTTGGTATATCCTTTTAGCTTGATGACTTCATAGGCACTTTCAACCACCATCTTATGCACTTCCTTCCAATTTTCACTGTCATTGTCTGTTCCCATTTCTGGATTCAGTTCCTGAAGAGAAACACCTGCCACATTCACTCCACTCCACACAGCCACACTTGAGTTGCCATGTTCTCCCAAAATCCATCCATGGCAGCTGCTGGGATGAATGCCAAGTTTTTCAGCCATAAGATAGCGAAATCTAGCAGAATCCAGATTACACCCACCTCCAATCACACGGTGCTTGGGTAGTCCACTTAGTTTCCAGGTAACATATGTAAGAATATCCACTGGGTTGGAAACCACAATTATGATACAATCAGGACTGTACTTGACTATCTGAGGAATAATGAATTTGAAGACATTAACATTCCTTTGCACCAGATTGAGGCGGCTCTCTCCCTCCTGCTGGCGGACTCCTGCAGTCACCACCACAATCTTAGAATTGGAAGTCACAGAGTAATCTTTATCTGCCACAATTTTAGGTATCTGTAGAAATAAGCTCCCATGCTGTAGATCCATCATTTCTCCTTTGAGTTTATCTTCTAAAATATCCACAAGGGCAAGTTCATCAGCCAGAGACTTTCCCAGAATGCTGATGGCACATGCCATACCAACTTGTCCAACACCCACTACAGTGATCTTATTGTTTGGGATTGCAGCCTCTTCTTCTGCAACTGGTGCAATCAGTTTTTCCTTAAGAGTTGCCATTGTGCCCCGAGACCAGCGGCTGTAAGGGACGCGCGAAGGAGACCAGGTTAGCAGCGCGCGTCTCCTCCGGCGCAGGATCTGCCCAAACAACATGCTCTTAAACAATCAATGAATCAAAGAGGAAACCATAAAAGAATTTAGAAATATCTTGAAACAAATGAACATGAAAACACTACATACCAGAACTTATAAAATGCAGCAAAAGCACTGGAAATAGGGAAATTTATAGATGTAAATGCTTACATTAAAAAAGAAGAAAATTTTCAAATAAGTAATCTAAATTCTTACTTTAAGGAGTAAGGAAAAAAGAACAAATTAAGCCAAATGCTAGCAAAAGGAAGGAAATAGTAAAAATTAAACACAAATACAATAAAGGATAAAAAAACAAACAAACAGATAACATCAATGGGACCAAAGTTGGCTCTTTGAGAAGATCAACAAAATTAACAAATATTTAACTATGTTCAGGAAAAAATACAAATACTAAAAACATTTCATTCAGGAAATGAAAGTGGGAACACCACTACCAATTTTGCATAAATTAAAAGGATCATAAGAAAGTACTATGGACAATTCTACAACAACAAATTAGACAATCTCTAAGAAATGAACATATCCATAGAAATGCATAACCTTTATATTTCATAAAGAAATAGAAAATCTGAAGAGATCTATAACTAGTAAAAAGACTGATTCAATAATCAAAAGCCTCCCAACAACAACAAAAAAAGCCCAGGACCAGATAGTTCACTGGTGAATTCTGCCAAACATTTAAACAAGAATTAATACCAATCATCAAACTCTTCCAAAAACTGAAGAGGTAGGAATACTCCCTAACTCATTTATGAGGCAAATATTATTCTGATACTGATGACAGTGGAAAAAACTACAAGAAAATGAAACTACATACCAATATCTTTGATGAATATTGATGTAAAAATCCTCAACAAAATACCAGTGAATGGAATCCAACAGCATATTACAAGGATGGTATATCATGACCAAATGGGATTTATTTCTGGAATGCAAGGTAGGTTCAACATATAAAAATCAATCAATGTGACACATCACAGTAATAGAATGAGGAAAAAACACATGTCCATCACAATTAAGGCAGAAAATGTATTTGACAAGATTTAGCACCCATTTGTGATAAAAATACTCAACATACTAGGAATAGAAGGATAATTTCTCAAATAATAGAAATCATATGCCAATGGTGAAAAATTGAAAGCTTTTTACCTAAGGTCAGGAAAAAGACAAGGATGCCTAATTTTATCACTTCTATTTGACATAGTATCAGAAGTGCTAGTCAGAGTTATTAGGTAATACATAAATGAAAAGCATCTAAATTGGAAAGGAAGAAATATAATGATTTCTGTTCTCAGATGACATGATCTTATATGTTAAAAAACCTCTCTAATTTAAAAAAAGATACTGTTAGAATTAATATGGCAAAGTCAACAAAATCAAGGACACAAAATAACACATAAAATCAGTAGCATTTCTGCACACTAACAATGAACAATCTGAAATGGTAATTAAGAAAGCAATTCCATTTACAATAGTATCAAGGAGAGGGATCCCTGGGTGGCGCAGCGGTTTGGCGCCTGCCTTTGGCCCAGGGCGCGATCCTGGGGACCCGGGATCGAATCCCACGTCGGGCTTCCGGTGCATGGAGCCTGCTTCTCCCTCTGCCTGTGTCTCTGCCTCTCTCTCTCTCTGTGACTATCATAAATAAAAAAAAAAAGACTTTAAAAAAAAAACAATAGTATCAAGAAGAATAAAATGCTTAGAAATAAACTTAACAAAAGAAGTAAAAGAGTTGTACACTGAAAACTACAAAAAACTGTTAAAGATATAAAAAAAAGACAATAATAAATGGAAAGACATTCAATGCTCATGGATTGGAAGAGTTACTATAAAGATGTGAATACCACCCAAAGCAATCCAAAGATTCAATGCAATCCCTATCAAAATCTGAATGACATTTTTTTGTGAAAATATAAAAAGCCATCCTAAAGTTTATATCAGAATCTCAAGGAACCCCAAATAAACTAATACTGAAAGAAAAGAACAAAGTTGGAAGTTCACACTTCTTGATTTCCAAACTCACTTCAAACCTACAGGAACTAAATAGCATGGCATTGGTATAAAGACATATGGACAAATAGAATAGAAAGACCAGAAACAAAGTTTCCTAGGTACAGTCAAACTGATTTTAAACAAGGGTGCCAGGATGATTCAATGGGAAATGGACAATCTTTTCAACAAATGGTGCTGGGACAACTACATATCCACATGCAAAAAAAGGAGGTTGAATTTTAAAACTATATACAAAAATTAGCTCAAAATGGGTAAAAACCTAGATATAATAACAAAACTATAAAACTCTTAGAAGAAAACAGAAAGAAAAAGCTTCACAACATCGGATTTGGCAATAATTTATTGGCTTTAATACCCAAAGTACAAGCAATAAAAGAAAAAAATATGTTTGACTTCATAAAAATGTAAAGCTTTTGTGCATCAAAGGATATCATCAACAGTGTGAAAAAGCAACCTACAGAAGCTCTCTCTTAAATGAGTAAATAAAAATTCTTCAAAAAATAAAAAGGAACAAAATTCTCCTACATGCTATAATATAAATGAATGTTGAAAATATTATGCTAGGTGAAATAACCCAGGTGCAAAAGGATCAATTTTGTGTGATTCGACAAATTCACACAAACTGAAAACACAATTATTTTTACCAGGGACCAGGGAAAGGGGGGGGGCAGGAAGTTATTATCTACAGAATACAGAGTTTTAGTTTGGGATGATGAAACATTCTGGAGATGGGTGGTGAGGATGGTTGTACAACAATGTGAATGTACTTAATGCCATTGCAATATTGTTATTTAAACAATAATTAAAAGGACAAATTTGATGTTATGTATATACAATAAAAAAGAAAATCCGGGGGGTCCCTGGGTGGCTCAGTGGTTTGGCGCCTGCCTTTGGCCCAGGGCAAGATCCTGGAGTCCCGGGATCGAGTCCCACATCGGACTCCAGGCATGGAGCCTGCTTCTCCCTCTGCCTGTGTCTCTGCCTCTCTCTCTCTCTCTCTATCATAAATAAATAAATAAATAAATAAATAAATAAATAAATAAATAAATAAATAAATAAAATAAATCTTAAAGAAAAAAGGGAGAGAAAAGAAAATCCCCTAGAATTCAGAAAGAACAGCATTTGAGCCACAGATGGTTTCTTCTTCTTCCCCTTTCATATCTCACCTTGATAAAAATTCTACTCCAGGTATGTAGCCAAGAATACAGGGTTTCCTCTCTCCTCAGCTCCCAATCAAGGGTTATCTTATCTCACGAGGAGGGTTGGGTCACAAGCATTGCTCCTCTCTCTAACTTCACGTTGAAGTGGCTAAATTCCTAATGAGTATGAATGAAAAGTTAGGACCCCTTTTATTCCACACAGTCCTCACCAACAGGATAAAGGCTCTAACCTTGGCTCTAACCTAGACACGCAAGCCAAGAGAGCAAGGGTCCTGATCACCTCTGTCCAGCTTGCTTGTAAGGCAAAGGCTCCATAATGAGAGAGGCATGCAGAGAACACCCTCATCTACCACCTACCCAAAACCCAGTAGTACTTCGGAGACCTTGCCCAAGGGAAAAAGCAGATCATAAGAAAAGAGTTCCAAAGCTATCCATAAAGGAATTGACTTTATTTGAAATAGTGGGAAAGCTCAATCATAAAACACTCTCAAAAACAATAACTCCTCTTAATTTAGGGCAACAAACTAAACCATAGGCCAGCCAGCTTATTAGCCAGAGAGAACTATGCAAAGAAACAACTAGGAAGAGCTAAGAGCTAAACAGAGAGATCAAGGGCATAGATAATGAACAAGAGCACTGCCATTCCAGGGTTACTGCACACCCCCTCAATCCTGAGCCTCAGAGGAGTGACACCAAATGCTATGCACTGCAGCAGGCAGGATGGAGGGAATAGACTTCACTAAAATAGACTAGCCAAGTCACAAAACAAATAAACAAGCAAAAAAATTAAAATAAGCCACAGAGAAGAGGGAGAGAATCCTCATGCAGGATTAATGCAATGTATTACCTTAAGTGTGCAAATTTCATTAAATTTGTTTATTAACGAGATATACAAGCAAGTAAGAAAGTGACCTCCTTACACAGAAAAAAAAGACAGGCAACAGAAATTGTCTGTGAAAGGCACCAGATATCATATTTAGCAAACAAGACCTCAAAGTAGCCATTACAAATATTTTTAATAGAAACCATGCTTAAAGAAGTTAAAGTATCAACTTCTAGCATGACAGAATGAGATGCCCTACTGACCCACTCCCCAGTGAAATTGGTGAACATTATTTAACAATAAAAAACCAACAATTCAAAGCCTATGAAAATGATTCTAAGGGCAAACAGCAAATGAAGAAATATATATTCAAGAAAATCTATGAACATATGGCAAGAAATGCGAGTCTACGGTGTTTGAACCAAGACCACACTCTCTTTCCCTCCCAACTCAGAGACTCTATTCCAGATGCAGCCAAGAATACAGGGCTTTCTCACCATGGACCAAGAACAGAGTCCTTCTACCCCTAAATCCCAGCTAGAGGGCCCTCTTCCCAAGAGGTATAAGACCAGTTTTTCTCATCCTGCCTCCAGCTAGCAACCTATTCCTGAGGTTAAGTTGCATATGAATGTAGTCAAGAGTTGGGGGCTGCCTTCTTCTGTCCAGATTCTACCCATGGAATGAGGGCTCTACCTTGGGCATAATATACTGAAAATAATGGGCCCCAAATACCCTTTTCTCAGCTCATGAAGCAGTGGTTCCATGTCAAGGGAGGGAAACTGAAAGGACAAGTCTCTTGTCCTCCCAAACAGCTCCTTGAGTGGAAGTGTCACTCAGAGATTAAAGGACCATTGTGCCTACCCTTAACTTCCAGACCTCTGGTCAATAGATTTGGGAGGGCAGATCATAAAACTGGCAGCTCCTATTCTCCTCTCAAATAAACTTGAGGCAGAGAAGTTAAAGGGATCTCATGAAAGATTACTCCCCCACCGCCACTCCCCGGCCCCGCCACTTTTCCTGCTTCTATTCTTGCTAGGACCTACACCCCTGCCTTATAGAACAGATAATGTATGTTCTCCTTGTAAAAGTCAAGGAGTTAATTATTTTTTTGAAGTTTTCCACGATAAGTGGGTTCATCATGAATGTTTTCTAAGACCACTGATTCACCAAGACCCCTGGTTCCAGGATATGAGTGACTGATGAAGGATACCTAAACACTTATCTTTGTTCCTAAATGCCTGAGAAGACATGTGCACTGGATCACAATTCTCAAAAACAACAAAACAAAACAAAGAAACAAAATCCATACCCCAAGCAAAGACAAGACTCATCCTTTTTTCCTTTCCAAGTCTCCTAGACATTCTGTCTGTATCTCACTCTATGTCTTCAATAAACTCTGCTCTCACTTCTCAGCTCACATTTGATTTCTATCCTGTGTGAAGCCAAGGATCCTCTTGACTAGTCCTGTGGGACCCCCTTTGGGTCTTTGAACCCAGCCAGCTTGCGTCAAACTGACTTGCAACAAAGCATGGAGAAGTTCAAACCTCACCATGCTCTCAAGAACAGTGGAAATTGTATGGAAAGACAATTGGGTGGAGGTTAATGAACTTAATGGAGATTTAGGCTAAACTATAGCCTGGCTAGTTTGGAAGCAAGAACTGGGGAACATGTAGGAGGAGCCCTCCCAAGGTCGGAATAAATGTCAAACACTGGAAACTATTCTTTCAGTGGAGCCCAAATTTGATTGGATCAGTTTGTAGAACAATGTATGCCCTAAAGATATTGTTGAAAACAATAGAGCAATCAGCCAAAATTTAGTAAATTTAACAGCTAGATGGGGTTAGGAAAAATGGGAAGAAATCCCTACCTACACAACTGTCATGCCAGGGTGATTGTGGGTCTATCCAAAGCTGCATATTTCTGAGGAGCAAGAGAAGAGGCTTAATGCTGTGTGTGTGTGTGTGTGTGTGTGTGTGTGTGTGGTGAGGAGGACACAATACATTATTGTAAAAAAAAAAAATCCAGCTAGTAACTAAAAAATAAGCAAATGATAATAAAAAGCCTCAGAGGAGGGAAGAGTAGTACCTGATATTGTTCCAATAGATTATCTAAAATTTTTAGCTTCCAACAAAAATATTATGAGCCAAGAAAACAAGAAAGTATGACCCAAACAGCAGAAAAAGGAGGCAAGAAAAACTGCCTGTGAGAGTGACAAGATGTTGGATTTAATAGAAAAGGACTTCTAAGTAATAATTATAAATATGTTCATAGTGCTGTGGTGGCCACAGTTCAGTCACCAAAAGGCAGCTCTTGGCCTGTGGCACACCCTCAAGGTGACCAGCCAGGAGACAGTGGCCCAGATCAAGGCTCATGTAGCCTTACTGAAGGGCATCGCTCCAGAAGATCAAATTGTGCTCCTGGCAGTCACAGCCCTAGAGACAAGGCTACCCTAGGTGGGTGTGGAGTGGAGGCTCTGACCACCCTGGAATTAGCCTGCTGTGTGCTTGGTGCTATGGTTCCCTGGCTTATGCTGGGAAGGTAAGAGGGCAGACTCCCAAGATAGCCAAACAGGACAAAATGAAGAAGACAGGCTGAGCCATGTGGTGGATGCAGTACAACTGGTGCTTTGTCAATGTTGTGTCTACCTTTGGCAAGAGGAAGGGCTCTGATGCCAACTCTTAAGTCCATTGTAATTCTGGCTTTCCCCAATAAGGCCACTTAGTTCAGTTAAAAGAAAAAGTTCTTATAACTAAAAAATTAATGATTAAAGAAGTAAAGGAAGTATGATGACAATGTTGCATCAAATAAAAAATATCAGTGAAGTGAGAAATTTTTTTAAAGATTTATTTATTTATTTTTATTTATGATAGACACACACAGAGAGAGAGAGAAAGAGGCAGAGACACAGGAGGAGGAGAAGCAGGCTCCATGCCGGGAGCCTGACGCGGGACTCAATCCCAGGACTCCAGGATCACACCCTGGGCCAAAGGCAGGCGCCAAACCACTGAGCCACCCAGGGATCCCCAAAGTGAGAAATTTTTTAAAAATCTTGCTGTCAATAATTTATTTTTTTGTGATTTTTCCAGGTTTTTTTTGAGTTATAATTGATACACAGCACCATATAAGTTTAGTGTGTATAGCAGAATGACTTGACTTAACATATATTGTGAAACAATTAAGATAGAAATTATTTTCAAAAAAACTGAAGAGAGGGACACCTGGGTGGCTCAGGGGTTGAGCGTCTGCCTTTGGCTCAGGTCATGATCCCAGGATCCAGGATCAAGTCCCAAATCGGGCTCCCCACAGGGAGTCTGCTTCTCCCTCTGCCTATGTCTCTGCCTCTCTCTCTCTCTGTGTCTTTCATGAATAAATCAATAAAATCTAAAAAAAACAAACAAAAAAACCTAAAAAAACTGAAGAAAGATTCTAAGGTTGGTAATACAACAAGTGAAATTAAGGGTCACCTGGGTGGCTTGGTCAGTTAAGCATCTGACTCTTGATTTCAGCTCAGATCATGATCTCAGGGTCATGAGATAGAGCCCAGTGTTGGCCTACACACTGGGCATGGAACCTGCTTAAATTCTCTCTCCCTCCTCTTCTGCCCCTCCCCACTGCTCATATTCACTCCCTTTCTCTAAGGAAAAAAAAAATTCATTACATGGACTCAATAGTATATTTGAACTGGTAGGAGAAAGAGTTAATGATCTGAAAGATAGATTGAGAGAAATTATGGAAGCTGAAGAAAAGGGAGAAAACAAGAATGAAAAAAATGAACAAAATCTCAAAGAACTTTGGAACCACATGAAATGCAGAGTTGAGAAAGGAGCAAAAAGATATTTGAAAAAATATAGGCTGAAAACTTCCAAAATTTATTTTCAATAAACTAACTTCCAGGAAGCTCAAAGAAGTAAAGAAAGGTTTGGAGAAACGCCTCACCAAATAGGGAGTAAGAGCAAAGAAACAGAATATATATATATGGGAAATTCTGGAGTTAAAAATACAATGAGCAGGGGGCCTGGGTGGTCCAATCAGGTGAGCAGCTGATTCTTGGTTTTGGCTCAGGTCATAATCTTGAGGTCTTGAGATTGATCCCTGCATCCAGCTCTGTGCTCATTGTGGAGTCTGCTTCAGGATTTTCTCTCTCCCTCTGCCCCTCCCTCTATGAGCTTATGTGCATGCACGCATGGATGCATATTCTCTCTCTCTCTCTCTCTCTCTCAAATAAATAAATCTTAAAAAAAGTACAATGAACAAAATGAAAATTTGATTAGAGGGGCTCAACAGCTAATATGAGATGAACTAGCAGAATAAAGAACCAGCAAACTTGAAGATAGAGCAATAGAGATTATGCAACTGAAGAACAAAGAGGAAGATAGAATGGATAGAAATAAACAATAGAAATAAACAGACCCTCCAAGAAGTATGGGATATGCTTAAGTACACCAACATACATATAATGGGAGTGCCTGAAGAAAGGAAAAGGAACAGAAAAAAATAATGACTAAAAAAAAAGTCCCTAATTTTCTGGAAAGCATTAATCTTCATATCCAAGAAGCTCAGTGAACTCCAAATAAGATAAATACAGAGATCCACAGTCAGACAAACCAGTAAAAATGCTGAAGGACCAAGGGGAAACCTTGAGAACAGTCAGAGAATGACTCATCACATACAAGGAACCCTGATATGACTTCTCATCAGAAATAATGGAGGCCAGAAGGCAGTGAGATAACATACTGAAGGGCTGAAAGAAAAAAAAATTGTCAACCAAGATTCTTATATCCAGCAAAACTAAAAACTACCTTTTTTTTAGTTTACTTATATATTTTAGAGAGAAGGGAGAGTGCACATTAGTCAGGGGAAGTAGAGGGAGAGAGAGAACCTTAAGCAGGCTCCATGGCTAGCTCAGAGCCCGATGCAAGGCTCAATCTCATGACCCTGAGATCATGAGCTGAACTGAAATCACCAGTTGGACACTAAACCAACTGAGCCACCCAGGTATCCCTAAAAACTATCTTTCAAGAAGGAAGACAAAGTAAAGATACTCCCAGAAAATTTAAAAAATGAAAGAATCATTGCTAACAGATCCATCTTAAAGACATACAAAGAGTGTTCTTCAGGCTGAAAGCAACTAAACTCAGATGAAAATTTGTACACACAGGGAGAAAGAGAGAGAACTGATAAAGGAATTTGTAATCATAAAAAATTACATAAATGCATATTTAATCTTCTCTTTTCCCTTAACTGATTCACAAATTAAGATTTAAGTTGATGATCAAAATTTAAGAGCTGAAATCATGAAACATTTAGGAGAAAACAGAGGTAAAGTTTCATGAATTTGGATTTAGCAATGGATTCCCATATGTAATGCCAAAAGCACAAGCAACAAAAGAAAAACAGATAAATTGGACTCCATTAAAATTACAAATGTCTGTGCATCAAAGGACACCATTTCAAAAGTGAAATGGACAGGGGTGCCTGGGGGGCTCAGTAGGTTAGGCATCTAACTCTTGATTTTGGATCAGGTCATGATCACTTTTATTTTTTTTTAATATTTTATTTATTTTTTCAAGAGAGACAGAAAAAGAGGGGCAGAGACACACACAGAGGGAGAAGCAGGTTCCCTGCAGGGAGCCCAATGCAGGACTCCATTCTGGAACTCCAGGATCACACCCTGAGCCAAAGGCAGATAGATGCTCAACCACTGAGCCACCCAGGCATCCCTCAGGTCATGATCTTAAGGTTGTCAGATCAAGCCCCGCCTCGAGCTCTGTGCTGAACATGAAGCCTCCTTGGGATTCTCCCTCTCCCTCTCCCTTTGCCCCTTCCTATGGCTCTCTCTCCCTCTCTTTAAAAAAAAAAGTTAAAGAACAACCTATAGTATAAAAAATATATTTGAAAATCATATGTTTGATAAAAGTCTAGTATCCATAATATACAAAGAACTCCTACAACTCAACAAAAATGCAAATGATCTGATTAAAAAAAACAAACAAAGAATTTGAATAGAGACTTCTCCAAAGAAGATATGGAAATGGCTAATAAACCTATGTAAAGATTCTCAACATCATTAATCATTAGGGCAATGCAAATCAAGACCATAATGAGGGGCACCTGGGTGGCTCACAGTTTAAGCATCTGCCTTTGGCTCGGGTCATGATCGCATAGTCTCGGAATTGAGCCTCATATCAGTCTCCCTGCTCAGCCAGGAGTCTGCTTCTCCCTCTGCACCCTCAACCTGCATGTGCTCCCTCTGTCTCACTCTCTCTCTCAAATAAATAAATAACGTCTTAAAAAAAGAAAAGACCACAATGAAACATCATTTCACATCCATTAGAATGACATTATTAAACAAAACAACAGTGTTGCCAAGGATGTGGAATGTGGCACTGTAACCCTTGCACCCTGCTGGTGGGAATGGAGAGTACTGTAGCCACTATGGAAGACAGTATGGTGGTTCAGAATATTAAATATAAAATTAAGGTATCATCCAGAAACTCCGCTTTTGATTATATAACCAAAAGAAATGAAGGCAGGCACTTAAAGAGGTATCTATACACCATGTTCATAGCAGCATTATGCCAGCAGCCAAAAGGTGGAGAAACAAATAGGGTATATACATACAATGGAATATTATTAGTCCATAACAGGATTTAAATTTTGATACATGCTACAACATGGATGAATCTTGAGAACAGTATGCTAAATAAAATAAGCCAGACACAAAAGAGCCAATACTGTTTGATTCCACTTATATGAGTCACCTAGAATAGTCAAATTCATAAAGACAGACAGTAAGGTAGTGGTTACCAGGGGCAGTGAGGAGAGAGAGATGAGAAGATGATTTAATGGGTCTGAAGTTTCAGTTTGAGATAGTGAAGAAAGTTCTGGAGACAGATGGTGGTGAGGGCTGCACAACAATATGAACGTACCTCATGCCACAGAACCTGTACACTGAAAAATAATTAAAATGGTAAATTTTATGTATATCTTACCACAGGAAAAATAAATAAAAAAATTTTTGACTGAAAAAAGTGTTAAAGGGTGCTGGGTGAATTGTGACTTGCATTCCATCACTGGGTCACAAGTAAAGGATAACGGGGCTGGGAAAGGAGGAAGCCTCTGGTGCGACTCTCTCTCTTCTGCTGAGGGAAGATGGGGTACAGACAGGGTTTAGCCCCTGGTAGAAAGTGGGGTCTGCCCACCTGTTCCTTTAAAAAAAAAAAGTTGTGTCCTTGTGTAATTAGTGGATAATCTGTAGATTCCAGAAGGAGTTGATCATATAGACATTAAAGCTAATGGCAATACTTTCATCCACAGTAGGTGTGAGGGGAAGGGTGGGGAGGCTGGCTGAGTTCCACAAGAGATGGAAGGGGAACAGGTCTGTGAGCTCCTCTCCCACATCTGGCGGCTGAGTCTATCCTGGGCTAGCCTGGCGCATTTAGGTGGCCAAAGGAGCCATGGTGGTGGCTGTGGCACTTGGGGCCGGGCCTGGCAAGGAGCCGTTGATAAACCCTTAGGACTTGGGGCCAGCACAGCCTGCCCTACCTCCACTGCCTGGACCGAGCTGCCAGCTGACCCACTCTACCCAGCTCACCCCAAGGAAGAAGTAGCAGGGACCAGGGGCAGTGGGCAGGGCTGAGGGCAGACAGTGGGGCTTCTGGCCCACCACAGTCCTCTTACAGGGCCTGAATTAATTTGGTCCCCTGGGAAGACTCGCATTTCTGAAGCCCAAATCTTGAGTTGTGGTTGGGATCATTTATGAGAGTAAGGAGTAAAAATGGTAACATTTGTTATCTTTTGTTAGGTTTTGGCCTCTTTTTATGATTCCTCACACCAGCCCCCTTTGAAATAGAATGCTTCTTTTTGAATATGGGGAAACTGAGTCATGGGGAGAAATAGTGTGCAGAACAAGGGTGCACAGCAGGTAAAGAGCACAGCCAGAACCCTGGCCAAGCCCACTCCACAGCGCTTGTGCTCTTGGTTATATTCAATTTCTCAATGCCCTTCAGCCCTTCAGGAACATGGAACATACATGTAGTTGACCAAGTTGGGTTTTTTACTGGCTGGTAGGAAGGAGAATGTACACCATGGCAACCTATTACAGGATTTGGGCACTAGGTGGATGATTTGAAGGGTTCAAGGAAGCCAGGGATTTGTTCCAGATCAAATGCTATTAGAAAGCAAGGACCAGTCTTACCACTGGGCACTTTGTGGATGGCACAGTGACCTTATTTGCATCTGTTCTTAGACCAAATTATGAAGCGCCTTTGTTTTGTTTCATTTTACCCTGGTCTCAGAGTAACCTCTGAGGCTGATAGTCTTTGAAGTTTCATATGTCCAACAGAACAAAATGGCCTGGCTGTGAGCCTCAGACATGCTCATGATCACATTGAGATGTAGCTATGAATATTAGATCAATTCCAGATGTCAGGCGCTGCTTTTTTCCCTCTCAGTTTCTCTTTTGGCCAAGGACAGATGACGTCAGGCTGCAGGACATTAATTCATGATGTCTAGATTCTTACTTTTGTCAAGATGTTGATTAAGAACAGAAGCATGTGCATTACACATACTCTGTAGCTGACCCAGGGTTAATCTCTGTTTTTCTTTCTGTTGTAGGATGAGTTGTCGGATCACCTGAGGTAACAATGACTGCTCAGTAGTCCATTTAAAACTCTGGATGGGATATATACATCAACTGTAAAATAGTCAAGGAACACACAATGACTATCAATGCTTGAAAGGGGTCTCAAATCGAATAGGTCCCACAATTTGATGGATCTGTTTCAGAGTCAGGTCCTTTTTTTTTTTTTTTTAGCTTTAATCACAGACCATTCCATATGCCCCATAACACTTATGCATGTGTGACAAGATGTGCTATAGCATTAGCACCCCCCTGACTGGCTAAGAGTGAGTCAAAGGCTATACGATTGCCATGACTACTTCAGCTAATGCATTTAGATTCATTTGTTAAGTCTTTAGAACAGAAGTGTCATCTTTGATGACTTCTGTGAAGGTGAGAGAAGTTTGCACACCTTTTCTAGTTACTTGATTCCTTTTGTGGGAGTTGTATTTTGTGGAGTATGCAGGGAAAGGGCACCAATAATCCCTTCTGGAAGTTTTTAAGAATAATCTGTGTTTCTTTTGTTTTACAAGCTTCTGGATGACCTTTTTTTTTTTTTTTGAAAAAAGGATTTTATTTATTTTTAAAGAGAAAATATGAGCAAAAGAAGGAGCAGAGCAGGAAGGAGAGGGAGAAGAAAGAATCTCAAGCTCTTGTGCAGAGCTCCACATGCAGCTTGATCTCATGACCCTGAGATCATGACCTGAGCTAAAACCAAGAGTTGAATGCTTAACTAACTGAGCCACCCAGCCGCCCCTGGATATCCTTTTGAGGACACATGATTGACTGGAATGGTGGTAGTTTTAAATATTTGGATAAATCTAACAATTACTCAGGTTGTACAGGATGTTAGAATACTGTAGAATAAAACCTGATGTCTATATGAGGAATAAATATCTTAGTAGAGTCTACATTATATTGGGAGCATAAATATAATTTATTATAATAGAAATGAGTGAATTAGACTGTGTTTCTAGATTCATGGTCCCTTGAGTCTTCATTGATACCAATACAGTATTTTGAATTGGCCTTTTACTTAGTGCACCTAAGCAGGTTTTGTGGAGTTTTTTTTTTTTTCCCCAGAAATCTGACTTGGAATTTGTAGACTGAATAATTACTGGCACTCATGCAGGGCTGGGAAGAGATCCAGCATGGAAAGGGCTTGTAATACATGGGACTAGATATTGTCTTCCTTGAAAGGCTGTTGTACTTTGTTCTGGAACACAGCTAAGCTACTAGGGATCCATTTGGTCCTTTCAAGCTGTTTGTTAGCAGAAAATCCCACAGTTTATGAAGGAATTCAATGACATTCGGGACCTGACAATGTAAAAGTCACAATGTCCAGTATTCAATTAAAAATCAGTAGGCCATGGATGCCTGGGTGGCTCAGTTGGTTAAACACCTAACTTCAGCTTTTGGGCTGTGATCTCAGGGTCCTAGGATCAGGGTCAGGCTCCATGCTCAACAGGGAGTCTATTTGTCCCTCTCTGTTTGCCCCTACCCCCATGCTCTCTTAAATAAATAAATAAATAAATAAATAAATAAATAAATAAATAAATAAATATCTTTAAAAATAAATTAGTAGTCCTTACTCAAAAAGGGGAAAAATCTTGTCATGGGCTATAACTTGAATGAACCTTAAGGATGTTATGCTAAATAGAATAAGCATGTCAGAAGAGGACAAATATATGATTCCACTCATATGAGGTCCCCAGAGTAGTCAAATTCATAGAGACAGAAAAGTAGAGTGGTGGTTTCCTGGGCTGGGGAGAGTTATTTTTTAAGGGGGACAGAGTTTCAGCTTTAGAGTTTGAATGGTGGTGATAGTGACACAATAATGTGAATGTACATAATGCCACTGAACTGCACACTTAGAAAATGGTTACAATGGTAAATTTTGTGTTAACTATATAGGCATGGAGAGAAGCAGGAAGCAGAAAGACATTACCCATAATCAAGGGAAAATCTATCAGTAGAATCAGATCTCTAAGTGACAGAGATGATGGAATTAATAGAAAAAGACATAGAAAAAAGTTATCATAAATATGCTCTGTGTGCTCAAGAATGCAGAGGATCAGGAGTTAAACAGAAGACATTTTAAAAACAATGACCAGATGTAATTTCCAGCAGAGTAGATATTATAAAGATCAGAGAGGAGAATATCGAGGCAGAATGAAAAGAGGGGGTAGAAAAGAACATCAGGGGCTTGTGGGACAATATCAAATGGTCTACTGTATATGTCACTGAGGTCTTAGAATGAGAAGAGGCAGAAAAAAAATTTAAATAATAATGTCCTGAAATTTTCCAAATTTGATGGAAACCAACAGATTCAGACTCAATAAACCCTAAGCAAAGGAAACAAAGACAACCACTCCAAAGTACATCCTATTAATAATTATTTTATTTTTTTAAGAGTTTATTTATTTCAGAGAGAGAGTGTGTGTGTGCGAGCAGGGGAAGGGGTAGGGGCAAAACAACTCAAGCAGACTGTGCTGAGCATGGAGGCTGGCTTCGGGCTCAGACTCTCCACCCTTGATCATGATCTGAGCCAAAACCAAGAGCCACCCAGATGCCCCATGGTAATAATTACTTTAAATGTAAGTGGCCTAAATAATGCAAACAAAAGGCAGATATTATCAGACTGGGTAGAAAAGTAAGACCCAAAATATGCTCTCTATAAGAAACACAGTTTAAATATAAAGACAAGGATCCCTGGGTGGCGCAGCAGTTTAGCGCCTGCCTTTGGCCCAGGGCGCGATCCTGGAGACCCGGGATCGAATCCCACATCAGGCTCCCGGTGCATGGAGCCTGCCCTTCCCTCTGCCTATGTCTCTGCCTCTCTCTCTCTCTGTGACTATCATAAATAAATAAAAAATTAAAAATAAATAAATAAATAAATATAGAGACACAGCTGGTTGAAAGTGAAAGAATGAAAAAGACATACCAGGCAAGCACTAAATAAAACACACCTGGAGTAGCTGTATCAGTATCGGACAAAGCAAATCACAAAAGGACTTTAGCCAGGATGCTAGAGAAACATTCATAATGCTGCATTCAAAGAAGATATGACATTCCTGAATGTGCATACACCTAAATAACAGGACTTCAAAATACATGCAGCAAAAATTGATAGAATTGCCTGGAGAAAGATACATCCACGAAAACAAAAGAAACAAAAGCAAAAATGAACTATTGGGACTTCATCAAGATAAGAAGCTTTTGCACAGCAAAGGATACAGTCAACAAAACTCAAAGACAACCTACAGAATGGGAGAAGATATTTGCAAATAACATATCAGATAAAGGGCTAGTTTCCAAAATCTATAAAGAACTTATTAAACTCAACAGCAAAGAAACAAACAATCCAATCATGAAATGGGCAAAGGACATGAAGAGAAATCTCACAGAGGAAGACATAGACATGGCCAACATGCACATGAGAAAATGCTCCGCATCACTTGCCATCAGGGAAATACAAATCAAAACCACAATGAGATACCACCTCACACCAGTGAGAATGGGGAAAATTAATAAGGCAGGAAACAACAAATGTTGGAGAGGATGCGGAGAAAAGGGAACACTCTTACACTGTTGGTGGGAATGTGAACTGGTGCAGCCACTCTGGAAAACTGTGTGGAGGTTCCTCAAAGAATTAAAAATAGACCTGCCCTACGACCCAGCAATTGCACTGTTAGGGATTTACCCCAAAGATTCAGATGCAATGAAACGCCGGGGCACCTGCACCCCGATGTTTCTAGCAGCCATGTCCACAATAGCCAAACTGTGGAAGGAGCCTCGGTGCCCATCGAAAGATCAATGGATAAAGAAGATGTGGTTTATGTATACAATGGAATATTACTCAGCCATTAGAAACGACAAATACCCACCATTTGCTTCAACGTGGATGGAACTGGAGGGTATTATGCTGAGTGAAGTAAGTCAATCGGAGAAGGACAAACAGTGTATGTTCTCACTCATTTGGGGAATATGAATAATAGTGAAGGGGAATATAAGGGAAGGGAGAAGAAATGTGTGGGAGATATCAGAAAGGGACACAGAACATAAAGACTTCTAACTCTGGGAAATGAAGTAGGGGTGGTGGAAGGGGAGGAGGGCGGGGGGTGGGGGTGAATGGGTGACGGGCACGGAGGGGGACACTTGACGGGATGAGCACTGGGTGTTATTCTGTATGTTGGTAAATTGAACACCAATAAAAATTAATTTATTAAAAAAAAAGAATTGCCTGGAGAAATAGATCACCATTTATATATAGTATATTGATATTTATAAATAATCCACCATTATAGTTAAAGACTTTAACATTCTTCTCTCAGTAGTTGATAACCAAGTAGATAAAATCAGTATGACATAGAAGGTTTAGTAATGCTGTAAACCATGTTGACCTAATTACCATTTTTAAAAAGACTCCACCCAATAACAAAAGAGTTCTTTTCCACTGTTCCTCTTATTCTGTGGTCCCTCCCTGACTGAGGAACAGGCATTCTTACTTTTTTTTTCCAATTCCCCTGTAAACCCACAGGGGAAATGCCCGCTGTGCATGTGGAAGCCTACCATATTCTGTGCTCCGATGCAGTGTTTGTGGAGCTCCCCAGACAAAAGGCTGACTCGGTTACCCTGAGCCTTTTAAAAGAGAAGGTGAGTGACAAAGTGGCACTCTCACACCATGCAGGAAAAGCACCCAGGCTGAAACAGATCCATGCACTACTTTGGGGCCTTGGGAATTAGGATACTGGTCTAATTGGAGATGTACAACTGATAAAAATAGCTTACCAAAAGGATGTGCCTTGGCCATGTGTAAAACAATATCCTTTTTCAAGGGCTCAATCAGACGAAATCAAACCAGATATTTAAAAAATTAGAAAATAAGCCATCATTTTTAAAAGGGACACTCACCCTGTCATATGCCCACACTTCCAGCAGGCAAGGAAGGTGAACTTGAGATAAAGGGTTGACCCCTGTAGGGATTTGTACCAGATCTTAGAGAGGTGAATGAGTTTGTCCTTTCATTAAGCCCTGTGGTCCCTGACCCTGCAACTTTTCTGACTTTGATTCTGTCGCCTGCAAAGGTTTTCTCTACATTCTGCTCTTTTCTTTCTTTTTTTCCATGTCCCTCTAACTAATGAGCTCAAATTCCCATTTGCTTTTACCTTTGAAAGAGTCCAATGTGTTTATAGCAAAGGATTCCTCAGGAGTTTCAGGACTCCTACTTGTCTAGCCTTGTTAGGGAAATCTGTCTCGCTGTGTGATCTATAATTATCTATATGTGGATGATCTGCTGGTAGCTTCAGAAACTAAAGGGTAATGCAAAACTGATACTTTGGCTTCTTACAATTCCTCACCTCACAGGAACATAAGGCCTCACTAGATGAACTGCAATATTGCCAGACTGGGGTCAAATATTTACAGCATTTGTCCACAAAGTGTTAGAATGTAGGAGCTGGCCAATTTTGCAGATGAAATAGCCTACAACAACAACAATAACAACAACAACTTAGACAATCTGGAGGAGTAGTAGGATATTTTCCACAGTGGATTCCAGCTTTTGCAGAGTGGGCAAATCCTCTGATAGACCAACTGATTGATAATACTCTAGACCTTGGTGTTTGATCCCTAGAATCTGGAGGACACTTTTGAGCAACTGAAATTGGCTGTGGTCCCGCTGTAAGCTGTGAGGATTCCAAATTTTGAAAAATCCTTCCACATGACTTACCATGGAAAAAAAGGCACTGGCTGCTAGCAGAATTTAACTCAAAAGCAGGCATTTGACTCTAGACCAATAGCATTATTTCTCAGTTCTTCTGGATGCCTCCAAGCTGTGGTGGAAGCAGCCACCCTTATTGAAAGGGCTCAAGCCTTTCTCTGGGTCATCTGACTTTTTGGCATGTCTCATGCCATTTTTCATATGTGGAAGACTCAGCAAGCATTGCAGGTGTGTCATCAGATTAGCTCTGAGCAAGTGACACAACCCAACCCTCATGTTGTGCTGGTGGAACATGACTTCAGAAACCCTGCTACTCTCTTACCTGATCAAACAGACAGCCTGTACTGTACAATGGCAAGAGTTGGACATTAGGCCCTGATATAATTTATCTGTCATTCCATTTCAAAATTCAGATTTTTTTTAAATTTTTATTTATTTATGATAGTCACAGAGAGAGAGAGAGGCAGAGACACAGGCAGAGGGAGAAGCAGGCTCCATGCACCGGGAGCCCGACGTGGGATTCGATCCCGGGTCTCCAGGATCGCGCCCTGGGCCAAAGGCAGGCGCTAAACCTCTGTGCCACCCAGGGATCCCCTCAAAATTCAGATTTGATCATGTTTCCTGTAGGGTCACTTTCAGAGACGAAAATGGCCAAGACAAGACTCTGTACTGTGATGGCTGCTCATCAAACCTCAGAAGCTTAGGCTTTGCCTGAAATTAAATCAGCATGAGTTGAGTTAGCTGCTAGCAGTTACTAGGACCATGATTCTCAGTTGAGCACTTAAGCAAACCTACATGCTAATAGTAGATATCTGTTTAGGGTCTGTCAAGCAACAGAGAAAACTTGGAAATATAGGGGATCCTTGAGTAAGCTGGGAACTAAAATATCTCATGGAAAATTAGAGTGGAGTTGTCAGAGGCTTTGCAACTCATATATCAGCAATCAGTTGTCAGCTTCTAAAGGAGATGATTTTGCTCAGAGAGCTGCTGAAGCCCCTGTTAAAATGTGAACCCCAACCTTAGATGTCCCATTTTTTTAAAGATTTTATTTATTTATTCATGGGAGAGAAAGAGAGAGAGAGAGAGAGAAAGAGAGAGGCAGAGAGAGAAGAAGGCTCCATGCAGGGAGCCCAACGTGGGACTCGATCCTGGGTCTCCAGGATCAGGCCCTGGGCTGAAGGCAGCACTAAACCACTGAGCCACCCAGGCTGCCCAGATGCCTCATTTTTAATGCAAATAATTTCTACTCATTTTCAAAGACATGCTTCATGAAAGGAAATGGACAGATATGTTGAGAAAAGGGCTAAAAATCATTCAATTGGTCTCTGGGATTCCACTAACAAAATAACCCCTGTACCATACTTCCCTTCTGCTTGGTTAGTAATGTGCCATCAACAAAATCATCCGAGTCAATCATCTGAGAGGGATTTTAAAGGCACTAGACTCTTACTATGACTACCAAACAGATGACATTATCCAAAATATATCCGAGATGCTCTGGGCTGTCAGTAGAATTCTTTCTGGGCCACTGCCAACATAAGCATAGGAGGCACTGGGGACAGCTCAATCCCATATAATTGACACCTGTGGAAAGTAAGAGATTTTTGTCTCATTATGGTGTATGGGGATGTGCGGGTGGCCTGATGCCCACTGTCATTCAGGAGTTATGCAAATCATGCTAGAATACATCCTGTTCCCTCCGCACTTTGGACAAGTAGAGTGGATGGTGAATCCAATTCTGAAAACTTCATTCAGGAGTCTACCAGGTGGAAATGGCTAGGGTTTACCACCACCCTTGTTAAAAAAGAGAGTGACCCTTCCAGAAAGCACAGTGTCTCTCCCTTTGAACTTAGGAACTTAGGTGTGACAGGCCTATGCATTGGGGTCTGAGACCATATTCTGTGCCCAGTTTAGTTGAATCCTCTCATAAACATGTTCAATACTTAAAAGGGCTTCTCTCCCTAGAAAGTGTGAGACATCACAGGACCTAGAAGGACCCATTGGAGGAGGTCTACCACCCCTCTCTGCTGGAGGATTTCATGTACATAAAGGTGTTCCAGAGGACAGATGCCTCTCGCCACACTGGGAGGAACCCTTTCAAGAGTTTAGATGTGGCTATCAAAGTGAAAGAAAAATCCAGTTGGATTTATGCTTCTAATGTGAAGTCAGCATTTCAGAAAGGACTGAGGTTCCCACAAGGACTTGAAACAAGTTTTCTAAAATCACTGATATTGGTACTGAGCTCCATAAAAAAGAGTTTTTTTTAAAGAAAAGAGCTTTTCTAGTGAAATTATTATTATGATCATAAACAGCCCTGCTGTCTTATTCACAGTAGTGATTATCTCAATTACTTTAAGACTCACAATTTATTAGAAACAGGGACACCTGGGTACTCAGCAGTTAACCCTCTGTCTTCGGCTCAGGTCGTGATCCTGAGATCCGGGATCGAGTCCCACACCAGGCTCCATGTGGGAGCCTGCTTCTCCCTCTGCCTGTGTCTCTGCCTTTCCCTCTGTCTCTCATGAATAAATAAATAAATCTTTAAAAAATTTATTAGAAATAAACATGTTATTTGGAACATGGCTATTTCTTTTGAAATGGTTTCCATGATTACATGTTTCTGATCAGCTCCATATTGTATTCCCAGGAGAGACACGGTCTGGACGTACAAGTCCAACAACCTATTATCAGCAAAGTGAGGTTGGGACCATTGTCATGAATAATTGTTGATAATGCTAAAGTAAAAGGAACTAATAATATTCATCTTGATACTATTCAAGAAAAAAATTGTTCATGACACTTAGAGAACCATAAGGCACCATAAGGAACCATAAGACTTTATTCAAGATCATGCTGAGAGGTGTTAGAGACCTCTTCAAAGGTGGTCTTGCAGTGGGGGAAGAGACTGGGCTCAGCTTCAAACACAACAAGGAATGATGGAAATTGGTAACCAAGGAGTGGGGTGGGGTGGGGGAGGTCATGGGATGGAAAATCTCCAAGAGGAAGCATCAGGGGTCAGGGCAGGGTGGGGGGTTTCTGACTATACTGACCTAATAGGAGTCTTGCTGAAGGCAAGCCAAGGTGATCAAACATTGCCTGGAAGTGATGGTGAGGAACACCATCAGATATCCAAGCCAATCAGATACCAATCATGGGGAGTTCTGGCTAAACTGACTTAGCAGGCTGCTTGCTAAAAGTGGGCAACACAGAGAAACATGGAAGCCACAGAGTCAGGGCCTAGGTGAGAAGTGAGTCCAGAAGATCTGGTGTAGAGTTTGGTCAAGTTGGTCCTTAAGACTTAGAACAACTATCTCCATGGACACTGCAAATGATCTGTACTATTCCAAGGGTCCCTCACAAGAAGCTTTTGCTACTAGATCATGGCCATGTCTTGGATCTGGAAAATATTGTTTAGGATGATAGAAAAGTGACTAAAGGACCTAAATTATCATGTAAGTGTGAGTTTACTCATGCTATTGATGGTAACTCAGGACAAATGTATTGGCCTTATGAGAAAAACTCTTAAAATGTTAGATTATCAGTCTCTGGAGTTATGCTGTTCCTTACATTAAGAGGGATTAAGACTTTATGAGCAGCTACAAAATAATACTGAAATAGTTAATTCTGTGAGAGGGTAAACAATAAAATCAACACATAGTTTGTAAAATCAATGTATGCTGGAGGAGAGTTTTTGCACAATGCTTATCAACAGGATTTGAGACACAAAACCCACTCCCACAAATGGCATCTTGGCATATAGAGCATTTGAATCTGAAGGAATTTGAGAAATGAGAAGTTCAGGAAGGGCTTTCTGACCTTCTCCCTGGACTAGTTCATGAAACTCTCATGTGAGAGGTGCCCTCCTTATACCCAGAGGAAAGGAACAACCTTATCTCTGAAGATGAAAGGGGGGGAGGAATCAGAATGAACAGGCCTTGCTTAGTTTCCCCTTCTATCACACTTTTCCACAACTTTCCACTCTTCATCAAACCTGGCATAAAAACACTCAGGCATAACCACTTCCTCAGGTCTTCATTTCCTTGTGAAGACTCTCATGCTACACAAAACTTATATTAAATAAATTTTTATGCCTTTTCTTATTAATCTGTTTTTTTGCTATAGGGGCCCTAGCCAAGAATTTAAAAGGGTATGTTTAAAAAAGAATTCAACTGAGTAAATTTTTAAGATCTTATTGGGTTTATTCAATGATTCATAAATTGAGCAGCATCCAATCTAGCAGATAAAAAGGAGTCCAAGGAGCTGTATGCAACACATGACATTTATAGGCAGAAGGGAGCAGGAACAAGGGTGTTATACTAGGCAGAAAAGCAGGTTGCTTATTGCAAGGTCCTTTTCTTCTAGGGGATTGCCAAGGGTCTATCAGCCTAACTAGTACTGATCAAGTAATTCCTGATCAGTTTGAAGTTCAATTTCTGGAAAAGCTGAAACTCTAATTAAGTCTCAGCTTGGACATGGACTTAGCATAAGCAACTCCATTTTGCACCTGTTGTCTTGTTTTTAATGCTTTTTTGTTTTATTTTGTTTTTAGAGAGACGAAGAGAGAGAGCATGTATGAGCAGGGGGCAGGGCGCAGACAGAAGGAGAGAGAATCTTAAGATGACTTCAAGTTCATAGTGGAGCCCAATGCGGGGCTCAATCTCATGACCCTGAGATCATGACCTAAGCCAATATCAAGAGTCAGAAGCTTAACCAACTGAGCCACCCAGGTGACCCTGCTGTCTTGTTTTTAACAAGTAAAAGGAAAAGATATTTTTTCCTCCTTTACGTAATCAAGAATTTGCTTTAAATAAATGTCTATTGTTGGTATACATATTTGAAGATTTTTCCTCAAGTCCATATTGTACTGAACTTTCTGACTCATCCCAATGTGACTCTGATAGTTACTTTGCCTTTGCATTTTACCATAGAAGTGCTGAATATTTCAATGGCTGCAAAATGCTGACAGAAAGGCAGAAAGAGCAACAGAGATAGTTAGAAAGTATAGTGTTATGTTAAAATAGTGACAAGAGGGAAAAATTGCAAGGGTAAATAGAAATAAGATTGAATTTCCTTTCTAAAAGGAAAAAGGTCTTTTCTCCCCCTCCTTTTCTTAGAACATTCCTAGAGAAAACTTGCATTTGTAAAGAATCCCTCTGTCTTTTTGATATGCACGCAAACTTATTAAAGGCTAAATAAGCTTCTTGGCAGAATTAAAACCCAGGAAAATTTTTTAGCAGCGTGTGGGAGCCATGTCTTTTCAATGTCAACATCAAGATAGTGCCCCATCTCCCTGTCACTGTGGGAATCCAGACGAGGCACCTCAAGTACCTTCTCATCATGGAGGTATGAGAATTTTCCTTTTTCCTTCAGAAAGAGGCTGTTAATGAGCACAGATGGCCACCCCAGTGATCAGGCCAATGCAGAGTGAACTTTGAAAGTACATACAGCGAATGGGACGGTTAGGTCCTTGCACCTGAAAAGTGCTCATACCTGAGAACAGCATTGTATCTGCTTGGCTACATGAAAGTGGTGGGATTTCTTTTCTGTCTTAATAATTTTATTTAACAATTTTACTTAAAGTAGCAGATAACTTGTGACACAGCCCAATAGGGGTTAATACTCGGTAATACAACTTCCTTTTTCGGCATTCGTAGGGAGGGTTTCCTAGGTGGGCAGATTTTTATTTTTATTTTTAAGATTTTATTTATTTATTCATGAGAGACATAGAGAGAGAGTCAGAGACATAGGTAGGGGGAGAAGCAGGCTCCTCACTGGGAGCCCAATACGGGACTCGATCCCAGGACCAGGATTACAACCTGGGCCACAGGCAGACGCTCAACCACTAAGCCATCCAGACATCCTCAGATTTTTATTTTTAAAAATGTTTTCCTCAACAGGGCAAGAATCTGCCTTCCATGGTACTGTGGGGGACTGTTGTACCAAATGTTTTTTTTGTGACATAAAATGGATCCAGCAGTATGTTTCCATACTGCCCACCACCTAGCCAGTGATGTTTCCAGTTTTTACCTCCATCTCAAGGAGGAAATTTTTGTGTTAGAGTAGGATAGATTATGATGTAGTGACAAGTAAACCTAAATATCTCATTGACTTAATGCAATTTTTAAAAAGATTTTATTTATTTGAGAGTGAGCAATTGAACAAGCAGGAGTGGGGGAGAGGCAGAGAGAGAGGGAGAAGCAAACTCCCTGCTGAACAGGGAGCCCAATGCAGGGCTCTATCCCAGGACCCCGGGATCATGATCTGAGCTGAAAGCAGATGTTTGGCTGACTGAGCCACCTGGGGGGGCCCTGCAAGTTAAGTTTCTTCCTTGCTCAGGGTATTGGTTTAGTGCAGGTCAGGGGAGTTAAGGGGGCTCTGCTCCATGCAGTCAAGAGGCTGTTGTTACAACAGACTTAGGTAGCTTACAAACAACAAATAGTTATTTCTCACAGTTCTGGAGATTCAGAAGTTCAACATCATGATGGCGGCAGATTTGATGTGGTGCCTGGTGAGAGTCTCCTTCCTGCTTCATAGATGGCTGTATACTCACATGGTGCCAAGGGACCAGCGATCTCTCTGGGACTCTTTTATAAGAGCACTGATCCCCTTCCTGAGGACTCCACCCTTATGACCGATCATCTCCCAAATGTCCCACCTCCTAGCACCATCATGTGGTGGATTAGGATTGTAACATATGAATAAGGTGGGGGGTGGGGTGCAGTCTACAGCAGGACCTAGGAATGCAGGTTCTTTCACATGGTACTCTCCAACAGGACCACTGGTCTCAGAAGCAAGAACTGCAAGCCGAATTGCCAGATCTCTAACCCAGAAACTTGTCACCTGAGAACCTTGGAGTCTGTGACCTTCGACAAGTCATAGAAGAGAAATCAACCACAGGCTTCAGCCCCTGCTAGAACCTCGAGGACAGAGTCATGTGGGCTCTTGTGAATTCCAGAACTGATGTTGGAAGCCCAGGAAGATCCTTAATTGGGTTTGGGACCCAGCAGCCCAGTCATGGAGTCTGGAGAGACTTGTGGGATGAGGGCTCACCTAAGCAAGGAATCTGACATCAGAAACCTTAGGTTCAAGGCTTGGCTTACATCTGACTAGTCATGTCCCTGAGTGTCCATAGAAATGGGTACCCTACGGGGACACCTGGGTGGCTCAGTTGGTTAAGCGGCTGCCTTCAGCTCATGTCATGGTCCCAGCGTCCTAGGATCGAGTCCCGCATCGGGCTCCCTGCTCAGCAAGGAGTCCACCTCTCCCTCTCCCTCTGCCCCTCCCCCTGATCACATTCTCTTGGGCTCGCTCTCTCTCAAGTAAATAAATAAAATCTTAAAAGAAAAAAAAAAAGGAAATGGGTACCCTACAGGCTGCGTGAGATGGTTTCAAGACTTTAAGGAAAGTGATGCTTGGGAAGATGTTTTGAAAGTACAAAGCACAAGACAAATACTACTTAATATGACTCATCCTGCTTCTGCAGAGCACATCCTCCACTTGGCCAACAGCTCAATTCCATTCAAAGATCAGGGTGGAATAGCCCACTGCAGTTCCTTCCAGCACTGTAAGGTGGGATTCTAGCTAGACAAAATCCTCCCTCAGGGACTCCTTGGAGGCCCCCTCCAAGGTTCTAAGGCTGCCAGTCCCAAAATCTGGGAGGTTTTGTAGCTCATGGATCCACCACGTGATGATGGAAGGACCCAAAAAATGCTTCCAGGAAGGCTTTCTTGGCAAACACGGGACAGAGTCTGGACCCTATGCCCCACCTCTGGCCCAGCTCCAAAAGTTAGAATCCTCCTTAGCCCTCTGTCTTCACCCCACCTGTCCTCAGCCCTGACTTTGGGATTTCTCTGCATCATTATTTTATCCCTTACTTGCTAACTGAAGCTCCTACTGTGGGGCCATGTGTCCCAGACTATGGCCTTCTGCCTCAGTACCCCAACACTGTTTCCCAGAGCTGGACAAGAGGGGGAGAAACCACCAAAGAGAAGCATCTTGGTTTCAGCACATCTGACCTTAAAAAAAAAAATTGTCTTCTAATGTCTGTGGGGGAACACCAGCTGGGGTGATCAGGAGTCTGGAGCGTCCCTGCTTCTGCCATAGGCCAGCTGGGGAGCATTAGCTGAGATTTCCCCTCTCTGGGTTTGCATCTATAAAAGGCAGGTCTGGACACAGTGGCCACTGCTATAATTCTGAGATAGGGAGCTGAGGGGCAGGAGAAGCAGCAGGTGAATGTCCAGCTGGCTGACTCCCACGGGGATGGGCCTGGGCTCCTCCTTCCTCCGAGGCTTTAGCAAGGACTCCCCATCTATGCCTCCACTCTCTCCTTCTGCCAGGACAGACACCTGGTGACAATCTGTTCGCAGGGTCATCCATCTGAGGCAGGAGAGACTAGGGGAGCAGGACCCCAAGCCCTAGTGGAAGGTGGCTGTGCCTTTGGCCGTTGGCCTGAGCCCTCCTGCAACCCCTACATGGGGCCTCGGACTCTCAGCTCCCAGATCCCTTGAATATCAGCCTCCCTCTTCTTGTCCACAGGTCCCCACAATGGAGTGCCTTGGTTCACCTCCCCCACCCCTCTGCTCCAAAGCCCTCTGGGAGTTCAATTCAAGTACTATTTGAATAATTTACTGGGAAGCTGACACTCAAGCACACATATTTTATTTTCATAGAATGCGCCCATGAATACTTTACAGTGTAACAGCCTAGAAGTCTTCCAGCAGGACTTTCCTGTCCCACGGAAGGGCGCTGGGCCCTCTGGGCTCCTTGGGGTCGGGAGGGGCGCTGCACCCAGGTCTCCGGCAGACACATGTTCAGGAAAGAGGGCGTGTTCGTGTTCGGGATGGAAGGTGTCCCTTGTGGGACTTTCACCGACTTACAAGCGCCATCTGGTTTAGCTCAGAGTGCAATTACTGGCGATTTCTTTGGCATCTAACCCATTGCTGGGACAGCATTCCAGAAAGAACGTGGGCACTCTGCTGTCTGAGCAGGCTCGACAAAGAACACAACCATGAGGGAACATCTACAGAGGCCCCATCCAAAGTGCACACATGGAGTCCTGGGGCTGCAGAGGGTGGGGGAGGCCACCATTATTCTCCTGGGGCAGCTTTGGGGAGAGTCATTAGAGCAGGCGGCTCCCCTCTGGGGTTCAGGCCACTGTCTACCATACCTGGAACTCTTTGGTTTTGCCTGGCGGCTCCTCCTTCCCTCTCTCCCCCCAGCCCCTCATTTGTGCTCCCTGACTCTGAGCACCGAGGTCACTCAACCTGGGACTTCTCCCATCTGTGAAGGGACAGATCCTCTCTACCCAAGGGAGACTTCCAGAGTGGTGCCTGCTCAGCCTTCCTACAATCCAGGGTCATCAGGGGAAATAAGCCAGGGTGGGGAGAGTGGAGACTCGCTGTTGGTGGGAGACTCCGGGGTCAAGCTGATCTGGGGACCATGGCAGGTTAGCAGTGGTGTGCAACCAGAAACAGGCCCTACACTCTATCCACTGCCCCCAGACGCTGCCTCCTGGACCGGGCGGCCCCCCTCCATCCAGGAGCCACCTGGATGGTCCAGCCCAGCCAGCCACCCAGACACCGGGCGTTCAACCAGGGCAGTGGGGCGTTCCACACCACCCCCAAGGCCTCCCCTCCCACACCTCCTTCCCTCCCACCTGGCATCTCTCCTCCCTTCGGTCTGGTCTCCTGGGCGCCGTTACTCCTCCTGCAGCAGGGGCTCCCGGTCCCCCTCCTGCACCCTGTCGTCCTCCTCCTTCTCCATGCAGCCCACGGTGGCCGCCAGCCCAGCGCCCACGCCGCCCCCGACCACGGCGGCCCCCGTGGCCCCCACCGCGGCCCCCGCCGCCACCATCCCGGCCTCGGCGGCCAGCGCGGCCGCTGCCATGCCCGCACCCACCACGCCGCCCGCCAGGCCCATGAGCCCCGCGCCCACGGCGCCGCCCACGGCGGCCAGGTGGCCGCAGAAGCGCATGGTGTAGGAGTCCATGAAGACCTTGGCCTCGGCCTGCAGCTCGGCCTCCAGCGCCTCCAGGGTCTGCTCCCTGCCCTGGCACAGCAGGGCCGCCCCGTGGCGGGCCAGGATGGCGTCCTTCTGCGTGGACAGCAGGTTGCGCATGGTGTCGGGCAGCACCCGGAGCGCAGAGAAGATGCGCTTGGTGGCCACGTCCTGCGGCGGGGCGGCGGGGAGAAGGCGGCGCGCTCAGCACCCGCCCCGCCCGCAGCCCGCGGCCCGCGGCCCTACCCCGCCGGCGCCCTCACCTGCTGCCGCACGTACTCCTCGAACTCCTTCTTGGCGGCCTCCACCGTCCTCAGGTCGTGCAGCTGGGCGGCCATCTGTCCACGGCAAAGCCAGGCTGCCTCCCTCCGCCCGCCCCCGCCCTCGTCTGCTTCCATCCCAGGGCCCACGCACCCGGCCCCCCAGGCCCTCTCCGGGGGGCCCCCTGTACCTCATCCGCGGAGGCGAACCCGGGCCCCGTCCTCCCCATCCAGCCCGAGAGGTTCTGCGGAGACAGCAGGGGAGGGGTCAGGGTGGGGCGGTGCCGGGGGTGGGGAGGGATGGGGGTGCAGGTGGGGGGCGCACCTTGATTTCCTGAGCTAACTGCTGCCCCGTGAGCAGGCGTCTGTCCCCCCTGGCCACGGGGCGGCCCTCGCTCCAGTACCCCTGGCAGCGGCTCTTGGCGTGCTGGGGGGCGGCGCTCAGCACATCGGCCACGTAGGCGGAGAGGTGCCCCAAATCGTCATCTGTGTCTGAGGAAGAGATTCCTCATGCTGAGGAGACCGGGGGCTGAGCAGGATCGGGCTTTGGGAGGAGAAAGGGTGTCAGAGGCAGGGCGCAGCTCGCTAGGGCAGGGGGGGCCGAGGAGGGCAAGGTGTGGAGGCCTTGCTCTGGGGGACACTCACCGCCTGGGCTGCCCTGGCCTCTGGTGGCCCACTGCCGCGCTGGGGTGGGCAGGAGGTAACAGCGGGCTCGCCTCCCTTGGAGCAGCTCCTGAACCTTGGGGTACTTGCCAGAGGATTTCTGGGGGATGGATGGGGGGACCTCTGAGTTAGGGACCAGACTCCTGTTCCTGGCTCGCCTGCAGGCCCCCTCCCGCCCCCTCTCCCCTTCTGCCCAGTTCCCCCCACCTGCCCCTTCTGCCCCTCTGTCTGTACCCCTCACCTGGATCATGTCACCCACGCGGCCCAGCCCTGCCTTGCTGGAGTAGGATGAGTCCCGAACTAAGAGATCCAGGTGCTGGAAGAGAAGGGGTCCTGACACCAGCAGCCGTGGGGGTGTGAGGGTCTGGGGTGACAGGTCCAGAAACGGGTGTCTCACCTGGATTGGCACCATCCCATAATGCCTGCCCATCACCTCGGCCACATGGACAAACATCTGGGGATGAGGCACCAAGGGTCATGGCTAGGTCACTCCAAGGACTCTGGCTCTCTCCCTTCTGGGCCCCTCCCTACCCTCCCCACCCTCCCCGTCCCCCACACTCCCAGCTCTAGCACTCCCCTGCCTCCCCCAACCAGGCCCTCAAACCCACCAGCCCAGCTCCAGGTCATGAACTCCTAGGCCAGAACCAGAAGGCACCCAATTAGGGCTGGTCCAGTCCCTTGGCCTTATGGTCACGGCAGGGATAAGGTGGCACCCCAAGACCAAATTTTCTCCTCACCTCCAGATATTCCAGGTCTGTATCCTTCAGCTCCGGGGAGGTATTGAGGATCTGGAACCAAGGAGAACAAGATGGAAGAGGGTCTGCAAAGGCAAAGAGATACTGGGAAGACCCCGGTGAGGAAGGAGCTCACAGGCCGACTGTGGAGCTGGGACCTGGGAGACACCTGCCTGGGGGTCTCCACAGCCTGCAGGGCCTGGGCTGCCCATGAGGGACAGCAGGCAGGCCCGGGAGTGGGCCTGCTGACCTTCAGCTGCTCCTGGGGACCTTAGACTTCCCTTTGGAACAAACCGTGTTCCCACCTTCACTGACTGGGGGCATCCCTCCCCTGCAGGGGCAACCCCAGAACCTGTGGAGACCCCAGACACACAAGTCTGTGACATCAGGGTCACCGTCCCAAGCACTCCCAGGGCCAGCCCAGGCTGACATGTGCCCTTCTGGAGAAAGCTAAGCTGGAGTGGGGCCCATGGGGTGGGGCACCAGGTCACAGCGCCCTCACCTGGTAGGAGCTCAGCATCGTGGTGAGGGCACAGAGCTTAGTCCGAGTTTCTCTGCTCAGCTCCGGGCTCATGGCATCCCCTGTGTCCACCAGGAACACGGCCACCTGTTTGGGGGGAGGGGCAGGAGGGAAATGAACCACGGGGTCAGACCTGCCTCACTCCTCCACGTGCTCCCCCCAGCCCTGCCTTTGCCCACCCCCGTCTTCCAGTCCTGCCCCCAAAGCTTTCTTTCTCCATTCCCTTCCCCTTCATCTCGGCTCTCTGCATGTCCCAGCCTCTCCACCCCCCCACCCCTGCCGCAATCTTCACCTCCTCTGCCTTTTATGTCCCTCACCTTCCTCCCCTCCTTCCCCAGCAGGAAAGGGTGGCTCCACATCCATATGCCCCTGGTAAGGCTATTGGCACCCCACCTGAACCCCTGCAGGGACCCTCCTCCTCTCGGCCAGCCGCCCTCCCCTGACTCCTGAAAGGCAGAAAAGAGAGCATCAGTTGGTCCATCCAGCCCCCATTCCCCTCCCAAAGCCAGGCTGAGGCCCCTGACCTGCTCCTCCCCAGCCCCCTGCCCCAGCCCTGCCCTCACCAGGCTTGGCAGGCCCCGGAGCAAGTGGTTGAGAAGGAAGGTCTTCCCTGAGTGCTGCTCCCCCAGGACAGCAAGGAGGCAGACAGGGGTGTCCCTGGCCAGGGGGTGCTTCAGGCAGCGGTTGATGGCTCCCATTCTCAAGATGAGGCCTCCAGAGGCATTGATTCGCACCAGCAGCAGTGGCTCTGCCCTCACAGCACAGGTCTCCTGCGTCAGGAGAAAGAAGTTTCCCTGAGCATCCAGGTCATGCAAGTGGGTCCCCAAGTGTGGTGTGCATCTGACACCATCCCATAATAAGACTGTGTTCCCCCAAACTGTGTGCCCCACCCTGACATCCTAGAATAGAGCCAAAGCCACCAGTCCCATCTTGGATCAGACCTGGGTTGCTCCACGCTCCACGCCCCACACCCCACACCGAGGCCTGGTCCCCGGACCTGCAGCACGGCGGGCAGAGGCCTCTGCGGCAGGAGCTTCATCTTCTCCCCCAGACTCCGGAGGCCCCTCTTCTGCTTGCATATCTTCCGGCACTCTGGACAGCAGGGCGGCTCACAGCCCGGGACGCGGTGTGTGCTGAAGCACCGCGTACAGAAGTCATGGCCACAGTCCAGCGAGATGGGTTCCCGCAGCCTTTCCAGGCAGATGGAGCAGGCAGGGAGCTCCCGGGGCACCGCAGGCCGGGACCCCAGGCCCAGCTCCAGCTTGGGGAATGGCGTGTGGGACCTGGGAGGCAGAGCGGGCTGTTGGGAGCAGCATGTGGGGTGCAGGGATACGGGCCGGGAGTGTGGGGAGCAGGGTGCTCCCAGAGAGGGCATGCTCTGCCCATCCCTCACTTGCACCCCAGAGCCTGGGGCCCCGGGGTGGGGGCAGCAGAGCAGTGGTGACAGGGCTCCCGACAGGCAGAAGCTGCCACACGGCCGCCGTGCATTCGTGGGCAAGCTCCTGCACTGACTGATCTGGGCCCCCGTTTCCGAACGGCCCAGAGGAGAGGCAACAGCCGTGCTCCCGGGGTCCGTGTGGGGAGCTCCCTGCCCGGTGCCAGGCGTGAATGCTCATGAAAGCCCTCTCCCACAGCCTTCCACTGCCAGGGCTCCCACAGGGGGCCGGAGCCCCAGGGATGGTACCTGCACACACACTGTGGGGCTGGGAGGAGAGGGCGGGAGCCCGCCCGTGTGGGGCAGTGGGCTCTGGTTCTCCCAAGATGCCTTCCGCTCTCCCTCCTGGAGCTGGATTTGGTCTCAGGCAGTGCCCACCGGATTCTCCCCGGCCCCCCCACAGCCCGGCACCCAGCTTCGGGCCTCCCCTGGGGCAGCCTGTGGGCGGCGGGGCCTTGGAGCATTCCTGCGGGCAGGCCCTGCCACTTACCAACTGTTGCGACTGCTTCCCATGAAGCTCCGTTTTCTCTCCTTGGAGACAAAATTGGGGGGGGGGATAAAACATTATCTAGAAGAGAATCCAGATTTCTGTCTTCCTCCTGGGTTTCAGTGGCCCCCATGCCCTCTCCGCAGACCCATCCCTCGTCCCCAGATGGCCCCTTCCCCTCCCCGCCCTCCCCCCAAATCTCAGGACCCAAGACTTGCCTGCTTGCCAAGCCGGTGACAAAAGGAGATGATTGACAAGGCGGACCTCGGCATGGGGGGCTGGGAGTGAGGAGAGGTCTGCAGGCAGAGACAGGAGGAGGCCCGAGGCAGGGACACTGGGCTGCAGCAAGGATGGCTTTCCTCCTGGAAGGGCTGGCTGAGCTGTGGCAGGTGGAGGGGTGGGGGATGGTCTCCCCAGAGGAGCCGACCCAGACTCGTCAGCGCTGGAAAATAGATGTGACAGTCGGGAAAGAGGAGGCTGCCTCTGGACTCACCCCAGGGGGAGGAGACAGGACTGCGGGAACCAGGGCTCCGGAGGAGGGAGGGACCGAGCCAGGCCCAGAATCCCTGGCAGAGGCTGGGATGCAGGCAGCCGAGATGGTGAGTCGCCATGGAGACGGAAGGGAAAGATAAGGACAGGGAGGGGGAGGAGGGATGGAGAGAGAGGAGCCGTATGGGTGCCGGGCAGAGATGGAACCATGGGCAGGCACTGTCCCTACTGGCCCAGCCAGGGTCCTCCCAGGGCCACCGGCACGGTGTGCAGGAGAGGTGTGGGAGACGGACGACGGCACCGCCGGAGCTGACCTGGAGAGGGGCGGGGAGCCTCCCTCCCTTCACTGGAGGAACATTTTGCTGAGCACGGAGTGGGGCTCCAGGATGCCAGCATATCGCACGTGGCCCTGCGCATCCCCTCCACCCAGCTTTTCCCAGCCCCCCTGACTTCTCTGACATTGGCTGTGTGTCCCTGGGTCTCTTCCCCTTCCACTGGCTTTCACCCTGCTTCGAGCTTGTGACTGTCACCTCTGGACCTTCTAACCGCTTCTTAACTGGGCTCCTCCCATCTGCTCCCCGGTGCACAGCCAGCATAATCCCCCACCCCACCCCACCCCCCACACCGGCCTTGGCTCCCTCCTACCATCAGATCAAAATTCCAAGCCACCTGGCCTGCGTCTGTGGGCCTGAAACTTCCTCTCCAGGCTTGGCCCTCCTTCACCTTCTCTGCTTTCTGCACCTTGACTCCATGTTGCCCCTGCCTGCAGCGGGGCGCACCCTCCTTCCTCCTGAGAGACCCTTGCAGGCCCAGCTCAGATGCCATCCCCTTCTGGAGCCTCCTTGCCTCCCCCTTCCCTTCCCGACTGGAGGTGATCTTGCCCTCAGGTGGCTCATGGTCAGAACACCTGATTCTGATTGGTTCCGAGGCGAGGCTCTGGAGCCAGACTGCTCCGGGCTAGATTCCCAGCTGCCCTATATGAGCCAGGGACCCTGGGTGCTTCCCTTTGCTCTTTTGAGCTCTGAGGGGTCAAGTACATACAGAAAGCCACTTGCCCAAGGGAAGTTATTCTTAAGCCTTAGGTGCTAGGATGCAGAGGAGGGGGGGGGATGGATTCACCTGGAGGGGTCCAGTAGAGGCCTCCCCCCGCAGCAGGCGGGGCTGGATATCGCTCACTGCTCAATCTGGTCTTTCCCACCTGGAAACATGAGAACACTGGCCAGCTCTGGTCACTCTGGCTTGCAGTGTGGATGACGGATTAGAAGGGCAGGGCTGGAGGCGGGTAGGGAAGGCCGGCTACAAAGCCTGGGGCCCCCACCCAGCACTGTGAGCTACCCGCCCCGCAGAGGGCAAGGCCGAGGGAAAACCATTGCATCCTCAGCTTGAGAGCCTCCTGCTCCTGGAGAAAGGCCCAGAGCCCGTCCCTTTGCTCTTACAATCCCTCACTGGTATCTGGGGCTTGGAGGGGAGCCCCCTGCCCAGGGAGGCCGGCTGTGAGGGTGAGGTGTGGATGGCCCCATTCTATCCACGAGGCTCGTAGGCCTGTGAATGTGTCTACAGTCTCTGAGAAGGATTGAAACCTGATGGGAGCCTGAGAATCTCTGAACTACAAGAAGAAAAACATCAAATCAAACGTAATACCTTCTGAGTTTGCACCTGCTCCCCTCTACATGGTGTCGACTGGTAAACTCAGGTTGAAGTTCATCATCTGTGAAGCCAGATTCAAATCATGAGTGCCATTGGTCAACGAGTGTTTACTGACCACACGCTACGTGCTGAGCACCAAGCTGGAGCCTGGGATAGTCTCTATGTGTTTCTGAACAATAACAAGTGATTTGTTCTTACCAAATTCAACATTGGAAAGATTATACAAATCCTCTTTAAAAAATTCGGGGCAGGGGGACCTGGGTGGCTCAGTGGTTGAGCATCTGCCTGTGGCTCAGGTCATGACCCTGGGGTCCTGGGATCGAGTCCCACCTCAGGCTCCTACTTCAGGGAGCCTACTTCTCTTTCCCCTTCTGCCTGCCACTTCCCCTGCTTGTGCTCTCTCTCTCTCTCTCTCTGTCAAATAAATAAATAAAATCTAAAAAGAAAATTTTCTTTTCAGGGCAAAAAATTTCAATTCCATGTGGATTATGGGCAACATTTGTTTTGCTCTGACTGGGAGGGAGATTTCCCCAAGGTCAAAGTTCCAGAGCCTGGCAGGTAAGCCCAGGAGGGGATACTAACAGGTGGGCCCAGTGCCCCTGCCACGGACCACTGTGTCTGGAAAGGAAAGGAGGAAACTCTGCTCTGCTCAGCTCCTTGTTTCCAGCGGATGAGGATACCATGTGGGTCCCCCACAGTACCCTCGGCCCACCCTGGGGACTTATAGGGTCAGGAGGGGACACACTGAGCCAGGCCTGACCCCACAAGGTAGACAGGCCTCTGGGGAGGGCTCCTGGGAGCTGAGCCCACAGGAAGGAGCTGGGGCAGGAGGGTGGTTCTGGGTTTCAGGAGCTGGAGCTATAGAGAGGGAGTGAGTTTGTTCCTTCATTCACCCAACAAACATTGTGGTTCCTCCCTCTCGGCGGGGCCTGCTCCTATTTAACTAGCCCCTGGGTCCCCTGATGTAGGCAGTAGCTTCTTCACACACACACACACACACACACACACACACACACTTGCCTGTGCGCCAGGGCCTCGTACTGGTGCACACTTACATATGAGCTCAGACTTACTCATATGTACACACGCAAGCCACACGATCCTACCCACATGCATTGTTCACGCACCCCATGTGCATAAACTTCCCCTCAATAACACAACCTGTGTGAGAGGTACTATATTACTCTCATTTTACAGATGAAGAAACGGGCCAGGGAGGCTAAGTCACTTGCACAAGGTCACACAGCCATTGGTGGCAGAGCTGGAATCCAAATTCAGTCAGGCTCCTGCATTCAAGCTCTTCACCACTACATTCTATGGTTTTCTGAGGCAGAAATCATGCAATTATAATAAGCCTGGAAAGCACTTTGTGGTCTTGCTGCGTCTTGATGTGCTGTCATTTACTTCAAAGAAGGAAAGAAAATTGGCCTAGGCCTGGTCTAGGTGGAGATTGGAATTAGGAATGTGGCAACTGGTTCTGACCCCAGCTTGCTAATTGTCTCTGGGCCTCAGTTTCTTGATGTGTAAGTGGAAGAGGGCTTGATGAGACCAGAAGTCCCTTCTTTTGGAGAGTTCTGCTTCCTCTCCTGCCTCCCTGGCCTGAAGCTTCCAGAAGGCGTGGGGCAGGCTGGCACTCACCAGGAAGCCTGGCACAGTAGGCAGCAGTGAGCACTGGATCTCTCCCCTTCTGGACTCCCTCCTCTGAGCTCCTAGGAACCACCTGGATGCCCCGAGCACTGTCAGCGAGGTGCAGGCCACGTGGGGGATCACCACACTTCCCTCCCCATCGCTGTGGTGCTGGTGGAGGGGCTGGGGATGGACCTTTTCTGGGAAGATCCAGCCCTTTCTACCCACTGGCCTCTGCCCAGCTGCCTCACAGCACTTCCTGCTGGGTGACTGGCTGAGAGAAAGTGAAGAAAACAAGCCCATAACGGGGCTGAGGTGACATCCTTCCATCTGTCTCCACCCTGAACCCAGGTACACTGTTCTCCACCCCCACCCCCAAGCCGCTCCTGGCCCCCTTCCCTCTCCACCCACCCACAGACTGAGCCTCAGCTTACCTCACCAGCCCTGCATCCCTGCCCTCTCTCTCCATGCAAAGAGCTCTCTCTGGTTGCCAAGGCAAGAATCTGTCACTCCTTGTCTTCCACTTCTCCTACAGCTTCTTCCTCCTCCACAGTCTCTCCATCAGACTTGTGTGCCACTCCTGGACTGGGAAGTCCGTGAAGGTCTCTACTGCAGGTGTTCCCAGGAGAGCCCAGAGACCCTGATCATTGAGTACTATGTGTGTACTGACTCCACCCAATGTGTCCCAGAGGCCTGCCAGGTGAGTGAGGAGTCCAGTCACCCAACCATCCATGTATCCATCCATCCATCCATCCATCCATCCATCCATCCATCCATCCATCCTCCTTTCCTCCAACCTTCCATTAGGCATGCACTGATTATCTACCCATTCATTATCCACTTATTTACTCATCTACCCAGTCAGCCACACACTCATGCATTATCCATCATTAATTCTTTCACTATATGCACAATTCATTTCCTATATTCTTTCACCCACCCATTCCCCAGATACTCATCCATACATCTTCCCATACATGCACATATGCATGATTTCCTCCATTTACCCACTCATCCACTCCTGTACCCACCTGCCACTCCATCTATCTATCCCCCCACCCACCTGCCCCACCCATCCACCCACCTGCTCCCCAACCACCCACCTACCCACTCATCCATCTTTTGGCCAACATTCAACCTTGCATCTGTCCATCCAATCATCCATTCTTCATCCAGTCTATCCATCCATATTGCAAAAATATATTAAGCACTCTATGCCAGTCATCATGCTGGCCCTGAGAGTATAACTGATGCACCTCATGGTGCATCTAGTGTAGTGGGTGAGGCAGAGAAATCATTAGACAAGTCCTGGGTGATAAGCTCTTTGACAAGGGTGAGCAAGAGGTGAGCCAGGAGGACCAAACAAAAGCAGATCACATAGATCTGTACATCTGGAAAGGCATCTTCCATGAGGCAATGCCCAAGCTAAGCCTGAAGGATGAACACAAGTTGGCCTGCAAAGCTATGAGAGTGAGATGACAACGCTTCTGGCAGGGACGCCAATACCTGCAAGGATCCAGAAGTACAAGATAAAGAGCCTAGCTTATGTAGCTTGTGAAGCAAGGAGAGGCAAGGGGAACAGGGGCCAACACAGGGGCATGCTACATGCCCCCCCATCTTTTGGCATCATTTCTCATGCCCTGCCCCACAGGGCTCTCTTGCAGGACTCAGGAACCCATTATCCTGTCAAGCCAATAGCCCCTGGGTGCTGTTGGGTATGATGAGCCAGGGAGGGCAGGTGCTACAGAATCCCCAACTGCCCTGGTGCACATGCCAGCACGGCTGCCTCCATGCCCTTGCTCTCACCCTGTGTGAGCCTGGCCCCCTTGTGTGAGCATCACAGACCTGGCCCATGCAGCTGGGCTCAGGGGTCAGGCCTCCTTTAACTGAAGGACAGCAGTGGGACAAGAGCCAGACCAGAGACAGTGGGGTTGAAAGGACGTGCCAGCTCCCCCAGCACCTGTCATACTTGGCTGGTATCTGCTAGTTTTGAATAAAGATCAAGATAAGGCCAAGCATGGTGGAGAGAAAACAAGGTATCCGCTACATGGACAGCCCCTCCCAGGATCCGTCAGTCCCCTTTTGGCACAGGTGGCCCCAGCCCTGCCCTGAGACACACCCTTGGATTGCAAGGTCCATTGCAGGCCACAGCCCAGATGCCCAAAATCCTGATGACATGGGGGAGGCTGCCGCCAGCTCAGGCAGGAGGCCACATGTTCCCCATCCAACTGATGGCCATGCTTACAAGTGGCTTCTAGCTTCGACCTCTGTGTTCAGAGCTAGAAGGAGCAACAGTCAGCAGGGAGGGACACCAAGGCCAGTCCCTGAACTCTACAGCTGGGCAGGAGACCGTCCAGATGCTTGAGAGGCCAGGCCCACGTGTAGCTGTTCATGATCCTGACCCTTAAGCCTGGCCGCACCCCTCTTCTGCTTGCCAGCTTCTGGAACCTTGTGTCAGCAGCTAGAGGAAAGTCTGGGCTCCCCAACCTCCTTCCCAAAGCTCCCATCATCAATTTGATCCTAGGCTTCCTGAAATAATTTTCATATTTAAAAAAAATCCAACATTTGCTTAAGCAGTTTAGGATCTACAACATGTTGCCACATGAGCTGCCTCAATTGACTCCCCACCACAACACAGTGATTATTAACCCCATTTTTGGGATGGAAAACAGGTTCAGAAAGCTGAGGAGACCTTCAGTGCCAGCCCTGGCAGGAGGAAGCAGGCTCCCCAATCCCCAGGCCTGTGGTACCCCTTCAACTGGCCCACCAGGTCCTGTGTCCTGTACTGCGTCCAGAGGGTCTCTCCACGTCCCACCTCCACACCTTTGCCTCTGCCACTCCCCAGCCTGGGACACCCTTGCCATTCTCACCCATGTCCTTATTGGCTCAGGCTTCCTGCAGGGAACCTTCCCTACCCTTTTCTCTCCTTCCCTTTGTTTCTCAAAGTTAGAAAATGCCTCCTATGTGCCAAACAAGCATGGAGCTGGACGCAGGAGCTACAAGTGGCCAATGTGGTCCCTGCCCCCGAGGAGCTCAGAGGCCAGGCTCAAACAAGCAGACAGGCAGTTGCCCGTCACTGTGGTCAGTGCTGGTACAGAAGCCCTGGGAACGGTGGGAGCCTGTTCTCTCCCAGATGTGGGGGCCACTGAGGCTCATTGTTGCAGGATGGGTGGGAGGTAACCCCTGAAAGATACTGGGGAAGGAGGGGGATTCAGGCCATGCACAAAGGCCAGGATGGGTGGCATAGCATGGACTCTGGAGTCTGAGCAGATGCAGGGTGAAGGCATCCAGAGTGCAGTCAGAGAGCTCAGGTTGTAGAGCGCCGTGTAGACCCTCCACTTCCATGGCCATGGGAAGCATATATGATTTTAAGCAGGTGGCATGCGATCAGATCTGCGTCCCTGACCCATTACTTTGCCTGAATGGACTGGAGGAGACTGCTTATGGTTCTGGACAGCGACTTCTCTAAAGCACAGTATGTAACTAGTCCTCCAGCCAGCCCTCTAGTGACAGACCTCAGGGGCATATCATGAACGTCTTGCTGTCACATGCAGTGCTGTAATGATTGTTCCTGTTCTGACACCACTTCCCGCCTGGAAGATCTGATCTGAGGATGTCCTTACCAACGCAGCGCTTCATCACACATTCTGGTCTTTGCCAACTGCAGCTGCACATGTTGAAAGACGCTTCTTGTAGTCCACTCGGCATTTCTAGTTTGCTCCAGAGTTTTGAGGCTAGCCATCTGTCTTGTTGACACAAACAGGGTTTTTTTTTTTTCTTTTAAAGGGGAAAATTTAAAGCATCCTAAATATCCAGTTAAAAATAAATAGTTGATGATTATATAACTAAACCCAGGGTTACTTAAGTGAAGCTGTTGTTGATTGCTGGGCACCCAGAGGCCTGTCCCTTGGACTGAGTTCATTCCTAATTTGAATTCAAGCTGTAACTGGGGTGCTGGGGTGGCTCAGTGGATTAAGCGTCTGAATTCTGATTTCGGTTCAGTTCATGATCTTAGGGTGCTGAGATTGAGCCCCATGTCCGTCTCTGGGCTGGGCATGGAGCCTGCTTGAGATCCTCTCTGGTTCTCTCTCTCCCCCTCAGCCCCTCACACCACCCCCCTGCACGTTTGCATTTCCTCTCTCTCAAAAAAAAAAAAAAAAAAGAAAAAAGAAACAAAAAGAGGGGCACCTGAGTGGCTCAGTGGTTGAGGATCTGCCTTTGGCTCAGGTTGTGATCCCGGGGTCCTGGGATTGAGTTCCTCATTGGGCTCCCCGCAGGGAGCCTGCTTCTCCCTCTGCCTGTGTCTCTGCCTGTCTCATGAATAAATAAAATCTTTAAAAATAAATAAAAAGAAACAACAAAATACAAAGAAGTAAAAAGAACTGAAGCTGTTACTGACTTTCTTGTAGGAGACATAGGAGGGTATGTGGCATCTGCTGGATGCCAGCCATGGGCCCTTGCTTGCAGGAGACTGAGCCTGGCCTCAGGGGCTCACCCTGAGGCCCACCTGGCATAGCTGGCAGCAACACCCGAGGACCCTGCTGTGTGGGCGGTGGGCAGAGAAGGTCCCACAAGGAGCAACACTTCAAGTGGACCTTTGGAAAAGAGAAAACGAGGTGAGAAGGGACAACGGGGACTGTAGGCAGAGGAATCCTTGCAGGATTCCTGTCACTCTCTAGTTTGAGAGGTTAGTAACATATTAATTAATGAAGTGATGCCAATACAGGAAGTTGATGCATATTTTTAAAATTTAGAGTGGATGCTTTGAGCAACAAAAAATTTATTCGGTCTAAATGTGAGGCTCTCAGGAACTGGCCTGTGATAGGTCCTATATGAATCTCTTGGGGCAGCCATAAAGCACCACAGAAAAGTGGTGGAGAGTAAGACACAGAAATTAATTTTCTGACAACTCTGAAGGCTGGAAGTCCAGGATCAAGGTATCAGCAGGGTTGGTTTTTTCTGAGGCCTCTCTCCTTGACCTGTAGACGGCCGCCTTCTCCTTGGGTCCTCACATGGCTTCTCCTTTTGAGTGTCCGTGTCTCAATTTCCTTTTCTTGTAAGGACACCAGTCATTGGATGATGGGTTACCCCAATGACTTCATTTTACCTTAATTATCTATTTAAAGGCTCCATCTCTGGGGCACCTGGGTGGCTCAGTCAGAAAAGCATGCAACTCTTAGTCTCAAGGTGGTGAGTTCAAACCCCACGTTGGGTGTAGAGATAATTTAAATAAATAAACTTTAAAAAATAAATAAAAAGGTCTATCGCCATTCAAAAAAAGATAGGAAATTACATATATTTTTTAAACCCAGAAAAAATGAAAAAAAAAACTCCACCTCCAAATGTCACATTCTGAGAAACTGGAGATTAATACCCAACATATAAATTTTGAGGGAACACAGTTCAGCTCATAACAGGCCTCCAAGTGGATAACTAGCATGTGAAGGTGGAGAGGGTGAGGAAAGAAGCCTGGAGGGGCTGGCAGGAGCCAGAAAGGCCCTGGCTGCTATCAGGCTAAGGAAACTAGACTGTCCCCTAAAAATAAAACTGGGAACCAGAAGAGTGGAGTTTTCAGTAGAGCATTTGGAGCCTCATTCTGGCAGCTGGTGTGGAAAATCAGAAGGAGAGAGAAGCAGGGAGCCAGTCTGTGGGGGTTGGCAGGAGGGACAGGAGGCACCTAGAGACTAGAGCCACCTCTTGTTACTCCTCACAGCCCCCTGACCATGAGGATTAACCCTTCCCCCATTTTACAGATGAAGAAACTGAGGCTTGGAGGGGTTAAATAACTTCCTCCTCAACATTCATGTCAGTTCCTTCACTGAAGTTTCAGCAGCTGAAACAGACAGGACTGGGGTGGCCCAACAGACATTTACTGAGCGTAATGAAAAAGTAGAGAAGCCAAAATTAAAATATTAAGAAATAGAAAGGTGTACTGCAAAGGCGGGGTCAAGCGGGATGTAGTTGGGGAGCACTAATTGATGTGGGGGACAGCGGGAGAGGAAAAGGGAGGTGACAGCGGTGATGCCAGGAGCCCCACAAGCGCCTTTCTGGAGGTTTGCACTGGCTGGCAGGAGTCCTTGGTTGCTGGCAGCCAACCCACCCTCCTGCATCATCCCCCCAAAATCAGATTCTAGACTTGGCTCCAGACCCATCCGCTCCCCTGCACCACCCCCTTTCTGACTCCCATGCCGCCTACCCAGGTCTGGAGCATCCAGGCGGTCAGCCAAGAAGCCGAGAGTTGTAGCCAGCTGGCCCCTTAGAAGCAAACTTCCCATCACAGACTGCCCAGCTGGCCCCAGATCCCCCAGCGCCTTGCAGCTGGACTTAGGCAGACAGCCAGGAGGCTGAATAGAGCCGGAGGCCAGCTGTGGTCCAGACCTCTGTGTATAGACCTCACTGGCCAGCTGGCCTAAACCTTTCTTCAGCTGGACCAGACCAGCAGAGTTGTGGGGGACTCTGGGTAGCACCCAGGTTTTGGCATCAAACAGGCCTCAGTTCAGATCACGGTTCCACCCAGCATCCTGAGCCAAATCACTCCCCTCACTCAAGCTCAGTTTCCCAGCAGTAAAACTGAAGATAATAACTGCTCCTGTGCAGGGTTATTGCAGAGAGTGCAACATGCAGTTGGTGCTCAGTAACTGCTAGCTATTAATTAGCCTTGGAAGCAAGCCTGTTGGCTGACCTCACTGTGCCCACATCTCCCCCGACTAACTTGCTTTCTGACAATGAGTCTGGGGGCAAACGAGCAGGAGTTCTGCTTCTGCCTGCCTTCAAACCCTGATCAGACAACCTGGGCTTCTCCACCCGACCCGAGGTCCCAGTGCTAGAGAGGAGAAATGCTGTCAATTGACAGGCCTGAACAGACTTGGGAGTGATCCACAGAGCCCAGGCCACAGGCCACCCCCCAACCCATCCACCCACAGTGGCCACGGGGAGCAGAGGACTGTCCTGAGAAGCCCACTCCCTCCCTGCCTCTCACCAATCCACCCTCCGCCCCAGTCAGCCCAGGGTTTTTAAGGAATGTAAGTAAAAATGAGTCCTTCCAGAGACCAGGGAGCCTGCGGAGCTGCTAGAAATGTTTCATCTAGGTGGTGGTGAGCGGGTGTACATGTCTGTGAAGATAGGTCTGCTGCACTGCATGGAAGTCACACCTCATTGTAATTTGTTTAAGGGACTTCTACTTGCAGGAAGATGGGTTAGATATCCGTCTTCTTATTCCTGTGCAAAATACAAGAAACTGTGGACATTAGCTACTGTTCAAGAACAAAAATTCAACTATGTAGATTGAAATATCTAAATGGCTCTATTCAACAATTTGCCCATAACCAATAGAAGGGTACTCCAAGTTGTTGCACAAAATGGAAGGTGGTAATGGGTGGGACAGGCTGTTACTAGCAAAGGAAAAGATTGTTTCAGGCAAAGTCACCTTCTCTTAAGGGAAGGCAGGGGGTCTTCTCAGGCAGATTACCTCCCTAGTGCTGACCAGAAAGTTCCAAACTGATTGGTTTAAAATTCTACTCCTGGGAGAGGCTGCAACTGCAATTAGGTTAGGTATTCTTGGTGGGGCTTAACATAGTGACTCCATTTTGGCTCTGTGGTTTCTTTTTAATAATACACAAAAGAGACTCTGAAAGGTAGAGAAAAGAAAGTAGACAGGCTGGGCACCTCAAAACCCAAGGAACAACACAAAGGTACATGCCCTGGGGTGTTTTTGTTTTTGTTTTTGTTTTTGTTTTTTTTGTCTAACTGTCACAGCTGAGGAACAAGCAATCTGGAAATGGCAGTGGGTGCAAACAAACAAAAAAAGCCTCCCCAAACCCTGTCTCTCTAGCCAAAGCCCCAGGAAAGGGACAACTTGGCAAGACAGGAAACTTTTAGACAATAAATACTCCAGCCAGACAACACAGAAAAGATGGAGCCCCACCCCTACTCACACCAGCAACAGCTGGGTGGAGGGCCCAGACATCCTACCTCACCTGGTTAGTGTCAGAGAAGGCTAAGTAGGGAGGCTTGACTTTCCTCTCAGCCAGTAACAAGTGCGCTCCCCGACCACCACGAAGTGTTAGTAGAGACCACATGGGGAGCCAAAGCTCTGAACCACCCAGCAGTCACAGGGAGCCCCTGCTGGGGTATCAACGAGGCAGAAAGAGAAACCTGGACTTCTCCCTTTATGTGGCATACTGAGGCAGTGCCCCTCTTTCCCTGCCAGAGGGGTGTCTGAGAAAGCCAGCTGAGATAGGTTTAAATAGGACCCAGTGTTTCATAGCATAATCAGAAAATTTCCAGCTTTCATTTGAAAATCACTCCTCATATTGAGGCAGGCTGGCTGGGTCCAAGGACCCAGAGGGGGTCTGCAGGATCAGCCAAGAGGGTCCTTGGCTTTGCACAGGCTAGAAATCAAACATAAGCCAAGAGAAAATGAGAACAGAGTCTATTAAAGTTGTAGAGAGAGTGCAGATACAGACATAGCATCTGGGAGACTCAGAAAGGAAAAAAGAGTGAGTCTTTTTATTGAGGATGGTGGTCTGGGGCACATGTCCTCTCAGTAATCCAAGAACAAAGATACATGTTTAGGTGTTCTCCATAAGTCACTTCTAGATGAGTCAGTTGTCTTGGAAAACCATCATGACAACTTTACCCGTCACTCTGTTGATGTTTATTGTGCTGGAAGACTCCAAAGAAATCACTAACTCTTTGACCTTTACAAGGAGGATATACATTTTCTATTTTGTAAGGCCTGTATAAGGCAGGGGTGCAGGTCCTAGTAAGAATAGGAGCTGGAAAAGGAGCAAAATAAAAATAAGCTTTTTTTTTTTTTTAATGAGGTCCTTTCAATTTCTCTGTCTCAATACCAAACACCAGGAAAACCTCACAGTGAGTGAAAAGACCAATCAATCGAGGCCAGAGGCCAACAGCAAGTTGATAGAGATGTTAGAACAACCCAACAAAGATTTTAAAGCAGGCATGACAAAATGCTTAAACAAGCAATTACAAACACACTTGAAACAATGAAAACATAGAAAACCTCACCAGAGTAAATAAATAAGTAAGTAAATAAATAAATAAATGCTATAAAGAAGAATCAGGGGGACCTGGGTGGCTCAGTCAGTTAAGTGGTTGCCTTTGGCTCAAGTCATGATATCAGGGGATTCAGTTCTGCATCTGGCTTCATGCTCAGTGGGGAGCCTGCTTCTGCCTCTCCCTCTGCCCCTCCTCTACCTACCACTTGTGTTCCCTCTCTGTCAAATAAATAAATAAGAATCTTAAGGAAAAAAAAAAGAATCAGATGGAAATCTTAGAACTGAAAAGTGCAGGATGCCTGGGTGGCTCGGCAACTGAGCATCTGCCTTCAGCTCAGGACGTGATCCCGGGATCCAGAATCTGGGATGGAGTTCCAAATCAGGTTCCCAGCAGGGAGCCTGCTTCTCCCTCTGCCTGTGTCTCTGCCTCTCTCTCTCTCTCTCTCTCTCTCTCTCTCTCCCTCTCTCTCTCTCTCTGTGTGTGTGTGTGTCTCATGAATAAATAAATAAATCTTTTTTAAAAACTGAAAAATACAACTGAAATATAAAGCTCAGTGGATGGTCTCCACAGCAGAATGGAGTGGACAGAGAAGAGAGAACCAGTGAACTGGAAGATAAAACAACAGAAATTACCCAAACTGACAACTCAAAGAAAAAAAGATGGGAAAAAATGAACAGAGTCAGGGACCTGTGTAACTATAACCAAAGATCTAACATTTGTGTCCCAGGAGTCCTAGGTGAGGAGAAGGAAGGAGTGGCAGCAGGTACTCAAAGAAATAATGGCTGAAATCTTCCCAAATTGGGAAGACATAAGACAAGAGACATAAACCTACAGATTAAAGAAGAGGAGCAAACCACAAACAAGGTAAACCCCCAAAATTCAAGGCAAGACACTTCATCATTAAACTTCTGAAAACTGAAGACAGAAAAATATTTAAAGTAGAGAAAAGCAACACACATACCTATAAGGGAAAACAATTAATATGACAGCAAATTTCTCTTCAAAACCCATGCAGACAGAAGGAAGTGGTACAATATTTTTTCAGGAAGGAAAAGATCTCTAGGCCCATGTGGTCTTACTAGAGAATTCTACCAAACTTTTAAAGGAGGATTAACATGAATTTTATACAACATCTCTCAGAAAAGTGGAAGGAGGAGGAACCATTTCTCAGTTCATTTATAAAGCTAGTATTGCCCCATACCAAAACCAAAGACAGTTCTAAGAAAACAAATATCCAGGCCAATATACCTCATGAACAGATGCAAAGTTGTTAACAAAATATTAGCAAATAGAATTCAACAATATATAAAAAGAATTATTGACCATAACAAAGTAGAATTTATTCTAGGGATGAAAGATCAGTTCAATATTTGAAAATCAATCAGTACAATCCATCATACAAACGGACTAAAAATCATATTAATTGGTGCAGAAAAAGCATCTGAAAAAATTCAACACCTGGTGAAACTCTGAGTTAAAAAGAAAAAAAAGCTCGGGGTCCCTGGGTGGCAACCAAAGTAGTTGCCTTTGGTTCAGGTCGTGACCCTGGGGTCCTGGCATCAAGTCGCTCAGCTGGCTCCCAGCAGAGAGCCTGCTTCTCCCTCTGCCTATGTTTCTGCCTCTCTCTGTGTGTCTTTCATGAATAAATAAATAAAATATTAAAAAAATAAAAAAAAGGTCTCAGAAAAATAGGCATGCAGGGAAAAAAATCCCTCCACTTCATAAAGAGTATCTATGAAAACCATACAGATAAAATTATACATAATGGTGAAAGACTGAATGATTCCTTCCTAAGCTCAAGAACTAGGCAAGAATGTCTGCTCTTACTACTCTCACTCAACATAGTGCTGGAAGTTCTAGCCAGTGCAATAAGGCAAGAAAAGGAAATTTAAAGGTGTATAGGTAGGAAAGGACAAAATGACAAAATAAACCTGTCCCTATTTGCAGATGATATGACTGTATATGTAGAAAATCCCAAGGGGTCTACCAAAAAAAAAAAAAAAAGCCAAAAACCTAGAAGGAATAAATGAGTTCAGCAAGGTCAAAGGATATAAGAAAAACATACAAAAATCAATTATATTTCTGTATATTAGCAATGAACATGTGGAAATTAAAAGTACAATATTTTTTAGAATATTAGAGTACTTACAATCACTTTAAAAAGTACTTAAGTGTGACTTCAACAAATCCCTGCAGGATTTGTATGCTGAAACCTATATAACTCCAGTAAAAGAAATCAAAGGTCTAAATAAATGGAGAGACACATCATGTTTGCTGATTGGAAGACTCACCATAGTAAAGCTGTTGATCAGTTCTCCACAGATTAACATCTAATTTTAGTGCAATTGCTATAAAAATCCCAGCAAGACATTTTTGTACACACAAATAACGTTATTTGAAAATGTATATGGAAAGGCAGAGGGATTAGAATAGTGAAAAGAATTTTTGAAAAGATAAAAATAAAGTTAGTTTATCCAATTTCAAGACTTACTGTATGGCCCCAGTAATCAAGACTGTGTGGCAGAGGAACAGACATATAGATAAATAGGACAAACTAGAAAGTCCAGAAAAAGACTCATACAAATATACCCAACTGATTTTTCATAAAGGTATAAAAACAATACAATGGAGGAAAGATAGACTTTTCAATAAATGATGCTGGTGTGACTGGATATCTATAGACAAAAAATAAAAAAAAAGGGGGAGCAACAAAACCCCTTTAACTTAAACATCACATCTTATACAAAAAGTAGCTCAAAATGTATCATCAACCTAAATGTAAAATTATAAAACTTCTAGGAAAAAAATAGGAAAAATCTTCAGGACCCAGAAGTAGGCAAAAGGTTATGAAACATGAAGACGCCAAAAGCATGATCCATAAAAGGAAAATTTGATAAATTCAATTTAATCACAATGTAAAGTGTTCGTTCTATGAAAGACTGACTCTGTTAAGAGGATGAAAAGACCAATGACTGAGTGGGAGAAGATATTTGCAAGTCATTTATCTGACAAAGGAATATTATCTAGAATAGATGAGGATTTCTCCAAACTTGGCAGTGAAAAGGAGAACCACCCAATTATAACAAGGGCAAAAGGCATGAACAGACATTTCACTGGAAAGGACAGACAGGTGGCAGATAAGCACATGAAAAGATCAACATTACTAACCATCAGGGAAATTCAAATTAAAATCCCAATGAAATATCGTTACAGGGACACCGGGGTGGCTCAGTGGTTGAGCACTCTGGCTCGGGTTGTGATCCCGGGGTCCTGGGATCAAGTCCCACATCGGGCTCCCTACAGGGAGCCTGCTTCTCCCTCTGCCTGTGTCTCTGCCTCTCTCTCTGTGTCTGTCATGAATAAATAAGTAAAATCTTTTTTATTTTTTTTTAAAGATTTATTTATTTATTCAGAGAGAGCGAGAGAGAGGCAGAGCAGGAAGCCTGAAGTGGGACTTGATCCCGGATCTCCAGGATCACACCCTGGGCTTCAGGCGGCACTAAACCACTGCACCACCAGGGCTGCCCAATAAAATATTTTTTAAAAGAGAGAGAGATCGTTACATATCTATCAGAATGGTTAAAATAAAAGATAATAGCGATACACAATGCCGGCAAGGATGTGGAGAAACTGGATCACTCACATGTTGCTGTGCTGTAGGAATGTAAACTGATAGAGCCCTTCTGGAAACCAGTTTGGGTTTCTTAAAAAACTAAACATGTAACTCCCATATGACCCCAGCAACTGTGCTCCTGGGCATTTCTCCCAAAGAGATAAAGAATTTTGTTCTGGGTGCTTGGCTGGCTCAGTCAGTTAGGCATCCGACTCTTGATTTTGGTTCAAGTCATGATCTTGGGGTCGTGAGATTGAGCCCCGTGGTGGGCTCCACACTCCTTGCGGGGCGGGGGGGTCTGCTGGAGATTCTCTCTCTCCCTCTTCCTCTCACTCTCCTCCTGCTTGTGCTGTCATTCTCTCTCTCTCAAATAAATAAATCTTAAAAAATAAAAAAGAATTATCTTCACACAAATACCTGTACACATATAGCAACTCTATTCATAATAGTCCCAAACTGGAAACAATTCAAATGGCCTTCAACAGGTAAATGATGACACAAAGTGGTGGACCCATGTCACAGAATACTACTCATCACTAAAAAAGAATGAAATATGGATACAGGGATGCCTGGGTGGCTTAGCAGTTGAGCGTCTGCCTTCGGCTCAGAGCTTGATCCTGGAGTCCCGGGATCAAGTCCCTCATCGGGCTTCCTACATGGAACCTGCTTCTCTCTCTGCCTGTGTCTCTGCCTCTCTCTGTGTCTCTCATGAATAAATAAATAAAATCTTAAAAAAAAAAGAAATATTGTTACATGAAATGACCTGGATGGGTCTCTGAAGAATTACGTTGGATGAAAAAAGTCAATTCCAACAGGTGATATGATTCCATTTGATTGGAATTATTCCATTTATATGACATCCTTGAAGCGACAAAATTAAAGAAACAGAACAATTGGTGGTTGCCCTGGGGGGTTAAGGAGGTAGTGGGGTTCCGAGGAAGGAAGTGAGTGTCATTTTCAGAAGGCAGTGGGAGAGATCCTGCAGTGGTGGATATGCTGGATATCTTGACTGCATCGCTCTCAATATCCTGGTTGTGATATTGAACTATAATTTTACAAGACATTACCATGGTGGGGTGGGGGGAACTGGGTTCAAGATGCACAGGATTTCTCTGTAGTATTTCATATAACTGCATGTGAATCTACAATTATCTCAAAATAAAAAATCTAACTTAAAAATAAAAGTAAAAGTAAGTAAAGGTTTTTTAAAATATTTTATTTATTTATTCATGATAGACATAGAGAGAGAGAGAGAGAGAGAGAGAGAGAGAGAGAGAGAGAGAGGCAGAGACACAGGCAGAAGGAGAAGCAGGCTCCATGCACCGGGAGCCCGACGTGGAACTCGATCCCGGGTCTCCAGGATAGCGCCCTGGGCCAAAGGCAGGCGCCAAACTGCTGAGCCACCCAGGGATCCCAGTAAAAAAAAATTTTTTTTTAAAGATGTGCCTTCCTGCTAAAAATTCTCCAACAGCTTTATGCTGCCCTGGATGGTCCGAACTTCTTGCTGTCTGTGGCCGCCGCAGCCCTGCGGGGCCTGCCACCACCTCCTCTTCTCGTTCACTCTGTCCCAGGCCCCCGGGGCGTCCTCCGCGCTTCTCACCCGAGAGGCTCCCTGGCCTGGAACGGGCTCCCCAACTCGGTCTTGGCCACTCTTACTCATTCTTCAAGTCTCTGCACAGATTTCCCTTTACCCTCCCCAACTCTCCAGATGGAGCGGGTCCCCCATTTCTGTCCCAGCACGCAGTCCCTCTGGGGCCACAGGCCGGACTTCACCCCCTCCCCTCATGTCACTTGTGATGACTCGGAGCCCGCGTGTAAGGCCGGCCACGGCACGCGTGTTGGGGGGACACCAGGACAACGGCTCGAGACAACCACTGCGAGTTGCGGTGCCATCATTCCGGCCGGACCACGTGCTGAGTTAGCAGCAGCGCTCAGCAGGCCGCAGGCCGGATTGCCATCAGGCTGCCTCTCCTGCGTCACCACGGGGGGTGTGAGCAGTGCGCCCATCGTGTGGCAGCACCTCCCAAAGCTAAACACCCACCCCCATGGTCTAGCTTCCACACCTGGGCAAATACCCGAGGAGCAGGAGGGCTTATGTCCACCGAAGGCAGAAGCACAAAAATTCACAGCAGCATTATTCGTGGTAACCCTAACTGCAAACAACTCAAATGCCCACCAACGGGTAAATGGGTGAATCATGACATATTCATGCAGTGAATTACCGTAAAGCAGCAGATTCTCAAACATGTTGACCCCGTGGCACTCAGTAATTATGGAGGACCACACAGAGCTTTCATATCTGTGGGCTATAGCCACTGACATTCACCAGGTTAGGAATTAACTCTAAAGTTTAAGAAATAGATGTTTCAACTGGTTGAAAATAACAATTACATATCCATTATGTATTTATGTCAATAACCTATTTTTATAAAAATAACCGTATTTGCCAACACACACATACATATACACACACTAATTAGTGACAAGAATGGCACTGGTTTTACATTTTTGCAAATCTCTTTGTTATCTGGCGTAATCAAGAGCAGCTTGTTCTCTTGTCCACTTCTTCATTCAGTCCACTGAGATATATTGAGCAGCCTCTGGAAAACTCTAGCGTACACTCGTGAGAAAACCGGAGTGGAAAGGCAAATGGCATTTTAAGACTTATTTATTTGAGAGAGAGAGAGAGAGACAGGCAGGAGGGGCAGGAGGAGGGAGGGGGAGATCCACACTGAGTGTGGAGACTGACGCAGGGCCCCATCTCAAGACCCTGAGGTCACCACATGAGCTGAAACCAAGAGTTGCACACTTAACCAATTGAGCCACCCAGGTCCCCCACAAAAGACATTTTAGTATTATTGTGAAAATCCTTTTGATCTCTCAGACACCCTAAAAGGGTGTTGGAGTCCCTCAGGGGCCCCCAGATGACACTTTGAGAACCACTACACAGAACTGCAACAACAAATAGCTCCTGTGTTGGGGGCTCTTGGGGGGCTCAGTCCGTGAAGCTTCTGCCCTCGGCTTGCGTCATCGCGGGGTCCTGGGATAGAGCTCCAAGTTGGGCTCCCTGCCCAGCGGGGAGCCTGCTTTCCCCTCTCCCTGTCCCCCCTCCATCTGCCGCTTGTGCTCTCTCTCTTTCAAATAAATAAGTGAATAAAATCTTTTTTAAAAAAGCTTCTGTATTTAGCAAAAGAGCCTAGACATCAAAAAATATATGCTGAATAATTCCCTCCAGAGGAAGTTGAAGAATGAGCGAATTAGTGTAAGATGAGAGCAGGTAGGACAGTGGCTACCTAGGTGGGCGCGTAGACTTGGAGGCGAGCAGGAACTTCGGGGGGGCCGGGAATATTCTCTCTCTGGACCTTGGGGTGCTGACGCAGCTGTTTTCCCATGTAAGGCTTCCTCAAGCTGCACGCTTAAATTGGCACGTGCTGCCCCTTTCCTGTTACACGTCAATAAGAAAGAAAAATGATGGGGATCCCTGGGTGGCGCAGTGGTTTGGTGCCTGCCTTTGGCCCAGGGCGCGACCCTGGAGACCCAGGATCGAATCCCACGTCGGGCTCCCGGTGCATGGAGCCTGCTTCTCCCTCTGCCTATGTCTCTGCCTCTCTCTCTCTCTCTCTGACTATCATAAATTAAAAGAAAGAAAGAAAGAAAGAAAGAAAGAAAGAAAGAAGAAAGAAAGAAGAAAGAAAGAAGAAGAAAGAAAAAGAAAGAAAGAAGAAAGAAAGAAAGAAGAAAGAAAGAAAGAAAGAAAAATGATGATCAGGCTCTTACGCCCTGAGCTTGGCTTCAGCTGTATTAGAAATGTCAGCGTGTGATGCCCTTGAGCGTGTAAGAGCCCAGATCACCCTCATCCAGCCAGGGCAAACCTGGGAGGTCTCAAGACCCCCACCTGGCAATGACACCACTGGATCTAGGAGACCCAGTCCCTGGGGGACGCACAGGTGGCCTGGATGACACACACCCCTTTGCTCACTGCCTGGCCCCAGGCAGGGGTGCCTGCGTGTCTGGAGGGCCGGAGAGGGCATTTGGTTTTATTCACCCTCTTGAGTCTCTTAGGGCCTAGGCCATGACCAAGTCTGCTTTTGTGCCACAATGGCAGAATTGAAGAGTTGTGACAGAGGCTGTATGGCTCACAAAGCTCAAAATATTTAGTATCTGACGCTTTACAAAAAAAGTTTGCTGAGCCTGGCTTTAATCCCATCTTACCTTCTCAATGAGCCCTCCCCAGCCCCACTTAAATCTAAAATTTTGGTCCCCTTCGATCAATTCCACATTGATCAAAAACTGTTTGTTTCCTCTCTCTTATACTCCCCAGCACCTGTATGTATAAGCCACCTATGTGTCATATTTGTTGTCTGTTCCCCCACTGGAGGTCAGGTGAGTCATCTGTTTTGTTCCTTGGTGTATCCCCATTGCTACAAGAGTGGCATTTTGGTCAGGGCTCCATCGAGTGAATGAAGGAAATTGTTGATGTGCAGAACCATTTATTTCATTTCTGTCTCCCTAAACTTTCACCATTGTAAGCACCAGGGTGGGGCCCACATCTTTCACTGCTATAAGGGCTGTCCAGCATGGTGACTGCCACTCAACCCATGCCCCATAAAGACCCAAGCACGGAAGGATCGAAGGGATGATCGTGCAAGAGGTTGTGTGTGTATGAAAGGATGCTAACGAGAAAACCTGTTAGAAATAGAATTCAGTGGGGTACTTTCTAGATTTTATGTATTTATTCATGAGAGACACAGAAAGAGAGGCAGAGACACAGGCAGACAGAGAAGCAGGCTCCCTGTGGACAACCCCGTGTGGGACTCGATCCCAGGACCCCAGGATCACGACCTGAGCCAAAGGCAGATGCTCAACCGCTGAGCCACCCAGGTGTCCCATAGAATTCAGTGTTTGTCAGTCCTTTACATCAGTAGGAATGACACTTGGGACTTGAGTCCAGGATTTTCAAACCCATGCTCTTCCATTCTATTGTTTTTACAAAGAGATTTCCAGGAAGAGGCTCTCCAATGTGTAGGGCACTTCGGTTTACAAAGCAACATCACTTTGTCCCAGCCTTACAGCCTTCCTGTGCTATGAGCTGACCCCCAGCATCGACTCTCCTTCTTTCATCCTCCCTCTGCCAGGCCCCTAGACTCCCCATCCCCTCCCTGTTACCCCCTCCATGGCTCTGCTCCTTCCTTCTCCTGGGGAATCCCGGAACCTAGGCTTCTTTCCTTCATCAGATGCTGGCATCTGGACAGAGAGCAGCTTGCACCCCCGCCATCAGCACCTCAAGGTAGCTCCCTGGTGTTTGCCAGGTACCAAGTGTCAGGGCACAGTCTTGGGCCAGCTCCTGTCTTTGAGGAGATGACGGGCAGGCAGGTACAGGAAGCAAGGCAATAGAAACCAGGTATCAGGGAGGGGCACCATAGGGCAGGACCTCAGAAAAATGATGTGTCGTGCCAGCCACCTCGTACCCTAAAAAGCCTCCCTGATCCTCCATGGGCTGAGACCTTGTCCTCTCCCTACCTGGATCTCCCTCTGACCATGTCGCATGTGGCCTGCCCTGCTCCCACATGTGCCCCAAGAACCTGATGTTCTCCTGTCCTGTGGGGCCACAAGTCGCTTGGAGCTCCCAGGAACATGGGAAAAGAATGAGCTTCAGGTTCTAACCCTGGTCCTGTCATCTCTCTGAGCCTCAAATTCTTCATTTATAAAAGGTAGAAAATTGGGCCTACAATAAGAAATTAAAATAAGATGAAGTGTGTAAGTAATCCAGGAGGTTAAATCTTGTGGATTTATGTCTCACATTTGTGGAGGCCGAGAAAAATTAAGGCCATCCCACCTAAAGTTTAGCATTAGCACAAGTACAGCCATCTTAGGCCCCTGTGAATAAGAGCTGAACTTTATGGGAAAAACTGCAGAATGTCCCCAATGTCCTTGGCAGAGAATCCCATATCAGAAAGACAACAGAGCCCAGCCCGTAGTAGAAAGTCCCATATTAGAATGAGAACAGAGCTCAATGCCCTTAAGCCCCATATCAGAGTGTAAACAGAACTTGAGAAATTCCTCCACCCCTTCTGAAAATCTCCTAGACCAGCCTATAAAAAACCCAGCTGTAACCCACTTCGGGGCCCAAGTCCCTGCTCCGCTGTGTCGGGTACACTTGGACCCAAGCTCGAGCTTGCTAATAAACCCTCGTGCGCTTGCATCAGTGTCAGCTCCTTGGTGGTTTCTTGGATTCGCAATCTTGGGCACAACAATATTTATTTCCTCTTCCTTCAAAACCTGCTGAAAATACAGTAAGGAAATGAAAAAATTTACAATACTCAAGTAGCCCTGCTCTGCCCATTTTTGTATCTTGTTTGTTGTGTTAAAACAAACGCAAATTATCTCCAACAAGTTGTGCCACTATAGTCGGGTTTTCTGTTCTGTGGAGCAGAGCACACTTCTGACCCATTGGCCACAGCCCCACCTGGTCCACAAAGCTCTGAAACAAGTTCCAGAGCCTTCTTCCAAATTGGAATAAATTAGTAGCAGGTGTTTGAAGAAAGCCTCAAACTCATGAGACAGTGACCAAAACAAAAAAACAAACAAATGGAGAAATAGAGATAATGCAGGAAACAGAAGAAAACATCACAATTCTAATCTGAGGCCTCAAAGAACTAGGAGAAGATATGCATTCACAAAACAAAACAAAATGAAAACAGAAATTCTGTGTGCTAGGGTGCCTGGGTCACTCAGTTGGTTGGGCATCTGCCTTTAGCTCAGGTCATGATCCCAGGGTCTTGGGATCAAGTCCTGTATTGGGCTCCTTGATCAGTGGGAAGTCTGCTTCTCCCTCTGCTTCTCCCTCTCCCTCTGTCCCCCAAACCACAGCTCATGTTCTCTCTCTTGCTCAAATAAATAAATAAATCTTAAAAAAATACTGCATGCTATTAAAAAGGAACAATTGACTCAACAATAAGAAAACAATAAAAAATAAGAAACAATAAGAAAACAACTTGATTTTAAAATGGGCAAAAGATCTGAAAAGACACTTCACCAAAGAAGGCGTGCAGACAACAAATAAGCATATGAATAGATGCTCCATGTCATATGTCATTTGGGAATTGCAAAAAATTTTTTTGGGGGGATTGTAAATTAAAACAACAAAACTACACACCTATTAGAGGGCAAAAATCCAAAACAGTGACACTACCAAATGCTGGCAAGGATGTGAAGCAACAGGAATTCTCATTCATTGCTGGTGGGAGTGCAAGACGATACAACTACTTGGGAGGACAGCTCAGCAATTTCTTACATAACTGAACATACTCTTATCAAGTGATCCAGCAATCACACTCCCAAATATAGCAGCTTCATTCACAATTGCCCAAACCTGGAAGCCACCAAGATGTCCTGGAAGTGAATGGATAAACTGTGGTATATCCGGACAATGGGATCTTATCAATGCTAAAAAGCAATGAGCGACCAAGCCATGAAAGACACGGAGGAACACTTAAATGCATATCGCTTCGTGGAAGAAGTTCCTCTGAGAAGATTACATCCTATATGATTCCAATTATATGATATCATGGAGAGGAAAAATTATGGAGACAATAGAAAGATCTGAGGTTGCCGGGGGTGGGGGAATGAATCAGTGGAGTGCAGAGGATTCTTAGGGCAGTAAACTATTCTATATGATACTTTAATGGTGGGATGCCATTATACATCCATCCAAACCCACAGAATGCACAACACCAATAGGGTGCCTGGGTGGCTCAGGAGGTTGGGCGGCCAACTCTTGGTTTCAGCTGATGTCAGGGTCCTGTGATCAAGCCTGGTGTTGGGCTCCATGCTCAGCGGGCAGTCTGCTTGACGGTTCTCTCTCCCTCTGCCCCTCCCTCCACTTTCTCTATTTTTTCTATCGCTCTGTTGAGTGCTCTTTCTCAAATAAATAAATTTTATTTATTTTATTTTTTAAAATACTTTTATGTATTTATTCATGAGAGACACAGCAAGAGAGAGAGGCAGAGACCTAGGCTGAGGGAGAAGCGGGCTCCCCACAAGAAGCCTAATGTGGACTCCATCCCAGATCACAGGATCATGCCCTGGGCCAAAGGTAGATGCTCAACAGCTGAGCAACCTAGGCGTCCCACAAATAAATAAATTTTAAACAAAAAAAAAATGTGCAACACCGAGAATGAACCCTAATATAAACTATGGACTTTTGGTGATGATGATATGTCAACGTAGGTCCATCCATTGTCATAAATGTCCCACTCTGCTAGGGGATGTTGATTGTGAGGGCAGAGGGTATAGGGGAATCCTCTGTACCTTCCTCTCAGTTTTGCTGTGAACTTAAACGTCCTCTAAAAAATATGGACTATTTTTTTAAAGGAGCAACTATTGAACTGTACACTTATGATGGGTAGATTTTACTATATGTAAATTATGCTTCCCAATAAACCCTTAAAACAAGAAGGAACTGGAAAATAAAAATAATGTGAAAGCTAATTCTTTAGTCAATAAGAATGGTGGACCGGAAGGGTGTGTTCCAGAAATCAGAATTAAAAACACAGAGATAGAAAATGTCAGGCAAAAGATAAGAACAAATAAGGATCAATCTGGGAGGTCCAGAGATAGCTGGGTGGGTCAGCGGTTGAGTATCTGCCTTCAGCTCAGGGTGTGATCCCACGGTCCTGGGATCGAGTCCCACATCAGGCTCCCTGCAAAGAGTCTGCTTCTCTCTCTGCCTGTGTCTCTGCCTGCCTCTCTCCCTGTGTCTCTCATGAATAAATAAATAAAATCTTAAAAAAAAAATTGGGGAGGTCCAGCATCCAACTAATAAAATTCTCAAAAAGAGAACAGAGGGTCACCTGGCTAGCTCAGTTGGTGGAGCATGAGACTCTTGATCTTGAGGCCATAAGTTTGTGTCCCATGTTGGATGCAGAGATTACTTAAAAATAATCTTTAAAGATTAAAAAAAGGGAGAGCAAGAACAAAGAACATGGAGAAGAAGAAAGCAGTTAAAGAAGAGGTAATAGAGCAGCACATTCTTAAAATGAGGACACAGCCTCCAGTGTGGAAGGGCCCCCAAGTGGCCACATAATGAAATGGAAAAGACCCACCCCCAGGACTCAAACACCAGGGTGGGGACTGCTGTTTTGCAATAAAGGGCTTTTCAGCCTTTTTCTCCCCAACTATGTGCATGCATTCATTTATTTAAAAAAACAAAAACCAACCTTTTATCTGTGTGCTTCTTGCCTGGGATCCTGCATGCACGCCTCTCACACATCAAAATAAAATCAAGCACCCAAAGTTACACAAATCCCAGGCGGTAAACAAGAAATGGAAGAGAAGATCGTATCTGAACATATCCTGACTCCAAAGACCTCAGGGTCTCAAGGTCAGCTTCAAATGTCTTAGCCTGGCATTCAATACCCTTCTCATCTCCAACCTGCTGTTTCTCTTGGCCATGCTCTGAGCTCCATCCACTGAACTTGCCCTAAACTACCAAAAAAAGTGGGGACAGGCACAAATCCCTCTTAATTTTGCCCTTTACAAGGAAGGAAAATATGGGGAGTGAGGGAAGTGAGAGCTCATGCTGGACTGTGGACCCCAAGCCAGCCATCACCCCTTCTCACTATGGCCTTCTTGCCCACCCCAGCCCCTGCCCCCACCCTTGCTTTCTTTCTTACTACTTGTCATCATTTCACTTATTGTCTTCCCTCTCTAGCTCCAAGAGGGCTGTGTCTGCTCCCTGCTGCCCATATAGGGATTAAAGGGTGCCCAACGTATCCTACTAGGTGCTCAAGGGACACATCGTTCCTGGGCCAATGGCCCCACACACCCTGCCCTCTTCCCAACAGCCTCTACCCCAGCACCTGCAGAGACAGTGTGGGGGCCTTGCCTTTAGCTGTTGCCTCAGATACCCCACTGGCTGCTGGGCTTATAGAGCAAAACCAAATGAGTCCTTGGGGAAACCGGGGTCCTGGCAAGAAACAAAGGCAGACTCGGCTGTTTTGTCTCATTTTTAAGGGAATTTAATGAAGGGACTACTTACGTGGGTGTGGGCATTTAGGAAGCCAGCATGGGGTGCTGGAGCACCCTGGGACTAGTGATGGGTGGGTGAGGGGCTTACCATCCCAGGCTGCAGGGGTAAGGGGAGGAAATGGAGGTATTGGGCCAGTGAAGCGGGTTATAGCAGGAGCTGTCATTGTTGGTGGGGAGGCAGGCACAGCCTTTGCTGAAACTGTGGTCCTGGGAATGACAGGAGCCAGGGAGAAACACCCCAACCTCTCTCTTCTTCCACCTCCTCTTGATTCCGCCTGTTGGCCAAATCCAGCCAGAGGCCAGGGGCCATGGGAACACAGTGATGCCCGGGGCATCACCACTAAAGCAGGACAGAGAAAGGTGGAGTAGCAAGGCAAATGCCAAGTGGGTAGGCAAGTGACCCAAGCAAGGCCAGGGGGTCGGATGCTCCTCCTCCTGGAATCTGGCTCTCAAGCAAAGACATGGCCTGTCCAGTGAGTAACATCATCCTGACACACTGTCGCCATGACGAGACCACCACTGAGGACCACCTGCCTCCCAGAGCCTTGGCGCAGCCTCAGCTCCCACCTGCCCCCAGTCAAGCTAGTTCTCCTCAACTCACAGGCCCTGAAAGTCTCGACAAAGTTGGTCAGAGTTGGTGTGCTGGGGGGGTCTTTTTCAGAGATCATGGGCAGAGAAAGGCGGTTGCCAAGAGTGAAGAACCAAGCTGAGGGCTTTGCAGCCCAAGCCAGAGCCACTATGACTCAGCACTGTGCTTGCTAAGTCACCACCAACCAGTCAGAGAACCTAGAAGCCAGAGGCCTCCGGGGTCACTACCATCCCAAGAGTGAATTCTTCATCCTCCTGCCTCTTAAATCAGTATCTCCCCAAATGAAGCCCAAGGTAATGCATTTGATTGGCTACTCCAAGGTCACGTGCTTACAACAGACCTGTAAGCAGGCCTGGAAGAGCGAGCACCTGCATTCCAGTTGGGGGGACGCCCAAACATGGGAAGGTTCCCACCACAGGCAGCCAACAAACATGCCTGCTAACTAAATATATGTTTGTTTTTTACTATATCAGAGTATTTCCTTCAGACAGCATCTTCACAGAGGTGTTGCTGACTCTTAGGCTGTGGCACCAAACCTTTTTCCCTGAAGAGTTAAACTAAGAGAAAACATTCAGCAAACAGAGTGCCTACTTTGCCACACCTACATACCTGCTTGTGGGGTCGGGAAAAAAGAGGAAAAAAAAGTGCAACTAAGAGGCAAAATATGATTGAAACCTCATTGCTTATTTTTTTGTGTCCCTGCATTTGTTTATTAGCTGTATTCTACACATTTTATTATTTGTTTTGATGACTGATTTTTCATCATTTTCTTATTTGTAGCCAGTGCTAAAATTAGCTGGCATTTGCTGAAAGGAGAGATGTATTAGGATTAGATTCAGCTGTGCATAGCCGGGAACAAACAACAGAGGCTTAAGCTAGATGAAAGTTTCTTTTTCTTCTACGTAAGTGGGGCCTAGGGAAGGGCTGTCCAGAGCTTGGCCTTGGACCTGCTCCACGAAGTCCCGAGGCACCCAGCTCCTCCCTGATTACCCTCCACCACCTTTGTCTTTTTCTGAGTGACCTCTACTCCCAACATGGAGCTTGAACTCACAACCCTGAGCTTAAGACTCAGATGCTCTACCAACCGAGCCAGCCAGGGGCGCTCACCTACTGTCTCTTGGTGGGGCCCTAACCCTCACTTTTCATGATGGCAGCTGGAACTCCAGCCATCATGCCCGGCAACAGTACAAACAGCAGGAAGAAGATGGAATAGCTCCCTGCCTTTACAAAACTTCTGTTTGCAGCTTCGTGGCCAAAAATTGGACCTGTGGTCCCACCAATGGAGGCTGGACAATCAGCCTTATTACCACTTAGGACTGAGAGAGATTGGATATTGAGAGGCAGGCAACTAACTCTTCCACAGACAAGGATAAGAATCACATCGAAGACAATCCATTCATGTAAGAACGATCACGAGGCTCCTGACGATGAGATAGCTCATATTTATTAGTTACTGATTGTAGGCATAGCTGTGTGTTGTTGCTTATGTAGGCACTCGTTAGGCAGTCCTGCATCCTTATCACAGCCCTTTGGAGGAGATGCTATTACCATCCTCATTTTACAGAGGAGGAAACTGAGGCACAGAGCGATAACTTGTCCGAGGCCCCTAGCTAACAGGTGGGACAGCCTGGATGGGGATGCTGGCAACCCAGCTCCAGCATCCCCAGGACGTGATGCGACGATGGAGGCAAACTCTTACCAGGGATTATAGAATCAAGCCAAGGAAGCTGCCTGGACTCATCCAAGGGGCTTGCTGACTTAGGACTGAGGAGAGGGAACCTGAGCCAGGGCCACTATTTGCTGGGCTCTGCATTGGTGCATCCATTCCACAGAGGAGCTTGCACAATACACGTCACGTTTGCAATCCAGTAACACCTGCGTCTGCCGCTCCTTAGGAGCTGTATCCCCAGCAGCCAGCACAGAGTTGGTGCTCAGAAGACATTTGATCTGGGTATCAGTGCCCGTGCCGGGCTCTGGGAGGTGTGCGAAGCATGCAGGAATGACACTGACCCTGCCCATCTGCACTCATGGCCAAGCAGAGTAGACCCGCAGGTGGGCCCTCGGGGAACAATTGAGCCAAGGGCAGTGGGGTGGGTGGGGGTGGGGGTAGTGGGGGCTCCACAGCAAGGAATTTGGTGTTTAGATTGTACTTCGAGTAACAAGCAGTCTGGGATCAGGTCCTTAAGGTAGGCCTAAGCCAGACCTAAAATTCCTCTCAAGTCCCAGGGTGAGAACCGGAGCCTCAGCCCGGAGGCCGAAGGGAGCCACCAGAGGCTGCGAGCAGGTGGTGACAGACGGCCTTCTAGAAAGACTGTCCTGGCAGCCTGTGCAGAGGATGGGGGGTAGAGGGGAGAGAACAGAAGCAAAGACATCCATGAAGGGGCTGTGGGCAGCGAGCACCCCGAGAAGGCTCGGAGGAGGCCTGGAACCCAGGTGGAGATAGGGACAGTGGGGCCTCAGGGCAGGCTGGGAGGCACCCCTGGCTCAGTGAGGGCAGGAGGCAAGGGAGAGCTTTCTGGGCTAAGACAGGACACTACTTATGAGGATCTAGGAGGGAGTCTGAGGTGGGATGGAGGCCAAAGTGCAGAGGTTGAGGGAAGGGGGAGGGAAAGGTGGAGAGAAAGGAGAGGCCCCAAGCTCCGTGTGTGAGGCAGACACATCACTGGGGAACTCTGTGGGAGGGGGAAGGGGGCCTCCGGCGGCCAGAGCCAGGGGGGCTGGAAGGGGGCTGGAGAAGGCCCTGGCTCGAGCTGGGGCAGACAGCACTTGGACGCCTGCAGGCTGCGCTCATGGCTCAGAAATGTCCCAGCCTTGCCAGGAGACTGCCTGGCCCCCGCTGCCCCTAACCCCCTCCAGCCCCAGACAGGCTCCCACATCAGGAGCTCTGAAGCTGCCTCCCCAGCCTTCTGCGCCCCCAGAACAGGCCTCCCCTCCCAAGAACCCTCCCCACCACTCCTTAGCTTTCCCCCAAAGACTGATGAAACACAGGCCAGGGAAGGAGAAAATAAACAGACATCTGTAGGGCGGGAGGTTGGGGGGTGGATCAGGAAGTAGGGGCTGGGTTGGGGGTGCCAAGGGTTGCACAGGTCCAGGTGGTGGGTGTAGAGGCGCCCCAGGGAGCAGTGTGACTCAGTGGGGAGTGAGATCCCCACTGCCCTGCCCCCGACAAACCTAATGAGACGCAGGTGGCCCCTAGGCCCGGCCCCACCTCCCCAGGCCCCCTTGGCTCCCCTGACCGTGGAAGCAGATGCTGGTGCCGGGAAGGGGAGAGGGGGGCTCTGCAGCTCCAGGGGGTGGGGCCGGGGCGCCTGGCCAGGGCCCAGCACATAACTGTGGGCGGGTGCAGTCTGGGGCGCAGTCTGGGGCAGCAGACACCCAGCCGCTCCGAGCTGAACTGGCAGCATGAAGGTACTGGGGCTGGGGACTCTGGGCACCGTGGGCCTGAGCCGCTGGGGGAAGAGGACCCGCACCAGATACGGTGCTGGGAAGCGATCCACTAGAAACTCTGAAGCCAGGGGGGCTCCAGCCTGTCCCAGAGACCAGTTTCTCAGGCTTCTCAGGCATGGGAAGAGGGGGGGAAAGAGGGGCCAAAGGGCAGGCAAGGGGTTCCCAGCAGGGGGCAGTTTACCTGAGGGCCAAGTGCAGAGTGCACCAGGGGCTCTAGGGCTGGAGGAGGCACGAGGGGGGCTGCAGTAGGTGACCCTGTCGTCCTGTCCCAGGTTCTCCTGACCCTGCCGCTGCTGCTTCTCTGCACGCCTCCCTGTGCCCCCCAGATCTCCGGAATCCGGGGAGACGGTAAGCGGCCCAGCCAGCAGGTTGGGGGAGGAGAGGTTCCTGGGAACCATCATTTCTGGGAGTCCAGCCTCAGGGCTGAGCCCTGCAGGAGGCCATCTCTCCTCCACCCCGGGGCAGGTGATGATCTAAGAGCATCCTCCCCCACACCCCAAAGGAGATCTTGATTTCTGGTGACCCTAGGGACGGAGGCAAACTGCAGGGTGCTGAGGGGCCGGCTGCGCCTTGGTCCCCCTCCCCTCACCCTCCCTGCCCCTGCCCCCAGCTCTGGAGAAGCCTTGCCTTCCGCAGCCCCTGGACTGTGATGACGTCTACGCGCAAGGGTACCAGGTGGACGGTGTGTACCTCATCTACCCCTCGGGCCCCAGCGTGCCCGTGCCGGTCTTCTGTGACATGACCACTGCGGGCGGAAAGTGGACGGTGAGTGGGTCGGGGGAACAGAGGCCTGGTCCTGGTCCTGGCCGTGCGCCTAGGCTTAACCTCCGTGCACTTCAGTTTTTCCATCTCTAAAATGGAGCTCATAATAGCCACAGCATAGCGTGGAGCTGCTGCCAACACTGAATTCTAGGTGCCTGAGGCAGGTTAGTGCCTATATCCTTGCAATGGTTCTGGGAGACGGGGACCCTGTACAGAGGAACTGAAACCCAGAGAGGTGAATAACTTGCCCAAGGTCACACAGCCCCCGCCGGGACTGACTACCAGGAGCCTGACTCTAAAACAACTCCTCCCTTCACCTTTGCGCCTGGCACCCAGGAGCTGCTCACTGAGGGGCCTGGGGCCAGCGTGTGCCTTGTTTCGGGGCCCAGCTCAGTCTTTTACCAAAACACCCTCAGCATCACCAGGTCCATGCCTGGGTGAGGCTCCCGCCCCTGGGACTCTTGATGGTCCAGGCCTGTCCTCTGCTCCAGGTTTTCCAGAAGAGATTCAATGGCTCAGTGAGTTTCTTCCGGGGCTGGAACGACTACAAGCTGGGCTTCGGCCGTGCCGACGGGGAGTACTGGCTGGGTAAGGAGGGGGCAGGGGACACCCATGGGCTGGGAGCTGCCCTGAGCCAAGAGCCAAGGCTCTGCTAACCAGGTGCCCTCTACCCACACCCCCACACCCCCAGGGCTGCAGAACCTGCACCTCCTGACGCTGAAGCAGAAGTACGAGCTGCGAGTGGACCTGGAGGACTTTGAGAACAACACGGCCTCCGCCAAGTACGCCGAATTCTCTATCTCGCCCAACGCGGTCAGTGCCGAGGAGGATGGCTACACCCTTTACGTGGCAGGCTTCGAGGACGGCGGGGCAGGTATCCCCTGCTGCCTGCCTCACCAGCGGCCATCGGGAGAGAAGTCAGGGCTGGCACTGCCCGCTGGGCCCCAGACCCCTTCCTTCCCCCTCGAGTCCCTGAAGGATCGTGCTGGCTCCCACCCAGGTTGGACCTGGGCCCTGGGAGAAGCCGTGTCCACTCACTCCAGGGAGCCCTGTGAGGAGCAGCTGCTTCTCTTCATGCAAAAGCCAGCTTGGGGAGGGAGCCCCATCCTGCCAGGCTGCCACGTGATGCCTCTCACAGCGTCACTCTTGTCACACTCCACCCGCCCCCCACCTGACGCCAGCTTGGGGCTGGCTCCCTGACTCAGCAGCCCCATCCCTCCACCCCTCTGCCAGGCGACTCCCTGTCCTACCACAGCGGCCAGAAGTTCTCCACCTTCGACCGGGACCAGGACCTCTTTGTGCAGAACTGCGCGGCCCTCTCCTCGGGAGCCTTCTGGTTCCGCAGCTGCCACTTTGCCAACCTCAACGGCTTCTACCTGGGTGGCTCCCACCTCTCCTATGCTAATGGCATCAACTGGGCCCAGTGGAAGGGCTTCTACTACTCCCTCAAGCGCACCGAGATGAAAATCCGCCGGGCCTGAGGGGCTGGCCCCCATCAGGCCCTGAGCCTCCCCTGGCTGCTCCTGGTCTCCACAAGGGCCCCCTCTGCACCCCACCCCACCCCTGCCCGCTGCTCTCTTAGCACCTGCTTCCCATGGTGGGGGCCTTGTGGTTCTAGCCCCAGCGGGTCCTGTCACACCCAGGGTGTCCATCTCAAAGCCAGGCCTTCCGCACCTCACCTATAGCTATGGGGCCAGCAGCTCTCCTGGGGCCCCTCGGAAAGGCACGGCATTCCCCCCTGGACCCGACCGGGCTCCACAAGACTCTAGCTTGCCTCTGCCCTCCCCCAAAGGTGGAGAGCTGGGAGCTATACTCCAAAGCTATGGCTTTTGTGTACCACCTTGGTGAGCTTCCTTGCTGTGGACTCCTCCAACTGGGGCCCCCCCAGTATGCTAGACTGAGCTGGCGTCGTGGATGCCAGGCCACCCATGCGTGGCCATCGCTGCCACACCCCAGCATGCCCCCCACTGTCCTCAGAGCATCTCCCCACCCTTGGCCTCCCTCCCACAACTCATTCCCTAGTGGGGAGCACCATGGACCCCCCACCCCCATCTTATGGCCCTACTCTGCTGCTCCCACCCACCTGTCCCAGCCCCCCAAAGCTCAATGCTAAAACTGTATGTCACCACAGCTACTGCACGCCACTCTAAAACAGCTACAGTCAAGGTAGGCATAGATACCAGGTCCCCCCACCAGGACCTAGAGTTGAGGTCTGACCATGGTGGGGGGGTAGGGGGTGGGCAGAGGACAATCTCTGAGGGGCTGTAAGCAGGTGGGGAGTGAAGATCTCAATAAAGCTCAGGATCTGAATGAACTGGCTTTGGCTGTCTGTCGTGCATGCAATTGTGTTTGCTTGGGTCTCCAATACAAGAACCTGGCTCCTCCTTGCTCCCCTACTGACAACACCCTGACCTCAACTCTAAAAAGACACCTAGAGTTAGGCCCTAAAGGGAACCTTATATTTCACAGGCCTCATTTTGATGGCAAAAAGACTGCATCACAATATTAATATAATAATAATAATTATAATAAAAATACAATACTGAAAAGGATCACTCAGGGAGTAGAGGTTTCCTGATCCTGCCATGGCTTGGCGGTGGCTCAGGTGGCTGCTTAAGGCTGCAGAGTGTGTCTGAGATGAACCTGCAGAATAATCGAAGCTGAGCTTCCACTGCTGGGCCCAAGGCTCCAGCTCTTGGAAATGAGTCTTGTAGCTGGGTCCGCCCCGGGCAGCAAGGCACAGGCTGTGGACCTCAGGGCTCCTGGAGGTCCGGCAGGTCAGCCAGCAGCATCGGGGAATCCATCTGGATCTCACGCTGCAGGGACTCAATGTCAGCAGGGTTCATGCCGTGGCCCTCCAGCCAGTCAGCAAGCAGGGAAGCCGAGAGTGAGGCTGAGTCTGCCTGGCTGCAGGAAAAAGGGAAGCAGGGAGAGCGGAGGGGAGAGGCCCTGTTAGCCTAGGCTGGCTCCTTGCCCATCCCACAGGCAAGCTCCTCCTGCACCAGGAAACCCTACCCACAGGCCCATTCCAGAAGCTTGGTCCAGCCATCTTACCCATCCTGTGGCCCGTCAGCCACTCCCATGTCAAAAGACTGGTTTAGGAATTCCTCCAGGTCAAAGCCAACACCATAGCCGGCCCCACTGCCCTTTGGAGTGCCCGAGAAGACTGGGGGCAAGGGGTCCTCCACCTGCAACGGGCGACGGCAGGTTACAACACAGGCAGTATCAAGAGCAGACAGAGGTTATCCCGCAGCTCTGTCCCGACCCTGCCAGTGACTCTGCCTGGACAGCCGCTGGGAACAGCACCAGCCTGGACAATTGCTGAGTGCCGGTCAAGGGCCTGTCTGCAGGCCAGGCATAACTTAGGAAGCATCTTAGTCGTCTCCCAACCGGTTCATTGGCATTAAGCTCCTTCTAAGAGCAAGATGACAAGTTCAGGGATAAAACCCCATTTGCCACTCAGTTTTCATGGAATAAAGGTACACTGAAGCCTCTCCTGTCCCCCCGCCCCCACCAAACAGCAAGGACTTCTCAAACCCATTTTCCCTGGGCCCAGATCCAGGTGTCTCCACAGCCTCTCACCTGTGACTTGGACAGCTGCTGAGTGACCAGGTTGACGTCGGGGGATTCTGAGGTGGAGGGCTGAGGGGCCCCTCCGGGCTCTGGAGGGGGCGGGCCAGATGGGAAGTAAGGCAGCACAGCTACGGCACCGGGGCCAGGCAGCCCAGACGGTGGCACAAGCGCAGGGGGAGCCAGGAGGCTAGGGGTAGCAGTCTGGAGTGGAGCTGGGCCAGGGGCAGGCCCCGGAGGGCTGACGGGGTGAGGAGCAGGCCCTGGGGCTGGGCAAGCAGGCTGCGGTACAGGACCAGTGGGGGAGCCTGCAGGTTTTGGTGGGGGGGCAGCAGGAGGACTGCTGGGCTGAGCTGGGGTGGGTGCTAGGACTGGGGCATGGGCTGGGGTTGGGGCTGGGGCTGCTGTGGGGGCTGCAGGCCGGGCCATGCGAGTCCAGCGCTCCAGCAGGCTGCGGTCATTGTCACTGAGCACCAGCCCAGCCAGGGGATCAGTGGAGGGACCCCCAGAGGTCCCGGCCCCCCGCTCCTTGCGTTCCCGCTCCTGCCGCCGCTTCTCCCGCTCCTTGGCTCGCTCTTGCCGCCTCCGCCGTTTCTCCTCCCGCTCCCGCTGACGCTCCTGGGCAGTCACGGGCTTTCGAGGCTCAGGAGCTTCCAGAGGAGCACTGGGGCCATCTGCAGAGAAGTTGGCAGGGAGAAGGTAAGAGTCTGCGGCCTGTCCAAACTGGGAGTACCCCTCTGCAACCCCGCTCCCTGGCCAGCTGCTGCCTCCGCAAGGCACCTCGGAGCCGGCTCCGCAAGGACTTGAGCAGGGCAGCTTTGAGGGCTGCCTTGGTGTTGTCTGAGATGGCACCCTCCTTCTTCGGAGGGGCTGGTTCACTAGCTGGCAGGGGTGGTTGCAGGGTCAGATCAATGGTGTCAGGTGCAGGGCCAGGACACGGCGGTGGAGCTGGTGGAGGTGACTCCATGGCACAGTCCCCACTGGGAGCCCAGGGACTGGGCATCTCAACATCAGGGCAGCCAGGCTCACTGGCCACAGGCTGCAGGGAAGGCTGGAAGCGGATCTGTTGGCGGATGCCCTCACGTCGTGCGTGGAAGTCCTCGATCTCCGCCACTATAGCCTCTTTAATGCGCTCCCGAGTGAGGGCTTCACGGTCAAAAGCAAAATCAAAAGGTGGGGCACAGTCAGGCTCATCATCAGGGTCATGGTACTTGGCCAGGAAGGGGTGGCGAAGGGCAGCAGCTGCAGAGATGCGGGCGCTAGGCTCGAAACGCAACATGCGTCCCAGCAGTGACAGGGCCTGGCGGTCGGCACCTGGATACACTGTCTCCCAGGGCACAGCCTGACGTGGTGGCAGGCTCTGGATGTAGGCCCGCACTCTCTCAGCCCCCACAGCCTGGATTACAGCTGGCGATGGGGTACCCAGCACCATCATGATCAGCTGCAGCTGGTGTACATAATTTTTGCCTGGGAAGAGCTGGCGCCGGGCTAGCATCTCACCAAAGATGCAGCCCACAGACCACAGGTCGATAGCCTGGGTGTACTCGTGCAGTGAGAGCATGAGCTCAGGAGCACGGTACCAGCGTGTGGCCACATACTCAGTCATGAAGTACTGGTGTTCAGCAGGCGAGGTGCACAGGCCACGGGCCATGCCAAAGTCGCCAATCTTGAGCTCACAATTCTCATTCACCAACAGGTTGGAGGGCTTGAGGTCGCGGTGGATGACCTGAGCCGAGTGCATGTACTTGAGGCCCCGAAGCAGCTGATACAGGAAGTAGCGCACGTGCTCCAGAGTGAGTGGCTGGGAGGAGTGGATGATCTGGTGCAGGTCACTCTCCATCAGGTCCAGGACCACATAGCTAGAGGGGACAAGAAAGATAAGCATGGCTACCTCGCCCACACTCCAGCCTCACTACAGCCTCCCGGCTCGACAGGTAATGGCCTCATCTTCACATGCCGCAGGGGCCAATGGGATGGTATAAAGATTCTAGATTTTCTCTAATGTTTCCATGAAGTTAAGTCACTCTTCTCTCTAGATCTAGTTTCCCCATCAAAGAAAAGATGGGGTTGGACTAAACCAGGGCTGGCCAATAAGTTTAGTTTGGAGGCATCTCCATTGTTTGGTATGGCTGCCTGAAAGACTCTGAAGACTGTGAAGGCTTACCCATTTTTTTAAGAAAATGCTCTATGATTGACTAGCAATATCTGCTATGAGAATAGAAGAGTGCAGTTACTGTATAAACATCTTATATTGGTCTTCCTACCTACCAAGATTCTATAAAATGGTAACCACCTGCACTCTTCTTGAGCAACTGCAGCTGTCCCCAGCAAAGCCCTAAGGGACACTGGTCCTGGAATAATGGGAACTTTCCCAGCCTGCCTTACATTAGGTTCAGTTGCCCTTCGAAAACTTCAGATCCCACCTCTGCCTTCCTCTTCCGTCCCTGCTCCTTACACAGATTTGAACTCCCCGTAGGGCACAGTGGGCCTCAAGATGTCCTTGATGGCGATGATGTTGTCGTGCTTGAAGTGTTTGAGGATCTTCAGCTCCCTGAGGGTCCGCTTGGCATTGGTGACCACGTCAAAAGCATTAGGGATCTTCTTAATGGCCACCTGCTGGCCTGGGGAGCAGGGAAAAGGCAGATATCATGAGGTACCTTAGAGTAGCTGCAGATTGGCAAAAGGCCCCTTTTAACATCTTCCTTCTAGAAGGCTGTTACCATATACTGAAGAGCGAGAACCTACTACATGCCAAGGCCTGCACTAAGCACCTTATGGATGTTATCAGATTTTCCCTTCACATCTATCCTGAGATGGATACCAACGGCTCAAACTTGAAAATGATGAAAACCTGGCTCAGCAACTTGTTGGAGTTAGTGGTAGGCTCGATTCTGATGCCTGTGCTCAACTACCTCCCTACACTCTCTCCATCTCAGACCTTACCCATCCCACCACCAATTCCTTACACCAGTCTCTGGCTCCAAAGACTTTTAGAAACCAAAGACAGGATCTGCATTCTGGTCTGAGATTGCCACTCTTCTAAAGAAATAGGCAAAACCACCACAGCAGTTTCCCAACACAGACCCCGGCATCCAGGAGGCACCTAACCGGTATCTGCTGACTTGATCCAGAATTTGGATCCCAGCTTTCCTTCCGGGCTGAGACGGGGCAGGTTTCTCACTCTCTGGGGCCCGCTTCCACATCTGTAAGCGGTGCACAACAGGGAAGCTCACCCGTGAGACGGCGGCGCGCGGAGGACACCACCCCATAGGCCCCGTTGCCTATGGTCTCGATGATCTCGTACTCGTCCCCCACGTCGAAGGTCACATCGAAGGAGCGGGCTTTGAGCAGGGCCAGGTTCTTGGCCGCTACACAGGCAGCGTTGTTGGTGGGTTCCGCCTTCACCGGCCCGGGGGGCTCCCCAGAACCGTCGTCGCCCTCTTCCTCCTTCAGGGGTTCAGCCATGGCGTCTGTGTGGAGACGCTGGTGAGGAGGGGCCCGCCGCCCGCTCCCAGGCCTCAGTTTCCCATCTGGGAGGCTGGGGAGCAGGACCAGGGAATTTCCAAGTTCCCTCAGCCAGCGGGGGCCAGGTAGGGAGCGAAAGAGAGCGGCTGGCACGTAGTAGTCGTCCCACACCCGGACTTGGAACCCAGAGCTCAGGTCCAGGGTGGAATGCAGGGTGGGAGGTGGGGGAGGCGCCGCCAGGCGCGGTCCAGGAAGAAAGGGAGGGGCGGGGCACTTCGCTTTTCTCGGTCAACACTCACCGAATGGCACCTCACTCCGACGCGTCCTCCCGACCTTCGGAGGTCGCCGGCGCTCCCTGCGTCCCCGGGCTCCCGTTCCCCGTGGAGGGATACTCCGAGAGTCGCTCGCTCACTTGTTCAAGGCCGCCGCCACCACCTCAGCGCCGCGCTCTGCCCCGCCGGTCCCCCCGCCCCGCCTCCCAAGATCACGCTCCCTCCAGCCCCTGGCCAATCGCTGGGCGCTCTCTGCGGAGGTTCCCACCCCTCGGACTTGCTGCGTCCAATCCGAGGCCACCTGCAGAGGAAACCACGCCCCCGCGCGCGCCCGCCCGCGCGCGTACCCGCCGCGGTCCAGCTTGCCCGCAGGAGCCGCCCAAAGGGCGCTAGGCGCTTCGCAGGCTCCCCGCCCAGCTCAGTACCCTGACGCATGCGCGCTAGCAGCCCCGGGCGCCGCGCTAATGGAAGGTAACGCCCCCGTGCGTGCGTGCGCACCGCCATCCGCGGGGTTGACTGCGGCAGGTCCCGGGGGTGCGGCGGCGCTCAGGCGCGTGGCTCTGTTACCTCGTCGGCCGGCTCAAGAAAGCCCTCTCGTTGAGGCCCCTGTTCCCCTGTCAGGCCTCATCGCCCGAGGAACTATGCAGCACCTCCTCATTTTCCCCATCGGTCCCGGGAGCTCCGGGAAGGCGCCACCCAGGGTAGAGAGTGATCGGACGCATCCAACCACAGAGACCCTGGGCCTCCAGGATTCCAGAGCGCCCGGCCTGAAGCCGCCACTGACTTCCGGCGGCTGAGCTTCCGGCGGCCCTGGGCCTCTGCTCGGGTTTTCCCGGCCTCCGCCGTGGTCCCTCCGCTGAGTGGCTCCGTCCCAGGGCTCCCGCGCCGCGGGCTGCTGCCGAGCTCAAGGGGACAGCGGGCGGGGCGTCCGGCCTCTACCCCTGCGCGGGGTCCAGGTGCCCGCCCCGCTCCACGGCCCGGTGGCTGATTGGTAGAGCCTTCCAATGAGAGAAGGCAGCGGCGACTTCGGGGCGGGGCCGTCCGAACCTCTGTGCGGAGGCAAGGTTTGCAGCGCGGAGCTCCAGGTGGTGCAGGGAGGAACAGCCTTTTGGAGCAAAGAGGGTGGTGCCGCCAAGTGAGAAGAAAGCTGGGGAATCGAGGCGAAGGTACGGAGACTGCGAAGCAGAGGAACGGGGGCTCCGGGGGCTCTTCCTTGGCCCCGAGTAGTGCTCGGTGGGTAGAGACTCTGAGTGCTAGGTCCAGGGTCTGTTCCTTAACATCACGGACTAGAGGCTGAAAAGTGGGTCCAGACCAGAAATGAATTTTGGCAAGCCTACAGACTTTAAAAAAATCTTTGGGGACGCCTGGATGGCTCAGTGGTTGAGCGTCTGCCTTCCGCTCAGGTCGTGACCCCGAGGTCCTGGGATCGAGTCCCGCATCGTGCTCCCTGCTGGAGCCTGCTTCACCCTCTGCCTGTGTCTCTGCCTCTCTCTTCTCTCTGTCTCTCACGAATAAATAAATAAAATCCTCAAAAAAACGAACAAGAAACAAATGTTCCATCGGCCCTGGTCGTGATCCCGGGTCTTAGGATCGAGCCCCGCATGAGGCTCTCTGCTTGGAGGGAAGCCTGCTTTCCCCTCTCCTCTGCTGTTCCCGCTGCTTGTGCTTTCTGTCAAATAAATAAAATCTTAAAAAAATTTTTTTTTTGTTTTATTATTCCGCACTGTTGTGTTTTCCTTTTCACATGCTAAGTTTATAGTTCAATCAGTTTCCCAAATTTAACACCTGTTGTATTGAATTGAGATAAATTAACTGCTCAGAAGTTCCTCCTCTTCTAATGGTGACAGTTTCTTTTTGGTAACCCTTTGCTGTACATTTTGGGGGTGGGATACTGAATTTTCAGAAGTTTATTGGGATTATACATTAAAATACATTAAGTATTAGGTCAGCCTCTGGAAAATCAGCTAATATTTAGACTTTAAAGGATCATCTGGGTCTCCTCAGTTAAGGCCAAATTATGAATTTGTGTCTGATTTTTCTCCCAACAGAGCAAAAAGCCAAAGCATCTTGTTACGTGGTTTGCATTGGATATTAATCAAGAAAGTATACTTGGGGAAAGAACATTTTCTGTCACTGAGGTCTGAAAATATTTCTTTGATGGCCTTTGTTTCGGGGACACAGTAGACAGACTTCCCTAACTCTGAAATCCGTGCAGTTTAAGGCCTGCAGTGACCCTCAGTGTAAGTAGAGGGCCTACAGAAGCAAGACACACAAACACATCTTTTCAGGGGACCGAGTGGGCAGCTGCGTGATGATCCCGTCCCATCCGGGAATAAAACAAAATCTCACAAGAGACTAAAAAACTATGTTTAATTACTTCTCTATGAATATTTCAGCGAGGCTGAGTATACAAGCTATAGGCTATTCAACATTTTCTGGCAAAAAACTGATTCTCATCTACTTTTCAATCCACTGTGAGCTGCCTTGTCTCTACTGCCACTTGGCCTTAACTCTGTCCCCGAAAAGTCCTTAATCAACTATAGTCAAATCCAACAGACGTTCCTCAGTCCTTGCCTTACAGAGCTCTGCTGCAGCTGACACAACTGACCATTTCTTTAAGAAAAAAATCATTTTTGCATGGCTCAAAATTTATAAGGTTTAAGTGGAGTGCCTGGGTGGCTGCCTTCAGCTGTAGTCATGGTCCCAGGGTCCTGGGATTGAGCCCTGCATTAGGCTCCCTTCTCAGGAAGGAGTCTGCTTCTCCCTCTCCCTCTGCCTCTTCCCCTGCTTGTGTTCATTTCTCTTTCTCTCAAATAAGTACATCTTGAAAAAAAAAAAGTTTAAGTGAAAAATCTTGGTCCTAACCCCAGGTGGTTGCTTTTATTGTCTCTACAAAGTCAACACAAGCAAACACAAATACACATTCTTATCCAATGCCTCCTTAATATATACAAGGTAGCAAACTAAATAATTTTCCTAAAGATCATTAAGTATCAGTAAGCAGAGAGGTGCCTCTTTTCTTATAACAGCCTTTTTGAGGTAAAATTCATGTGCTAAAGGGGCACCTGGGTGGCTCAGATGGTTAAGCGTCTGCCTTCAGCTCAGGTCATGATCCTGGGATCCTGGGATGAGCCCCACATCGGGCTTCCAGCTCAACAGGGAGTCTGCTTCTCCCTCTGCCTCTCCCCTTGTTTGTTCTCTCTCTCTCTCAAATGAATAAATAAAAAATCTTTTAAAAAATTCATGTGTTATAAAACTTCAAAGTGTACAATATAGTGGTTTTTAGTATGCCCGTAAGAGTTGTGCAAGCACAGCCTAGTTTTGTAATGTTTTCCTCAGCCCCCAGAAAAGGCCACATTAGTAGTCACTCCTCATTTCCCCTCCCCAGCCCCTGGCAACTGCTAATCAACTTTCTGACTCTGGACTTGCCATTCTGGACCTTCCTTACAAATGGAATCTTACGGTATGTGACCTTTTGTGGCTGATTTCTTTCACTTAGCACATTTTCTAGGTTCATCCTTTTGCATGTATCAGAACTTCATTCCTTTCTAACACTGAAAATATTCCATTTTATGGATAGACTGCATCTGGTTCATTCATCAGTTGATGGACATTTGGTTTGTTTCCACTTTTTGGTAGTTGTCAACAATGATGCTGTGAAATTCATCTACAAGTTTTTTTGTGGATATGTTTTCATTTCTCTTGGGTATGGAGCTAGTCTGACCAGCAATATTTGAGGGTTCCAATTTTCCACATCCTCACCCTCACCACCACTTGTTACTTTCCTTTTCTTTTCTTTCTTTTTTTTTTTTTTAGAGTCATCCTAGGGGTCCTGAAGTAATATGTCACTATGGTTTTGATTTGCATTTCCCTAATGATAAATGATGTTGAGCATTTTTCATATGCTTATTGGCCATTTGTCTTTTAGGAGAGAAATATCTATTCAAATCCTTCATTTTTATTTTATTTTTAAAGATTAAAAAATTTTTTTATTTATTCATGAGAGAGAGAGAGAGGCAGAAATGTGGACAGAGGGAGAAGCAGGCTCCCTGCAGGGAGCGTGATGCAGGACTTGATCCCAGGACCCCAGGATCATGACCTGAGCCAAAGGCAGATGCTCAACCACTGAACCACCCAGGCGTCCCATGTTATTTCCCCTTTTATTGTTGAGTTGCAGGAGTTCTTTATATATTCTGGATATAAGTCCTTTATCAGAGATATAATTTACAAATATTCTCATTCTGTGGGTTGCCTTTTCACTTTCTTGATGGTATCATATGAAGCACAAAAGTTTTCAAAATTTGAAAATGTTTAAAGGCAATGAATTCCAATTTACCTATTTTGGTCTTTTGTCACTTGTGCTTTTGAAGTCTCTCTCTCTCTCTCTCTCTCTCTTTAAGATTTCATGTTTTGGGATCCCTGGGATGGCTTAGTGGTTTAGCGCCTGCCTTCAGCCCAGGACTCCCCTGGAGTCCCGGGATCGAGTCCCACATCGGGCTCCCTGCATGGAGCCCGCTTCTCCCTCTGCCTGTGTCTCTGCTTCTCTCTCTCTCTCTCTTTCTCTCTCTTTCTCTGTCTCTCACAAATAAATAAATAAAATATTTTTTAAAAAATTTCATTTATTTCAGAGAGAGAGTGCATGCATAAGCATGAGCAGAGTGAGGGGCAGGGGGAGAAGCAGACTCCTCGTTGATCAGGAAGCCCTATGTGGAGCTCAATCCCAGGACCCTGTGATCATGACCCAAGCCAAAGGCAGACACTTAACGACTGAGCCTCCTAGGTGCCCTCATTTGACTCCTTTTTTCATGATGTTTGCTCTATGGTAGTGGTCTGGAGTGGAACCCACAATCTCTCTGAGGTGTGCCTGCATGCTGCTTGGCCAGACTGTTGTCTCCTCTCCCCCTCTGGAAGGGGAGGGGACTGCAGCCCCAGCCAAAAACCTCAGACTGTGAGTGGCAGAGGCCCATTTTCCAAAAGTAAACCTGTGACTTCAGGAAGATGGGATGGACACTGGGCCAGCAGAAATCGCAGATGTTCCCATGCACACCCCTCTGCCACCAGAAGTGTAGGGAGCCAGTTTAATGGATGAGCCTGCGAAGGACACTGCCTGGTCTCAACAAGGGGGGATTTCAGGCACCCAGGAGACAGGTGGGGGGGGGCAGTCAGGGACAATCAATCCCTCTGTGAGCCCATGGAACTCATCAGAAGTAAGGACCGAGAGGATCCCTGGGTGGCGCAGCGGTTTGGCGCTTGCCTTTGGCCCAGGGCGCGATCCTGGAGACCCGGGATCGAATCCCACGTCAGGCTCCCGGTGCATGAAACCTGCTTCTCCCTCTGCCTATGTCTCTGCCTCTCTCTCTCTCTCTCTCTCTCTCTCTCACTGTGTGACTATCATAAATAAATAAAAATTAAAAAAAAATAAAAAAAAAAGTAAGGACCGAGTTGTGATGCCCTCAGCTGGTGACTTTAGGCCAACCCCAGCCCTCTCTGAAGCTGTCTCCCCTTCTTTGTAATGAGGGTAGCAGTCTATTTTCCCATCATGCAGGGAGAAGTCTCTCCAAAACCGAAAATGTGGAGTTGGTCTAAATTATAACTGATCCCAGGCCTGATTTGAGCATGGGCCCTGGTGTTAGTGGCAGCAGCTGGAGGTGGGAAGGATTCTGAGCTAGGGCGTGGGGAGGACAGGCGGGCCCATTCTCCCAGAGCTGGAACCGTCAGTTAAGATTGCATCCGGCTGCAGGTAACAGAAAAGCACCAACCATGGCATAAACATGTGAAAATGTATCTCTTTCATCATGAGAAACTCAAAGTACTTTGCATCTTTTTATAAAAAGATTTATTTATTTGAGAGTGTGAGAGAGTGTGTGCACCCACACACATGCCCCCACAGGAGTAGGGGGAGGGACAGAGGGAGAGAGTCTTCAAGCAGACTCCTCACTGAACACGGAGCCTGACGTGGGGCTCAATCCCGTGACCATGAGATCATGACCTGAGCCAAAAGCAAAAGTTGGCCCTGAACCAACTGAGCCACCAGGGGCCCTGAAATCCAAAGAATGTTGTTGACCTTGGTTTAGCTTGTCAGGGACGAAGGCTATATCCACTTTGTCATCATCCTTATGATGTTTTCCCTCTTAACTCATGACTACAAGACAGCTGCTGCAATCCAGCCATCACATTTATGTTCCAGACAGAATGAAGGAGGGAGAAGGACGTGGTGCTACACCTGTCCCCCATCATCAGAGAGCAAACACCTTCCTGGTAGCCCGCAGCAGATGTGCACCACTTATGTTTTAGAACCACGTCATAGGCCATCCCCAGGTGCAAGGGAGGCTCAGAAATCCAGTGCTTCCATAGGCACATTGCTGCCCCACAGATGGGGGTTTGTCAGAAAGGAAGAAGTGGGGAGCAGATACTGAGTGGGTAGCTCGTAGGTAAAAGGGGAAAAGCCAGATCTCCTGGTCATGAGGGCAGGTGGGAGGTGCCCTCATGCCCAAGACCAAGATGGGCCTCTGCTAGGGACCCCTGAAGGCTGGCAGCCCCGGCAGGGAACTAGATCCCCCTACTTGGGGTCCACAGTCTCCCCAGTGCAACCGCCCTCCTCATCCCTCCCAGACTTTGGGACCCCCAGGCTCTTTCCCAGAGGCAGCAGGTGCCAAGGCGGCGCAAGGCCCGGAGCCTGTGTCTCCCGGGTGATGAGCAGGGCCGGGTGTGAGGCAGGTGCTGGCTGGCAGCTTCGGCCTGAGCCTCGGATCTCCACCCAGCATCGCCAAGCCCCACGGCCAGTCTCAGTCACACCATGACACATGCCTGTCTACTTAGGCTCACGGAAACACAGACATGCTCGTACCCACACAGAAAGGGACATGCCCTGGCAGGCACACTGCCAGTCACATGCACAGGGGTTGCAGAGACACATGCAGAGACACAGGAGCAATACGCACGCAGGGATATGCAAGCTGTTGGGACAGACGCTCTGGGAACACACGTGGGGGCTTGCACACGCGTGCAAACAGACACACACACACACCCCCCTTCCTTCTGCCAGTGCTTGTATTGGTCTATTTTTTGCCTCAGCACATGGTGGCCAGGACACACTGTCTCCACTCCATAGGTCAGGAGGAAAATAGGAAGGGATGATTTCTTCTTTTTTTAAATTTAATTTAATCTTATTTAAATTCAATTAAGATGTAGTATATTATTAGTTTCGGAGGTAGAGTGCAGTGATTCATCAGTTGTGTGTAACACCCAGTGCTGATTAGAAGAGGTGCCCTCCTTCATACCCGTCACTCAGTTACCCCATACCCCCCACCCCGCCCGCCGCCCTCAATGACCCTCAGTTCATTTCCTATAGTTAAGAGTCTCTTATGGTTTGTCTCTCTCTCTCTCTCTCTGATTTCATCTTGATTTATTTTTCCTTCCAGAAGGGACGATCTCTGCCTGGAAGTGCCTTACACACAGGAGACCAGAGTGGCCAATGCTTAATCCATGCGGCGCAGGCTTGTCAACGCTCAGACTTGGGGATGGGGGATCAGGAGGGGGTGTGAGGGGGCTGTTGCCAGGGGCCCAGCACCAGGCCACAGGATGTGACAGAGCTGAGCTCAGTGTGGCCGTGGGCACTCCTGCAGGGGAGGGACGACCCCCAGGCCGGCCTGCACGCCAACTGTGGTTTTGGTGGAGGGGAGAGCGGGAGGCCTGCGGGAAGAGGCTGTCCCTGGCTTCAAAGGCCTGGGTGGGTGGGCTGACCTCACGGCCAGAGGGCTCCAGCTTGAGGCCATTGCGGTTTCTTGGTACCCCTCCTCACGCCTGCTTTCACCACTCAACCCACCCAGGCTGCCCGGGGACCTAGGTGGGGACAGTGGGGTGAGGGGAGATGTCATCAGCACTGTCACAGGCTCTGGGGTCCCACCGTGGGGGCTGCGATCCTCTGTGGCCTCCGGGGAACCCAGCGGCTGGGCAAACACACTGGGGCTGACCTTGCCCATTCTGGAACATTCCCAAGGCCTGCCTGTGATCACCCTGGGTGTGGGATGGAGAATTGTACCCGCCCTGTCCTCAGAAAGATCCCAGGCCTGGGAGGGAGACGGACTCAGGGACCAACCTCATGGGAACTCGCCCCTCCTGACTCCCCCTCCCACTGCTCTTCTGTTCTTCTCCAGAATGTTGGTATCTCAGGGTTCGGCACCTGTCCCCTCCTCACTCTGGTCCTCCCGATCTCTGCGCTGACCGCTTTCAACCCTGCTCCAGCCGGGCTCTGTCTCCGAGCTCCAGATCTAACAGCCAGTGCTCTGCAGATGTCCCCCTGCCGACGCCCCGCAAACCCTCCAATTCCTGGGACTCATACCATGCTCACCAGCTCCCTATCCTGATGCTCCTCAGCTCACAGCCACCTCCATCCAGGGCAGGCACCTGGGTGTCATGTGACCCCCTCCCTCTCCCTCACACTTCTCCCCTCTCACCTATTCCCCCACCAATCTACCTCATCCAACAGGTTACCCAAATGCAAACTCTACTCATTGACGCCATGACACGGAGCACCTACTGTGTGCCAGATACCATTCCCAGTTCTGGGACTTTGGCCATGAGACAGACATAAATCTCTCCCTTTGAGGAGAGAGGAGCTCTGAGGAACTCAGATTTTAGCAGGATAAATTGACTCAATTATACAGTGTCTTAGAAGGTCATAAGCAGGGCAGGCCGGGTGACTCAGGGGTTTAGCGCCACCTTCCGCTCAGGGCCTTCCGCTCTGTCCCTGGAGACCCGGGACAGAGTCCCATGTCAGGCTCCCTGCATGGAGCCTGCTTCTCCCTCTGCCTGTCTCTGTCTCTGTCTCTGTCTGTGTCTCTAATAAATAAATAAATAAAATCTTAAAAAAAAAATTTGAGGGCCAGACAGAGATGGTGACAGTTGAGCAAGGATTTGAAGGAGGAGAGGAAATGAGCCCTGTGGAGATTGGATGGAAGAGCAGTCCCGGCAGAGGGAACAGCAAGTGCAAAGGCCCTGAGGCAGGAGCATCACTAGTGTGGTGGAGAAAGAGTGAGGGAGCTGCAGCTGGAGCTGAGTGAGTAGGGGAGCTGGAGGAGCAGACACACAACCTTCCCTGCTCACAGCCTAGTGCCAGCGACCCTGGTCTGTCACCAAGGCTACTGCAGTGGCCACCCATGATCCTCTCGGCTTCCCTTGCCTGCTCAGCTGTCTGCGCACAGCAGCCAGAGAGATCTTTTGGAGAACACAGATCAGATCATGTCCCTGCAGAAGCTTCCTCCTCCCAGACAACAAGTCCATCACCCAGCCCTGGCTGCCCCACTGGTAAGAAGGGAAAAGAGGTAGAGGGACCAGCTTCCCTGAGGTCTGAGGCCAAGTCCAGTGTGTGGACGACAGCTCACCTGGTTTCCTGTTGGATCAGCCCCGCCCCCCATCTGGGATCTGCTTCCTGCCTTGTCAGGTCTGCTGGGAAAAACTGGAGGAAATGGGCACAGGGTGGGTGTGGGCTTGGGACAGGGGGAGCTTGGTGGGATCCTGCTCTGCACACCCTGGGAGGGGGGAATGGCCACAGCGATGCTCCCACCCGGGGACTAAGCAGCAAGCCTTCCAGAACCTTCTCTTGCCTGGCACCTACAGGTAGGGCTGCCAGATAAAACACAGGATGCTCAATTATGCTGGACTTTCAGATAAGCAATGGATCGTTGTTTGGTTAATGGATTTCCGAAATACTGCACACATTGTGTGCTTTAGTTGGCTGAATCTGGCAACCCTACCTTGATGGCCACACCTGCCTCCTCCCTGGTGACCCAGGTCCCCCCACACCCCACATGCCCATGGTCTCTCCCTGCATGGTGGCCGGAGACTCTGTTAAAACCCAAGTCACCTCACATCCTTCCTCGCCTCAAAACCATCCACCACTCTGAGGCCCCGGTGAGTTCTCTAAACCCATCTCCTACCCCCCCGTGCTATGCTGGTAAAGTGGCTCTTGGAGAAAATACAATGAAAATAAAATACAAAAGATTAAAAGCCCTGGGGGGCTCTGTCAGTCAGGCGTACTACTTCTGATCTCAGCTCAGGCCTTTTTTTTTTTTTTAATTTTATTTATTTATTCATGAGAGACACAGAGAGAGGCAGAGACACAGGCAGAGGGAGAAGCAGGCTCCCTGCGGGGAGCCCGATGTAGGACTTGATCCCCAGGACCCCAGGATCATGATCTGAGCCACCCAGGTGTCCCTCAGGTCAGGCCTTGATCTCAGGGTTGTGAGTTCAAGCCCTATGTTGGGCTCCCTAATGGTTGTAGAGCCTTAAAAAAATTTTTTTTTTAATCTAAAGCCCTGATTTTAGCATTTAGCAATTTACATTGTGGTGTAAACACTCTGCCTATGGCTGATTTCAAGCTACCCACATGACATCCCTTAAGGCAGAGTTGTGCACAGTTGTCTCTTGTGATTCAATGCAAGTCAGCGTGAGCAGCCTCCAGGCTGCCTCTCTGTTCCTCAAACGTATTCCACCTCAGGGCCTTTGCACAGACTGTGCTTTGTCTGGAAGTGCTCATTCCCAGGTCCTTGCATGACTCACCCCTTCCCTTCTCTGGGGGGCTTTGCTCCAACTTTCCTCCTCTGAGAGGCCTTCCCTATGCACCTGTCTACAATAACCCTCTCACTCTCCAGCCCTTTACACTGCTTGATTTTTTCCCTCCTTGCACTGTTCCTGTCTGCTGAATAGCTGTTTTGTTGTCTCCCCTCCCTGCCCCCACCAGGAAGTCCATCCATGAGGGCAACAGATGTGTCTGTCTTGTCTTCACCTTCATCCCCAGCACCCAGCACAGTGCCTGGCACACAGGAACTGCTCAGTAAATACCTACTGAGTGAGACATAACTCTTGGCTCTCATGACCTTGGCATTTGTTTTTTTTGTATTTTGGTTTTATTTATTCATTTGATAGAGAGAGAGAAAAAAAAAAGAGAACGAGAGAGAGCACCTGAGCACAGGCAGAGGGAGGGGCAGAGGGAGAGAGAGAAATAGACCCCCCCCCTCCCTTAGATGAGCAGGGAGCCCGATGTGGAGCTTGATCCCAGGACCCTGAGGTCATGACCTGAGCCAAAAACAGACGCCCAACCAACAGAGCCACCCAGGTTCCCCTACCAGCATTTTTAAAAATCCCAAATTTTCATCAAGTAGAGGAAGGCTCTGCTTAGATTCTTCTCAGGCACCAGATGGAGACACTTGCATGGCTTTGTCATCTGGGACACTTTAATTAAAAAACAAAAAAATCATCCATCTGTTGTCCCCTTTCCCAGCCTTGGTGACTTTGGTTTATTTAAAAGTGATGTCATCTTAGAGTCTCTTCATTCTCAGCAGTCTCTCTTGCCAGGGAGCCTCTCCCACATTTCCTGGCTCCTCTCCCTCTCCTTCCTCCCCCTCCCTCCTGGGCTGATGCTGGGGGGTGAGGGCGCAGGGAAAGAGTGGTGCCCGGGACCACGAAGGGCAACCAGCACCTGCTGCCCCTCCCACAAGCTAGTGGGGGAACATATGCCACAGCACCACCCAAAGACGAGGCACTAAACGTCAACAGCCACAAATGGGCTTTCTTTGACCTACATAGTGTCACCTGAAAAGTCACCTGAGGTGACAGAGTTGTCCAGCTGTCTTTAAAGCAGCAGAAAGGGGCACCTGGGTGGCTCAGTGGTTGAGTGGCTGCCTTTGGCTCAGGTTGTGATCCTGGGGTCCAGGGATCAAGTCCCGCATCAGGCTCCCTGCAGGGACTGAGCAGAAGCAGTGGGACTGCTTCTCCCACTGCCTATGTCTCTGCCTCTCTGTGTGTCTTTCATGAATAAATAAATAAAATCTTTTTTTAATTAAAAAAAAACAAAGCAGTAGAAAATCAGGTAACTATGGATCCAGACACCTACAACCCAGGCTGGCATTCTGCTGGCACGAAGCAGTCCGGCCCATCAGCAGGTGTCCAGGCAGGTTGGCTGGGTATGTTTTGATCAACTGAGCATCGGATTGCATGGGGTGGTGCACCCACGAGAGTTTCAGTATTCTAAATGCCACCCTCATCCTCAACAATTGCCTGAGGTGAAGCAGGCTCCATTATTTCCTTATTTCCATGCTTGTTGTGTTTTCCTAAAGCCGTTCTGGCTAATGGGGTGTGTATGAGAGCCATCATCCAATCAGTGGTTTGTAGAAGGTATCCCGTCCTACATAAAACCTTTCTGGGGCCCCCTTGTCTTTCCCCCCTTCTTTGGCCCAGAACACAGGACTGTCCTGGGAGCCGAGTCAGCCATCTGTGGTTATGAGAACAAAAGCTATATATTGAGAAGTTACAGCAGGAGGACAGAAGGAACCTGGGTTCCTGATGACATAGCCGAGCCATGCTGTCGGTTTTGGACTGTCTGGATTACAGAGTCTAGTAGAGGCTGGATTAGAACCCAGGACTGCCTGACTCACTTCTCTCCAGCTCCTCCTACTGGTTAACTCCTGAAAGAAGCCATTCCAGATGCTTCCAACCTTGAACTTGAGATGTTAGGAGAGCATGCCCGGTTCCTGAGCCAGGTTTGGAGAGGCCAGGGATTCCCCACTGCCACCCGCAATCCCAGCCTTCAGATGACTCAACAGGAGAATGAGATAGTCCAGGCATTGCCCTGCTCTTACTAATGCAGACACTGAGGTCCAGAGTAGGGCAATAACTTGCCTAGGGTCACACTGAAAATTGGAGATAGGCTGGAGATGGAAACTGAGGCCCTATGGCTCTATGGTGGGCACTGGCCCAGACCCAGACCAGATTATTCTGTTGTGAGTCTTCTCCCTACACCCCCGCTCCCCTGGACTTGAACCTACATCCTCTCTCTGGCTGGAACCTGAAAGTTCAGCTCTGGCCCTTAAGGCTCCAGCTCCCCCCAAAGGGTCCCCCAAAGACCTGCACTCATTCACTCGCTCATGCAGTCATTCAAAAATCAGCGAGTGTTCCAATGTGCCCTCTGTCCATGGGTGCTCATGCAGTTCTCAGTGTGGTCCAGCAGACCCAGCTGGACCACAGCCTCTTCATGGCAGGGCTGTGGCTGAGGGGCTGAGGGCTCCAGAGAAAGCCCCTGGAGCAGCATGGGGCAGAGCACAGAATAAAGGTAGGCTGAAGGAGGGGACCTTTATCTGGACCTTGAAGTTATTCAGTAAGAGGCTTTCAGGCAGCAAAGGTGGGAGGGATACTCCAGGCATGAAGGAATAGCGTGGCAGCCCGGGTGGCTCAGAGGTTTAGCACCACCTTCAGCCCAGGGCGTGATCTGGGGGACCCGGGATCGAGTCCCGCGTCAGGCTCCCTGCATGGAGCCTGCTTCTCCCTCTGCCTGTGTCTCTGCCTCTCGCTCTCTGTGTCTCTCTCTCTGTCTCTCATGAATAAATAAATAAAATCTTAAAAAAACAATGAAAGAAGAGCATGTGGAAAGAAAACTGGGATGCACTGAGTTATAGCTTAAAACTGGTTACTTTAGGGGCACCTGGGGGGCTTAGTCTGTTATGTGTCTGAACTTGATTTCGGCTCCAGTCATGATCTGAGTTTTGGCATTGAGCCCCGCATGGGGCTCAGCATGGAGTCTGCTTGTCTCTCCCGCTGCTTTTCCCCACCTGTCGTTTGCATGTGCGTGCACGCTCTCTCCCTCAAATAAATAAAAAATTTTTAAAAATGGTTACTTTATGTGGATTTCACCTCAATGAAACATAAATACATACAATTTGTAAGAAGGCGGTGTGTGGGGATGCCTGGGTGGCTCAGTGGTTCAGCGGCTGCCTTGGGCTCAGGGCGTGATCCTGGTCCAGGGATCAAGTCCCACATCGGGCTCCCTGCAGGGAGCCTGCTTCTCCCTCTGCCTGTGTCTCTGCCTCTCTCTCTGTCTCTCATGAATAAATAAATACAATCTTAAAAAAAAAAAAAAGCTGAAGAAGAAGAAAAAGAGGCGGTGTGTGTGCGGGGGTGCGTTCCCGTGAGGCTGGGGGGCAGGGGATGGCGCCGGTCTGGCCTCTGCCCCACGTGGCGGGGAGCCCACAGCGTTCCGGCGTGGCTGCCCACTGAGGAGCCAGAGCTGGGCCCAGGAAGGAGCACCTGTCAGGGCGAGGAGAGGAAGGACGTGGCGCTCGGAGTCACGGGGACCATGGTTTGAATTCAGCTTGTCTTCCGATACACCCCTCTCATCAAGTCACTTCACTCCTCTGAACCTCAACTGTCGGAAACGGGGTTCCAGTGCCCCGCTCCTGCGGAGTAGCCGTGGAGGCCCTCAGTGTGGGTGCCTCAGAGCTCCATGGGGTGTCAGGAGAGGGAGAGAGCATCACTGCTGCTGTGAATTCTGGCCAGCTGCCCTCTGGGTCACCAGAGACTGGAGGTGGGGTAGGGTCTGAGTCCCTAGGTCACCTGGCCGGGCCTAGGTCTGTAAGAGGACATCTGCCCCCTGCCGGCCCTGCCATGGCAGCTCCCTCTTCCCCAGGCCAGTTCCCCTTTGCCAGGTGACGTGGGCCCTGTTTGGGTGGTGAGGTAGGGGCGCTGGAGAGGCTAAATGGCCTGGGGTGACAGGAAGGAGGTCAGACCAGGAGTGGGGATGCGGGGATGAGATCCAGGGCCCCCTGGACAAACGCTGCCTCTGCTGGGGCTGCTGCCCGCTGGCAAGGGGCTCCGGGCAGGGGCTGGGAACAGAAAGGGAGGGAAATAGCTGGGGCCACCGATCCCTTGAAGGCTGAGAGTCTAAGTTCTTAAAACTGGCAACCCAGACTTCGAGTCACAGGAATGTGGGTGCAGGATACAGATGGTGATGGGCACTGGGGTGTCTGGCCTGCAGGGAGGAGCTCCCTGTGGATGGAGCCTTACCACTAAAGATCCTGAAGGTGGAGCCAGATTGACAGGGTGGGGCACCTAACAGAGACCCAGCTGCCTTAGTAAAGAGTGAGTTCCCTATCTTGAAAGAAAGGAAGCAAAGCTGGATACCCTGACTACAATGGACTTCTGGGCAGGAAGGTGAGGATATCTCCCCGAGGGGGAACATGGTAAGGCGATGGGGAGAGGAGTTCAGAGAAGACTTCACACAGGTGGGCTTTGAAGGTTGAATAGGAGTTCTCTAGGCGGGCAGGGAGGAGATGGTATGCTGGACAGAGGAAAAAGCATGAAAACACGTAAGTATTCCAAGAACTGATTTTTTTTAAAGATTTTATTTATTTATTTGAGAGAGAGAGAGAGAGAGAGAGAGAGAACGCACAAGCGGGCAGAGCTGCAGACGGAGGGAGAGGGAGAAGCAGGCTCCCTGTAGGGAACCTGACAGGACTCAATCCCAGGACCTCAAGATCACAACCTGAGCCAAAGGCAGACGCTTAACCACTGAGCCACCCAGGTGCCCCCAGAGAGGGAAATTCTGCAGCATGCCAACAACTGGCAGGGCAGGAAATGGTGCCAACCTGCTGGATGTTGGTCCTGGCTGAGGGTCTGCCCATCTGTGACCCCCCTCCCCACCCTCCCCGAGCAGATCTCTACATTCCCGCTGAGGCCACTGCACACCCACACCTGCAAAGACACCTTTCACCTCCACCCTGACTGTCCTGACCTGAAGGTCAGCCTGCCTGAGGGCTCCCAGTGCACCAAGCCCCCCAGCGGGCCCACCTGAACTGGTGGTAAGGATTCCAGCTGGGTCCTGACCAAGCCCCACTGAGGCGCCCCCTCCCCTGCGGTCCTTCCTGAGGCCACCAGACTCTGTAGAGCTAGGCCTGTCCATCCTCCCATCCTACCCGGGGTCTCCCATTCCACATTGCCTGGCTGGATGGCTAATGTGCATGCCTGATTAGGAGCTTCCCACCCCTTGGGGAGACTCCCCCTTTAGGTCCTGCTTGAATGTAGGGTAGGCTTTGACATAGCTGGTTTCTTAAAAATTATTTATTAGAGAAAGAAAGAGAGCATGAGTGGGTAAGGGGGTTGGGGGGAGAAGCAGACCCCACTGAGCAGGGAGACCGACACCAGGCTCGGTCCCAGGACCCCATGACCTGAGCTGAAGGCAGATGCTTAACCGATTGAGCCACCCAGGCGCCCCTGACATAGCTGGGTTTTAAAACACTAGAAGCCCCTGGTTACTAGATAATCACAAGCATTCTGCTGAAAAGTGACTTTTGTATAAAACTGAACTTCAAAAGTGACAAGGAGTAAAGACAGGTAGAATTTGTGGGAGAAAGCATTTTAAGTGGAAAGAGGGTGTGAGGAGTGGGGGAAGGGAGTATGACCAAGTCCCTGGAGAGCAGACCTACACTCTGAGTTGTGTGTGTTGTTGCGGTGGGGCCCCCACCCATCTGGCCTCCTCAGCCTCAGCATCTCTCATCAGACTACCCACAGCCCCCTCCCCTAATCAGTTATCCTTGCTCAGCTTTCCGGAAGAGGTCAGTGGTCCAGGCTGGCCTTGACTCTTCCCTCCCTCTCCTGCACAGGTGTCTGAAGGGAGCCCCCCTGGTCTGCTTCCAAGCTAGCAGCTGGCTACTGTGGGACCACCCCCTGGGGTCCCTGCTGGGGGCATGGCCTCCTGGAAGTCTACACACCTGTGCATCCCTTCCTGGATCAGGGATAAGGTCTCTAATGCCACTTTTGACAACCTGGCCTGGAACCAGACAGAGGAGGCAGTGAGGCTCTTTAGCCTGTTTAGTCCTGGATGTGAATGCTGATTCGGCGACTTACCTGCTGCTGTGACTGTGGCCCAGCCACCTCCCCTGGGAATCTGCTTCCTCTCTGAGTAGTGGCCATGTATTCAATTATTCATTCATCCAGCACTGTTACCAGGGCTTCTATGTGCCAGGGAACGAGAACTCAAGATCCGCGTGGCCGCTGGGCTCATGGAACAGCGGGCTGTCTAGAGAGGGGAGTCAGGATAGTGATCAATGTGCAAATACAAACCACAGTGTGTGCTAAGGCGAACCGGATCGATGTGTTAACCGAAGCTATGACCCACTCGGGGCGGCCAGGGGGTTAGCCTGGTAGTGCCGTGGGTTCTGGCTCAGTCTTCCTCCGACGGCTGGAAGACTGGGATGCCAGGTGCTGCTCCTCCGTGGGCCTCCGTTTCCCCCTTTCACACCGAGGAGCCGTAACTCGGTTGTTTGAGGCCCTCCCCAGTTTGTTTAACAAACTTTTGGTGGGGGGCAGGGGCCTCAAAGCCCCAGGGGGGCATCCCCCTGACCCGCCGCAGTCCCCAACCGGGCAGCCCAGCCCCGGCCTGACTCGCGGCCTTCGCGCGCGTCACCTCCACTGGCGGCGGCGGCGATCCACCCGCACCGCGCAGGCTCCCCTCCGCGCGTCCCCGCCGCCGTCCTCCCGGTAGCGCCACAGCGCCATCTCGCGGCGGAGGGCACCGGCCCCACTTGGCCTCCGGCCGGCCGGAGTCAGGGCGCGCCTCCGCCCTTCGGGGCGGGCGCGGCCGGCGCAGAGTGGACACACGACCCTGCGGGTGTGGCCCGATCGGGCGGCGCGGCTAGGTTCTACACCGCCGGCGGACCGTTCCAGCTTCCCCGGAGAGGGCTGGGGCTGCGGAGCTCCGCCCCCAGCCCCGCCCCCGACCGCCGGCTGCGCTTGCGCACTGCCGCACCCGTGCTTTCTTTCGCGAAGGTGCCTTCCCACGAAATGTGTCCCACGCGCCACGCCGTCGGTTTCCAGGGCAACCCGGCACCTCTTAGCAGCCCCGCGCGCCGCGGGAGTCGTTTCCTGCGCCCCCAGCCCTGCCATGGCGGCCGCGGGCCCCAGCGTCTTCCTACTCATGGTCAACGGGCAGGTGGAGAGCGCCCAGGTGAGCGGCCGGGGACCCCCGCCCGCCCTCCCCCCAGTCACCCGCGGGGGCCCGTCCCGCCACCTCCCGGGCTGCTGCGTGGCCCGGGAGAGGCGCGTCTGTCCGGTCAGGCGGGGGAGGGGAACCAGCGTTTGAGAGACCAGGCCTGTGAGCCCTGGTTCTGCTTGTGTCCGCTCCGCTGAGTCCCGGGCAGGAGCCTAACGCGGGTGTAAGGGGAGGAGCGGAGACTCGCCCGGGTTGCTGGGCCTCGGCCCCCCAGCGCTCTGCACTCTGAACCCTGAGGTCCTTGCTTTTGGGTTAGAATGGAGGCGATCTGGTGAATGTGCGCCAACGACGGGGGTGGTGGAGAGGTCCGGGGAGGGTCTGTCGGGTCTGACCCACGCGGACGCTGCTCTCCGTCGCCTACACTTGGGGAGACCCATTTGTCGTATTTATGTGTATATAAGTGCACCACGAATTCGCCGTGTGCCGGACTCGGTGCCCAGCACTGCGCATTCAGCCCTCACCACAACCCTGTGAAGTGGGTGTTACTAGCATCCCCATTCTACAGATGGGAACACTTGCCCACAGGGAGTGGCAAAGCTGAAATTTGAACCCAGGTCTGCCTGACACCAAAACATTGGTTCGTTACCCTTCCAGGCTGTTGGAAGATGGTATTTATTGTATTGTGGGGATTAAGTGAGATGGTTGGGCAGAGCTCTGCCAGGACCTCTTACTAGGTCTCTCTTGCCTCCCTGTTTCATCGGGATAATGCTCCCGTGTTCCCACCCTGTCCACCTGCCCCTGCCCCTGGCCTAGCGTCCAAGACTGCCTTCCCTTCTTCTGTTCTGTCCCATTAGGGGCCCTTGGCTGGGCTGGATCATGCCTCTCTGCTCTGTCAGCACCCATGCCACTCCCACTGTGCCTCCTGCTCAGTTCTGGGTCCCTCCCTCTCTCCAGGCTTTGAGCTCCAGCCCTGTGTATACTTCATGTCCTGGTAGCATCCTTTCACTTTGGCAATGTTCCCTAGATCTCTTCTATACCCCCTTGTGCCAGGCTCTGGGGGACACAGAAAGCTCATTGCACTTGTTCCCTCTTCACAGTCAAACAGGGTTGACAGTTATTTCTGTCAGGCATCAAAGCTTTGGTGGAGGGAAGGACCAGGGGCTGACAGAGCTGGGGGTGGGGTGGACCTTAGAACGTTTTGAAGGATGAAAGGGAGTTTGCCAGATGGAGGAATGGGACGGGCAGGGCAGCCCCGGTGGCTCAGCGGTTTAGCGCCTGCCTTCGGCCCAGGGCGTGATCCTAGAGACCTGGGATTGAGTCCCATGTTGGGCTCCCTGCATGGAGCCTGCCTCTCCCTCTGCCTGTGTCTTTGCCTCTCTCTCTCTCTCTCTCTCTCTCTCTCTGTCTGTCATGAATAAATAAATAAAATCTTTTAAAAAAAAAAAAAGGAATGGGAAGGGCATGTCAGACAAGGTGGAGCCTGGGCAAAGGCTCAAGGGTGGTCGCAGCCTGGGACTGTCCCTTGGACTCCCACATCTCAGGCCCCAACCCTTCCACTGAACTCCGTGTCCCCATCCCCGGCTGTCTCTTAGACTCTACCCCAGGCACCCAGTGCCAGCATCCCTATTGGCTGCCCTTAGCTAGCCACCGCGGTGCCTGCCCCCCCCCCCCAATCCCTGTAAACAGAACCTGCGTGTGCTTCTTCCTACAGTTTCCTGAGTATGATGATCTCTACTGCAAGTACTGCTTTGTGTACGGCCAGGACTGGGCCCCCACGGCGGTAAGCTGGGCTCTTGGGCCTCCCTCCCTCACAGCCTCCATGCCTAATGGGGTTTCTGAAGGTGTCGATGTCCGCCATACCCCTTCATCTTCCAGTTCAGAAACTGTTGAGAGGTAGACACCGAGCTCAGGGGGTTCCAAACATGACTTTGTTCCTGGTAAAGTTGGAGCAGAGAATGCAGCCACCTTCAGGCTCCTGATCAAAGCTGCGGTCACTCACACACCCTGTCCTGGGAACTTGCACTTGGCAGCAAAGAGGAATGTGTGGGCAGCACAGGCCCCCGAGGGCCAGCCTGGAAGTATCTGGGCGGTAGGTCCTCTGTCCCTCTCCTGGCCCATGAGGAGGACTCTGGGAAGTCAAGAGGCCGAATAGAAGCTCTGCTTGCAAGACCGGCCTCAGAGCGATCTGTCTCCACAGACAGCCAGGCCAGAGTCCCAGTTTCATGGGGCAAGGTAGACAATAAGTACTGATGTTCTAATATGTTCTAGGAAAAAGTGCCGGGGACAGAGTAAAGTCAGGAAGGGAGGAATGGAGGGTAGAGAGAAACTGGAGTCTAGGTAAGGTGGCCAGGGAAGGCCTCCCTGAGATGGTAACTTTGGGTAAAGGGTGAAGGCAGGAAGGGAACAAGCCACATGGAGGTCCGTAGGGAGAACTGTGCAGGCAGAAAGGGCAGAGGTAAACAACAACAACAACAAGAAAGGGCAGAGGTGCACAGGCCCTGAGGTGGGAGTGTGCTGCGTGCCTGGCGTGCCCAGCATGCCCAAGGCACAGGGAGGAGGCCTGTGTAGCCAGTGAAGAGCATGAGCAGGGATGAGAGTGGTTGGAGATGGAGCAGGGGGGTTGAGGATGGGACAGGCCTTGTAGGACACAGTGAGTCAGTAAAAGAACCACGGCCTCACTCAGACATGGAACCCCCTCAGTCTGGGACAGAGACAAAGTGACCCGCCTTGTGTGTTCCATAGCATCCTGGCTTCTGTGTTCAGAGTAGATGGGAAGCAAGGGCCAAAGCATAGAGACCAAGGATTGTTACCAGAAACAGAGGAGTGAAGACAGCGCGCAGACAAGGCGCAGCCATGGGTGGGGTGGGGGTGACAGGCAGTTGAATTTCCAGTATATTTTGAAGATGGAAACAACAGGGTTCCCTCCTGGACAGATGCGGGGTGTGAGAGAAAAGAGTTAAGAATAACACCAAGCTTTTTAGCCTGGGCACTTGGGATCAGAGCTGCCATTCGGTGAGAAGACTGGGTAGAGCAGTTATGGGAGAACTTTCCAGAGCTCAGCCTGGCATGTGTTGAGGTTGAGGTTTCCCCCCAGATACCCAGGGGGAGGTGCAGGGTCAGCAGTGGAGGTGGGGCCATGCTGCCCTGGAGGCCCGAGATGGGGACCAGACTGGGGATGCAGGTTTAGGAATCAGCCCCATGACGCTTCCACATGAAGGAGGAAGTGGTGACAGCAACATTGAGAGCCCCCGCCCCCACCGCTGTGAGGAGGAAAGACCCAAAGTCAGACATATGGTGTCCCAGAATCCACCCAGGGGGAGTGCGTCAGAAAGCCACCAGCTGTGTCCAGTGCTGCTGTAGAGTCAGGTAAACTGAGGACAGAGAACTGTCCACAGAAAGAGCAACGCTGGGGTCACTGGTGCTGTTGGAGCCAGTGAGTATGGACGGCTTGATCAAGGAGTTTGCTCAGCAGGGGAGCTCCAACTGGGTTGGCGGGTGAAGGAAGAAGCCAAGTTGGCACAGTTTCTTGATAGAATCGTAGGCACACAGGCTCCGATGTGAAGGGTCTGGGGAACCTGTGCTGGAAGAGGGAACAACCTGCCGGGGCCAGTTCCTCAGCTGAGGGGACGGGAACTCCAGAACCCGCGCCCAGGCAGCTCTCCAGGTCGTCTGGCTCCAAATAAAAGCTGGAGACACCCAGGAGCTGCTCCATTAGCTCTGAGTCCCCGTCATGCGGAAGACGGTGTGTTGCCAGAAGACAGGGAGAAAACCAGCCCTCCCACCTGGCCACCAAGGTAAGGGCAGGGGTGTGGCAGCTGGAGCGCCAGCAGCAGGTGTCACAGTCACTGTCCTCACAGGGTCTGGAGGAGGGCATCTCACAGATCACATCCAAGAGCCAAGATGTGCGGCGAGCGCTGGTGTGGAACTTCCCCATCGATGTCACCTTTAAAAGCACCAACCCTTATGGCTGTGAGTCTGCAGGGCCTTCCCCCTCCTCCCCCACCGCCCCAGCAGGGACCAGGTCGGGGAGGCACCCCCAGGGCCAGCTGGGCCTTATCCTACCGCCCCTGTCCACTCTCAGCTCTTCTCTGCCCAATTCCTGGGCCCTTGTGTACCAGCATCATCATGTGCTCTCTTGTCACCTGGCCATTTCTTCCCATGTCCACCCACCACCCTCACCCCAGCTCATGGACTGGTGGTGGAACTGACCTTTAGGAAGCTCAGGGGGTGTCAGGTGAGGCTCCAGCCTCTGTGCCAGGGGAAGGCAGAGCCTGGGTTTGGGATGTTGTAGTCCAGCCGGCAGGCCTGACCCTGGTGGCCCTCAACCTGCCATTACGTGTTGTGCTCCAGCCAAACCAAAGCCACGTGCACCTCCTGTGCACACCCCTGAGCCACCTCTCTGAGTTTTGGTTTGTGCTGTTCCCTCTGCCATCTCTGATCTCCTCCCCAGAACCCTCCTTGCTTGCAGTGTTTACTGTGTGTCTTGCCTGGTAGTTACCATTCACTCTTACTTAATAAGCGCCTACTGCATGTAAAGGCCTGGGTTAGCTCCAGAGGGGCTGTGAATACTCACCCCATGTGCTCTTATCCTAGCTTCCTAATCCTATGTGGTGGATAGATTGCTCTTGGTTTCTTTTTCCACATCAGGAAACTGATGCAAAAAAAGTGACATCGCTTGCCTTTGGTCTTCTATCTAGTAGCTGAGCATGGATTGGATTTCAGGTCCATCTGATTTCATAGTCTGGACCTTTCTGCGGCATGTAGTTTGGGGCCTAGGCTTACTGGGTGTGGGGGGTCTGGAACAGGGGCTGCCTGGAGGTCCTCCTGGGCTGAGACTGCCATCTTGTCATTATCCACAAGTAAGAATGCTTCTGTAGGTTTCCTGGAGCAGGACTAGATTATGGCCCAGTCTCCTGCTGCTGAGGAAGCCTAGGAGAGGCGAATATAGTATTAAAAAGTGAAAACACGGGCACCTGGATGGCTCAATCAGTTAAGCATTTGCCTCCAGCTCAGGTCACGATCTCAATTCTGGGATTGAGCCCCACATTGGGCTCTCTGCTCAGCGGTGAGTCTGTTGCTTCCTCCTCCCCACACTCTGTGATCTCTCTGGCTCTCACTCTTTCTCAAATAAATAAATAAAATATTCAAAAATAAAAAGTGAAAACAAACACAACTATTTGCAGGCATCAGAGAGCCAGCAAAGTATTGGAGATTTCCCCAGCCAAGATCTAGGAGAAAACAAATCTAGAGATGTGATCTCACTCACATTGCCCCTTGGAGAATTAGCTGACTCCACCAGAGGTGATCCAGAGGTTGATCGAGACTTTTGACAGCTGCTCTGGGCTCGAGGCACAAGAATCAGGAAAATGGTCCAAGACCTTGAAGTGCTTGCTGCACCCTGGGAGGAAGGGAGAAGTGGGAGCAGCCCAGCTCCGGATCATTCCAGACCTTGGAACATGGTTGCAAAACCCCCCAAACTAAATAATCATAAGCCACATCTAACAGGGTGTAAAAGGGATGGAACAAGAATGGTTTATTCCAGAGGTACAAAGCTTATATAATATTTGAAATCAACCAACGTGATTCAGTGCTTTAAAAGAAGGCAAGTCATAATCATCCCCTTAATGAAGCAACCATGATAAAACTCAACATCTATCCATGATAAACACTTAGAAAACTAGGAATAGAGGAAACTTTTTTATTTTTTAACTCAGGGCCTTATAACCCCAAGATCAAGACCTAAGCTGAGATTAAGAGTTGGACCCCAACCAACTGCGCCACCCAGGCACTCGTAGAAAGAGACTTTCTTAATTGGATAAAGACTGTCTACAAAAAACTTAGAGCAAACATCACCTTTTCTAAGTGAAATGGTGAAAGATTTCCTTGTCGCCGCCACCACAAACAAAAGCATAGGAATTAGGAAGAATAAAACTGTTGCTTTTCATAGGTGGCATTATGTGTGTCAAATTTGCAGAATAACCTACAGATAAGTTACTAGAAATAATAAATTGGCATGAATGCCCGATATGAAATAGTAAAAAACCAGTGGCTTTTTGTATAAAAATGAATAGGATATGTATTCTCTTGTCCATAAAAAGTGATTCAAAATGGTATTTTATTTTTAAGATTTCATTTATTTGAGAGAGAGCACGAATAGGGTGAGGGGCAGAGGGAGAAGCAGGCTCCCCGCTGAGCAGGGACTGCCCCCAGGTGCCCCTAAAAGTGATATTTTAAAAAGAAATTCTTCACAATAATATCAAAATGTAACTTGTACTACATATCGAACTTCAGATGAGTTATAAAGCAGAATAACGAAGACAGTGTAGTTTAGGTCCAAGGATAGGCAAATGATCCAGAGAGAGCTCTGAGCCAGACCTAAGCCTGTGTAGACAGGTGATTCCTGAGAAAGGGCACTGGGAGGCAGGAAGGGAAAGCGGATCCTGTTGATAAACGGTGTTGGGACCACGGGATATGCACAGGACATGAAACTTAAGCCCTGCTTTGTACCATACATCCACCAAAGTCAGTTCCAGGTGGATGGCAGGAAAACTTTAGGAAGAGAGCATAGAAAACTAGAGCCATGATATCAAGTAAAGGAGGACTTTTTTTTTTTTTTTTTTTGAGAGCAGAAGAGCAGAGGGAGAGGGACAAGCAGAGTCAGTGCTAAGTGCAGAGCCAGATATGGGGCTCAATCCCAGGACCCTGAGATCATGACCTGAGCCAAAGGCAGACACTTAACTGACTGAGCCCACCCAGGCGCCCCCTGAGCCCTTTGGAAGAGAGCTCCATGTTCTGTTTTCAGACCAAATGTATGCATACCCTGTGTGGATAGGCATGCCCAGCAGAAACATGTGCACACATGGGGCAAGAGCTTCAGCAGAGCGGCAGAGAGCTCATAGTCTCACCATGCAGGGGCCCCCCAAGGAGAAACTACCCACATGTCCATCGGCACAGGAGTGAACCATGTCCTCGTGGTCTGTCCATAGCTAGCATGTTCTCTAGCACTGAAAAAAAAGTGACATCTCGTACACAACACAATTCGAATGAATCTCCCAAACATATTGAACTAAAGAAGCTGGATACCAATACACAGACTGTATGATTCCATCTGTATAAAGTTTTTTTTTTTTTCAATAGGTAAAACCAGAGCACCTAGGTGGCTCATTAGCTTAAGTGTCTGCTGTCATGATCTCAGGGTCCTGAGACCAAGCCCCGCATTGGGCTCCACAATCAGTGTGGAGTCTGCTTGGGATTCTCTCCCTCTCCCTCTGCCCTTCCCCCTGCTAGCTCACTTGCTCTTTCTCACTCTCAAAATTAAATACATAAAATCTTTCCTTTAAAAAGGATAAAACCAAATCTGTGTTTGGGATGCATTCTTTGGCAGGGAAGCGTTAAAAGCAGTGCTTTCATCAAGTCAAAACAGTGGCTGCCTCTGGGGGAGGGGGAGTGATGGGAAGGACACACACCTATTGTCCCTGACACTTGCTGAGCACCCCCTCTGCAGCAGTCGCTAATCTCCAGGTCTTAGGGGGGAGGGAACCAGGAGGCTGGGAGGGGAGGTGATTGCCTGAGGCTTGTCCTAGACCGCAGGGTCAGCCTGGCAGGATGGCTTCCTGGGCCTCCCCCGCCTCACCTGTCACCCGGGAAGTGGTTTCTCCCCTATGCTCAGAGGACTAATATACTGACCCAGAGGAAAGGACCTGATGTACCTCAGTGTTTACAGGGAATGCGTGCGATTGGTGTGATAACTTAAGGGAAAGTGCATGGGAGGTCTGTCTTCCCCTCTGACCTCTCCCACAGAACCCCGAAGTCAGCCGCTCTGGCCCACAAGCCCATGCAGTAGGCGCTGGAAACTGACCCCCTCCCCACCCCATCAGAAAGGAGGCTCCCAAGAGGTGGCCCTTTGCTCACTTCCCAGCTGGGTCCCTGTGCCTTGAATAGAGGAGCAGAGTGCCCTTGGGGGTACTCCCTGCATTTGTCAAGGTACAGGATCAGCACAGCATCCTGGCCCTGTGACTCCCTGGGCATCCGGGCTGAGCAGGGGGCCTAGCTGGCAGGATGTGCCCCCCACTGCTGTCCCCACCCACCTCCCCAGATTCTGGATCAGCAGAAGCCCTCCAGGGAGAAGGGGGGTGTCCCACTCCACCCCTGCCCCTTGTGCAGCCCACTGCCCCTAGGCCATCCCTGTTCTGTACCCTGCCTTCCCCCAAGTTTCCCCACCTGCTGACCCCCTGTCTTGTTTTTCCCAAGGGCCACAGATCGTGCTCAGTGTGTATGGACCAGATGTGTTTGGGAATGATGTGGTCCGAGGCTACGGGGCAGTGCACGTGCCTTTCTCACCCGGCAGGTAGGTGGTGGCTCTGACCTGGCCCCTGGGCCACAGTCCAGCCCTTGCTGGGCCATCTGGCTTAGGATCAGGGCACCCCCAGCGGGGCTGGGAGTGCACTGTGGTCCCCAGGGGCCTGGGCAGCTTGGCTTGGGGGGCAGGCTGGGTGGGGGGGTGTCAGAGGCCCCAGGAGGGAGCACTGGGTCCAGCTGCAGAGTGCATAGGTGGTCTGCGATTATGGTTCAGATGCTCAGTCTGCTCCTCTTGTGTCTCCCCGGCTCTGTCCCACGAGCCCCCCCCCCCAGTGTCCCTGTGTGCCCAGCCCTGCTGGCATCCTATGTGACCACCTGGGCCCTTCCTTTGGAGCCCCCACAGATGGAGAGATGCGGCTGTCTTGTGCGAAGCACAGTCACCAGTGTAGACACAGGGTATCTGGGGCACAGAGGTCAGGAGTTTGTCTGGAGAAGGTGGAGGGAGATGGAGGAACAGCCAGATGCCCTGAGTATTGTTGCTGAGATGGAAAGTGCAAGATGTGAGGGAAGGCGAGTGGAGAGGAGGGCTGGGGCGGGGAGGGGCGGGACTCCAGGCTCTGAGGGCAGATGGGGGCAGGTGGCCGCACTTGGGGGAGGGGGGGAAGTAGTCCAGGGAATGGTCAGGGACTTTGCCCACATCACAGATGGTAGAGGATTTGGACACCTCAGCATCCTCCAGACCCTTTAAAAGCCACTAGACTCCCCCGAACTCTGGGCTGTGCGAGGTGGGCCCGGTTTCCTCCACCTCACCCCCTGCACACAGCACTCCTGCCTGGGAGGCTGTCCTTGGCTCGGACTTGGCCCTGCCTGATTGAGTGCTCCTGCTAGCTGGAGTCTCGGGAAGTTCCAGCTCTCTCCTGCTACTCAGCACATCTGTCCATGAGAACATTTGTTTCAGGCACAAAAGGACCATCCCCATGTTTGTCCCAGAATCCACATCTAAGCTGCAAAAGTTTACGAGGTGAGTTTTCTGCACGTCACCATTGCAGAGCAATGGCATATTCGCCGGGTCACCCTGTGGGATCTTCCAGCCACTGTCTTTGGGGACACGTGGACACGGGTGCTATGGGGCTTCTCAGGGCCACAGGGCTCCCTTCAGCCGCTGTTGGAGGCTGCACACCTTTACCCTATGTCCTGTTACCGACCTTGGCGTCAGAGCCAATAGTCTTGTCAGATGGGGACAAGCCTGTCACATAATAGGATATTAAAGAGGTGGGACACAGGAGGATACGGCAATAAGAGCCAAACAGAACTGTAATAATAATCCTGACGGGCAATTTCCATCTGTTTGAAAATGCTTCACATCTGAGCAGAAACTCGAGCTGAAGTGAGGGCCAGTGTGGGCAATCTGGGGAAGGAACATTCCAGGCTTTGCAAGCATCACATGCAAGGCCCAAGGGATGGCAAGCAAGGCGAAGGTGGGGAGACCCCAGGGAGGCAGGGAGCCTCTTGCCCCTTACCACATCCAAGTCTGAGCTTAAAGGGCCCGCCAGCCCGGCCCTGGCTGGCTGGCTGTCCCAAGGTTGGGTACAGAAGCTCCTGTCAGCTTGGCTCGGCTGCAAGCCACCACTGCTCCTCATGTGGTCATCCAGGAATGGGCCCTCTGCTCACAGCTGGATGTGGGCAAGTGGAGGACCACCCAAGGTGTTGGAGTGAGGCTCAGGGGTCTGCTGGGCACAGGGACCACATTGGGCCTTGGCCCAGGAAGCCTGAGTTCTGAGGACTGGAAGGGGGGGAATCCCACCACCCCCAGAAGCCCCTCCAGAGGCCAGCGTAATGGGAAGGTGCCTTGAGCCAGTGTCAGCTTGAGGGGACAACACCCACCCCGCTGGGCCGTTAGGAAAACGGGGCTGTGCCCATCAGTGGGTACGGGAGGGTTTGGGGCTTTAGCCCATACCGCTGTGCTGGCCGGGGCAGAACCTGTGGGGTGCCTGGCTCACAGTGACTGCTTCCTATGCCCGTGACTTGGAGAGCTCCACTCCTTGGATGGAGAAACTGAGGCAGAGAGGTGGTGGCCCGCCACCCCGACCTGACTGGAACCCTAGCTTCCAATCCCCCTCTGTCTCTGGAGGTGAGCCTCCTTAGTGGCTGTCCATGCAGCCTGCAGACAGCAGGGGACAGTCACTGCTTTGTCCAGTACAGACCGGGGCCAGAACCCCACCCCTGGGCAGCACCAGTGGGCACTGGTACCCTCGTTGGAGGGCTCAGCGAGGGACCAGGGGCGGCTCAGGGTGGCCTGAGCCAAGGGGAGATTCCAGCGTGGAGCCGAGGGCCTCCTGGTTGGGGAGGGTGCCAGGCACTCATTGGGAGGGTGGCCTTGCCCTGCCAGCCCTCCCAGGTCGGCCGCTTTAGAAGAAGACAGGGCAGAGCCTGCTCTTGAACTGCAGGGACCTCCATAGACCACAGAGGGGCCTCTGTGCCCACGGGGAGCCCCCTGCCCGCAGCTGCCTTCCCGGCCTCCCCTGGACGGGTGCACACCCGAGTCTGCCGGGCCCACCCAGCCAGGAATGTGCACCTAGATTGTTTCCAGCTCGAGTGGGTGCGCTGGAGGCGAGGCTGCTGCTCCAGAAGGAGCTGCCCTGGCTCTGGCTGCCTGTGGCCTCAGGCAAGTGCCCGCACTGCCCTTAGCCTCTGAAAGGGGGGTGGTTACAGAGTGTGGGCCCCTGGGAGGGGCAGGTTGACAGTGGGCCTGTTGGGGCCCCCAGTGCCACAGCCCTCCCCTGTGACTGTGGGTCAGAGGATCATGAATCTCAGAGTGAGAACTGTAAATGGTAGGATTGATGTTTCACCTGGTAGTTGACCAAGTGCCTTCACCGGGAGCCCCGTGAGCTCAGTACCGTTGGGTACACATGAGAGGAACTGGGGTTCAGGGATTTGGAGGTGGCAAGTGACTTGTCCTGGATTCCACACTATGGAGAGGGAAGTGGAGAGCACAGAGCTGACCGCTGACCTCTCTACCCACCCCAAGGATGCCAATGCTGAACTCCAGGACAGGGCCCTCCTTCCCTGGGAGGACGGGGAGCGGGGGGGTGGTTCACACTGCCCGCACCCAGCCACTGTCCCCTCTGTGCCCCCAGCCCCACATCTCCCTCAAAGATGTGGGTGATTGTGACGGGGGGGCCGAGAACAGCACAGGCCTAGTAGAAGCCTGCCGGGCCTCCGTGATGCCACACACGGCAGGGGGAGCTGGCGTGGGAAGGTTCGGCCCAGGACCCAGCCCTGGGGCAGGGGTGGAGGAGAGCTGCTGGTTTCTAAAGCCAGGAGGGAGCCCAGGTCTCGGGTGTGAGGGACAGCCAGGTCGAGGATCTGCTCACCCAGGTTCTCCTGTCTAACCAGCTGGTTCATGGGACGGCGGCCCGAGTACACAGACCCCAAGGTGGTGGCTCAGGGGGAAGGCCGGGAAGGTAAGGCTTGGTCTCCTCACCATCACCCTCCCCAACCCCTGTCCCTGCCATGGGCAAGCTGGAGCCCGGGAGGGACAGGATGCAAGCCAAGGAACAGCCAGGCACTTGGGCGGACTGTGGGAGCAGCCCCAGGCCTCTCGGTGGAGCAGCACTCACCCTCCTACCCCCCACACCCCCTCACCCCACTGTCTGTCCAGGTGCGGCCCCCCCGTACTTCCTGGTGGGGGGTGTGGGCCAGGCAGGAGAGACCATGGAGGCTGAGCCATCCCCATAGCAGCCTGGCTGATGGCTGGCGTCCTCTCCCCAGTGACCCGCGTCCACTCCCAGGGCTTTGTCACTCTCCTCTTCAATGTGGTGACCAAGGACATGAGGAAGCTGGGCTACGACACTGGGCCTCCCAACACGCAGGGCGCCCCAGGGCCCAGCCCACCACAGGGCCTCCCCCGGTGAAGGCACACACCGGCCACGGCCACCACCACCACCACTGCATACGGCCCCGCGGCTCTCAGGTGACACAGGGCTGTCCTTCCGGAGAGCCGGCCACAGATCCATGTGCTTGACGTGCAGCCTCAGGGGGGCTGGGGCGGATTTTGATAATAAAGCATCACCTTTTCACAGAACCCAGGCCTGGAGCCGCCGCCTCTCCATCTGGCACTGCCCCCATCCCTGCATTGCTCAGGGGACACGGCTGCCCCGAGAGCCACATGATGGCCCAACTGGGATGTGAGTCTGGTTCAGGCCTGGCTCCACCACTGTCGGCCATGTGGCCTTTCTTCCAGCCACACATGCTCCTCCTTGGCGACAGGAGCTGCAGGGGGGCCCAGCCTGTCCCCTGCTGGCCCCCAGGCCTGTAGCCCCGAGGACAGGGTGGAAGTCCTCCCAGAGGCCCGAAGCTGCCGGCACCCGAGCCTTCTGGTCTCACAGCAGGAGTCCCGCTGAGCTGAGTCCTCCCCACGCAGATCCCCACAGCCCCGGGACTCTGTGCTGCTCGGGCCCCCCGTCGCGGCCCCCCCATGCCCCGTGTGCTCTGGGACCCGTGGTCTGGTCCTGTAATTCTAACTCCCTCCTCGGAATGGTTGGTGCCCTCTGCCTCTGCTGTGCTGAGAGCCACACTGGCCCTCGCAGCCCTCCTCAGCAGGGGCTCTGCTGGCCCAGCCGTGTCCCTGCGGCCCCGGGTGACACATGCAGCCCCCTGCCCCTCACCAGCATTCCTCGCTTCTGGGACACCCGGGCTGGCTGCCACCTCCCTTGCCCTTGGGCTTTGTCTCCAGCCCTCCTGACACCCTGTGCTCGTCCATGCAGAGGAGCCCGCCCTCAACTACCCTCTTCCTCACCACCTCCCTAGTGCCCTTGGCCTGACCCCTCAGCAGCCACCCATCTCAGTGCCTACCTCTCATCCCCGGTGATGGCCGGGTCTCCAAGATCCGCACCCAAGCAGCATCACCCTCCCTGCCCTGTGGGTCTTCCTGTGGTCCACAGCCAGGAGTCTTTCGTGGCCTGGTCCTGCAAGCCCCCCCCCCCACCCTGTGGGCTGCCCATCATCCCTCCAACCCTTTCCTCCCAGCCCAATTTAGAGTTCACGAGGGTCATCACAAGTACCTTCATCCCACACCCTCCACTGCTGGGCCTTGTGTCCCTCCATCTGCTTCACCCTGTGACAGGGAGCAGTTGACTGGGGTATTGTCACTGCAGCCAGCCCCAGGCCTGCCTTGCTCAGTCTGCAGCCAGGGCTCCCCCACAGCCACACGCAGACCCATCGCTCCTCCGCCAGCTCCGCTGGCATCTTAGAGAAGCTCCACTCCCTGTGTCTTTCCTCTTCATGTGTCCAGTAGCCATCACCCTCAGCAGAAGGGCTCATGGGGAAACAGAAACCATCCTAGAGGGGTGCCTGGCTGGCTCAGTGGGTGGGGTGTGCAACTTTTCATCTGGGGGGGGGTGTGAGTTTGAGGCCCATGCTGGGGCTTGGGATTACTTTTAAAAAATAAAATTTGGGATCCCTGGGTGGCGCAGCGGTTTGGCACCTGCCTTTGGCCCAGGGCGTGATCCTGGAGACCCGGGATCGGGTCCCACGTCGGGCTCCCTGCATGGAGCCTGTTTCTCCCTCTGCCTCTGTCTCTGCCTCTGTCTCTCTGTGTGTGACTATCGTGAATAAATAAAATCTTTAAAAAAAAATAAAAAATAAAATTTCTTGGGGCACCTAGGGCTCAGTGGTTGGGCCTCTGCCTTTGGCTCAGGTCATGATCCCAGGGTCCTGGGATCGAGTCCTGCATCAGGGAGCCCGTTTCTCCCTTTGCCCCTCTGTCCCTCGTGAAAAAATATATAAAATATTTTAAAACAATAAAAAAATAAAATTTCTTTAAAAAAGCAAGGGCTTCCTCTGTTCCACTGTCATGTCCAGCCCCAAGAGACACTGTGGTCCCACCTAAGGTCTTAGGAGACACTGGGCCCTCAAGGTACTCTCAGGTTTCCTTGCCCAGAAACCCATCCTGACAGGCCTGGTGCCAGGTCGCAGGGACCGGACTGCCAGCACCTTGACAGAGCGCTTCACCCTCTTCCTGTTCTGTTCCACAGTGCAGTTTGATCGTTTTCTTCTGAAAATGTTTAAACACAGAAAAGTTGAAATGAGGTCACCGTGACCAGCTGGACGCCAGCCGCCCCAATTCCACACCTGCCATCTGCCCGGACTTGTGTTCTTGTCCCTGCTTCCACCTGGCCTGTTTTTAGTGTATTTCAAGATAAATGCCAGCCATCACTACACCTCCTCCTGCACAGTTCCGCACGCCTGCCCGCGGCTAGAGTTCCGTATTTGTAGGTGTCAACACTGACACGGACAGAACTGCATACATCTCCAGTGTGCCACGAGCAGAGTTTCGACCAACAGGTGCCCGACACCCAGTCTGGAAAGCTACCGTCACTTCAGAAGGCTGCCTCATGCCTCAGCCAGTCAAGGCAGGGGAAGTCTAGAAACTTGGGAGGCTGAGGGCATTCTGTGCCCAGGAAGCGGGGAGCTTCCAGGGCGGAGATCTGGGGCCGTCCGCCAAGGACGGTTCTCCCCTCACTGTCCATTCTGTCCTCCACGGAGACGACGCTGTGTGCTCAGCACATCATCTTTTCTCTTGGGCTCACGAGAAGACTCCATTCCCCAGACCCCTTGCATACACATGGGTCCCTGGGAGTGGTTCTGGCCAAAGAAAGGGGGTTGAAAGGATGCTCAGCACTTCTAGGCCTGGTCCACGCAAAACCTCCCTTGGGTGATCCTTCCATCCTTCCCCTTGGCTCCCTGGAGGCCACGGTGTGAAGACGGAACATGGCAGGGAGGAGCCTGGGTCACTGAGCTGCCAGGAGCGTCCCCACTGGGCATTTTGTGAGCAACTTTTATTGCATTCTCCCACAGAGAGTTTGGGGGTTGTTTCTGCAGAGCCTATTTGAGTCTTGACAGGGGAACTGCAATCAGGAGTGGGTTTCCAGTATAACCAAAACCCAAACCAAGTGTATGTGGCGTACAGTTGGGTGACAGGCAGGAAGAGTACAGATAAAAGGCTGGACAGCAGGACAGCTCTATTAGGTGAGCGTAAAACTAGATAAGACACTCGTGCTGACGTGGGAGGCAGGTTCTGTGCCTGCTGAACCAGCTCCAGGAGCAGGCAGGGGTAGGTAATAGGATGCGTGGGGTGGGAGGCACTGTCGGCTGCATTTGAGAAGCTAGCACAGTAAAGCTGTGAGCTCAGGAAGGAAAAGGCCTGTTTGCACGCAGAAAGGACAGAAATAGAAAGGTTGGAAAAAGGAAATGTCTTCTTGAAGTCAAATGGGAAGAGGTAAGAAGGAAACATGCTGTGAGCACTGAAGTCCCAGGAAAACTTAACACGGGGCCAAGCAACTCAACCACCTGGTTA